>NC_133324.1:22229957-22974957 GCF_042186555.1 Aquarana catesbeiana
AATGAGCCCTGCTGCAAAGTATTGCATCAAAAATTGTAATTACATGCCCCTGTTAAACAGGGGCAGAAAAACTGGGCCTTAGCCACTGCTGCCACAACACTGCAACCCCTCACAGATACTTTAGTTGGAGCACAGGAATGAGCCCTGCTGCAAAGTATTGCATCAAAAATTGCAATTATATGCCCCTGCTGAACAGGGGCTGAAAAATTGGGCCTTGGGCACTGGTGCTGGTGCCACAACACTGCAACCCCTCACAGATACTATAGTTGGAGCGCAGGAATGAGCCCTGCTGCAAAATATTGCATCAAAAATTGTAATTACATGCCCCTGTTAAACAGGGGCAAAAAATTGGGCCTTAGCCACTGGTGGCGGTGCCCAGAACCAAAAATGTTCTTATCAGCTATCAGCATGAAAATTGAGGAGGAAGGGAATTGTCACTCAGCATAACAGGATAGTCACTCAGCATCAGCATAGGCAGTCTTGAAGGCATCTCACATTAAAAAAAAAATATTCGGTTACATCAGCATCAGGTGCTTGGTAGCTGGTGATCCAAGAATGATTCATTTTTATGAAGGTCAGCCGATCGACCGGTTCAGTGGACAGGCGCACCCTGTGATCGGTTACAAAGCCTCCAGCAGCACTGAATGTGCATTCTGAAAGAATGCTGGATGCAGGAAAGGCCAGTAGCTCAATTGCATACTGTGCAAGCTCTGGCCAGTGATCCATCCTCAAGACCCAGTAACCCAGAGGATTTTCGGTGGGAAAGGTGTCCAAGCCTGATCTTGCCTCTAGGCAATCCTGCACCATGTGAATCAGACACTGGCGATGGTTGCTGGAACCGATCATACCTTGGAGCTGCGGACTAAAAAATTGTCTGAACACATCACGATCAGAACGATCAGATAGCCACCTTCTCCACCGCTCCTTCTGTGACTGACCAAAGCCTCAGCAACATGTTGTCCAGGAGGACCAGGAAATTGTAACCTCCCAGGCTCTGGAAACGCGTTGCACAAACCTTTCTGCAAGGCCTCCTAAAGATGTTTCATCCTCTGCTCCCTCTGCAATGGCAAGACAAGGTCCGCAACCTTACCCTTGTAACGTGGATCAAGGAGGGTTGCCAGCCAGTAATGATCCTTCCCCTTAATACCACGAATACGAGGAACCTTCCGCAGGTTTTGCAGAATCAGGGAGGCCATGCAGCGTAGGTTTGCTGCGGCATTCGGTCCAGAGTCCTCTGGGTCACTAAGGACGACATGATTCGCAGCCACCTCCTCCAAGCCACGTACAAGTCCATGGGTTTCTTGAGACTGTAACTGATCCCTTAAAGACTGCTGCTGATGCTGAGTGCCAGGCTCCACCTCCATGCTGACACAATCCTCCTCCTCGTCCTCTTCCTGTGTGATTGGCGGGCACGCAGGAACACTGTCTGGATAAAGGGAGCCTTGAGAGGTAAGGAAGTCCTCCTCTTCCTCCATCTGATCTGCCTCAAGTGCCCTGTCCATTATTCCACGCAGCATGTGCTCCAACAGGTGAACAAGAGGGACAGTGTCACTGATGCATGCACTGTCACTGCTCACCATCCTCGTGGCCTCCTCAAATGGTGACAGGACAGTGCATGCATCCCTGATAATAGCCCACTGGCGTGGGGAAAAAAAACAAGCTCCCCTGACCCTGTCCTGGTGCCATAGTCGCATAGGTACTCATTAATGGCCCTCTGCTGTGTGTGCAGCCACTGCAGCATGGCCAACGTTGAGTTCCACCTGGTGGGCATGTCACAGACTAGGCGGCTCTTGGGTAGGTTAAATTCCTTTTGGAGGTCAGCCAGCCGAGCACTGGCATTATATGACCTACGGAAATGCACACAGACTTTCCTGACCTGCCTCAGGTCATCCTGTAAGCCCGGGTACCTGCCTAAGAACCGCTGCACCACCAAGTTAAGGACATGAGCCAAACAGGGCACATGGGTCAGTTGTCCCTATCGGAGGGCAGAAAGGAGGTTGGTGCCATTGTCGCAGACCACCATTCCTGGCTTAAGCTGGCGTGGCGTCAACCACCTCTGAACCTGCCCCTGCAGAGCTGACAGAATCTCTGCCCCAGTGTGGTTCCTGTCCCCCAAGCACACCAGCTCAACCATCGCATGGCATCTTTTTGCCTGCGTGCTTGCGTAGCCCCTTGAATGCCTACAGAGCACCGATGGTTCTGAGGACAAATCAGCACAGGAAGAGGCCATGGAGGAAGAAGAAAAGGAGGGGGTGGAGGACAGAGGTGTGGCAGAATCACCACTAGTAGAATTTTGGAGGCGTGGTAGCGGAACAACCTCCAACACTACTGCACCCTGTCCTGCAACCTTCCCAGCTGCCAGAAGAGTCACCCAGTGCGCGTTGAAAGATAGGTAACGTCCCTGTCCATGCCTGCTGGACCATGAGTCAGCAGTAATATGCACCTTACCGCTGACCGCCCTGTCCAGCGAGGCCAAGACATTTCCTTCGGCATGCCAGTAGAGAGCCAGAATCGCCTTCCGTGAGAAAAAGTGGCGTTTGGGAACCTGCCGCTGAGGAACCGCACATTCCACAAACTCACGGAAGGGGGCAGAGTCTACAAGCTGAAAAGGCAGCAGTTGAAGTGCTCGCAATTTAGCCAAGCTAGCATTCAACCGCTGGGCATGTGGATGGCTGGGAGCAAACTTCTTTCGGCGGTGCAGCAGCTGGGGCAGGGAAATTTGCCTGGTACAATCTAACATTGGTGTACCGATAGCAGATTGCCCGCAAGTACTTGGCTGTGACACACCTAATTCTACACCTTCATTTCTCTCAGTGCAGGTTTCAGAGAGGACTAGAGGTATAGTGGGGTTGGAGATCCCAGCTGATGAGGAGCAAGGAGAGGTCTGCTTTGTTCTTTGGTGTGGGTCTTTTAGGTACGCTTGCCAAAGAACTGCATAGCAGGTTGACATATGTCTGGTCAAACATGAGGTGCCCAAGCGGGTGATGTTTTGGCCACGTGAGATACGCTTGAGATATATGTTGCAAATAGCAGCGGTGCGATCAGACGCACTCGTCTCAAAAAAGGCCCACACCAAAGAACTTTTGGAATAACGTGCAGAAACAGCAGTGCCCTGCACATGCGGAGCTCTGCAGTGTGATGCAGTCAGTGTGCTGCTCTTAAGCTGGCCCCTGGAGGGCATGTTGCCACGTTGGAGATGTGCCTCCTCCTCCTTCTCCTCCTCCTCTCTCCTATCAGGTACCCACGTGGAGTCAGTGACTTCCTCATCACCCCCTCCCTCCTCATCACTGGGGCAAAGCTGGCAGTATGCTGCAGCTGGGGGAACATGACTGCCAGATTGCTGTCCTTCTTGGGCAACCCCTCTCTCTGGGCTCACGTTACTGCCTTCCTCTAGCTGGGTACCATCATCGGAGTCTTAAAAATGCTGGGCATCCTCCTGGAGCATGTACCCAACACTGTGGTAAAACAGTTCGGGGGACTCCTCAGAAGGACATGGTGGGGCTAGGGAAGGAGTGACTGATGCCATTGAGCCAAGGGAAGAGGCCGTGTTGGCAGCTGCTTTGCCAGACAAAGTACCGTGAGCCTGGGTGAGAGAAGATGAGGAGAATGAGGCATGTTGCGGTTCAACACAGCCAGCTGCCGAAAAAAAGGACAGGCGTGTCCCACGGCCACGTGCTGATGAGGATGCACCGTGTCCATGACCAGCACTGTTGCCTCTAGACACAGAGCCTGCTTGCACTCTTTTATTAGCTTGTGACTGTCTGCCTCTCCTTGTTGGCCTTCCAGACATACTAATGGCCTGCAGTGAGATGTAGCTGAACAAAGCTGGGATGTATATATATACTGATTATACTGCAGCTAGCAGAATCAACTGCCTGCCTGTGGTATTAATAGGATCAGAACACCTGCAATTGTCTTCTGGTAGCTTTAGGTGCACACTGTGCAGACGACACAGTACACTAACTATAAATACTGCAGCTGCCTGCCTGTGGTACCAATAGGATCAGAAGAACACCAGCAATTTTCTTCAGGTTGCTTTAGGTGCACACTGTGCAGAGGACACAGTACACTAACTGTAAATACTGCAGCTGCCTGCCTGTGGTATTAATTAGCTCAGAACACCATCAATTGTCTTCAGGTACCTTTAGGTGCACACTGTGCAGAGGACACAGTTCACTAACTGTAAATACTGCAGCTGCCTGCATGTGGTATTAATAGGATCAGAACACCAGCAATTGTATTCAGGTAGCTTTAGGTGTACATTGTGCAGAGGACAAAGTACACTAACTCTAAATATTGCAGCTGCCTGCCTGTGGTACTAATAGGATCAGAAGAACACCAGCAATTGTCTTCAGGTAGCTTTAGGTGCACACTGTGCAGAGGACACAGTACACTAACTGTAAATGCTGTAGCTGCCTGCCTGTGGTATTAATAGGATCAGAACACCAGCAATTGTCTTCAGGCAGCTTTAGGTGCACACTGTGCAGAGGACACAGTACACTAACTGTGAATACTGCAGCTGCCTGCCTGTGGTACTAATAGGATCAGAAGAACACCAGCAATTGTATTCAGGTAGCTTTAGGTGCACACTGTGCAGAGGACACAGTACACTTACTGTAAATGCTGCAGCTGCCTGCCTGTGGTATTAATAGGATCAGAACACCAGCAATTGTCTTCAAGTAGCTTTAGGTGTACACTGTGCAGAGGACACAGTACACTAACTGTAAATAATGCAGCTGCCTGCCTGTGGTACTAATAGGATCCGAAGAACACCAGCAATTGCCTTCAGGTAGCTTTAGGTGCACACTGTGCAGAGGACACAGTACACTAACTGCAAATACTGCAGCTGCCTGCCTGCCTGTGGTATTAATAGGATCAGAACACCAGCAATTGTCTTCAGGTAGCTTTAGGTGCACACTGTGCAGAGGACACAGTACACTGTAATGGAAATTTGTAAGTTCTGTATATAATTGTATTGTATTTTGTATGTATTGCACACTGCCCTCACTGTGCAACAGCACTAATAATGTTTTCAGTAAATGTTTACATTCTTTCGAGTCCTGATTAGAATAAGCCTGTCTATGTAACGCCCCTTGTTACCATAAACCTACAATTGTAATATTAATGTGATACCTACGTAATCATGTGCATAAAAACCTTCAATTGCGTCATAATAAAGCAGAACAGTAATTTGGAAAGATGCTGAGCGTATCTTTTGTGTCTGTTCCCTACTGCAGTAGTTATTATTAATTTGGAACCACTAATCAATATGAGGATAGGAGTTGCCTATCATCAATTCAACCGAGTCAGCATGGCGAGCTTTGCCTTAGGAGGGGATTCCAGGTGACCCTGAGTATCCGAAACGAGGAGCTTGAGACGATCCGGGAATTTCTGATAATCAGCCGGCTGAGGTAAGCCTTTTGCTTACATTTGAGTTATCAGACTTCCTTGATCGGTAAGGCATTTTCGGGACAAAGGGTACCTATTTTACTCCCCTTAATCGAACTGTATTGATTGGTGGTTATATGTTATGTTGTCCCTGTCTATTGTCCATCGGAGTGTTATAAATAAGAAAGGGAAGAATAGTACTGTTCACAGGTATATGTAGTACATCTGCTAGATAAAGTAGTTTAGAGGCAAGAGGGTATAGGCACATGTAGAGAAGAGGGAAGACTGGCCAGTCATTATGGGCATTGAATTAAGTAAGGGAGTGAAGGGTAAGAGACCCTCAAAAATGCCCAGCGCAAGAGAAGCGCTATATATGAACCGAAGGTGCGGTTCCGCCTATACTGAGCCCCTAGATTAATGGTTAGACTGGACAGGGATCCACAATGGGTAACTGGGTTACCAAGGTCCACAGGGACTAAGAATCATGCAGAGTAAACAGCTAGAGAAACAGCTATCTATGTGAGCAGGATGGATCAAGGGTGACATTAACACTAGACAGAAAGGGACATTTTCATGTTAAGTTGTGGGATGAATTTGGGGTCAGGCACTACTAGTAAAGTCAAAACAGAGAAATGAGAATTAAAACAGAATACTTTATATGTTGTCAGAGAGAGAAGATGGGATGAGTACTCTGGCTGACCGTCTGATCATAGAAGCTAGATATAAAAGATATCTGAACAAAATAAAGAAAGTAGAATTTAGACAGGAAAATATTAATGAGAGTTAAAAGAAAGTGAGAGAATGATATGCATGTGTTGTGCACAAATGGGAAAAATGTAAGCGATTTTAGAGAGATATTGGTGTATGTGTGTGCGAATGCTGGGACCTTTAGTTCTATTGCTTGTGTGTGTCATGTACGCAGATGTGACCCCCTCCTTTGTGCTCTCCTGAAAGAAATGTGGCTGGGATGAGAGGTCAGTGATAAGCTGGAAGGACACCATGCCAATTTCTGTTTTTTAGACAAAACATTTATAACAAAATGTGCCGGGTTAACGAATCTAATGGTAAACAATGTGATCACAATTATTTTGAATCTGTTTTCCAAACATGGTAAAATGAAGGTTACATTTAACCGTGTATTACACAAATTGAATATCCTTTGATAGTTGAAACAGTGCATTTAAAAAAGGGAAATTAAGTAAAATTAAGTAATAATGAGTATTCATTTCTAATATGAGTTTAACAATTATATAGATATATTGAAACTGGTTTAGACAACCTTTGGTTGGAAATGAAATCCAGGTTATTGGGGAAATTTGTAAAAATGGGATTAGTTTAGATTAAGATAACAATTTTGTAATTTTACATTTATACAATAAGCCCTTATTGAGAGAAAAAAAAGATTAAGATGAGGTTGTTATTTTGAATAAAGCTGCCATAATATTTAACAAAGCCAAGATGGATGGGATACATAAGAAGTTCTTCTACAAAAATGATATTGTAAGGTTTTTGATAATAACTTGATGTGCGATCCATGATGTAAGAGTAATAATCAGAAGAATATTTTGGATTTATGGGCATCTCTGCATGACCGCAGGGTATTGTTATCATTTATTATAATATTGCCAGGAAAAAGTTGTCTTTTGAAACATGAAACTGGAGTTCTTACACAAATAGTGTGATAGAAAACAAGACATTGTAATATATTTATGCAAGCTGGACCCAGTAATGAAGGGTTCACCCCGATATATCAGAGCTGTAGCTTTTATGCAAAGGTGCTATTAGACAAAGTTAGATATTGTTTTGGTCAATGGTCCGACATTCTGTGCAGCAAATTTACAGCTAACTAAATGTTTGTCTAATGAAAGGTTTAAAATATGAGTTTGTTTATGTACAAATCTAACAATAAAAAATGCGTACATTTATTCAAAAGAAAGGAAAAGACGCATGTGTTAAATTGATGACATAGGAATCAGCTGCTGTGAGCCCAGTGCGGGACACACTCCCTGAAGACCCAGATATTACATTTTTTGTAGATTTGAGTATGCAGTTTATCACCCAGAAGGATACTCTGTATTCAAAGTCATTGGATCCTTTTTCCCCAGCTCAAGAAGTAGAGCTCCATGTTTTAGCAAAGCCTGTGAGCTATAAAAAGAGTGTATATTTATATAGATAGTCGAGATATAGAGAGCTTTTGGTTCCATTTGAAGGGCCAGAAGTTTGTTTTTACTTCGGCAGGTAAACCAATCAAGCATGCTAAGTTAATTTGATTGGCTGTTTTCAGCCTTCCAGGTTCTTGCTGAGGTAGCCATATTAACTTTCACACATGGAAGCAGACCAGGTGACTAAGGATGCTGCATTTACAGCCCCGGACACTTGATGGGTCTGTGCAACTCACAGATTCCTACCTAGTTCTGGCCCAGTATAGCTGGGATTAATAATTCAACTTTAAGGACCCCAGAACGAGAAGAACAAGTGGTCCACAGGGGGCAACTTCTTATGAAACAGGACTTTGGAAAAGATGATCATTTATGTCTGCCAGCCACTCTTTTCCCTTCAGCTTGACACATAGACCGTGTCATGAGTCACAAGCAGTTATGGCTGCCTTAGTAAATGAGCATGGGATAGAGCCAGGGTTCACCACAGTTGTTTTTATAACATACCACTTCTTGTTTTACCTGTTACCAAAGGTGTTACCAAAAGCTCAACATCCCTCCCAGAGATTACAAAAAAGATATATCCAGATGCCCAAGTCAGGATCTTACGAGTATGCATTTTGTCTGTATGGACATGTTTTTTGGATGTCCAGTGGCAAATGCTACTGCAAAGGCCACAGTAAAAAGTGTTATCAGAAGTAGTTTGTAAGTACAGAGTGCCAGAAAGTACAGAGAGTAACAGAGGAAATCATTTTTTATAGGAGAGTCCTTACTAGAAGTTTTGAGGTTTTATTTTTACACCCCTTACTGTCTACAATGTAGCGGACAAAGTAAAGTAAGAAACTAGAAAACTTTTGCCTGAATGTTTTCCTATATTTTATGAAGCCCCTAAGAGGGATGTTGGACTCTCTCCCTATGGGATTTGGTTTGGGAGTGTGTTACTCACTTGCTTATATTTTGTCTCAGCAGCTGAAGTCCTCCATTCGGATCTCACAGAGAAAGTTGCTGATCTTTTAAGGTTTTTGACAAACTTATTTATGTGTTTTCTCCCCAATTCCAGATCCTAAAAGTTTGGAAGGATCTAAAACTAAAGCCAGGTGACTTGTGAATTGTTAAGAGACATTTATATATAAGGAAAAGTTTGGAGACTCAATACAGCATCTATTTCATGTACAGTTTTTGCAAAACTTGAAGGAAAAGTCACCTGTATCCACACCAGACACTGCAAAAATGACTTAATTAAAGAAATCTCTGTGTTTGATTTGTTTCCCTCTTGTGATCACAATCTAGGGTACTTTTTGATTCAATTACTTTAATTGTAAGGGATATATATATATTTGAAAAATAGTTTAGCCATGTTGAAGTCATATTTGTCTTTTGTACGTCTTCCATTTTATGTAGAATTGTCTGTGTTTACATATGCTGATAAGTCAGCATGTCCACAATTCAGCTAGAAGGCCATTCTGGCCACAGGAGTGTACAGCCAGTACTCTGTAAATATGTCTTATCAATCATTTGTTTTTCACAATGAAAAGTCATTTTGTAATGAAAAAGTTGCTCAGCTATTATTTTCTCCACAATGGAGTTTTTTGCCTCTTTGGCCAGGACTACCTCTACCTAAGCGTGTGGAGGTTCCAGGTTAAAGGTGATAGCAGGTATGGTTAGTGATCAAAATATTGATCAAAAGAGGGGAGACTGTAATGGAAATTTGTAAGTTCTGTATATAATTGTATTGTATTTTGTATGTATTGCACACTGCCCTCACTGTGCAACAGCACTAATAATGTTTTCAGTAAATGTTTACATTCTTTCGAGTCCTGATTAGAATAAGCCTGTCTATGTAACGCCCCTTGTTACCATAAACCTACAATTGTAATATTAATGTGATACCTACGTAATCATGTGCATAAAAACCTTCAATTGCGTCATAATAAAGCAGAACAGTAATTTGGAAAGATGCTGAGCGTATCTTTTGTGTCTGTTCCCTACTGCAGTAGTTATTATTAATTTGGAACCACTAATCAATATGAGGATAGGAGTTGCCTATCATCAATTCAACCGAGTCAACACTAACTGTAAATACTGCAGCTGTCTGCCTGTGGTATTAATAGGATCAGAACACCAGCAATTGTCTTCAGGTAGCTTTAGGTGCACACTGTGCAGAGGACACAGTACACTAACTGTAAAAACTGCAGCTGCCTGCCTGTGGTACTAATGGGATCAGAAGAACACCAGCAATTGTCTTCAGGTAGCCTTAGGTGCACACTGTGCAGGGGACACAGTACACTAACTGTAAATAATGCAGCTGCCTGCCTGTGGTACTAATAGGATCAGAAGAACACCAGCAATTGTCTTCAGGTAGCTTTAGGTGCACACTGTGCAGAGGACACAGTACACTTACTGTAAATGCTGCAGCTGCCTGCCTGTGGTATTAATAGGATCAGAACATCAACAATTGTCTTCATGTAGCTTTAGGTGCACACTCTGCAGAGGACACAGTACACTAACTGTAAATACTGCAGCTGCCTGCCTGTGTAATTAATAGGATCAGAACACCAGCAATTGTCTTCAGGCAGCTTTAGGTGCACACTGTGCAGAGGACACAGTACACTAACTGTAAATCCTGCAGCTGCCTGCCTGTGGTATTAATAGGATCAGAACAGCAGCAATTGTCTTCAGGTAGCTTTAGGTGTACACTGTGCAGAGGACATGGTACACTAACTGTAAAAACTGCAGCTGCCTGCCTGTGGTACTAATAGGATCCGAAGAACACCAGCAATTGCCTTCAGGTAGCTTTAGGTGCACACTGTGCAGAGGACACAGTACACTAACTGTAAATACTGCAGCTGCCTGCCTGTGGTATTAATAGGATCAGAACACCAGCAGGTAGCTTTAGGTGCACACTGTGCAGAGGACACAGTACACTAACTGTAAATACTGCAGCTGTCTGCCTGTGGTATTAATAGGATCAGAACACCAGCAATTGTCTTCAGGTGGCTTTAGGTGCACACTGTGCAGAGGACACAGTACACTAACTGTAAAAACTGCAGCTGCCTGCCTGTGGTATTAATAGGATCAGAACACCAGCAATTGTCTTCAGGTAGCTTTAGGTGTACACTGTGCAGAGGACATGGTACACTAACTGTAAAAACTGCAGCTGCCTGCCTGTGGTACTAATAGGATCCGAAGAACACCAGCAATTGCCTTCAGGTAGCTTTAGGTGCACACTGTGCAGAGGACACAGTACACTAACTGTAAATACTGCAGCTGCCTGCCTGTGGTATTAATAGGATCAGAACACCAGCAGGTAGCTTTAGGTGCACACTGTGCAGAGGACACAGTACACTAACTGTAAATACTGCAGCTGTCTGCCTGTGGTATTAATAGGATCAGAACACCAGCAATTGTCTTCAGGTGGCTTTAGGTGCACACTGTGCAGAGGACACAGTACACTAACTGTAAAAACTGCAGCTGCCTGCCTGTGGTATTAATAGGATCAGAACACCAGCAATTGTCTTCAGGTAGCTTTAGGTGCACACTGTGCAGAGGACACAGTACACTAACTGTAAAAACTGCAGCTGCCTGCCTGTGGTACTAATAGGATTAGAAGAACACCAGCAATTGCCTTCAGGTAGCTTTAGGTGCACACTGTGCAGAGGAAACAGTACACTAACTGTAAATACTACAACTGCCTGCCTGTGGTACTAATAGGATCAGAAGAACACCAGCAATTGTCTTCAGGTAGCTTTAGGTGTACACTGTGCAGAGGACATGGTACACTAACTGTAAAAACTGCAGCTCCCTGCCTGTGGTACTAATAGGATCCGAAGAACACCAGCAATTGCCTTCAGGTAGCTTTAGGTGCACACTGTGCAGAGGACACAGTACACTAACTGTAAATACTGCAGCTGCCTGCCTGTGGTATTAATAGGATCAGAACACCAGCAGGTAGCTTTAGGTGCACACTGTGCAGAGGACACAGTACACTAACTGTAAATACTGCAGCTGTCTGCCTGTGGTATTAATAGGATCAGAACACCAGCAATTGTCTTCAGGTGGCTTTAGGTGCACACTGTGCAGAGGACACAGTACACTAACTGTAAAAACTGCAGCTGCCTGCCTGTGGTATTAATAGGATCAGAACACCAGCAATTGTCTTCAGGTAGCTTTAGGTGTACACTGTGCAGAGGACATGGTACACTAACTGTAAAAACTGCAGCTGCCTGCCTGTGGTACTAATAGGATCCGAAGAACACCAGCAATTGCCTTCAGGTAGCTTTAGGTGCACACTGTGCAGAGGACACAGTACACTAACTGTAAATACTGCAGCTGCCTGCCTGTGGTATTAATAGGATCAGAACACCAGCAGGTAGCTTTAGGTGCACACTGTGCAGAGGACACAGTACACTAACTGTAAATACTGCAGCTGTCTGCCTGTGGTATTAATAGGATCAGAACACCAGCAATTGTCTTCAGGTGGCTTTAGGTGCACACTGTGCAGAGGACACAGTACACTAACTGTAAAAACTGCAGCTGCCTGCCTGTGGTATTAATAGGATCAGAACACCAGCAATTGTCTTCAGGTAGCTTTAGGTGTACACTGTGCAGAGGACATGGTACACTAACTGTAAAAACTGCAGCTGCCTGCCTGTGGTACTAATAGGATCCGAAGAACACCAGCAATTGCCTTCAGGTAGCTTTAGGTGCACACTGTGCAGAGGACACAGTACACTAACTGTAAATACTGCAGCTGCCTGCCTGTGGTATTAATAGGATCAGAACACCAGCAGGTAGCTTTAGGTGCACACTGTGCAGAGGACACAGTACACTAACTGTAAATACTGCAGCTGTCTGCCTGTGGTATTAATAGGATCAGAACACCAGCAATTGTCTTCAGGTGGCTTTAGGTGCACACTGTGCAGAGGACACAGTACACTAACTGTAAAAACTGCAGCTGCCTGCCTGTGGTATTAATAGGATCAGAACACCAGCAATTGTCTTCAGGTAGCTTTAGGTGCACACTGTGCAGAGGACACAGTACACTAACTGTAAAAACTGCAGCTGCCTGCCTGTGGTACTAATAGGATTAGAAGAACACCAGCAATTGCCTTCAGGTAGCTTTAGGTGCACACTGTGCAGAGGAAACAGTACACTAACTGTAAATACTACAACTGCCTGCCTGTGGTACTAATAGGATCAGAAGAACACCAGCAATTGTCTTCAGATAGCTTTAGGTGCACACTGTGCAGAGGACACAGTACACTAACTGTAAATACTACAACTGCCTGCCTGTGGTACTAATAGGATCAGAAGAACACCAGCAATTGTCTTCAGGTAGCTTTAGGTGCACACTGTGCAGAGGACACAGTACACTTACTGTAAATGCTGCAGCTGCCTGCCTGTGGTATTAATAGGATCAGAACATTAACAATTGTCTTCATGTAGCTTTAGGTGCACACTGTGCAGAGGACACAGTACACTAACTGTAAATACTGCAGCTGCCTGCCTGTGTAATTAATAGGATCAGAAGAACACCAGCAATTGTCTTCAGGTAGCTTTAGGTGTACACTGTGCAGAGGACACAGTACACTAACTGTAAAAACTGCAGCTGCCTGCCTGTGGTACTAATAGGATCAGAAGAACACCAGCAATTGCCTTCAGGTAGCTTTAGGTGCACACTGTGCAGAGGACACAGTACACTAACTGTAAATACTGCAGCTTCCTGCCTGTGATATTAATAGGATCAGAACACCGGCAATTGTCTTCAGGTAGCTTTAGGTGCACACTGTGCAGAGGACACAGTACACTAACTGTAAATACTGCAGCTGCCTGCCTGTGGTATTAATAGGGTCAGAACACCAGCAATTGTCTTCAGGTAGCTTTAGGTGCTTACTGTGCAGAGGACACAGTACACTAACTGTAAATACTGCAGCTGCCTGACTGTGGTGCTAATAGGATCAGAAGAACACCAGCAATTTTCTTCAGGTAGCTTTAGGTTACACTGCAAAGGACACAGTATACTAACTGTAAATACTGCAAATACTGTAAAAACACCTGCCTGCCTGTCAGTATATTAGGAAGAGAATAACAGGAACGGATCTAGGATGTATATATATACACAATAAACTGTAAGTGCAGCTAACTGACTCGCCTGCCTACTCTATCTAACTTAAATCAAATGACACTGTCTATCTCTCTCCGCCGCCGCAACACACTACACGCAGGCGCCTTGTATAGTGTGGGGCATGTACTAAACCCCCTGAGCCATAAATGGCCAAAGCCACCCTGGCTTTGGCCAATTACGGCTCTCTGTACAGACGGCGCTGTGATTGACCAAGCATGTTGGTCATAGTGCATGCTTGGCCAATCATCAGCCAGCAATGCACTGCGATGCCGCAGTGAATTATAGCCCGTGACGCGCCACTCGAATTTGGCGCGAACGGCCCATAACGTTCGCAATTCGACGAACAATCAAACAGGCGATGTTTGAGTCCAACATGGGTTCGACTCGAACTCAAAGCTTATCCCTAGTCTGAGACGAGGTTGTTGGTCAGGCACATGGAGGGTGGGGGGTCAGTCTCAGCCATTGCTAAAAAGATGGTTAGCCTTTTTTTTCAAGCTACAGGGACGGCCGAATTTCACAAAAGATTTTGGGGTGAAAAAGGCGATAAGAGGGTACAACAAATGCCATTCACAGAAAGACACTAGGAGGCCTGTTACTTTCACGATCCTTCAAAAAATTTGTGAATAGTTGGAGCATGTGTGTTCTTCAGCTTATGAGGTTATTCTGTTTACTGCAGCCTTTTGGCTTGCGTTCTTTGGGGCATTTCGAGTGGGAGAGTTGGTAAGCCTGTCTAAACAAGTAGCAGGGGGGTTCATGGTTCAGGAGGTGGGGGCAAGTGAAGATAGGGTGGTGTTATGGTTATGGAAGTCCAAAACGAATCAGAGGGGCAATGGGATGAGGGTCATGCTGTTTGCCATGGATGGTTCCGGTGTGTGCCCGGTAAAGGGGGTCAAGGCTTTAATGGTGGTTTGACCACATTGGGGTGGGCCATTTTTATTGCATGCGGATGGGTCATACTTATCCAAGTTTCAGTTCATGGCAGTGGTTAGAAAATGCCTGCGAGCGGAAGGTTTCGATTGCCGGCAATTTTCTTCACACTCCTTCCGCATTAGGGCGGCCACAGAAGCTGCTCGGTGTGGGTTGGATGAGGCAGCTGTTAAGAAATTTGGGCGTTGGGAATCCAAGAGATTCCGTTCGTATGTGCGTCCGCAATTGATATCAGAAGTTTGATTTTAATGGGTAGGGGGCACAGTAGACGTGTTTAGTTGAATGATATTACGCTGTATATGTTATGTTGGTGTGTTTTTACCTGGGTTGTCATTATGTCTTTACAGATGGAAGTTACCCACGCCTCGTCTGGATTTTGGGGCATTCTTATGTATTCTGGGGGGCGAGGAGAGCAGATGTTAGGCCAGATGGTAGGCAACTGGACATAGCAAGGAGGGAGGCATGTATCCGGTGGTTGGGAATTCCGGAGATGTTATGGAGCAGAGTGGTGCCAGAGGTGGAGTGCTATGCCCGACTCGATCGCCCGCCTAAAATTTTGGTTCTTCATGTGGAAGGTAACGATTTGGGGGTCAGGCGGAGCAGGGATTTGATTTCGGCCTTCAAGTCGGATTTCCTGATGCTCCGTTTGGCATTACCGGATATGTTGCTGGTTTGGTCCAACATGGTTGCGCGGACTACTTGGCGCATGGCAAGATCGGTGGTGAGGATTATTAAATGTGGATAAAAGTAAACAAGGTGGTGGGTAGATTTGTGGTACTAGACACATGGAGTTGGAGCTTAATGTGGGCCTGTACCTGCGGGGTGATGGTTTTCATTTGACAGCGGTGGGGATTGATCTGTGGGCACTGGGTCTTCAGGATGGGATACAGAGAGCTCTGCGGGTGTGGAGGGGCCCTTAAGGGGCCCTTAAGGGTAAGGTGTCATGCTTGCGGGCTGTGACGGTGTCCTTGGTCTTTGATGGTGGCAGATAACATATTGATGGAAGTGGTGGGGGGCTCATCGGTGGGATGGGCCCCTCTGGGGTATTCCAGTGGAACGGTGGCTGGAATACGTTTATGGTTGCACTGCGGGAAGGGGGTTGTCTCTGAGCTGTTATACGGCTGGAGGCCTGGCTATGGTATAAAGTTCCCACAGTGTATTGGTGAAAAATGTTACATTGCGGGTGCCGTCAAAGACCAATAAGCTGTATTATGTTAATAAAAGAGTTGCCGTTATAAAATGTTAATTGGTATTTGGAAATGATTTAAGTTTTGTTAATAAAAGGCTGCTATGGCCATTTAAACTCCAAAACTCCTAAAACAATGGTTGGGGGTAAGTGCGTTAAAAAGGGGGTAAGGATAAGTGGTGATATCTTTACTACATTGGTCAAGGGAGGCCCGGAACGGAGAAGAGAAAAAGGACAAGTAGTGGAGGGCCGGGCATGACTAGGTGTAAAGTGAGGCAAACAAAGGGTTAAAAAGTAGAAGGACATAGAAGAGGTGGAGGCAAGAATGGGAAAGTGTGGTGTGCAGAGGAGCTACATAAAAGAGGAGGTGGAGACTTCCTGGAACAGTTCCGTGCAGTGAGAGACAAGAGGAGGCAGTTTTCCCACCCATCCTCCCTGTGTTTTTGTTGTGGTGTGTGTGGTATGTTTGTTTTTCTTTTATTTCAGGTCAATGGATTTGGGTCGTCATAGCAGCGGTATAACGGTGGTGTCCTTGGTCTTTGATGGTGGCAGAAAACATATTGATGGAAGTGGTGGGGGGAAGCTATGGCCATTTAAACTCCAAAACTCCTGTGTGGTCTTATTATTGGAGGGTAAGACAATGTTTGGGGGTAAGTGCAGTAAAAAGGGGGTAACGATAAGTGGTGATATCTTTACTACACAGGTCAAGAGATGTGTGAACCGGCTCCATAGACAGCCAGTCACAATCTCCTGTCATGCGAATTGGATACGGGGAAACCTGCATCCAATTCACACTAGTGTGAACCCAGCCTTAAAAAAAAAAGAAAACTAATGTAGGCACCTCATCTGAGGACCAGCAAGGTGTAATATAATACATTTTTGTTTTTGGGTTGAGATACATGTTAACATTGATTGTAGGGTTGTCCCAATACCACTTTTTTAGGACCGAGTACAAGTACCGATACTTTTTTTCAAGTACTCGCCGATACCGATTACCGATACTTTTTTTTTAATGTCACGTGACAATGTTTTTTTTTTTTTTTAAACAGTGCTTTTTTTTTTTTGCAGGGGGGGGGGGGGGTGAACGGTGTATGTGTGTGTGTTTTTTTGTTTTTTTTTTACAATTTTTATTTTTTACAATTATTTGTTTTTTGTTTTTTTTTTATTTGTTTTTTTTTAATCAGCCCTGTTGGGGGGCTTTGGTGAGATATCAGGAGTCTTAACAGACCTCTGATATCTCCCCCTTGAGACAGAGAAAGAGACCGAGGATAGAGATTCCCCAGTCCCTTTCTCTGCAGCCTCAGCTGAACTGAGAATGAATGGAGAGAAGACAGCGGCTCCTCTCCATTCATAAACTGACACATCGTAATCACAGGAGATTACAATGTTTCAGTTATGTGAATGGACAGAGTCGGCTGACTCTGTCCATACACACAGCGGAGAGAGACAGCATATCTGGCTATACTGATATTGAGGCTTGGAACGCATTCGGTTCGTTTCCGAACCTGTATACCCAGCGTCCGGCCTTTATTTTATAACTTACAACACAGTATTCATATTTTTTTCTGTTAATGACATTAGTAATATACTACTTATAGTTTCACTCTGCACATATAGATAGTTAAATATCACTGTCCTGTTTTATCAGGAAGTGACATCAATTGCATCACTTCCGGTATCGTGACACCCCCAGTGGGGGTCACTTCTTGTTTAAATAGCGGTGACGTGGGGGGGCTCCACACCCCAGATGAAGGCTTTGTACGCCGAAACATGTCGGGTGGACCCCTTACGATTACCGCAACTGATTTTATATAAGCTGTTTCTGATCTTCTACCGTGTTTTATTTTTACCATTTTAATAAATTGTTGTCTTTAAACGATATCATGCCATGTGAAGTTTTTCTTCTCGCATGATTTTTAAAACATCTACTGGGCCTGTTGGACTATCTTGGGGACGATCAAAACCTTGGTGAGACCCTTCCTCCCTCCCTCCTTTTGGAAGCTGAGGATTATTTGACGATTCTTCTCGCCAGACCTGGTGGTCATCACGCTTTCTGAGACTTGTAAGATGTATGTCTTTTCAGGTCATCAGACTCTGGTAAGCCTCTCTTGATGCTCCGGTGATGGTCCTGTCACTTATTTTGATCTTCCACCCATTTGCGATTTCCTCCATATTCATTTGCCAGAAGTGGACTTTTCCGTTTACGTAGAAATCCCAGGAGTTTTTTTGCACTTTATATATTTATAGACCGTTTGGTGGTGGTTTTCTATCCCACTATTTTATCATCAATATAATTGTCAATTTTTTATGAACTATATTATTTGATTCATCACACATGTATGTTTTTTAAAACAAAAACTCATTTTTTTGATTTTATATTTGTCATATTTTTTGAGTCACGCTATTTATTCACTGGAGTCACTTTTTACGTTATTTGCATCACTTATTGTTACAATATTGTTTGTGTGTTAAGGTAAAGCTGACACATTATTTATATGTGCACATAGCGCTACACTATATTTGTATTATCTGCAGCCTCAGCTGCACTGAGAATGAATGGAGAGAAGACAGCGGCTCCTCTCCATTCATAAACTGACACATCGTAATCACAGGAGATTACAATGTTTCAGTTATGTGAATGGACAGAGTCAGCTGACTCTGTCCATACACACAGCGGAGAGAGACAGCAGAACGGAGGGGACAGAGAAGGAGAGGGGAACGGAGGGGACAGCGGAGAGACACAGGGAAGGAGAGAGGAACGGAGGGGGACAGCGGAGAGACACAGGGAAGGAGAGAGGAACGGAGGGGGACAGTGGAGAGACACAGCAGAACGGAGGGGACAGGGGAGAGACACAGGGAAGGAGAGAGGAATGGAGGGGGACAGCGGAGAGACACAGGGAAGGAGAGAGGAACGGAGGGGAACAGCGGAGAGACACAGGGAAGGAGAGAGGAACAGAGGGGACAGCGGAGAGACACAGGGAAGGAGAGAGGAACGGAGGGGGACAGCGGAGAGACACAGGGAAGGAGAGAGGAACGGAGGGGGACAGGGGAGAGAGACACAGCAGAACGGAGGGGACAGCGGAGAGACACAGGGAAGGAGAGAGGAATGGAGGGGGACAGCGGAGAGACACAGGGAAGGAGAGAGGAACGGAGGGGGACAGCAGAGAGACACAGCAGAACGGAGGGGACAGCGGAGAGACACAGGGAAGGAGAGAGGAACAGAGGGGGACAGAGGAACAGAGGGGGACAGAGGAACGGAGGGGGCATGAAGGAGGATGCAGTGACAGTCAGCGGTGTCCGATCACCGCTGTATGTCACTAAAGCTGCTGAAAGCCACTGGGGGAGAATCTTGTAACTCCCCCATGCGCCGATCACAGCTGACTTCCAGGTATCGGCGGAAGCATCGGGAGCATTTGCCCGAGTACAAGTACTTGGGCAAATGCTCGGTATCGGTGCCGATACCGATACTAGTATCGGTATCGGGACAACCCTAATTGATTGTTTTCCAGACTAAGGCCGGTCATACACAGTGCAAATGTCTTTCCTGCAACCCGTGGTATGGACTTTGATATGCTTTTACTATCCACTTGTTTGTGAGTATGTTTCCTTCTTTTTGATTTTAATAAATATTACTTGGGCAATGCGCAAGGTTTGTGGCCCTCTCTTCATTCTTTTACAGAATAAGTTTAATGTTTGTAGTCTTTCCCCATAGCTGAGATCCTTCAGACCCTTTATTAACTTTGTTGCCCTTCTCTGGACTCTCTCCGGTTTCAGTACATCCTTCTTGAGGACTGGTGCCCAGAACTGGAGCATAGTCCAGGTGCGGCCGGACCAGAGTCTTCTAGAGTGGAAGAATTATCATTTTATCTCTTGAGTTAGTCCCCTTTTTAATGCATGCCAATATTCTGTTGGATTCTCCTGCAGCAGCTTGGCATTGCATGCCATTGCTAAGCCTATCATCTACTAGGACCCCCAGGTCCTTTTCCATCCTGGATTGCCACAGAGGTTCTCCTCCTAGCGAGTAACTTACGCTTGTAT
Source organism: Aquarana catesbeiana (assembly GCF_042186555.1). Classification (NCBI taxonomy): domain Eukaryota; kingdom Metazoa; phylum Chordata; class Amphibia; order Anura; family Ranidae; genus Aquarana; species Aquarana catesbeiana. The sequence continues at coordinate 22,249,777 of NC_133324.1, forward strand.
TTTTGGCACCCAAATGTATTACCTTACATTTTTCAACATTAATCCTCATTTTCCATGTAGTTGCCCACCCCATTATTTTGTTTAGGTCTTCTTGCAAGGTTTCCACATCTTACGGAAAAGGTATTGCCCTGCTTAACTCTGTATCGTCTGCAAATAATGAGATTGAGCTGTTTGTTCCATCCTCCAGATCGTTTATGAATAAATTAGATAAGATTGGTCCCAGGACAGGACCCTGGGGGTCTCCACTTTCCACACCAGACCATTCCGAGTATTCCTCATTTATCACCACCCTCTGAACTCGCCCCTGCGGCCAGTTTTCAATCTATGTACTCACCCTAGATCAAAGTATGATCATTTCAACATAAAAACACAACCTATGTATGAGACATATGTAGGTGGACTTGTTACCTGATGACCCCCATAGAATAGCAATGGCACATCGCCTGGCCCATGTGTAGTGTTTGTAGCCTCCCATTCTGCTGTGGTTCATTCTCCATGATTGAGTGTAAATACATACCCAGCCTTTGAAAGGCAGTGAGAATGCATTGTATCGCCTCCTCACCACTTGCTTTAACCCTTTGGATCCTGCACAAGTAACACCATTCACTTGACTGGGTCATGATTGGTGAGCATACAGGGGGTATAATTCCTTCCACAGCTGCAAAGAAAAGCATTACAGCCATGGCAGGTATACACCCAAAGCCTCTTCCTCTGCAGCTAAAGGGGGTAAAAATCGAAAGGTGGTAAAACCACGGCTTTGTCTGTTTATTGACCATGTTACTGCCTGTTGCCTGGACCAATCCCTTGCCCTTATGCTGACTGTATGCCTGGAACCACAGGAACAAATTTTTTTCCAAAAATTATTTTTATATACTGTATGTATAGGAGTAACATACAGAAGGCTTGAACAATAGAAACTCTTTTCTTCTTCCTTTATTTAACCTCCTGCACTTTCTGGCCCACAAACATGGCATTCCTGGGAGCAGTCAAGTACCGGTAGACTAGGCTTGCTAGGTTTATAGCAACTGGGACTGCTATAGGTGACACTAATCTAAGCTATATTCTCTGACCACTCCTATAGAGGTGACAATCACAGTACATTTCCTTACATACAATCAGTGGCGTCGCTAGGAGGTGGCTTCTGGGGCCCATAGCCCCAAGTCTCTTACTGGGTGACCTTGTGTCCTGGATACATACATTCCGCGACAATACAATGTCCCGGATTGAAACTAACAGAGTGAGCAAGCTCTTCCATAGCACTGGCGTGCACTCTGCCTCCAGCTAATACTCTATCTACTGGTCACTGGTTGTTAGAGCCGTCTGATATCTAGCAACCAGTGATGTCATGGCTGCAACTCCCTGCCCTGCATTCAAAGTCGGTGCCTAGTCCATTCCACTATGGACATCCACCCACCTCCTCTATCTTCTGGCAAGTGACACTGCATCTGGGACAGGTCAGTAGGGGGCCCCACTCCCGACATCCCAAAGAACCAGGCTGGAGTCTGCTACTTCACCTCCACTGGGATCTCTAATGGGCACCTGACCCTTCACAGCATGGAGCAGCCGGCACCAGTGATGTCCCGATCACACAGTAATGCCCCGTACACACAGTCAGGATTTTCCAATGGAAAATGTTTGATGGGAGCTTGTTGTCGGGAAAATTCCGACCGCGTGTAGGCTCCGTCGGACATTTTTCATCGGAATTTCTGCCACACAAAATTTGAGATCTGGATCTCAAATTTTCTGACAACAGAATCTGTTCTCGTAAATTCCGATCGCGTGTACACAATTCTGACGCACAAAGTTCCACACATGCTTGGAATCAAGCAGAAGAGCCGCACTGGCTATTGAACTTCATTTTTGTCGTCTCGTCGTAGGTGTTGTACGTCACTGCGTTCTTGACGTTTGTAATTTCCGACAAGATTTGTGTGACCCTGTGTATGTAAGAAAAGTTTGAGCCAACATCCATCGGGAAAAAATCCATGGATTTATTTTGTTGTCGGAATGTCCGATTGTGTGTATTATTATATCTACCCCTGATCAGATGGTTGAATATAAAGCATGCATGCTTCAAGTAAGCTCACACTGAGACTGCTTAATTCAGAGTCAAATTACTTTCTGTTTAATATTTCCGCCTCTCAAGACTTTTATACATTCCATTAAAGATTGAGATACGTCAACAAGACTGGCGCATACAAACCACAAATAAAAATACGTATAGTGATAAAACTTTGGTTTTAGCTGGGTGCTCATTTGCGGAAGTTGCTTTTATTTTTGCAGCACTTTGAAGCTCTTTGCAGCACTTCTTGCTCCTTTTAATTCATTTGTGTTATGTTCGTGTTATGTTGTTATATTCTGAATGTATTCTGGGAAGCAGGCACAAACTTCTGTTAACTGTTTCAGTCAGTCCAGTTCCTAATCAAGCTCTGAGCTTTGCAGAATATCTGCAAATGTCTTAAGGCTTATTAAGTGTAGAAGCTGAGTTATATATGTTGGGTATATAAAGCTGTATTGGAATAGACAGTTCACCATGATCACATTTCTTAATCACATCCATTACAGTCCCCCCTTGAAGCTGTCTATTTCAAACTGTCCCTCATACTAAAAGTCCTACTCACTTCCCTGGCCCATTCTCCTCTGCAACTCTTTTCAGCTGTATATAGAGAAGAGCAGTGACTACAATTCACTACCCCCCTCGATACAGCTTGGAGAGGGGCAGTCAGGTGCTGTCTGTCCCTGTAATCCTATGGCATTGCATCTCGGGGGGAGGTGACTGTAACGGAGCGTAACACATAATCATCATCAAGTCTTACATAATCATCATCATCTGGTATTTTTTGGTTCACAAACATGGGAGTAGATTGGTCAACAGCTTTTTCTACACACTTCTTAAAGCAGGGAAGAACACAGCAGACCATGACAGCTAGGGTTACTAGAATTATCAGAATGGCTATTCCGATCTGTGTTAAAATCCCCTGCCATCCCTCCTTGATCCAGATGAAGTACTGGTCCCAGGGGTTGGAGAGCCCTGAATTCTTCTTTAATTCTTTGGACAAATCCTCAAGCTTCTGGATGGCTAAAGCCACTTTACCATTTGGGCCTGTGTTATCTGGGATATAAGTACAGCATGTACTCGTTTCAGGTAACATCTTACAACCCCCCTTTTCAGCTAGGACCATATCTAAGGCCATACGGTTTTGGAAGGTCATATGTGAAGCGGCTTCTAGTTGTTCGGTTAAACCTCAGAATGCATCCCTGGTGTAATTAACAAACCTTTGTTGGTTGTAGTAGATGTAATTTATACATGAGGGTCGAAGCTTCCTGCTGAGGCTCTCCTACGCCTCCTGTTAGGCCTGGGTGTGTTGTTTGTATTCGGCTTTGGGAACTCCCCACTCTGGGTTATTGAACATATCTTTCAGTTGGAAAGGCTTTCTAAAAACAGGGATACCCACTTCCCCACCATAGGCCCAGAACATAGGTCCCACTGTCTCCTGGGCTAGGATTCTCAATGGTCAGCCTGAACTATTTTGTGTAAGGCTGATTTGTGTGTTTGTTGATTGTCATTCTATCTAAGAGTGACTTCCCATTTTTGTCTTTTCTATTTTGGGCGTTTTCAGGTTTGTACCCCCAGTTTGTACCCCCAGTGTTCCAACCCACTGCTCCCCAGGAATCACAATTGTTACCCCAATAGGAATCAGTAACGCATGCATACACAGTCATGGGTCTTACTGCTTCACCCCAGGACCGGATCCTGTACATAGTACCTGGAATTATCTGCTCATAAGAGGATATAAAAGTGGCAACATGTGTATTGGATGAGTTATACCAGAATTGTGTTATACCATCTTTTTGTTTGATGGCTACCTCTTGTGCCTGAGCAATGATTACTATGGAAAGGATATGCAGAATCATTTGGCCCCCTCTGCCTCTTCCTCAGATACAGGGACTTTCTTGCAGTGGGAGGCGTGTGTCCATGTGTTCTTTCCGGCCACTTTGACTGATGTGGCAGTTGTTAGGAGAACCTGGAAAGGACCATCATATCTGGGTACAAGAGTATGTTTTATCACAAACTTCTTTATCAGGACTCAGTCACCAGAGTCACTCCTGTATCTAGCTCAGTATCTGAAATGGAAGAAAACACTTCTGAGTGGATACGGGTTAATTCTCGAGATAAAGCAGTCACATAATCAGTTAATACATCAGATTGGAGCTGCAACTGATGTGGGAAATAACAACCCAGTCTGGGGGCTGAACCAAACAATATCTCATAGGGTGACAGGCCATGGTTTCCCCTTGGAGTGTACCTAACACTGAATATGGCAACGGGTAGGCTGTCTGGCCAACTCATTCCCGTTGTCTGAGACATTTTTAGCATTCTAGATTTTATTGTGCCATTCAATCTCTCCACCTTCCCACTGCTTTGAGGATGATATGGGGTGTGGAAAGCTAGTCTGACCCCTAAAGCTGCCCATATTTCCTTGGTCACTGAGGTCGTGAAAGCCGGCCCCTGATTGTTCTCTATGGCCTCTGGGACACCATATCTGCACACTATTTCTGTAAAAAAAAGACTTTTAGTTGTGGAGTGATCCCTGGGGCCAAGTAGTATTTGTTGATTAGGGCGTTCATCAAGGTTTTTGACAGATGAGAGGTACCGCGGGCCCACTGTACCATTGCAGGAAACATTGATCGTGGCAGACATGGTCTCTTGTTTAATTTCATGATTCCTTCAACTTCTGTGGCTCCTTTTTTGATCCACACTTCTTTTTCTTCTTTGTCAACTCCCTCCTGTTGCTCTTTGAGGTGGGTCCTATTTACAGGAGGGTTTTGTAGAATCATGGTGGTTTGTACAATCTCTTCAGGGGTATCTACTGGGCCATCAAGGATGGGTGCATTCACTCTGCTGACCACTTCTCGCATCCCAACTGCAGCTTGTTTCGTAGAGGTATCTGCCAGGTGATTGCCTCGTGCTTCTTGGGAAACCAGCTTGCCGTGCGCCTTTACCTTAAATATAGCCACTTGTGCTGGGAGGAGTAGGGTATCCATTAAGTCCTTGATAGCTGCACTGTGTTTTACAGGTGTTCCTGCTGCTGTCAGGAACCATCTGGTTTTCCAGATGATCCCATATTTTCCTTCTGCCAATTTGCATGCCATAGTTAGGGCCTGGAGTTCTGCTTTCTGGGCAGACATGGAGGAAGGTAATGCCTGCATACCTGGAATCATCCACAAAAATTGTCAAGTCAGGACATCAAGGGCTGTTTCACTGACTGTTGGTAAGTGTGTTGTTTCCATCTTCATCACTTCGAAGCAGTCATGAGCGGCGAGATGAGGATCATTCTCCAAAGAGGTCCCCCCCTCGAAAAGAGGAAGCAGAGTGGATGGGTTAAGGGTATCACATCAGAGGACGGTGATGTTATCGGGGAGAAGCAAGGCACACTGGAGTCTGAGGTATCTTGCTGAGGACAGGTGTTTGGGCTGTTCTTGGTTCAGTATGGCAGTTATGTCATGAGGGGCATTGGGCTGCAAAGACGGCTCTGAGGCAGGAGGGTCCCCCCCTTGGTCCCCCCTTGGTCCCCCCCTTGGCCACTGAGTCCAGTTGACAGGAGTAATAACCAAAGGGTCTGAGTCTGTTACCATGGGCCTGAGCCAAAACTCCTGTGGCATGTCCTTGTCTCTCTGAGACAAACAGTTTGAAAGTCTTTTCATAGTCTGGGAGTCCCAAAGCAGGGGCTGTTGAGAGGATCTCCTTCAGAGTTTCAAAATTGTCCACAGCTTCTGGAGAAAGCGAGAAAGGGTCAGATTTCAGAGCATCATAAACGGGTTGCATCAAGAGGGAGGCTTCTGGGATCCAAGAACGTCAGTAGTAGATTAATCCTAGAAAGACGTGAAGGGGCTTTTGACCTTGAGGCAAAGGGATGGCCTTGATTGCAGCAACTCTTTCTTCAGTGAGATGTCGGGTGCCTTGGGAGATGCAGTGGCCTAGGAAAATCACCTTCTCTCTGCAACTCTGCACCTTTTGCTTCGAGGCCTTGCATCCTTGCTCAGCCAGGTAGTGGAGGAGGCTTTCAGAGAAGATTGAGGCATCACCAAGGCACAAGCAGGAGGTCATCTACATACTGGAGGAGTACAATGTCTGGGTGTAACTTCATCCAGGTGTCCAGAATGAGGACTAGGGATGAGCTTCGAGTTCGAGTTGAACTCATGTTCGACTCGAACATTGGCTGTTCGCAAGTTCGCCGAACAGCGAACAATTTGGGGTGTTCGTGGCAAATTCGAATGCCGCGGAACACCCTTTAAAAGTCTATGGGAGAAATCAAAAGTGCTAATTTTAAAGGCTAATATGCAAGTTATTGTCATAAAAAGTGTTTGGGGACCCAGGTCCTGCCCCAGGGGACATGGATCAATGCAAAAAAAAGTTTTAAAAACGGCCGTTTTTTCAGGAGCAGTGATTTTAATAATGCTTAAAGTCAAACAATAAAAGTGTAATATCCCTTTAAATTTCGTACCTGGGGGGTGTCTATAGTATGCCTGTAAAGGGGCGCATGTTTCCTGTGTTTAGAACAGTCTGACAGCAAAATGACATTTTGAAGGAAAAAACTCATTTAAAACTACCCGCGGCTATTGCATTGCCGACAATACACATAGAAGTTTATTGATAAAAACGGCATGGGAATTCCCCAAAGGGGAACCCCGAACCAAAATTAAAAAAAAAAATGACGTGGGAGTCCCCCTAAATTCCATACCAGGCCCTTCAGGTCTGGTATGGATATTAAGGGGAACCCCGGCCAAAATTTAAAAAAAAAAATGACGTGGGGTTCCCCCTAAATTCCATACCAGACCCTTCAGGTCTGGTATGGATTTTAAGGGGAACCCCGCGCCAAAAAAAAAAAAAAAATGGCGTGGGGTCCCCCCAAAAATCCATACCAGACCCTTATCTGAGCACGCAAGGAAAAGAGGGGGGGACGAGAGTGCAGCCCCCCCCCTCCTGAACCGTACCAGGCCACATGCCCTCAACATTGGGAGGGTGCTTTGGGGTAGCCCCCCAAAACACCTTGTCCCCATGTTGATGAGGACAAGGGCCTCATCCCCACAACCCTGGCCGGTGGTTGTGGGGGTCTGCGGGCGGGGGGCTTATCGGAATCTGGAAGCCCCCTTTAACAAGGGGACCCCCAGATCCCGGCCCCCCCCTGTGTGAAATGGTAAAGGGGTACTTACCCCTACCATTTCACTAAAAAACTGTCAAAAATGTTAAAAATGACAAGAGACAGTCTTTGACAATTCCTTTATTTAAATACTTCTTCTTTCTTCTATCTTCCTTCATCTTCTGGTTCTTCTGGTTCTTCCTCCGGCGTTCTCGTCCAGCATCTAATCCGCGGCGTCTTCTATCTTCTTCTCCTCGGGCCGCTCCGCACCCATGGCATGGGGGGAGGCTCCCGCTCTTCTCTTCTTCTTCATCTTCTTCTCTTCTTCTCTTCTTCATTTTCTTCTCTGGGCCGCTCCGCATCCATGCTGGCATGGCGGGAGGCTCCCGCTGTGTGACGGCGCTCCTCGTCTGACAGTTCTTAAATAACGGGGGGCGGGGCCACCCGGTGACCCCGCCCCCCTCTGACGCACGGTGACTTGACGGGACTTCCCTGTGACGTCACGGGGAATGCCACAGGGAAGTCCCGTCATGTCCCGTGCGTCAGAGGGGGGCGGGGTCACCGGGTGGCCCCGCCCCCCGTTATTTAAAAACTGTCAGACGAGGAGCGCCGTCACACAGCGGGAGCCTCCCTTCATGCCAGCATGGATGCGGAGCGGCCCGGAGAAGAAAATGAAGAAGAGAAGAAGAGAAGAAGAGAAGAAGATGAAGAAGAAGAGAAGAGCGGGAGCCTCCCCCCATGCCATGGGTGCGGAGCGGCCCGAGGAGAAGAAGATAGAAGATGCCGCGGAGGAGATGCTGGACGAGAACGCCGGAGGAAGAACCAGAAGAACCAGAAGAACCAGAAGAACCAGAAGATAGAAGAAAGAAGAAGTATTTAAATAAAGGAATTGTAAAAAACTGTCTCTTGTCATTTTTAACATTTTTGACAGTTTTTTAGTGAAATGGTAGGGGTACTTTTGTACCCCTTTACCATTTCACACAGGGGGGGGCCGGGATCTGGGGGTCCCCTTGTTAAAGGGGGCTTCCAGATTCCGATAAGCCCCCCGCCCGCAGACCCCCACGACCACCGGCCAGGGTTGTGGGGATGAGGCCCTTGTCCTCATCAACATGGGGACAAGGTGTTTTGGGGGGCTACCCCAAAGCACCCTCCCAATGTTGAGGGCATGTGGCCTGGTACGGTTCAGGAGGGGGGGGCGCACTCTCGTCCCCCCCTCTTTTCCTGCGGCCTGCCAGGTTGCGTGCTCGGATAAGGGTCTGGTATGGATTTTTGGGGGGACCCCACGCCATTTTTTTTTTTTTTTTGGCGCGGGGTTCCCCTTAAAATCCATACCAGACCTGAAGGGTCTGGTATGGAATTTAGGGGGAACCCCACGTCATTTTTTTTTTTTAATTTTGGCCGGGGTTCCCCTTAATATCCATACCAGACCTGAAGGGCCTGGTATGGAATTTAGGGGGACTCCCACGTCATTTTTTTTTTAAATTTTGGTTCGGGGTTCCCCTTTGGGGAATTCCCATGCCGTTTTTATCAATGAACTTCTATGTGTATTGTCGGCAATGCAATAGCCGCAGGTAGTTTTAAATGAGTTTTTTCCTTCAAAATGTCATTTTGCTGTCAGACTGTTCTAAACACAGGAAACATGCGCCCCTTTACAGGCATACTATAGACACCCCCCAGGTACGAAATTTAAAGGGATATTACACTTTTATTGTTTGACTTTAAGCATTATTAAAATCACTGCTCCTGAAAAAACGGCCGTTTTTAAAACTTTTTTTTGCATTGATCCATGTCCCCTGGGGCAGGACCCAGGTCCCCAAACACTTTTTATGACAATAACTTGCATATTAGCCTTTAAAATTAGCACTTTTGATTATTCATGTTCGTGTCCCATAGACTTTAACGGTGTTCGCGTGTTCGAACGAACTTTTTTCCTGTTCGCATGTTCTGGTGCGAACCGAACAGGGGGGTGTTCGGCTCATCCCTAATCAGGACCATTGCCTTGGCGAATTGGGAGGGAGAATTCTGGGCACCTTGTGGCATAACAGTCCAGGTGTAGGGGGTAGGTGGTGACACAGGCTTGCCTGAATCCTTGTGGAGAAGGTCTATGTGATCCGGAGAGGGGCGGAGTGGTGGGCAAGGTGGGGTGTCATGTCCCTCGTACTGGGCGCTCTCATGTGGACCACGGTTGGGGCTTGGTTGACTGTGGGTGAATTTCCAAGGGCTTCGGTATTCCCTTCTGGAGTGGTCTTCCGCAGTTGTAGCAGACACGTGGAGTTGGTACTGGTGGGCGCAGATAGGGTGTGTCAGAGGCCATCATGAGAGGAGCTACTCTCTACTGCTCTGTGAGGATTCTGGACCTAATAACCACTAATAACAATGTCTCAAGCTTCATTACTCTATACTCTGGGCGTGATAGGATCAGACCCTTTAAATTGACTCTTTAAGACCTGAGACAAATGCAGCAGCTAGCATATGTCTATGTGCTTTGTTCAGCATGCTAAAACCCAAATCAGTAAACATTTGTGCTATTCTATTGTGATATTTCTCAACAGATTTGCCTTTTTCTTGTGTGACCTCAGGCATTTTAGAGTGGAGATGTGAACCATCTCCATAGAGAATAATTGTTTTATTTTTTTTATTTACAGAACTACAAAATGCTCAGATGTGAATGGCGCCTAAATCACCAAACACTTGTGTTTCTAGTTCATAGAATTGTTTGCAACCTTAAATCACTTTCTCTTTCTTTATCAACCACAATTCATCTGGCATAACGCCCAGAATACATAACTTCCTATATAATTATAATATTCTTAAATATGTTTTTGGTTGAAATTAAACATTTTAAAATCCCTAATTATTGCTAATACAGCTTAAACACAATTAAAACCATTTGCATAAATATAGCACATTTGCTACATTTGCTGTTATTAGAGAAACTCCTTAAAGTCAGACTCTGAAATAATCAAGACAACCTATACATAAATGATTTATTTAATTAAAATGCTACATTGATTGCTACTATGTTCCATCACTGGAAACATGTGGGTGGGTTTCGGTTTGAACGGTTCAGGGGGTGGTGGCATAGTGCGTGTTGCCACAGGGGGAGGTGTCACTTAGAACAGTGGGGCGGTAGATGAAGGGCAGTGTCTACTTCCTGGGGAGCAGACGCCATTATAGGGGGGTGACTGACTACTTAGCTTCCTCTTTTCTGTTTTTTTATACACATACACAATACGACCATTTTGATTATTTTGATTAATTTCATGTTCTGTCCACCTTTCTTCATGAATAGTGTTTGCAACTTTAAACCAAGCATCTGCTGCTTGTAGCAACCCATGATCTGACAACAGACCTTTTTTATGTTTCAAAACAGTACGCCATTCATCCTTCCACCCAAATGCATACCAACCACACACTTTTGCCAATTTATTTCCCTTTTTGACAGCACCCTCTCCTTCATTAATACCAAGTCACAGGCCAAACTGCCCTCTTAAATTTTGCCCCTATCGTTTCAGAGTGAGAGAGAGAGAGAGAGAGAAAGAGAGAGAGAGAATGAGAGAGAAAGAGAGAATGAGAGAGAGAGAGAGAGAGAGAGAGAGAGAGAGAGAGAGAGAGAGAAGCCTCTCAGCAAGACACTTAACAAACAGATGTTTGTTAGCAGTTAATATTCAATGAACCACTTTAAACATCATTTACATGTTCCAACTCAAAGCCCAAATTTCTCACTCTGTCTTTTTCTACCTCTTCAAGCCCTTCTGGTTGTTGAGGTTGTAAGGGGCACCCCTCGCCCCCCCTGTCCTGCTATCCTGGCCTCAGCCTTGATGACCTCCAATGATTTGCCAACAACAATTTTGACTGGATAATGTACATTCAATCTGAATACCAATAAATGCGCAGCATGTGGCAGTAGGGGTTTGTAACCAAGGATTTCCCTCCTATACCCTGGCTCTACCACCTCAATCAACCCCCAACCCTCTTCATGTATCCCAAATAACAGTCCACAAACACACTTAGGGCATGACATTACCAACAACAAGATGTGACCAACAACAAGCAACAAGATGTGTGACAACCGTAGAGGAATACAGGATTGTTCAGATCTCACGGGATCCCCACGCCACCGCTGGGCGTATTCCTGACGCTCCCTCCTGGTTTTCCCGTGCACTTCCTTGCACCCGTGCTTTGCCGCACAATTATTTGTTCCCCAGGAGGAGTTTAACCACGTCAACTAATTTCATCCGTGACTATTTAATCAATCCCTCATTCCCAACAGCTGCCACAAAACACAAGATCGATCAACAAAACAGAAATGAACAAAACAGGCGGTAGATATAATTGCAGGTTCCTTATTATATCAACAGACTCGAGGCAAGATATATACCTGTCTTTGAGGGCCGCAGGAAGCCGATATGGGCACAGAGGTTGACCAGCCACGGGTACAGGATAAACAGTAGACTAGATATATGAGTCTCCATCCTGTCTCTCCGTGTTGGCTAGTCCAGGTTCCTTCTCGATCGGCTATCCCTTGGGATCCTAGCCTCAAGCCCCACGTTGGGCACCAAAATTATTTGGATTCAGAACAAAAGTTCCGATATTATTATATCTACCCCTGATCAGATGGTTGAATATAAAGCATGCATGCTTCAAGTAAGCTCAAACTAAGACTGCTTAGTTCAGAGTCAAATTACTTTCTGTTTAATATTTCCGCTTCTCAAGACTTTTATACATTCCATTAAAGATTGAGATACGTCAACAAGACTGGCGCATACAAACCACAAATAAAAATACATATAGTGATAAAACTTTGGTTTTAACTGGGTGCTCATTTGCGGAAGTTGCTTTTATGCTTGCAGCACTTTGCAGCACTTTGCAGTACTTCTTGCTCCTTTTAATTCATTTGTGTTATGTTCGTGTTAGGTTGTTATATTCTGAATGTATTCTGGGAAGCAGGCGCAAACTTCTGTTAACTGTTTCAGTCAGTCCAGTTCCTAAGCAAGCTTTGAGCTTTGCAGAATATCTGAAAATGTATTAAGGCTTATTAAGCTTAGAAGCTGAGTTATATATGTTAGGTATATAAAGCTGTATTGGAATAAACAGTTTACCATGATCACATTTCTTAATCACATCCATTACAGCACTGTCCCTGATTAATGGGGACAGTCCTTGTCTCATAAACCAGCCCCTCTGTCCTTCATTTATTTTTTTCTGTTCCACTACCAAGTGTAACTATCATAGTTCGAATCCCTGTTTTATAAGGACAGTTCCTGATGTATAGAAGAAGTCCATGTTATAGACCAGTAATGGTGAACCTTGGCACCCCAGATGTTTTGGAACTACATTTCCCATGATGCTCAACTACACTGCAGAGTCTATGAGCATTATGGGAAATGTAGTTCCAAAACATCTGGGGTGCCAAGGTTTGCCATCACTGTTATAGAAAGTCCATTATAGAGACAGCCCTTGAAAAAAAAACTATATTTTTTACTTTCTGCTATAATACATATCCAATAAAAAAATATAAAAAAATCGAATTTCTTCATCAGTGTAGGCCAATATGTATTCTGCCACATGTTTTTGGTAAAAAAAAATACCAATAAGCATATATTGATTGGTTTGTGCAAAAGTTATAGCGTCTACAGACTATGGGATAGATTTATGGATTTCTACTAGTAATGGTGGCGATCAGCGACTTATAGCGGGACTGCTATATTGCAGTGGACAAATTGGACACGCTGCATCTAGTGGCAGGCGATAGCTGTCCTGTACCATGTCCCCATCCATTAGTAGAAATGTAAAAATCTGAAGTGAGATATATTGTTTAAATATTGTTTAATTTATAAATATATATGTATATATGTATATATATATATATATATATATATATATATATATATATATATATATATATATATATATATATTAAACCATGGGATCCGCACTCAGATATGTAACAATATATTATGTATAAATATAGATATACACACACATACACACACGTATATTATATACATGTGTATGCCCACCCAAGCATATGACTTTCTTTACTTCGCTGCTGTGGGCTCTAGCCCCAGATCTTTTGTAGACCTAGCAATGCCCCTGCATACAATTGCTTGATGCACAAGATACTAGACATTTGCACTGCCGAAAAATGATCGAAATTTGTAAATTTGAAAATTTGTAAGTTCGAAAATTCATAAATTCGAAAATTTATAAATTCGAAAATAAGAACGAAAATCCAAAAGTTCGAAAGAACGAAAATCCAAAAATTCAAAATAATAACTAACTAATAATAACTAACTATTAAGTTATAGGTATTACAATTTCCTTTCAAACTTTGCTGCTAGTCAACGTAACAAAAACGAATTTATCCGAAGTTACGAATTACTTGAAATAACGAATGCCGCATCTAAACAAATGGAACAGAATTAATTATTAATAATAATTATTATAATAATAATAATAAGTTTTCATTATTATTGTTATTTATTATTATTATTAATTCGTTAAGATCCATTAGTTTAGATACGGCATTCGTGATTTCGGATAATTGGTAACTTCAGACAAATTCGTATTCGTTACATTCACTGACTGCCAAATTTTAAAAGGAAATTCCAATACCTATAATTTAATAGTTAGTAATAGTTAAGTTATTATTAGTTAGTTATTATTTCAGATTTTCGAACTTTCGGGATTTCAAATTTTTCTTCTTATTTTTGGATTTTCGTTCTTTTGAATTCTCCTTTTTATTTATGGATTTTCTGATTTTCCGAATTTCCTGATATTTCGAATTTTCAGATTTTTGAATTTTGAATTTCTGAACTTCCGAATGTTTGAATTTTCTGGATTTTCGAATTTCGAATTTCGAATTTTCCAAATTTGCGAATATTAAAATGTACGAATTTTCAAACAATAAAATTTACGAATATTCAGAAAAATTTGTTAAATGGGATATTTCCGAATGAGCAAATTTGTCGAAATTCATTAAAAAATTAATTCGGAACAAAACAAATTGCACATGTCTACAAGATACTAAGTCCGATATATAATCAGTCCAGAACATATATATTGTCATACTTCAGAGCAGCAGAATGTGCTCTGAATGTGAGAAATATCTTATAAAAACGTATGACTTTGTGTAAAAAATAAAAATGAAGCCTTCAAAAGAATCGCTATGCCTTTTAAAAACACCTTAGGGTGTTTGCTTTCCAAAACATAGCTATTTTGTGAGTGTTTCTACCGTTCTGGTGCTCCAGGGCCTCCAATGTGGTAGGCAGTCAAGAAATTAGATGCATAACTTATGCCCCAAGAATGCCTGAAGGTGCTCTTTGTATGATGAGGCCACAATGTAGTGCACTGGGAACAAGATTAGAGATTTTTTGGATACATTCTGGTGTCACTTTGACTTTGTATAGAAGTGACGGGTGCGTAAAAATTGGTCTTTGGCTGTCGGTGGCGCCCTCCCACCGTAACCCTATAGAGGTAATCTTGATGAAAGCAAGAATTGGCATTGCTGTAAAAAAATTGCAATGATATGCACCTGTCAAACAGGTGCAGAAAAATTACTATTTGGGTGTCGGGGGCGCCTTCCCACCGTAACCCTATAGAGCAGGGATATGAAATTAGCAGACCTCCAGCTGTTGCAGAACTACAAGTCTAATTGCATATCCCTGCTACAGAGGTACTCTTGATGAAAGCAAGAATTGGCCTTGCTGTAAAAAATTGCAATGATATGCACCTGTCAAACAGGTGAAGAAAAATTGGTCTTTGGGTGTCGATGGCGCCTTCCCAACGTAACCCTATAGAGGTACTCTTGATGAAAGCAAGAATAGGCTGTCAGGTCACCTTGAGGCTAGATGACAGATGCACTCTGTAGGAGTCGGAAGTGCACCGCTAGGTAGTGGCTCTAGGACTGACTGCTGCGGATTGAACCCTGGGAGGTTCAGGAAGCAGGTCTACTGGATCACTGACACAGATCCCACTGGGAGCTAGAGCATAGATTCCCCAGGGCGCAGAGTCTAAGAGCCAGCAGGTGTTCACCAGAACCTCTAGTGGTGAGGATGGACTGCGCTGCAGTCTGACTCCAGGTCGTGGCCCCCAGGGTCTCACAGCTCACGCTCACGGTAGACTACATGAGAAGAGGAAGGAGGCAGCAGGCTGGAACAACAAGGAAAGTAAGGGACAAGCCAAGGTCAGGGCCACAAGCAGACAAGGACAACAGAGTTCACGCCAAGGTTCAGGGTCACAGGCAAACAGGAATGGTTGGGGACACGCCAAAGGTCAGGGTCACGAGCAGACAGGAATGATTAAGAACAGGCCAAAGTCGGTAACTGGAATCAGACGTAGGAAACACAGCAAGTACACACTAAAGCTAACACACAATGGATGATCAGCACTGTTGGCTTGCAGAGCCAGGTTAATATAGGGTTCCCTGATAGGAGCTGGGGTGGAGCCATGCTAGAGGAGAGTTTACAAAAGCAGTCAGGTGAGGGTCAGCTGGTCTCTAGAGATGAACACATGGAGACAGGTAAGCTGACAGACAAACTCTATTGCATAACCATGACATAGGCCTTGCTGTCAAAAATTGCAATAATATGCACCTGTCAAATAGGTGCTGAAAAATTGGTCTTTGGGTGTTAATTGTGCCAATGAAATCTATACCAAAAACCTTCTTACAGATAAAATGATTGAACACCCTCAAAGCTAGGCAGCCTCAATGTTCTGCAGAGATTCCACATCCCAAAAAGACTTAATCAGTGACATCGGCATCAGGGGCTTCATAGCTGGTAATCAATGACTAATTACTTTTAACAAAAGTGAAACAGTCCATGGAGTCTGTGGACAGACGTGTTCTATGATTAGCAACGAAACCTCCTGCAGCACTGAATGCCCGTTCTGAAAGCACGCTGGATGCAGGGCAGCCCAACAACTCAATAGCATACTGGGCAAGTTATGGCCAGTGGTCTATTCTCATGACCCAGTAATCTCTGTTTTGGCCCAAAGGTAATCGTCCACCATATGATGCAGATGTTGCTGATAGGATGTGGAAGCTGACAGCCCTGGGCGGCGAGGACTAAAAAAATTCCGAAATGCCTCACTTAGGCAGACGCCTTCTCCAACGCTCCTCTCTTGACCAACAGAAGACTCAAAACGACGTTTTCCACAACACTGTAACCTACTGGAGTCAGGAAAAACGTTCAATAAAATCCTCTTTAACGTGTTTTCAAGAGATTTTATCTTTGGCACGCTCTGTGGGGACAGGATGAATTCTGAGACCTTCCCCTTATAACGATGGTCAAGGAGGGTTGCCAACCAGTAATCATCTTTCTCCTTTATGCCACGTATTCTTGGGTCCTTTCGCAGGCTTTGAAGCATAAGGTTACCCATGTGCCCTAAATTTGCCGAGGCTTGAGAAGCAGACTCCTCGGGGTCACTCAGGATGTCAGCATCTGGAACTTCCTCCTCCCAGCCACGTGCTACTCCCAGGGGTCCTGGGGTTAGAAAGCCGCATGTCTTCCTCTTCTTGGAAGCCTATAAAAATTGCCAGAATCCTCCTCCTTGTCCTCCTCCCCTTTCTCCTCCTGTGTGTTCTGTGACATAGGAATGATGGTGTCTGGATAAAGTGGGCCTTGAGAGGAAAGGAAGTCCTCCTCTTCCTCCTCATGCTCTGCCTCCAGTGCCCTGTCCATAATGCCACACAGAGTCTGCTCCAGCAGGAACACAACAGGGATTGTGTCACTGATGCATGCACTGTCACTGCTCACCATCCTTGTGGCCTCCTGAAATGGTGACAATACAGTGCATGCATCCTTAATGATCAGCCATTGACGTGGGGAAAAAAAGCAGAGGCGGCCTGAGAATGTCGTTGAGCTGTACTGGCACAGGTACTCGTTGATGGCCCTCTGCTGCATGTATAGCCACTACAGTATTCCCAAAGTTTAGTTCCACGTGGTGGGCATGTCACAAATCAGGCGGTTTACGGGCAGGTGCAATTCCCACTGAATTTCAGCCAACTGAGCACTGGCTGTCTATGACCACCTGAAATGGCTACAGACTCTTCTGGCCTGCTTTAGTACATCTTGCAACCCTGGGTACGTACTTAGGAAACGATGCATCACCAAATTGAGGACATGTGCCTGGCATGGCACATGTGTCAACTTTCCCTGTCTAAGGGCGGACAGGAGGTTTGAACCATTATCGGACACCACCATTCCTGGCTCCAGCTGGCGTGGTGTGAACCACCTCTGGGCCTGTCCATACAGAGCTGCAAGAATCTCTGCTCCGGTGTGGTTACTGTCCCCTAAACACACCAGCTGAAGCACTGCATGGCACCTTTTAGTCTGACTCTGGGAATAGCCCTTTGAACGCTTAGGGGGTACCTGATGCTCATAGGACAATTCTGCAGAGGGGGGCATGGAGGTGGCGTAGGAGGAGGAGGTGGGGGTAGAGCTCACAGGTCTGGCATCATCACCACCAGCTGTATGGAGACGTTGGGGCACAACAAGCTGCAGCACCGAGCCCTGTTCTGCATCCTTTCCCGTTGCAAGCAGTGTTACCCAGTGTGCTGAGAACAAAATATATCGTCCCTGCCCATGCTTGCTGGACCATGTGTCAGCAGGAAGGTGGATTTTATGGCTGAATGCTTTGCCCAATGATGCCATCACATTCCCTTCCACCTGATGGTAGAGAGATGGAACAGCCTTACGTGAAAAGTAGTAGCGAATGGGAACCTGCCATTGTGGTACAGCACATTGTGTGAATTCAGGGAAGGGGGCAGAATCCACCAGGCTGAAAAGAAGAAGTTGGAGAACCAACAGCTTTGACAAGCTTGCATTCAGACGCTGGGCATGTGGGTGGCAGGGACTGTATTTTTTTTTCCGCTGCAGCAGATGTGGCAGAGAAATTTGCCAGCTACAGTCTACAGCTGGTGGTGTGCTGCTGGCAGATGTGCTGCTAGGACCTGGGACACCCTGTGCTATACCATCATTCCTGTCAGTAGAGGCTGCTGAGAGGTAATGACTCGGTATCGCAGGGGCAGACTGAAGTGGGTAAGGAGGAGGGACAGATTTGTGTCCCTTTTGTGTGGCTTTTAGGAGCTGAGTGGTTGGACATTAAATGCCTTGTTAAGCATGTGGTACCCAAATGGTTGGTGTTTTTGCCACATTTGATGTGATGTGCCTGAGACACAGTTTGCAGATAGCAACAGTGCGATCTGCTGCAGATGTGCTGTAAAAAGCCCAGACAGCTGAGTTTTGGGGAGTGGGCCGGGAGATAACAGCTGCAGAATGTGATGGAATAGGGTGGCTGCATTCTACTCTTTCTTGATGTCGGCCTCCTTGGGGTTGTGCTGCCTCACCTTCAGTTTCCTCCTCTGCTCTATCTGGCACCCAAGTTGAATCAGTGACCTCATCATCATCATCATCATTTCCATCTCCTCCATCTTCATCATTACCACTGGAGACAACTTGACAATAAGCTGCGGCTTGGGGAACATGAATGCCAATTTATCTACCAGTGTTCATCCCTCTCTCTAGGCTCATATTCCTGTCATCCTCAACCTCAGAATCAACATCTGAATCCAGTAATGGCTGGGCATCATCAAGGTGCAAGTGGCTGACGCTGTGGTCAAATAACTCAGCTGACTCCTTAATAGCTGATGTTGGGGCTATGGCAGGAATAGATGTGGACACTCTGGCAACTGCAGGGGACTGCACACTTGTCTCTGCTTGCATGACAGAGGATGAGGAGGATGAGGAAGGTTTAGTAAGCCAGTCCACCACCTCCTCTGCATGCTGTGGCTGGATAGCACAGCCAAACTCACTAAACAGAGGAAATGATGCCCTGCATGAGGACTGACCACCACGTCCACCTTTGCCTGTGGGAACATTTGTTGCTGGCCCCCTTACAGTGCCAAGGGAACGTCTGCCTCTCCTTGTTGTCCTCCCAGACATTATTGGGAGGAAGGGGGCAGTGCTTATAAGCAAATGTAAAGAAGAAGTTGAAATCTGTGCATAGATGCACTTTAATCAATGTAAAAAGGTGTTTGGTGCACTTTAATTTGAGTACACTACACAGACACACTCCACAGATACACTATAATATACTGCAATATAATGCGCCAAACGTACAGTGACGCACAGAACCATATGGCGTTAAACTGGCAGTAACGCACACAAAATGATATGGTGTTTAACTGACAGTAACGCACACAGAACTATATGGCGTTAAACTGGCAGTAACGCACATAGAACTATATGGCGTTAAACTGGCAGTAACACGCGCAAAACGATATGGCGTTAAACTGGCAGTAACGCACGCAAAATGATATGGCGTTAAACTGGCAGTATCGCACACAGAACTATATGGCGTTGAACTGGCAGTAACGCACACAGAGCTATATGGTGTTAAACTGGCAGTAACACACGCAAAACGATATGGTGTTAAACTGGCAGTAACGCACGCAAAACTATATGGCATTAAACTGACAGTAACACACACAGAACTATATGGCGTTAAACTGGCAGTAACGCACGCAAAACGATATGGCGTTAAACTGGCAGTAACGCACACAGAAGTAAATGGCGTTAAACTGGCAGTAACGCACACAAGTAAATGGCGTTAAACTGGCACTAACGCACACAGAAGTAAATGGCAGTAACGCACGCAAAACAATATGGCGTTAAATTGGCAGTAACGCAATCAAATAGATGGTGTTCAACCGTCACTACACTGACACTATCTGAGCTGTCCCTACTCTAGCTATACACTAATGTCAAGATTACTGACACGACTGTCTCACTACACTACTCTGAAACTATATGAGCTGTCCCTACTCCACACTAATGTATGTATGAATGACACGGCCTCACTACACTACAGTGAAACTATCTGAGCTGTCCCTACTCTAGCTGCACAATATGCAAAGCTGAATGATGGTCCTCCTCAATACACTGACACTATCCCTAGACTGACACTAAACTAATATTCTACACTGACAATTGAAGAGAAATAGCACAGCATAGCACACCAACTAATAGCACTGAACAGAGCCCTGTTCTATCCCTCTCCACGCCGAAATCACACTGAAAATGGCTGCCATTGAAAGAATACTTTTATACTGTGGGGCGGGAATGAGCCATGATTGGATAAAGTCATGATGACAGTGTCCAATCATGACTCTGACAGTGCTCTGTGCCCTGATTGGCTGAAGCTTTCACTGCTTCAGCCAATCAGGGCTTGCAATGCACTGTTCAGCGCCGCAAAGCATTGTGGTCGGTTCGGGGGCCCAAACAAACGGTCGAACGACCCGTTTGTTCGGCTATTTGCCGAACGCCCGAACAACGGAAAATTGACCCAAACTTATGCTCGGACGGAACCGTTCGCTCATCTCTACTCTCTAACTGTGGGGTAGGTGTTTGTACTGTAAGAAGACAAAGATCTCTGTATTCTGTCACAGAATGGCAATCTGCCTTGTTTACATAGGCAGACAGCCGTTCTGGCTGCCTCGGCAACGATTGGCGAGTCCCGGTGGACATCGGGTCCGCCAGACCAGCTGATTGGCTCCCGCTGTGTCCAATCACAGCGGGAGCCAGTCACCGGTGACGCACATGCATGCCCCAGACCAGGAAGAGCAAAATCATGTACAGAGCCTGTACAGATGTACAGAGACCGCCCCGCTGAAGAATATTTACGACCAGAAGCAGTTAAAAATGAATAATACGACATTTTAAATCTGTTTTTGTGTATTTTTTTTTTACTATAGCCATTTTTTCATACTCAAAATATGTTGAAGTCATACCCTATAGCCCCAAAAGGGCAGAGCTCAGAAGCAGTAATAATATATATATTAAATAGTCATCTGTGCCACTAAAGAATAAATATATATATATATATATATATATATATATATATATATATATATATATATATATATATATATATATATATATATATATATATATATATATTTATTCTTTAGTGGCACAGATGACTATTTAGGTCTTCTAGGCTGGAAGAAGGCATGGTAGCAGGATCTTTAGGTGGTGTTGGATGCTGGTACCAATGGTGATGGCATTGGTACATTAAAAACAATGGGACCTCACTTCATTTTTATAATGGTCAACTTCTAAAAGCATTCAGGTGACACTCCAGTGCTCTTTTTTTGGAAAAATGCCACCTGCTGTAATAATTGAAAAAAATAGTGTTGGAGGCTGGGCAGCAGACAATCTATATGGAAAACTGAGCCTGTCAGGTTATTGATCCAACCTGTTGACCCAACAGCCCATTAAATCAATGGTTGTGGGTTTGAGAACCAAAAATCAATGCTTTTCATTTGCTGTCTATTCATCTCTCTACATAGAATAGAGTGACGGTAAACCTTGGCACCCCAAATGTATTGGAACTACATTTCCCACGATCACGATACTCAGCTACACTACAGAGTGCATGAGCATCATGGGAAATGTATTTCCAAAACATCTGGGGTGTCAAGGTTCGCCATCACTGGAGTAGACCGATAAAACAGAAATTCAATTGTTAATTCAAATTATAATCCACATCAAAAATATGAATTCTATTTTTTTTCTTTAGGATGATAAAGAATAAAACTGTGGATGAACAAATAATAAAAGAATGTTTTCAGGTGTATCATTTTATTCATGTGTTATTCAGTATAAGCATTTATTTGCTTTATTAATTTTTTTTCACCAACATAATTTTTCTGGAATTTATCTCAGGTTTAAAAAATAGGATATATAATTTTGGAAAAAATATACAGCCTAATATTCCAGCACTGGAGGCCAGTATGGCGAATACCTCCACAGCCACCATGTATTTCCCTCTGGTGCTCAGATAGGCCGGGATCATGGCAATCCAGACACTGCAGAACACCAGCATGCTGAAGGTGATATACTTGGCCTCATTAAAACTGTCTGGTAATGTCCTCACCATGAACGCCAGAACAAAACTCACAGCCGCCAGAAACCCCATATAACCCAACACAGAGTAGAACCCGATAATTGACCCTTCATTACACTGAAGGAGGATCTTCCCAGGATAGGAGTCCATGTCATACTCTTGGTAGGGAGGAGACACTGACAGCCAAATAACACAGATCACAACTTGGACAGAGGAGCAGACTGAACATACAAAATAAGCCACTCTGACCCCCACCCACTTCCTCCAGGAACTTCCCGGTTTTGTTGCTTTAAATGCAATGCAGACAATGATAGTCTTGGCCAGAACAGAAGAGACAGCGATGGAGAAGAAGATCCCAAATGACATTTGTCTCAGCATGCAGGTTATATCCACAGGATGTCCAAGGAACAAGAAGACACAGAGGAAGCTCAGCAAGATGGAGGTCAGGAGGATGAAGCTCACGGTTCGGTTATTGGCTTTCACAACTGGAGTGTCCCAGTAGTAAATACAAATTAATAATATAATCATTGTTATGGCTGAAAAAAGTAAAGCTGATAATGAAAATATTGTAACAATAACATCATTTTTATAGGACAAAAAATAATATACTTTGGGAACACATGTCACTTTTCTCTCATCCGGCCATTCTTTATTGGGACACCTGTGGCAGCTTTCACTGTCTGTTAAATAAGAGAAAAACTCTTGTGAATTAAAATATTTTTGTTAGCAACAAAATGGTCTGTGTGCAGTAGCGTGCGAACAGTGTAGATATACAAACACCAGATAATACAAGTAAAGAAAAATGCAGCACTATTATAGGATGGATAAAACACCAATATAAGGCTAGGTTCACATCTATGCTGCTGCGCTTGATGTGTTTTTCAGGCACATTTTAGCAGTGCGTTTTTCATTTTTAAATCCTTGTTTCCTATGCGTTTTTGCATGCATTACTCTTTAAACACACTGTAAACACACTGTATATAGCTGTTTTTTAAGGAGGGGGCCGAGAAGCCGGCAACCACATCCTTAACATCCGATGAATCATCAGCTGTCAGCAGGATACCCCGCTGACAACAGAATGTAAAAAAAAAAAAATTGCCTGCACATAAAAAAAAAAAAAAGTGAAAAAAGAATAGTGGAGCCTATGACGGGAGTCACTTTTGGGTACAGGGTGACTAAGAAAATATATCTTGGATTACTTAAAATGGGACAGTAATATTTATCCACAATATCTCCCAGGATATATGTAAAGACTATTCTTGGTTTGTTTGATTCTGAACTCAACATGTTAGTTGAGAGAGCTGATCACATTGGCCTCTAGAACTGGGTAGGAGCCGGACAGTCTACTCCTACTATAGTTTGTTACCTACTAGGCTGAGGAGGTGGGGAGATCACTGTTTGTATTGTTAATTGTAATTAGCTCCTGCTATCGTGAGAAGGTGTCCTATGTTTATACTAATGTGTGAAGCTTGGTGACAACAAGTCTGACCTGTATTGAAATCCTGATTAATCATATAATGCCCAGGAGGGCATGGAGTCACATCGGCTGCTTTAAGGGATTTGTTAATTTGTTTGTTAATTTTGTTTCTGGTTACAGTTGTTTTCTTAGAGTAATATGAGCAGGAGGGGGCACCTCCTCTTCTACTGTATATAAGACTGTATACTGGTTCTAATGAAAGAGTCTGATTCCTGTGTGACCCTCAATACAGAGCCTCGTCTCGTACTTGGATGGAGAATTATTCGTATAGGTTTCTTGTTCAGCTGATTGGAGTGTTCTGTAGGTGCCTTTGTGTTCAGAAATGTCCTAAACAGCTTTAACCCCTTTCATACTCGGGTGTCGTTACAGGGCCCCCCCCCACCAGGTCCATACCAGGCCCTTTGGGTCTAGTATGGATTTGGAGGGGGCCCTCCACACCAAAATGTATACCAGACTCTTATGAGCATGCAGCCCGACAGGTCAGGAAAGAGAGTGGGATGAGCGAGTGGCCCCTCCCCCTCCTGAACCATACCTGGCCGCATTCCCTCAACGTGGGGGGATGGGTGCTTTGGGATGTCATGTGACATCACAAGGGGCGGGCTCTCTGGGTGACGTCATCGGATGGCCACGCACCATGGCTATATAAGAGATGGCAGACTTCGGGCGACAACACAACGGAGGAAGACAGCCTTAGAAGAAGAGCGGTCTTTTTGTTTTTAGCGGGTAACCGGCGGCAAGGAAGAAGACAGCTCCGGGAGAAGACACCTCTGGAAGAAGACAGCTCACGGAGAAGACAGCTCGGGGAGAAGACAGCTTGCGGAGAAGACAGCTCGGGGAGAAGACAGCTCAGTTGGAGAAGACAGTTCGGGGGAGAAGACAGCTCCAGGAGAAGATAGCTCCAGGAGAAGACAGCTTGGGGCTTCTTTTTTAATAAAGGACTTGTCAAAAACTGGCTCTTGTTTTTTTTTACAATGGGACTTTAAATGAAGCGTTTAGATAGTGGAGGTAAATCACACCATGTTTGAATTTCACCATGGAATGTTTAATGATATACAAACAATAAAATTATGGATTTAAGTACATGTAAAAAGCGTACACATGGCATAGGCATAGTAAAAAGGTACAGTTATAAGAGCACATGATTCTAGTGGTATAGCATAATACTGTAAGCGACAACATGCCAGATACCGATAATTGTACCCATACGGTAAACATACATCCACTAGTAGGAACAGATAATATGGTTGAATACATAGGATGGTGGTTCAGTAAGTATGGTTGCATGTACTCTCTTTACATTATCAGTATGGTTTATTTCACTTCTATACATATTCCATAGGAATTTTTGGACGCATCAGCTCCTGATGAGTGGAAACACATCTATCCACGAAACGCGTCAAGCTTTACTGTGATGCCCCAGATACATCTTACACGCAACCATACTTACCGAACCACCATCCTATGTATTCAACCATATTATCTGTTTCACTCTGTTTCACTTTATTATTACCCATAAACTGGGATGGAGGCACTTTGCCATGCTTCAGCTAAAGTCCCAACTCCCCCTCTTTTTCAAATATATACCGGGATGGAAGCATTTGGATAAATGGGATCGGTAGTGTTCCCCTACCTTCCCGGTGTGAGGTTTGCTCTCATTTTAAGGTATATATACTGGATATAATTTATATGTATATACTGCTTTTTTGTACTTCAAGTTATTTGCTTATATGGTATTTATTTCTATACATGGTTTTATAGGCAGCATGCCTGGCACCGACTCAGTGTCCCACATGGCTATTTATTCCTAGGTGTCCCATGCAAGTTTGCCATCCGGCCAGTGTTGTGCTCCGTGTGGTTGTTTGGGCTGTCGGGTTGTGCTGGGTTTCCTCCTCTGTGCGGGATCTGCGATGCACCAGTGGGTCCTCCCCTCCTCCCCCTTTCACTTCATGATCGGGAGGTTCGGGCGGACGCCCCTCTGCGCATTGGCGCCACGTCTCCTACATTGTACGTATGACGTCATTGCGCCGACATGTGTTGTGTTTGATCTCGGTGTTCCCATTTGGGGGGGTTTTTCGCGCCGGCTGCTGAGTAATTACCTCCCCCTTCGGCTTGCACCTACGTGGCGTTGTTGGCATGCACGTATACCCCACTCCTGGAGCAAGCTGTGTCCACGGATAGTCTCCTAATGGGGTTAATGCACCCCAGTCTCCTGGAATAATGGTGGTGCTTGGGTACGATTGTCGGGGGAGATTTTTTCTATTGGTGACCCTGTTTTCTCAGTTTTTTATTTTTAAGTCAAACAATGTCCTTTTTACTCCATACCATTTCATTTTCACTAATCCCTGCAACTTTATATTCATGCAATAACACTTATGATATAGATCCACCACTACCTTTTTGCACTTTTTAGATTCATATGATCACCTTCTATGGAACTTGCTGGGTTCCTTATTAATATCCTAAGCACTATTACTACAATTATATATATATATATACTCAATATTTTGTTCCCAGATATGCTTGTTTCAACAACTATACAGTACTTCAGCTCCGTTTGATGAGATCTTCGCCACTTTTTTTCACTTCCCCCCTCTGCCGATTGTCGCATCCATCTGTATGCCGCCTCAGCTCCCATGGAGAGGTTATGTTCCTAGCCCACCCTGCATCCACCGACATGCACTGCACTCGCTGTCTGAGGTGGTGAGTGTGTCTGGTTCAATATTTATATACACTATATGGTCATTCACGTTGTTACTCTCTTTACATTATCAGTATGGTTTATTTTACTTCTATACATATTCCATAGGAATTTTTGGACGCATCAGCTCCTGATGAGTGGAAACACATCTATCCACGAAACGTGTCAAGCTTTACTGTGATGCCCCAGATACATCTTACATGCAACCATACTTACTGAACCACCATCCTATGTATTCAACCATATTATCTGTTCCTACTCAGTGGATGTATGTTCACCGTATGGGTACAATTATTGGTATCTGGCATGTTGTCACTTACAGTATTATGCTATACCACTAGAATCATGTGCTGTTATAACTGTACCTTTTTACTAAGCCTATGCCATGTGTACGCTTTTTACATTACTTAAATCCATACTTTTATTGTTTGTATATCATTAAACATTCCATGTTGAAATTAAAACATGGTGTGATTTACCTCCACTATCCAAACGCTTCATTTAAAGTCCCAATTTCCCTTTATTATTACCCATATACCGGGATGGAGGCACTTTGCCATGCTTCATCTAAAGTCCATACCCCCCCTCTTTTTCATATATATACCGGGATGGAGGCACTTTGCTATGCTTCATCTAAAGTCCCAACTCCCCCTATTTTTCATTGTTTTTTTTACATTTCACTGCTTTTCGGGGTGAATGGGTAGGATTACGATGTACCCAATACTCATTCACATAGCGGGGTGGAACCTGGGGGTCCCCTTGTTAAAGGGAGCTTCCAAATTCCTATAAGCCTCCCGCCCACTGACCCTGGCAACCACAGCCCAGGGTTGTCGGGAAGAGGCCCTTGTCCCCATCAACATGGGGGCAGGGTGCTTTGGGGTGGGGGACAGAGCCCCCCCATAGCAACCACCCCCCATGTTGAGGGCATGCGGCCTGAAATGGTTCGTGGGGGGGGGGGCGCTTGCGCGCCCCCTCCCTTTCCTGACCTGCTGGGCTGCATGCTCGGATAAGGGTCTACTATGGATTTTGGGGGGACCCCACACCATTTTTTTCTTAAATTTTGGTGTGTGGGTGGGGGGTGCCCTCCAAATCTATACTAGACCCCTGGTATGGACCTGGGGGGGGGACCCCACACCACTTTTTTCAAGTTTTTTTTTTTTTTTGCCGGCAATTTTTTTTTTACATTCAGCTGTCAACGGGGAACGTCGCTGACAGCTTATGATTCATTGGTTTTTAAGGACGCATCGGCTGGCTTCCCAGCCCCCTCCTTAGTAACCAGCCCTAAACATTGTTTAAACAAAAAAATACAAACCGCAAAACGCAAAACACATCAAAAATCGCATCACAAACACAACACTTGCATTACTGGTGAAATTTCATTGAAGTCTATTACACCCAAAACGTGGAAAAAAAGTCCCCTACCCTTTCCAAAAATGCACCGGCCGCAAAGCGCTTAGATGTGAACGTGTACCATAGGAAACCATGTTAAATGGACTGTAGTGCATTTCTGCAAACTGCAAAATGCACTAAGAAATGCATAGGTGTGAACCTTGGGTAAGTGAGTATCTGTGTAACGTTTAAACACCCAATTCAAGATATATATAACAAAAAGTGCATAAAATAGACTTAAAAAATATATATATAAAAAATGTGTATGAACCACAGAAAAAAAATGTATAGAGTGTCCTTATGTGAAACATGAAGTCCGTATAAATCCAAAGTGATCAGCAAATTTCAGGTTAAACACCCTTGGTGTGTTGCCTCCACCAAATAAACGCTGCCTGATTGTTCACAGCCGGAGCCTGTCAGCAAGTTCCAGCCAATGAATCACGGCCGTGACCTGCTGATCAGCTGTGTCCAATCACAGCCCAGAGCCTTGCGTTGGCAATCAATGAGAGAGAACGATCTCCCTTGATCCCCTTGATCACCTAGATTTAAACCCCTTCCCACCCAGTGTCATTAGTACAGTGACAGTGCATAATAATATCACTGATCACTGTATTAGTGTCACTGGTGATGGCAGAGGCAGTTAGTCAGCTCTCCCCAGCTTCAGTTAGTGTCAAATTCGCCACCGTGCTATCACAGTCCTATTATAAGTCACTGATCACTTCCTTTAGTAGTATAAAAAAGTCAGTATATACTATATTGTCAAAAGTATTAGGACAACTGCCTTTACACGCACATGAACTTTAATGTTATCCCAGTCTTAGTCCATTGGGCTCAATATTAAGTTGGTCCACCCTTTTCAGCTATAACAGCTTCTCTTCCGGTAAGGCTGTCCACAAGGTTTAGGAGTGTGTCTATGGGAATGTTTGACTATTCTTCCAGAAGCACATTTGTGAGGTCAGGCACTGATGTTGGACGAGAAGGCCTGGCTCGCAGTCTCTGCTCTAATTCATCACAAAGGTGTTCTATCGGGTTGAGGTCAGGACTCTGTGCAGGCCAGTTCCTCCAGCCCAAACTTGCTCATCCATGTCTTTAGGGACCTTGCTTTGTGGAAGCTAAGCAGTGGGGACCTTGAGTGCAGAGTGTGAACACATTTTGCTTTTTGACTACTGGTGATTGCTGGGTTGCATTTTTAGGTTCTTTTTGGGGCTTTTCCTTGTAGCTTTTTAACCCCTTTTTCTGTCACTTTTTAAAACAGCTTTTTTTTCATTGCTTCCTTCAGCCTACTAATTAAGGATAGTAGTTAATTGGTCACAGGTGCTTGAGGCCTATATAACCTTGTGTAGAAAGCATTGTGAGCCTACTCATCTTTGAGCTTGCTGGAACTCAGACCAAGTAAAACTGGACTAAGTGGTGAGTTAAAAAAAAAAAACAGATTTAGTGGAACTGGACTAAGTGGTGAGTTAAAAAAACCAGAGTTGAAAACAAGAGGTTGTAACAGGGGTCAAGTAACTGTGTAGGGTGAGTGTGTACCTGTGTATTGTAAGTACATGAGTGCTGCCAGTGCACGTGGGCTGTATTAAGTATTGGTGTCAGGTAGTACCTGTGTATTGTGAGTACCTGAGTGTTGTCTGAGTAGTGTGTGTGGATCGTTAGTACTTGTGTATTGTGTGTGCACGTTGGTTAGCGAGTGCACGTTGGTGTCACGTGCCTGGTGGTAGAGCCTGATATGCAGAGGACAACCACTCTTACTCCTCTGACTCGGGGCCCCTAATAGAGTAGACAGGAAGTGCAGGAGTGCAGAGTCGCACGAGTGCCTGGCAGGATCTTGACAGCAGAGCTGGGCTGGGACACCATGTAGAGCTGTGGAAGAGTGCAGACATGGCAAAAGTCCAGGAACAACAGCAAGCAGGGAGCTGGAACAAGCTGGTACTGGAACACCACAGGCAGAGGAGCTGATGTAGCTACAGCAGGACTGGAAGCTCTTCTAATGCCACGTACACACGGTCGGAATTTCCGTCAGAAAAAGTCCAATGGGAGCTTTTCATCGTATATTCCGACCGTGTGTATGCCCCATCTGACTTTTTCAGTCAAAAATTCAGACGGACTTAGATAGAGAACATGTTCTATATTTTTTCGACGGAACAAATTACTATCGGAAAAACCCCTCGTCTGTATGCTGTTCCGATGAGATTACCAGAAGGATCCCAAAGGGTGGCGCACTGGCTAATGAACTTACTTTTTCTAGTGCCGTTGTACGTCACCGCGTTCTTGATGGTCGGAATTTGGTGTGACCGTGTGTATGCAAGACAGCTTCAGCGGAATTCCGTCGGAATTCTGTCGGAAAAACCTTCAGAGTTTATTCCTAAAAAAAAACGGCCGTGTGTACAGGGCATAAGGCTGAAGAGAAGGCAGGTACAGGCAGTCCGGGCCATACACAGGCAGGCACGTCAGGAACAGATGCAGAGACTGGAGCAGAGTCAGGATACAGGCCAGGTCGGTAATGGGCTGACAGCGAAGTAGCAGAAGGAGCAGGCGCAGAGTGAGGAACAAGCCGGGGTCGGATGCAGGCAGAAGGCAGGAACGTCAGGAAGCAAGCCGGGTCACAATGGAGCAGATATCAGATATGGTAGGCAAAGACACACAGGGAACGCTGTAGAGCAGACAGCATTGAGTCTGGGTGCTGACCCAGTTTAAATAGCCTTTTGGCACCATGAACTGTCACGAGGTGTGCGCGCGCATGCGCACGTGCACTCGCGCGCACCAGCGTGGGCAGGCACACCCATGGCATTCTCCCAACAGAAACTAAGATTCTGTAGCCACCAGCTTGATTGCTGGAATGCCCTTCCTGACAGTTGGTCAGCGGGTGCATGTTGGTCAGCGAGTGCCTGTGTATTGTCTTGTTGAGTATTATTGTCAGGAAGCTAGTTGTTAGGTGATTTGGACAGGGTATAATCCCCAATCCTCATTAAATTAGTAGGTACGATGCCCGGTGGGTGTGGAGATGCGACTCGGTGTACATCTTGTGGCATGTATACGTTCCTTGATCATCCGATTGAGGTCGAATATTGCTGTGCAAAATGTAAGCACATTGTTTCCCTGAAAGCCCAGGTTCTGAATCTGGGGAAGCAACTGTCAGCACTGAGAAGTTCCTCCATACTAAAACAGAGCAAGGAACGTATATGGCAGGTGCCGGCAGGGGTCAGCACAGAGGCGGGTGGGGACAAAGAGGTGCAGGCACTAGGAAAGAGTAGATGGGTAACAGTCAGGAAAGTTAGAGGGGTAAGTGCCACGGAGGATGATCCAGGGCTGGTGCATCCCAATAAGTGCGCTCGATTGAGTGATATTGGTGAAACCAGTCAGGGACCAGCACTGCTGGAGCTGAGGGACTCTCCTAGCTGCCGGGGGAAGAACTCCTCCAGAGAGAGTGCGGGGGGCAGCAAAGGGAAAGGATAGACAGATTCTGGTGGTAGGGGACTCAATTCTTAGAAGGACAGAGAGGGCAATCTGTAACAAATACCTGAAGCGCCGAACTGTATGTTGTCTACCGGGCGCTCGGGTTCGGCACATCACGGATCTGGTGGACAGATTACTGGGAGGCACTGGGGAAGACCACGGCTGTCATGGTGCACGTTGGCACCAATGACAAAGTCAGAGGCAGATGGAGTGTCCTAAAGAACAATTTTAGGGACTTGGGAGCTAAATTGAGGAAAAGGACCTCCAAGGTAGTATTCTCAGGAATACTAAAGGTACATCGAGGTACACCAGAAAGGCAGAGGGAGATTAGGGAAGTAAACAAGTGGCTGAAGAGCTGGTGTAGTAAGGAGGGGTTTGGGTTCCTGGAGAACTGGGCCGACTTCTCATTCGATCACCAGTACTATAGAAGGGAAGGACTGCACCTAAATGAGGAGGGTGCAGACCAGCTGGGAGTAAAGATGGCCAAAAAGTTAGAGGAGTTTTTAAACTAGGCGATAGGGGGAGGGCCCAGAGGTAGAGATAGTCAGCGTGGAACATATTCCAGAGGGTAGTATTGGGAGCATTAGTGGTAGGTTGACTAAAGCACATAAACCCAAGGTAAGTATAGTAACAAGTTTTAGTTGCAACCTCGGAACTCCCAATAAGAGGATAGTAAGCGACCGGTCTAAACTACGTGGCATATTCACCTATGCCAGGAGCCTGGCAGACAAGATGGATGAACTAGAGATACTGTTGTATGAGGAGGATTTGGATTTTGTGGGAATTTCAGAGACCTGGTTCAACAGCTCTCATGATTGGCTGGCAACCATTCAAGGGTATACCCTTTATCGCAGGGATAAAAAGGGGGAGGGGTATGCCTATATATCAAGAATAATGTACAAGTGAATGTGAAGGATGACATCACTAAGGGAGCTAGGAAGGAGGTGGGATCCTTATGGGTAGAGCTCCAAAGGGATGAAGCTAAGGGGAAAATAATACTGGGAGTATGCTATAGGCCCCCTAACCTGAGGGAGGAGGGGAAGCGGATCTCCTAACACAAGTTGGATTAGCAGCAAGGATGGGAAGTGCTATCATAATGGGGGATTTTAATTATCCAGACATAGACTGGGCGAAGGGAACCCCCCATTCGTCTAAGGCTCGCCAGTTCCTAAATGTCTTGCAGGACAATTTCATGGTTCAGATGGTCGACACACCAACTAGAAATAAAGCATTACTGGATGTACTGATTACCAACAATACAGACCTGATCACAGATGTGGAAATACGGGGCAATTTAGGAAACAGCGATCACAGGTCAATTGGCTTCAGTATAAATCACACAAATAGGAAACATAAGGGGAATACAAAGACACTAAATTTCAAAAGAGCCAACTTCCCTAAACTATGAACCTTGTTAGAAGGCATGAATTGGGATAAAATCTTAGGAACAAAGAACACAGAGGAGAGATGGGTTTGCTTTAAGAGTATATTAAATAAGGGCATTAGCCAATGCATCCAATGCAATGCATCAAGTAATTGCCAGACCATTGTTCCTAATTTTTAATGACAGTCTACTGACTGGAATGGTACCAGGTGATTGGAGAAAAGCACCAATATTTAAAAAGGGCCCAAAATACATCCCTGAGAATTACAGACCAGTTAGCCTAACATCAATAGTATGCAAGCTCTTGGAGGGGATGATAAGGCACTATATACAAGATTTTAGTAACAAGAACAGTATCATTAGCAGTAATCACCATGGATTCATAAAGAATTGTTCTTGCCAAACCAATCTATTAACTTTCTATGAGGAGGTGAGTTGCCATCTAGATAAAGGAATGCCCGTAGACGTGGTGTATCTGGATTTTGCAAAAGCATGTGACACAGTTCCCCATAAACCTTTACTGTACAAAATAAGGTCCATTGGCATGGACCATAGGGTGAGTACATGGATTGAAAACTGGCTACAAGGGCAAGTTCAGAGGGTGGTGATGAATGGGGAGTACTCGGAATGGTCAGAGGTGGGAAGTTGGGTCCCCCAGGGTTCTGTGCTGGGACCAATCCTATTTATTTTGTTCATAAATGACCTGAAGGATGGGGTAAACAGTTCAATCTCTGTATTTGCGGATGATACTAAGCTAAGCAGGGCAATACATTTTCTGCAGGATGTGGAAACCTTGCAAAAACATCTGAACAAATTAATGGGGTGAAAAATAAAAGAAATATCTGCGCTATAATGAACAATAACATGCAGCAGCTAAGCACTATAACCCAGATAGTAGGCACTAGACATGTGCGCCGTCAATAAATTCGTTTTGTTCCGTTCCGTTTCGTATTAGCCGTTAATTCGTATTTCATAATTAGTGTCCGAAATTCAATTTGGATTCGTACGAAATACGAATTTTCGTTAGGTTCGTTAACTTTTCGTAACAATTATGAACGTTCGTTATGATGAATTTAAAAAGCAAACAATACCTTTCTCAATATGGCAGTCGTCTGACTCATTATGCTCATTATGAGGGGCTCCCACCATTCCTGTGCTGTTCTGACTTCCTCCTGGGGCTGTACCTCTGCTGTGCTCATTATGAGGGGCTCCCACCATCCCTGTGCTGTACTGACTTCCTGGATTTGTACCCCTGCTGTGCTCATTATGTTTCGTCAACGAAATTTCATATAAAATTCGGAAGCATAACAATTTGTATTTTGGATGCTTCCGAATTTTTGGAAATTAGTACGAATTTTCGATTCGTACGAAACGAACCGCACATGTCTAGTAGGCACACAAGCAGATATATAGCAAAAAAAGTGCAGCGCTATAAATTGAGATTAGTGTTAGTTGATACAAATATATGTGTACCACAGCTAATTATGAAAGTGCAAAAGTGCAAATAATATCCGTGGTTATAAACCATAGATCATAAAAAATCAATACAGTGCACAACAACAGTTGATTGAGCAAATGTCCAATGCATCATTAGTGCACAAAATACAAATGTCCATATAATTGATAAGTGACTTGAGTTAATAAGATAAAATCCTGGTGTACTGTGAAGTGAATCGTTAA
Source organism: Aquarana catesbeiana (assembly GCF_042186555.1). Taxonomy (NCBI): domain Eukaryota; kingdom Metazoa; phylum Chordata; class Amphibia; order Anura; family Ranidae; genus Aquarana; species Aquarana catesbeiana. The sequence continues at coordinate 22,283,910 of NC_133324.1, forward strand.
TGAATAGTGGGACATGAAAAATAGACTTGACCACGTGAGACCACCACCACAGAGGGACAGGAGGCTTACCGGAAAGCCAGTGACTGCCCTTACTCAGGGGGTCAAACAAGGCTTATTGGATCTGTGATCCGTTTGGAGGAATATCCTGGTAGCTGAAGCCTAGTGAGATGTTCCAATGTGTTGGGCTTGCACCACCGGATGGTTTTCACAGGCGCTAAGCGGTAGTCCAATCCAATTCCACGGCCAAAAGTGCAAGTGAATGGATATATAAAAAGAAAAAAACCTCAAATAATGCTACAAAAAAGCTTTATTGAGCGAAAATGCAATGCTGCATGTAATGAGAAAACCCACACCCAGGTCACTCAGATAAAAATTGGAATTCCAAACAAAGTGTGGACAGCCTTCCCAGAAGAGCTGAAGCTGTTTTAGCTGAAAAGGGTAGGCCAACTCAATACTGAACCCAACGGACTAAGACTGGGATGCCATTAACGTTCATGTGCATGTAAAGGTAGGTGTCCAAATACTTTTGGTAATATAGTGAACATACCATAGTTCAAATATCAAAATACCTTGTAACGTGTATGACAAATGCTTGAAAGCTTTCGTTTTGTCTATTTTCCATAACGGCATAGAAAAACTTTCTGCTGCCAGTATACACCGAACCACCACAATGTGGAACCTTCATGGGTTACAAATAAACCAAGTACAGGAACCTACAGTTTAGATCAGTAATGATAATTGAATTGGTGAAATGGTTATCCTCTTTGGATCTTATCTATCTGAACTTCTTGTTGTTGAAACAGGTACATGTTCTTTCCCACCCCTTCCCTTTAGAGGGGGTGGAAAAGAAGAGTATTATCTGTATTGAACTGTACTGTAATTGTGCTGCTCCCCCTTCTACATTGTAAAGTGCTGCGTAAACTGTTGGCGCTATATAAATCGAGTATAATAATAATATAATAATAATAATTTTCCGGGTACATTCACTATAAACTCCACCTTCTGACCATCTATGGTTAGTTTTTACATTCCTACCAGTTACATTGGACACCTCGCCCTCAGAACACGGGATGCATTCATAGCAGCACACATGGGTACTTCCATTAGAAACTTTTCTGTACCCATGAGGACATCTCTCATTACATCGGGATTCTGGAATCTTGAATTACATGTGGAATATAAAAGAGAAACGTTAAAAATTGTAATGATTAATTCTCAAAATTATAGATTTCAGCAAAATTGAGTCAAAGATAAAGGCAAATTAAAAGTGTTTTTGGTGGCTTTTAGAGGCAAAATGTTTTGGGAAATAATACACTTTTTTAGCATTTTAACACAAAAAAAAACCACATAACCCAATTTTTTGTAAAATATTAAAGATGATGTTGCACTGAGTAAACAGAGACCAAACATGTCACACTTTAACCACCTCTCGCCCGCGCTATAGCTGAATGCTGGCTACAGTGCGGGCTTCCAGTTCCAGGAGGGCGTCAAAAGACTTCCTCCCGTGATCGCACTGCTCGCACGCCCCAGGGAGGCCGGCGCTCACTGTGATCACCGAGTCCTTCAGAATCGGCTGATCACAGAACAGGGTAAAGGGCCAATCACAGCGGCCCTTTACCACGTGATCAGCTGTCAGACAATGAAAGTAAACAGAAGCTGGTTATTGGCTTTTTTTCTCATCATGATCAGCATGAGGAAAAAAAGATAAAGCCGGTAATGGGCTTCTGTTACCAGGACTTTGGTCCAGATCTGTGCCACCTATCAGTGCCCACAAGTGCTGCTAATCATTGCCGACCAGTGCCACCTTACAGTGCCAATCAGTGCCCACCAGTGCCATATTTCAATGCTGTCAATCAGTGCCCAATCAGTGCCACCTATCCAGCGGTGGACTGACAACTCATGGGGCCCCCGGGCAATAGGAGAAGATTATGGGGCCCCCGGGCAATAGGAGAAGATTATGGGGCCCCCGGGCAATAGATTATGGAGGCACACAGTATACACACACACATACAGTATATATACACAGACACACAATATACACACAGTATACACACACAGAATACACATACACACACTGAAAAGGTACTGGAGAGGTGGGGCAGCTATAATCTTGGGATTTAAAAAAAAATACAGATTTTTACATACTGTCTCTGGTTTTATTGAGGCTGGCAACCCTGATGGGGCCCCTTAGGGCATGGGGCCCTCAGGCAGTGCCCGAATGGTCAGTCCGCCCCTGCACCTATCAGTGCTACCAATCAGTGCCCATTAGTGCCTCATCATTAGTGTTAAATACCAGCGCCTATCAGTGCCCAGCAGTGCCAAATATCAGTGCCCATCAGTGTCACCTATCAGTGCTCATCAGTGCCTCCCCATCAGTGCACACCAGTGCTGTCTCATCAGTGCCCATCAGTGCTGCCTCATCAATGCCTATCAGTGCCCATCAGTGTAGCCTCATCAGCGCACATCAGTGAAGGAGAAAAATTACCTGTTTGCAAAATTCTATAACAAACTATGAAGACATATTTTTTTTCAAAATTTTCGGTCTTTTTTTGTTACTTTAGCAAAAAATAAAAATCCCAGCTGTGATTAAATACCACTAAAAGAAAGTTCTATTTGTGTGAAAAAAATTATAAAAATTTTGTTTGGGTACAGTGTTGCACGGGGGTGGGGGGGTACTTTATCTTTATTTTATTTTATTTACACTGTTGCTTAATTTTTAATTTGCTGTCACAGGGAATGCAAACATCCTTGTGACAGCAATAGACATTCAATATATACCATTTATGGAGAGATCTGGAGTCTATAAGACCCCAAATCCCTCCTCTGCACTTACAGTAAAAGCATTCAAAACACCAAGATCTGTGTTTTTGAATGCTTTTAATCTTTTTTGAAAATGGCGCTATCGGAAGTGATGTCATGTAACCACTTCCGGGATACTATACCGAAGAGCCGATCAAAGGAAATCCCTGCTTGGTCTGGCTGTCTGGCCAGCCTGCTGGTAACGAGGGTCTTCCGGTGGGACAGTAGAGTCCAAGCAAGCTGTGTAAGGTGATAACAATTAAGCAGCTAGTTAGCTGCTCCGATTGCAATTACAAGAGAGCCGACCAAAAAACAGCAGCTGCCGGCATCAAACTGGTACAACCACTTGAAGACCATTGACGTGTCAGGTACGTGACTGGTCGGCAGACATGTGCAATTCGTTTAATTCTGAATTTGTTTTTTAACACATTTTGACAAATTAGTTAATTCAGAAATATCCGAATTAACAAAAACCTATTTAACTAATTTTTCAGAATATTCATAAATTCGAATATTTGAAAATTTGTAAATTCGAAAATTTTGAAAATCTGAAATAATAACTAACTAATAGGGATGAGCTTCGAGTTGGCTGTTCGCAAGTTCGCCGAACAGCGAACAATTTGGGGTGTTCGCGGCAAATTCGAATCCCGCGGAACACCCATTAAAAGTCTATGGGAGAAATCAAAAGTGCTAATTTTAAAGGCTTATATGCAAATTATTATCATAAAAAGTGTTTGGGGACCTGGGTCCTGCCCCAGGGGACATGGATCAATGCAAAAAAAAGTTTTAAAAACGGCCGTTTTTTCAGGAGCAGTGATTTTAATAATGCTTAAAGTCAAACAATAAAAGTGTAATATCCCTTTAAATTTCGTAGCTGGGGGTGTCTATAGTATGCCTGTAAAGGGGTGCATGTTTCCTGTGTTTAGAACAGTCTGACAGCAAAATGACATTTCGAAGGAAAAAACCCATTTAAAACTACTCGCGGCTATTGCATTGCCGACAATACACATAGAAGTTCATTGATAAAAACGGCATGGGAATTCCCCACAGGGGAACCCCGAACCAAAATTAAAAAAAAAAAATGATGTGGGGGTCAAAAATGACCCCTGAAGGGTCTGGTATGGAATTTAGGGGGACCCCCATGTCATTTTTTTTTTAAATTTTGGCCGGGGTTCCCCTTAATATCCATACCAGACCTGTCCCTTGTCCTCATCAACATGGGGACAAGGTGTTTTGGGGGGCTACCCCAAAGCACCCTCCCAATGTTGAGGGCATGTGGCCTGGTACGGTTCAGGAGGGGGGTGCCGCACTCTCGTCCCCCCTCTTTTCCTGCGGCCTGCCAGGTTGCGTGCTCGGATAAGGGTCTGGTAGGGATTTTTGGGGGACCCCACTCCGTTTTTTTTTTTTTTTTTTGGCGCGGGGTTCCCCTTAAAATCCATACCATGTATAGAATGGTATAGAATTTAGGGGGACCCTCATGTCATTTTTTTTTAAATTTTGGCTGGGTTTCCCCTTAATATCCATACCAGACCTGAAGGGCCTGGTATGGAATTTAGGGGGACCCCCACGTCATTTTTTTTTTTAAATTTTGGTACGGGGTTCCCCTGTGGGGAATTCCCATGCCGTTTTTATCAATGAACTTCTATGTGTATTGTCGGCAATGCAATAGCCGCAAGTAGTTTTAAATGGGTTTTTTCCTTCGAAATGTCATTTTGCTGTCAGACTGTTCTAAACACAGGAAACATGCACCCCTTTACAGGCATATTATAGACACCCCCTGCTACGAAATTTAAAGGAATATTACACTTTTATTGTTTGACTTTAAGCATTATTAAAATCACTGCTCCTGAACAAACGGCCGTTTTTAAAACTTTTTTTTGCATTGATCCATGTCCCCTGGGGCAGGACCCGGGTCCCCAAACACTTTTTATGACAATAACTTGCATATAAGCCTTTAAAATTAGCACTTTTGATTATTCATGTTCGTGTCCCATAGACTTTAACGGTGTTCGCGTGTTCGAACAAACTTTTTTCCTGTTCGCATGTTTTGGTGCAAACCGAACAGGGGGTTGTTCGGCTCATCCCTACTAACTAATAATAACTTAACTATTACTAACTATTAAATTATAGGTATTGGAATTTTCTGTCAAATTTGGCTGTTAGTGAACGTAACGAATATACGAATTTATCAGAAGTTATGAATTATCCGAAATAACGAATGCCGTATCTAAACGAATGGAATGTAACTAATTAATAATAATAAATAACAATAATAATAATGAGAATATTTTATTATTATTATTTATTATTACATTGTTCACTAACAGCCAAATTTGAAAGGAAATTCCAATACATATAATTTAATAGTTAGTTATTATTAGTTAGTTATTCTTTCAAATTTTCAGATTTTCTTTCCTATTTTCGGATTTATGAATTTTCGAATTTATGAATTTACGAATTTTCAAACTTACGAATTTTACGAATTTTCTAATTTACGAGTTATTCTTATTAGTTATTATTAGTTAATTAGTTATTCTTTCAAATTTTCAAATTTTCTTTCTTATTTTCAGATTTATGAATTTACGAATTCCGATCATAACGAATGACCCGAAAAATGAAAAAAAAAATACAAACGAATAAATTGAAAATGAACAAACAAATTTTTTGGCAGTGCACATGTCTAGGGGCCAAACTTCTGAGGGACGTCGCGGCAGCACAGTCTCCCGGAAATGGTCAAAAACAGTTAACCGTAACCCCCTTCCCCCTGAAAGGTGCCAAATGTGGCACTGGAGGGGGGGGGAGATAAGCGGAGCTTCCACTTTTGGGAAGGAGCAGAAGGAGCTGCTACCCTGGGCACTGTGGTATCATGTGAGGTGGGGAGGGCACCACAAGGGGATAAGAGGGGGGTATTCGTGCTAGGGGGATGATTGGGGATGATTTGAGATGAATGAGAAATGGGGGAGGGGAATTTGTGCTGGGGGGATGGGAGTGGGGGAGAGGATTTGTGCTTGGAGGAGAAGTTTGAGGGGTAGAAGATTTGTGCTAGGAGGGGTGATTTGTTTTTTGGGGGGGGGATTTGGTGAGAGAGAGAATTTGAGCTTGGGGGTGGGGGGCAAATATTCATGCTGGCAGTGGGGATTTCAGCTGGGGGAGAGGATTTTTGCTTGGAGGGAAAATTTGAGGGTAGAGGATTTGTGCTAGGAGGGATGATTTTTTTTTTTGGGGGGGGGGGAATTTGTGCTGAAGGGATGTGGTGAGAGAGAGAATTTGAGCTTGGAGGGGGGATGGGGGCAAATACTTGTGCTTGCAGTGGGGATTTCAGCTGGGGGAGAGGATTTTAGCTTGGAGGGGAAATTTGTGGGGTAGAGAATTTGTGCTAGGAGAGAGGATTTGGGGGTTTGTGCTAGAAGAGGTGATATGGTAGAGGGGGCGCGCGCAAAGGGGAGGACATATATTGACGGCCTCCCGGCAATGTAGGTCCGTGCTGGAGCCATCATTCGGCTATAGCTCGGATGGAGACAGGTTAATATTGCATATTTGGTCTATTGTACTCGTTTTTTACAAGATCGGTATATCACGATTGACGAGGGTGCAGGTTATATAGTTGGTGGTGCGCGCAATTTGGCGTGACCTTTTGATGTGAACGTTCTTTGGCACGAATATTTACCTTCCTGGTTCAATGTTTTTCACCCATGCGCAGTAGCAACCATTTGTTTTTTCCCCAGAACGAATAACGCGATTATCCTTGCAATTTATTGTTCATACGGCAGAAGTTTTCCAAACTTGCTGTTGTGTTTTTTTTTGCCACAAATACATCACAACCGATTAACGATTTGTGCCCATTAAGCGCTTGCCAACCTGCTCACGCCGATATACGTCGGCAGAAGGGCACGTACTGGCAGATTAACGTACCTGTACGTTGCCCTTTAAGAAGTGGTTTGCAGGCCCGCCGCTACCTCCATGAGTGTGATCTCGGGTCCCGCAGACTCGATGTCCACGGGGATACCCACGATCGTCTCAGGGAGAGGGAGAACGGGGAGATGCTGATGTAAACAAGCATTTCCCCATTCTGCCTAGTGACACTGTCACTGATCTCTGCTCCCTGTAATCTGGAGCGGTGATCAGTGTCATGTCACACATAGCCACGCCCCCCCACAATTAGAAACACTCCCTAGGTTACACTTAACCCATTCACTGCCCCCTAGTGGTTAATCCCTTCACTGCCAGTGTCATTTACACAGGAATCAATGCATTTGTAAAGCACTGATTGCTGTATAAATGACAATGGTCCCAAAAATGTGTCAAAAATGTCTGATGTGTCCGCTATAATGTTGCAGCCCTGATAAAAATCGCAGATCGCCGCCATTACTAGTAAAAAAAAATTAAAAATAAAAATGCCATAAAACTATCCCCTATTTTGTAGACACTATAACTTTTGCGTAAATTAATCAATAAACTTATTGCAATTTTTTCGGCCTAAACTGGGGAAAAATAATGTTTTTTTTATATATTTTTTGGGGGTATTTATTATAGCAAAAAGCAAAAAAAATGCATTTTTTTCAAAATGGTTGCTATTCTTTTGTTTATAGCACAAAAAATAAAAACCGCACAAGTGATCAAATATCACCAAAAGAAAGCTCTATTTGTGGGGAAAAAAGGACGTCAATTTTGTTTGGGAGCCACGTCGTGCAACCGCGCAATTGTCAGTTAAATCAACACAGTGCCGAATCGCAAAAAGTGATCTGGTCTTTGGCCAGCCAAATGGTCTGGGGCTTAAGTGGGTAACTTGGCAAAAAGATGAACAAAGTGTCTAAATGACCGTTTTTCGTCTGATTTTTCATCTAGTGTATGGCCAGCATTCGTGCCAATTGGTAAATAAAATGTACAAATAAAACAAGACTATAAATACAGAAATAATTTCTTACAATGGCATTTTTCCATGAGACATTATTAAGTTCAATACTGAAAATATCATCACCATCGTTGTCATCCAGAGTCTTGTTAAAGGCAAGCAATGGCACCATGAGCAATCTGTAGTCGGTCTCGTGTTTGTAAATGACAATATTTGCTAAAATCAACTTGTTGGGGACTTCTGCTTTATCATTGAAGAAGATCTCCGCTCCAGTGGAGTCAGAGTGATGAACCCTTCTCATATAGCTGCGCAACTTCAATGGAAAAATTGAGACACAAATGATACAGTAAAATAAACAGAATATGGAAGTAATCTCTACATAGACATTGGCTTACAATTTCTACAAAATTTCACAATTTTTGGGGAAATGCGCTGGAGCCAATAAGGAAGGAGAAATGAATGTAGACCTCAGTGTGTTTTGAGTGAGTTTCAAAGCGCTTTAAGCTTTTCACTGCCATGTAGACATGTGTCATTTGTATTGTTTTCGAATTCGATAAATTAGTTAATTTGGAAATATTAAAATTAACGAAAACCCGTTCAATGAATATTTCCGAAATTCAAAAAGCTAGAAATTCGAAAAAATTCAGAAATTCGATAACTCGAAAATCCAAAAATTGAAAATTCGGAAATTCGAAGATTCGGAAATTTGGAAATGAGAAAATCCGAAAATAAAAAGTAAAATCCGAAAATTCAAAATAACGAAAATAAGAACTAAAATCCCAAAATTGGAAAATTTAAAAGAACGAAAATCCAAAGTCTGTTCTTGAGGTTGATAGGCAGAGTACAGGATTATAAATTCATCAGCAGCTCCTACGGGGGTGAGTGGTTCACTAATAAATACGTACAGTTTAAATTGTTGCAGGGGTGTACTTACAGGGTTCACAGAGGTCTCAATTGCGACCTGGCCCCTTACTCCAGGGGGCCCGTGTACACTTGCATAGGATCGAAAGCATACAGAGGAACTGATATTCTTCATTTCCTCCTGCAGCCACTGAATGCTTGCTTTTCCTTCTTTCCCTCCCGCAGGCATTCAGTGGGTGCTGGAGGAAATAATGGACATCAATTCCTCTATATGCCGCTGATGCTATCCAGTTCCTGCTCCCAGGTGTGGGTGCGGTGTTTAGCTTGTCATGCCTGAACCTCAGGAATTCCGGCACCGCCTCCCTGCTCTGTTCTTCATTCATCCAGCCTGTGAGGGAGCCCGGGAGGAAGCAAAGAGGGGGACAGAGGGAGAGACATGACAGTCTGGAAGTGCGGGAGAGGAACTTACAGTGACCGCCTGGGAAAGTGACAGTGTGGTGGAGCCCAGTATGTTAATAGTAACCATGCCTGATGCACCTGAGCCCATCCGCCTTCCTGTCACTGAGCCATATACCGGTCACTGGCAGGGGAAAGAGGACCTGTCATGGGGGGAGGGGATTAGAGACTGGTAACCCCACCCTCCTGTCACTCAGCCTGCTCTGTCCTCCTGTCCCTGAGCCTTACACCAGTCAGTAGGAGGCGTAAAGCAGACCTGTCATGGGGGGAGGGGATTAAAGACTGGTAATCCCACCCCCGTCACTGAGCCCACCCGCCCTCCTGCCCCTTACACCAGTCAGTGGGAGGGGTAAAGAGGACCTGTCATGGGGAGGGGAATAAAGATGGGTAACCCCACCCCCTGTCACCAAGACCGCCCCACTCTCCTGTTCCTGAGCCATACACCCAATAGTGGAAGGGGGAAAGAGGACCTGTCATGGGGAAAGGGATCCAGAGAAGGCTAACGTACAGGTGCCAGAAGATGGGGGAGGGGCAGAGGAGCCCATGAGGGTCAACAAAGTATTAATTACCCCCAACCATCTACTATGACTGACCTCCAGGATGGCAACAGTGTATTGTGGATAGGAGGGGTGGTGGGGGCAGCATATAGAGGAACTGATGCCCGCCATTTTCCTTTTGAAGCCTCTGAAAGTCTGCTTCTCCTCCTCTCCCTCCTGCAGGCATTCAGGGTCTGCAGAAGGAAAATGGCGGGCATCAGTTCCTCTATATGCCACCCCAACTGCCCCTCCTATCTAGGTCAAAATCATTTGGTGGAGGGGGGATTATGGTGTGTGGGTTTTTTTTTCAGGGGTTGGGTTTGGCCCCTTAGTTCCAGTGAAGGGAACTCTTAAGGTGTCAGCATACCAAGACATTTTGGACAATTTCATGCTCCCATCTGTGTGGGAACAGTTTCGGGATGGTCCCTTCCAACATGCCTGCACACCAGTGCACAAAGCAAGGTCCATAAAGACATGGATGAGTGAGTTTGGGGTGGAAGAACTTGACAGGCCTGAACAAAGTCCTGACCTCAACCCGATAGAACACCTTTGGGATGAATTAGGGCGGAGACTGCAAACCAAGGCCTTCTCATCCAACATTAGTACCTGACCTCACAAATGTGCTTCTGGAAGAATGGTCAAACATTCCCATAGACACACTACTAAACCTCGTGGACAGCCTTCCCAGAAGAGTTGAATCTGTTATAGCTGCAAAGGGTGGGCCGACTCAATAATGAACCCTACGGACTAAGACTGGATACACATTATAGAATTAAAATTTCCTTTAGATTTACCTTCAAGTATGTAGTGCAAGTGCCTGCCTGATTGCATACAATTTGAAAGTGTTTATGGTTTGACCTCATATTATATGGTTTTGGTAAATCTAAAGGAAAGTTGTACAAGAAAACTGTATAAAAATTGTGTGTAGCCAGCTTTAGACTGGGGTGACATTAATATTCATGTGCGTGTAAAGGCAGGAATCCAGGGGTGGCCCGTCTATTGGGGGCACCGGACGCCACCCCCCCATCCTCGCCACCCCCTATATTACAACTTGTGCCCGCTTGTGGAATGGCGACAAACTTTTACCCTTAAAAATCCCTATAGGCGATGTTTAAAAATTTCTATAGGTTACCAGTTTTGAGTTACAGAGAAGGTCTAGTGCTAGAATTATTGCTCTCGCTCTAATGATCGCGGTGATACCTCACATGTGTGGTTTGAACACCGTTTTCATATGCGGCGCTACTCGCTTATGCGTTCACTCCTGCGTGCGAGTTCGTCGGGATGGGACGCTTTAAAAAAATTTTTTTTTTCCCTATTTATTTTACTTTTATTTTTTTATTTTGACACAGTTTTAAAATAAAATAACATTTTGGGTCACTTTTATTCCTATTACAAGGAATGTAAACATCCCTTTTAATAGAAAAAAAAGCATGACAGGACCTCTTAAATATGAGATCTGGGGTCAAAATGACCTTAGATCTCATATTTACGCTAAAATACAAGAAAAAATTTTTTTTTTTTAAATCTCCTTTAAGAGCTATGGGCGGAAGTGACGTTTGACGTCGCTTCCGTCCTCCCATGCCATGGAGCCGAGCTGGAGCCATCTTCTCCTCAGTCGGCAGCCAGGCATCCATGGGAGAAGACTACTACTGGCGGGTCCGGTAAGCAGCAGAGATGACTGGAGTGCAGCGGGAGGGGAGTGGGCACCTCTCTTGTCACCGATAAAAGTGATCCTGCGGCGAATCTGCTGCAGAGACCACTTTTATCCTAAAGAGAAATGCACGCCGTTCCCGAAAATACCAGGGTTATGGCAGCTAGCTGCTGCCATAACCCCGGTATTTAGCATCAAAGTACTGACGTACGGGTACGCCGCCCCCCTAATCCATGCGCCCCGCCCTAATCTACATGCAGGGCGCCGGATGCATGAATTCCAATGGGGTTTATTTTTTTTAAATGTTTTTTTAGAAGCGTGTGATTAGAGCCTAAGGCTCTAATTGGCTTCAAAAAAGGGTGGGCTCGAGGCGCAGTGTCCACCCAGTTGCGTGACAATAGCAAATGAATATTCGCTATTGCCTTCCTGATTCTCCTCCCTGCCAATCAGGAAGTGGTTCCTGAGACCCAATTGGCCGAGAGGAGAAGCAATCCTATTGGCCACCGAGGAGGAGGAGACCCAGGGGAAGCCACCGTGAATCAGAGGATGAACAGACGTAGGGTGGAGCTTCTGCCCAGAGGAAGCGCTGCCTGACCTAGATGGGGTAAGTGGTGACTGACCTTTGGTTCGTGTGATCAGACAGACTGACCGACCCACTGACCCTGTTGGGGCGGAGGGGTGGATTGTTTGCCCCCCACCCCCCCAAAAAAAATTAAAACCACCAGCCGCCACTGATCAAAACAGATGTATATATCTATTCTTGATGACCATAGTCCATCCAAAAAACAACTGTCCATCAAATGTACCGTATATTATGTATTCTATTTAATGTACAGGGTACAAACTTACTAATTGATGTGATTTATTCGTTCCTAGTTTGTCTTTGCTGAGCTTCATTCTGTGCAAGGCCTGAGCCATCACATAAACGGAGGTGTAGGCATAGAAGGGCTTGGAATCCTTGATGTTAGAGAACATCGGGGGGATATGACCTATTACTGAACAAGTTCTCCCAGAAAACATATATATAAATTCTAGGATGATATTTTTGAATGGGTTCGGAGAAAGACAATGGAACAATTGAAGCCAAATGTCCTCGATCATTGGATCATTGGGGCGGGTGGATGGATTTGCACTGTCAATAAACATATCCAGGTTTGGAATTGTTTTTGATGGTAATATAAAAATTAAACTACAGTTAATTATGGAAACGAAATCAGTAACCATATACTTAGAATTGGTCCATGAGTCATGTACTATCAGAGTTTTATTTTCTATAGTGGCTTTAAATTCATCATACACATACAGATAGTCTAGGGAGAAAAGACCACAAATGATGATGACATCACTACTTGACTTCTTAGCGGTGGTCAGCATCCTCTGTTTATTAATGTGATCCTTATCTGTAAGTTTCACTATAAACTCAATGCAGATGGTGTGCCGACTCATCATTTTACTCAACTCTTGTAATTCTGTGTCCCCACTTCCATCACTTGGTGTGATCACTCCAACCCAATTCCATCCGAAATGCTTCAGACATTTTATAACAGACGTGTAACGGACACGATCATCCTGAATAATTCGATAAAAATTTGGATAAACTTGTCTGTTACTGAAAAGGGGGTCAGTGACAAGATAGTTGATCTGAAAGAAAAATGCTTTGAAAAGTTCTAAAGATGTGTTTTTTTGTTACAATTTTGTATTATATTTATATATTCGAAATAAAATCATTTTGTCAGAGGACCAATACTCACACAGCTAATACTAATGCTAATGCTAATTCCCATACAGCTAATGCTCATGCACATGTACCAGCACAAAGACGAGCTTGGGTTAAGTATTATGACTTAGGCAGGCCATACATGGGTCGAAAATCTTATCTAATAATTTTCGTTCGTATTTCGCACCATTAGTAGGGCTGCAGCAACAGCCGATTTCCGTGCAGCAATCAAATTTGAATAATCGGACATGTTGGAAATTTTTTTGAAAAACTAACGATTTTCTAATCAATGATGGGAGAATCGTGCGAAAAATGTAATTAAAATAGAAATGCGCATGTGCAAGAAAAGAAAATTCCTGGAAAGAAAAGAATTCCCAGCCACGAAAATTCTTTTCTGAAGCAACATGAAGTGAAATTGAAAGCTCGGTTGGCCGAATTTTTTCGAAATCAATGGTGGCACTATCAGATCACAAAACACACAAATTTTCTCATTTTCAAAAGAAAATTCTTTCGAAATTCGACCATGTATGGCCAGCCTAGGACCTTGTAGGCTGAAACGCATCAACTGCTCTTATCTGCGTTTATAAACTGTGATTTTTCTAATAAAAATTATGATTTTTATGAGTTAACAACTAGACATGTGCAATTTGTTCCATCCCGAATTCATTTTTTAACGAATTTCAACAAATCTGTTAGTTCGGATGTTTGACTAATTTTTCCAAATATTCGTAAACATGTAAATTCGAAAATCCCAAAACCCGAAAATCTGAAAAAATACCGAACTAATAAATTTGGCTGTTAGTGAATGTAACGAATACGAATGTATCCAAAGTTACAAATTTTCCGAAATAACGAATGCCGTATCTAAACGAATAGAGTAACTCATTAATAATAATAAATAACAATAATAATAATAAAAAAAAAACCCTTTTTATTAATATTATTATTTATTATTAATTTGTTCTGTTCCATTTGTTTAGATGCGACATTGATTACTTCAAATAATTTATAACTTCGGATAAATTCGTTACGTTCACTAATAGCCAAATTTGAAAGGAAATGCCAATACCTATAATTTAATATTTAGTTATTATTAGTTAGTTATTATTTAGAATTTTCGGATTTCGTTATTTCTTATTTTCAGATTTTCTTTCTAATTTTTGATTTTCGGAATTTCCGAAATTACAAATTTTCAAATTTTCGAATTGCAATCATAACGAATGACCCGAAAAAAAAAACGATTAAGAGGAAAACAAACACATTTTTCGGCAGTGCACATGTCTATTGACAACTAGTTGTGCAGATCACCCTAATAAATTACCTCTCTCAGATAAACGACTGTGGATCAAACACCAGTAAGCTCTACTAATATTATGTTGTATGGGTAGAAGCACTGGATTTTTTAGTTTTCAGCATGTGAGCTCGGGCTAAGATCTATTGTGCACTGACATCTAGGTGCATCTCTGTGTATGTCCATGTGCATAGACACCAAGCTGCCTATTTACAGGAAACCCTGGAGCAGTGGTGGCTGGTCCTCAAAATTTTTTGGGGGGCGCAAACAGACTGAAAAATACTGAACCCTCCCCCCCATCAATTGCAGCCTCACTGTGCCCGTCATATACAGCCATTTGTGCCTGTCAAATGCAGCCACTTGTGCCTGTAAAATTCAGCCACTTGTGCCCATCATATGCAGCCACTTGTGCCCAGTATATGCAGCCACTTGTGCCCATCATATGCAGCCACTTGTGCCCATCATATGCAGCCACTTGTGCCCATCATAAGCAACCATTTGTGCCTGTCAAATGCAGCCACTTGTGCCCGTCAAATGCAGCCACTTGTGCCCATCATATGCAGCCACTTGTGCCCAGTATATGCAGCCACTTGTGCCAAACAAATACAGCCGCTTGTGCCCATCATATGCAGCCACGTGTGCCCATCAAATGCAGCCACTTTTTCTCATCATATGCAGCTACTTGTGCCGTCAAATACAGCCACTTGTGCCCATCAAATGCAGCCATTTTCCCCATCATATGCAGCCACTTGTGCCCAGTATATGCAGCCAATTGTGCCCTTCATATGCAGCCACTTGTGCCCATCAAATGCAGCCACTTATGCCCATCATATGCAGGCACTTGCGCCCAGTATATGCAGCCACTTGTGCCAATCAAATGAAGCCACTTGTGCCCAGAAAATTCAGCCACTTGTGCCCATCAAATGCAGCCACTTGTTCCCATCAAATGCAGCCACTTGTGCCCATCAAATGCCGCCACTTACCCTGTCAATAAACACACACCCCCCCGCTCAGTGATCGCAGCTGCTGGCACTTGCACACCCCCCCTCGGGGCTCGCAACTCTAGACCCCCCCACCCCTACGGAGGTCCGGCACTTACCTGTAGACTCGCATCCTCTGAGTCTTCGTCCACTCTCCTCCACACTTGGGCAGCAGTAGTGACAGAGGTACCCGCTCCTCTCATGCTTCCTCCACTTGCCAAAGTGCCACTAGGCATTCAATAGGTTTGCCTGGCGCTTTGGCCAATCGGGAAACAGGTATCACCAACCTGCCTCCTGATTGGCAGGGAGGCACTGTAGTTTGAAGATATCAAAAATTGATTTGCTATGGTCACACAGCTGGGTGGGATCAGGGCGCACTCTCTGCGCCCCGAGCCCACCCTTTTTTGAAGCGGATTAGAGCCTCTGGCTCTAATTACATGCTTAAAAAAAACACCCCCTCCCACCCCGCCATAGGAATCCATGTGTCCGGCGTCCTGAAATTTGCCGGGCGCAAAGATAGGGAGGCAGCAGCAGGGAAAGGGGCGGCGGCGCCCGTGCGCCCTCAATGCACGGGCCACCACTGCCCTGGAGTATGCTATTTGCTGGATGTTCTTCAGCTTTTCAATGTCTCCTGTTCCTGTGTTCCTGCTTTTGCTGACTGGTCTTCCGTTGCTGATCCGGCTCATTCCTGACCTTGATCTGTGGATTCTGGATACCGATCTTGCTTTCCTTCTGACTATTCTCTACCTGCTTCCCTGCTACTGACCTTGCTCTGCCTGCCTCCCTGCTACTGATCTCAGCCTGCTACTGAACATTGCTCTACCTGCCTCCCTGGTACAGGCCTCGGCCTGCTACTGACCTTGCGCTGCCCTCCCCGGTACTGACCTCATCCTGCTATTGACCTTGCTCTGCTTGCCTCTCTCTCTCCGGTATTGGCCTGAGCTCAGTTGCCTCAGCTCTAGTCTCCCAGATTCTCGCAGTCTCCCAGACTCTTTCAGCTAGTCCAACTCTCTTGATTCAATGGCCTGGAACCTCTCCCTCATGGAGGGCTGTCTCAAGGATCTTGCCTTGGTCTCCAAACAGGAGTCAACCTCCCTCCTGGCTGCAGCAACTGCAACTCAAACTGTTCTGAGTGATGCTCAGATTTGCCTCATAGTGTCTATGTACAGAGAGAAGACTGAAGGGGAGGGTGGAAGGGGACCAAGTATGTTAAGTGACCAGGTAGGAGACATTAAAATAAAGGGATATATACATATATATATATATATATATATATTATGTGACATCTCTGAAGAACTTACACTTTGCTAAAATGTAAAGTAGTGAGTGTACAGCTTGTATAATAGTGTAAAGTTGCTGTCCCCTCAAAATAACTCATACATAGCTATTAATGTCTAAACCACTGACAACAAAAGTGAGTATACCCCTAAGTGAAAATGTCCAAATTGGGCCCAATTAGCCATTTTCCCTCCCTGGTGTCATGTGGCTTGTTAGTGTTACAAGGTCTCAGGTATGAATGGGGAGCAGGTGTGTTAAATTTGGTGTTATCACTCTCACTCTCTCATACTGGTCACTGGAAGTTCAACATGGCACCTCATGGCAAAGAATTCTCTGGATCTGAAGAAAATAATTGTTGCTCTACATAAAGATGGTGTAGGCTATAAAAAGATTGCCAAGACCTGGAAACTGAGCTGTAGCATGGTGGCCAAGACCATACAGTGGTTTAACAGGACAGGTTCCACTCAGAACAGGCCTCACCATGGTTGACCAAAAAAGTTGAGTGCACGTGCTCAGCGTCATCTCCAGAGGTTGTCTTTGGGAAATAGACGTATGAGTGCTGCCAGCATTGCTACAGAGGTTGAAGGAGTGGGGGGGGGGGGGGTCAGCCTGTCAGTGCTCAGATCATACAAACACTGCATCAAATCTTTAGAAGCCTCTTCTAAAGATGATGCACAAGAAAACCTGCAAACAGTTTGCTGAAGACAAGCAGACTAAGGACATGGATTACTGGAACCATGTCCTGTGGTCTGATGAGACTAAGATAAACTTATTTGGTTCAGATGGTGTCAAGCGTGTGTGGCGGCAACCAGGTGAGGAGTACAAAGACAAGTGTGTCTTGCCTACAGTCAAGCATGGTGGTGGGAGTGTCGTGGTCTGGGGCTGCATGAGTGCTGCTGGCACTAGGGAGGTACAGTTCATTGAGGGAACTATGAATGCCAACATGTACTGTGACATACTGAAGCAGTGCATGATCCCTCCCTTCAGAGACTGGGCCGTAGGGCAGTATTCCAACATGATAATGACCCCAAACACACCTCCAAGGTGATGGACTGGCTAAGCATGTCTCCAGACCTAAACTCTATTGAGCATCTGTGGGGCATCCTCAAACAGGAGGTGGAGGAGCGCAAGGTCTCTAACATCCATCAGCTCCGTAATGTCGTCATGGAGGAGTGGAAGAGGACTTCAGTGGCAACCTGTGAAGCTCTGGTGAACTCCATGCTGAAGAGGTTTAGGGCAGTGCTGGAAAATAATGTTGGACACACAAAATATTAACACTTTGGGCCCAATTTGGGCATTTTCACTTAGGGGTGTACTCACTTTTGTTGAGTGTGTTGAGTTATTTTGTGGGGACAGCAAATTTACACTGTTATACAAGCTGTACACTACTTAACCAGTTCCCTACCACCGTATAGTAAAATGACGGCGGCAGGAACCCTTCCTCCCTCCATATGATGTCCTCGGCTTCCCGGTATTGTGGAGAGCGCTCGCCGCATCACTGGGCACCCGATGTGCGTGCCCACCCGTGATTGCTCATCACAGGGACATGGATCTGTGTGTGTAAACACATAGATCCATGTCCTGTCAAGGGAGAGGGGAACTGATCATATGTTCCTTGTACAGAGGAACACCGATTGGTCTCCTCCCCTCATCAGTCCCCTCCCCCCACAGTTAGAATCACTCCCTAGGACACACATTTAACCTCTTCAGCACCCCTTAGTGTTAACTTCTTCCCTGCCAGTGACAGTTATACAGTAATCAGTGCATTTTTATAGCACTGATCGCTTTATAAATGTCAATGGTCCCAAAATAGTGTCAAAAGTGTCCAATCTGTCTGCTGCAATGTCACAGTCACGATAACAATCACAGATTGCCCCCATTAGTAGTAAAAAAAAAAAAAAAAATAAAAATGACAAATCTATCCCCTATTTTGTAGATGCTTTAACTTTTGCTATAACCAATCAATATACACTTATTGGGATTTTTTTTACCAAAAATATGTAGAAGAATACATATCGGCATAAACTGAGGAAAAAATGTATTTATTTTTTTCTTAAAATGGGATATTTATTATAGCAAAAAGTAATATATACAGTGTTTTTTTCAAAACACTCACTCTTTTTTTGTTTATAGTGCAAAAAATAAAAAACGCAGAGATGATCAAATGCCACCAAAAGAAAGCTCTATTTGCGGGGAAAAAACAATCAAAATTGAATTTGGGTACAACGTCGCATGACCGCGCAATTGTCATTCAAAGTGTGACACGCTGAAAGCTGAAAATTGGCCTGGGCAGGAAGGGGGTGAAAATGCCCTGTATTGAAGTCGTTAACATTGTAGCAAAGTGTCATTTATTCAGTGTCGTCACATGAAAAGATATAAGATGTTAAAGGTGTACTCATTTTTGTGAGATACTGTGTGTGTGTGTATATATATATATATATATATATATATATATATATCAATCACTTACCTGCATATATTGAAAGAGACTGAGTAACTGTGCCATTGCATGAGTTGTATGAAAACTAGTGTCCCCAATAAAACCAGCCACTTCCCTGTGCCCCCTACAGGAATAGTTTGGAACATCCTTCCTTTCTCCAGACAATATCTTTAGGGCATATCCCAAGGCTAATTTTGGATCTCCACACGTATTAAAGATATGATAACCCAGAGTAACATTAGGCAGAAGATCGAGGTCTTTATTAATCTCATCAACAGCAAATATCAATGCCAAAATGCTTCTGTACTGCTCAATGTTAATACTATGAACAAAGTATATGGAAAAAATAAATATAAAAATGTAAAACACATGTAATGAAAAATAACCTACCAAAAAGGCAATAGAACTAATGATAAAAGTCAACAGTGTGAGGGTAATCCATACTATAGATAACTGATGGTTTAGTAGTTTTTTCTTGAACAGTGTGGCCATCAGAGGTTTGTGTGCAGAGTAAAGATAAAGTTCAGGTTTGTTCTTTTTGACCGCTCCCCACTGCCCGTTCTCCATGAGCAGGGGATTGGTTGTTTAACAGCCCTACTTGAATTTGAGCTTGTGTAATGGCATAGGCCCTGGCTTTTAGGGGTGACACTGGTTTCTTTTCCTTTTACCACCCATCCACAGCCATTGTTGACTTTCTCCATCCTAAAGAAGACATCTGCATTCCTTTTTTTACACCAATAATTTCTTGGGTATAATAGCTAGTTCTGAACATGCTGGCCCCTGTATGACACCGCTTGGGGGCCAGTATGTGAAGGACAGGAAAACAGTAAGTATGACAAGGCCTAATATATGCAGGACAGGGGGACAGGAGGTATGAAATGGCCCAGTATGTGCAGGACAAGAGAACAGTAGGTGTGACAAGGCCCAGTATGTGCAGGACAGGAGAACAGTAGGTGTGACAATGCCTGGTATGTGCAGGACAGGAGAACAGTAGTTATGAAATGGCCCAGTATGTGCAGGAGAACGGGAGGTATGACAGCATCCAGTATGAGCAGGACAGGAGAATGGTAAGTATGATAGGGCCCAGTATGTCCAGGACAGGAGAACGGGAGGTATAACAGGGCCCAGTATGTGCAGGACAGGAGAACAGTAGGTTTGACAAGGCCCAGTATCATAGTTGTCAACAGTCCTGATTTGCCCGGGACATTCACAGAAATCAGTCCGATGTCCCAGTCTGGGCATGTCCTGGGCAAAATCCCAAAAAGCCCAGTCTGTCCCGGACTTTTGGCACTGCCATCAAGTCAGTAAAGTCACAACAGCCTTCACATGCGGCACACCCAGATCCCTCCCCCAACCACTCCGGCTCGCCCAGCAGCAAAGCTGTTCGGCGGCTCAGTATTAGGGACTCTGGTGTGAGGAACTCAGGTGGAGCCTGCCTCGCAGTGTGATTGCGTGTGAGAAAGGAGTAGGCTGTGGCAACACAGAGAGAGCGAACCCGACCAGAGGTAAAATAGTGCTAACTCCAACTGTGGCTGGGAACGGGGCCTGGCGGGAGAGTTAGAGGAGCCTGGGTTGAGGAAACAGTGGGGAGTCAGGGGATGAGAACATTCCAAATACCACTGAGCTCAACCACCATTGCCATTCTAATCAATCCTGCACAGAGAGAACAAAGATCAAAGTTTTTATGACTGGTCCAAATGATGGTACCAATGGGGGTCAGGAGAGAACAGTATAGTGCAGGGGGCCAGGAGACAACAGTAATGGGGGGGGGGCAGGAGAGAACAGTATAGTACAGGGGGCAAGGAGAGAACAGTAATGGGGGCCTAGGAGAGAACAGTAATGGGGGGGCCAGAAGGGAACAGCATTGGGGGGCCAGGAGGGAATGGTATATGGGGCCAGGAGAGAACAGTAATAGGGGGCCATGATTGGACAGTATCGGGGGTACAGGAGAGAACAGTATAGGGGGACCAGGAGAGAACAGTAATGGGGAGCCAGGAGAGAACAGTAATGGGGGACCAGGAGGAAACAGTATTGGGGGCCAGGAGGTAACAGTAATGGTGGGCCAAGAGTGAACAGTAATGGGGAGCCAGGAGAGAACAGTAATGGGGGCCAGGAGAGAACAGTAATAGGGGGACCAGGAGAGAGCAGTAATGGGGGCCAGGAGAGAACAATAATAGGGGACCAGGAGGGAACAGTATAGCACAGGGGAGGGGGAGGGAACAGTATAGCACAGGGGGCCAGGAGAGAACAGTATAGGAGGACCAGGAGGGAACAGTATAGCACCAGGGGCCAGGAGAGAACAGTAATGGGGGGCCAGGAGGAAACAGTATTGGGGGGGCCAGGAGGGAACAGTATAGGGTGACCAGGGGAGAACAGTAATGGGGGACCAGGATAGAAAATAAATAGGGGGCCAGGAGGGAACAGTAATGGGGGCCAGGTGGGAACAGTATAGGGGGACCAGGAGAGAACAGTGATGGGGGGGCCAGGAGGGATCAGTATTGGGGGACAAGGAGGGAACAGTATAGGCGGACCAGGGGAGAACAGTAATGGGGGACCAGGAGAGAAAATAAATAGGGGGCCAGGAGGGAACAGTGATGGGGAGCCAGGAGAGAACAGTAATAGGGGGCAAGGAGTGAACAGTATAGCACAGGGACCCAAGAAAGAACAGTATAGGGGGACCAGGAGAGAACAGTATAGCACAGGGGGCCAAGAGAGAACAGTATAGGGGGACCAGGAGGGAACAGTATAGCACAGGGGACCAGGAGAGAACAGTATAGGGGGACCAGGAGGGAACAGTATGAAACCCCAGTTGAGAAACACTGATTTAACTAATCTCAGACACTAACCAAACCCCCTTCAAACCACACCCAATAGTTTAGCGTAATTTTTTTTAACCATGCCCACTTTTTGCCACTGTTCTCTCGTTCCTGCTAAACCACACCCAAAATAAATGCTCCCCCTAATTAAAATCGTACTCTGCCTAAACACAAAAAAAGTGTGTATGTAGTATGTGCAGGACAGGAAAACAGTAGGTTCGACAAGGCCTAGTATGTGCAGGACAGGAGAACAGGAGGTATGACAAGGCCCAGTATGTGCAGGACAGGAGAACAGGAGGTATGACAGGGACCAGTATATGCAGGACAGGAGAATGGTAGGTATAAGTAAGGTTGCCATCTCATCCCTATAAAAGGGATCACATATTATTGCACAGGTTCTGGGGCTAATGTAATGCAGGTAAGGCACTAAGTGAATTTAATTACCACCTTAATCAGCCATGGAACCTGTGTAATTAATATCTGTTCCATTTTAAAGGGATGACGCGTTAACCTTAGGTATAGCATATTCCAGTATGGGTGACAAAAATATTTTGTTATTTTAAATATTTGTGAAATAAAAAAAAAAATGCTACATGTTAGTCTACCAAATTATGAGTTTTTCAGAAAGACTCAACATTTTCAACCTTTCAAAATACCAGGGGTCAAACCCATGACCTTGTATACATTGGACATGAGCACCAAATATCACACCAGAACAACTCTTGTATGGAGAGAGGAAATGTGGATGTCTATTACATTTTCATGGTGAAGGCTATTTGTTAGACTTCTGTTTGGTGAGTTGATGACAACTATGGGGCTTAATCACATTAATCCACTTTTTTAAAGGTTGAACATTGACAGAAGGTTGCCATGCTCAGCGTCTATCTCAAAGCCTGCCCCTGTCACTGGAGGAAAGCATGCAGCTGTGGGTGGCAGTGACCGATCAGAGGTGCAGATCTCCTGATAGGGGGGCAGTGACAGACAAAAAAGAGAACTTCCTTGTCTCTGCCCACAGATCTACCTCCTTCTTCTTATATTACAGGTCTCTTCTCCCTTTTCAAGGACTTTCCAAAGATGTCTATTGGGAGGTACTGTATGATGTCACAGGGAATAAATGTGCAGATTTCTGCAGATTTTATAAAAAGATAATGATATACACTATATTACCAACAGTATTCGGATGCCTGCTTTTACACAAACATGAACTTTAATGACATTCCAGTCTTATGCCCTGTACACGCGGTCGGATTTTCCGACGGAAAAAGTGTGATAGGATTGTGTTGTCGGAAATTCCGATCGTGTGTAGGCTCCATCTGACTTTTTCCGTCTGAATTTCCGACACACAAAGTTTGAGAGCAGGATATAAAATTTTCCGACAACAAAAATTCCGATCGTGTGTACACAAATCCGATGCACAAAGTGCCACGCATGCTCAGAATAAATGAAGAGACGAAAGCTATTGGCTACTGCCCCGTTTATAGTCCCGACGTACGTGTTTTACGTCACCGTGTTTAGAACGATCGGATTTTCCGACAACTTTGTGTGACCGTGTGTATGCAAGACAAGTTTGAGCCAACATCCGTCCGAAAAAATCCATGGATTTTTTTGTCGGAATGTCAGATCAATGCCGATCGTGTGTACAGGGCATTAGTCCGTAGGGTTCAATATTGAGTTAGCCCACCCTTTGCAGCTATAACAGCTTCAACACTTCTGGGAAGGCTGTCCACAAGAAGAGTTATAGGTGCAAAGGGTGGGCCAACTCAATAGTAAACCCTACGGACTAAGACTGGGATGCCATTAAAGTTCATGTGCGTGTGTAAAGGCAGGCGTCCTAATACTTTTGGTAATATAGTGTGCTTGGGTTAAATAAATCCTTCATCTTGGAGTTCAGCTTAACGCATACAAGTACAAGTACCATATAATACGGCATTATGTAAATGTAACTTTAATTCACATTATGGCCCACTTTGTGAGAGCTTACATCTCCAAATGAAACGAGGTAGAGTTTAGGTACTAGGGCAGATAAAGGGAATTAAAAAAAAAATCCATATAAATTGTGAATAATACAATTTTTACTTACAATTCCTAAAGACATGTACTTACAATGTACACAGGGTACGAAGTATTGTTTTCCCGTATGCAGTGCTGTGCTCTTTAGTTCTGGAGTGGGCAGACACTAGACCCCCCATAATGATGTCTCCCTCTTGGTAATATTCATACTCAAACACAGGATTTGTGGCAGTAAGTCTACAAAGTGAAGTGGAACTCAGAGTTCTTATAAAATATGTGATGAGGAGATGAGTCAGCAGGTGGACAGAAGAGCAATTCATGCTGTGTGGCAGATCTCTCACCGTATTATCACCGGGGGCCCTGCTTATCCTCACACACCATCACCAGATCTTTATATACAAAATATCAGACTGTTATAGACTTAGATCTTCGGCTGCACAACAACGGACTGGTAACAATGATTAGCTTAGCTTCAGAAATACATTCTCTGCTAAATAATAGGAATTGTACTGAACGTACTTTTGTCGTGCTCAGAATATTTCCCCTCAAATAATCCCAACACAAAGATAAGCTTCTGTGTTAAACTGAGTTAGGCAATGTGATTACAATTCAGTGAACAAGCACAGCACTCTACCCACAACCTATAGATTACAGGGATGACGAGCTTGGGTTTGGTTCAAATTTACATTTGGCTAAAAACAGAAGGAAGCCAATAGTACTGGGCCAATCACCTGCGGGCTGGTGATCTGATGGACACAAAGGAGTGGGGATGCCCATGACATCATTAACCAATATGGCCACATGACCATATTTGGCCAATGATATCAGGAGCATCATCGCTCCTTTGTTTACTGTAGCTACAGGGTAGGGATTCCACAGCTTGCACATGAATGGTGTAATGCTCACAGCTCTCGTACCGAACCCAAGTTTATCCACTGTCAGCGCTGGGCTCAGCCCTTCCTTCTCTGAGCTGGCCACCCAGCTGTCGGCTAATTGCCAGCTTCTATCTCTCCACAGTTACTCAGCTGTTGATGATATCCTGCTCGTCAGTCCTGCCTACTTAAGCCGTCCAGTTCAGAGGATCTCTGCCTTCGCTTTGGTCAACATCACAGAAACTATCTCCTGCGATCCTGTTCAAGACTTGCTTTGCTGACATCTCTTCTGGCTCCAGATCCTGCTTGCTGTTCCACTACATTGATCCCTGACTTCTGGCTTGGCTGACTATCCGTTCCGGTTACTGAACTTTGGCTATATTTTGACTACGTTTGTTCTTTTTACTTTTATTATTCAACAAGTGTGATTTAACTGTACTTCTGTCCCGGCCTGATTTCATGGTTTCTGACAACCACATCCAAGCACAATGTTCCCCATGCACACATTCAAGAAACTGGCTGTTTCGTGATGCTGGGTGTTGTAATGACCATAGACTGGAAACCGTGGATAATCAAAGTGCAGTAAATGTTATCAGCACTCCAAGGATTCTTAGAAAGGGTCCAAAGCTTTATTGTGTAATCACATGATAGATAATATACAGCAAAGTTTCAGAGCCACGCAGGGCCCCTTCATCACTTGCCTGACAAAGGGGCTCTGTGTGGCTCTGAAACATTGCTGTATATTTATCATGTGACCACAGAATAAAGCTTTGGACCCATTCAAGGAATCCTTGGTGTGCTGATGACATTTTCTCTAAGTTTTCTCCAGGGTGGTTTGATCTGGTACAGCTGGCGGGAGTGGAGCTGGGTGAATCTGAGATAGGGATGAGCCGAACACCCCCCCGGTTCGGTTCGCACCAGAACCTGCGAACGGACCAAAAGTTTGCGCGAACTTTAGAACCCCGTTAAAGTCTATGGGACTCGAACATTCAAAATAAAAAGTGCTAATTTTAAAGGCTAATTTGCAAGTTATTGTCCTAAAAAAGGGTTTGGGGACCCGGGTCCTGCCCCAGGGGACATGTATCAATGCAAAAAAAAGTTTTAAAAGCGTCCGTTTTATCGGGAGCAGTGATTTTAATGATGCTTAAAGTGAAAAAAAAAGTGAAATATTCCTTTAAATATCGTATCTGGGGGTGTCTATAGTATGCCTGTAAAGTGGCGCGTGTTTCCCGTGCTTAGAACAGTCCCTGCACAAAATGACATTTGTAAAGGAATAAAAGTAATTTAAAACTACTTGCGGCTTTAATATAATGTCGGGTCCCGGCAATATGGATGAAAATCAGTGAGACAAACGGCATGGGTACCACACCCCCAGTCCATTACCAGGACCTTTGGGTTTATGGATATTAAGGGGAACCCCACACCCAAATTAAAGAAAGGAAAGGTGTGGGGCCCCCCAGGCCCTATATACTCTGTACAGCAGTATACAGGCGGTGCAAACAAGACAGGGACTGTAGGTTTGTTGTTAAGTAGAATCTGTTTGTAATTTTGAACTGGTACATTTTTAAAGTGTAGCTTCAGCCAAAAAAATCTATTTTTTAGCTTTTTGGAAAACATAGGGAAGGGTTATCACCCCTGTAACATTTGTTTTGCTGTCTGTGCACCTCTTCAGAAGATTTCACCTCACTTTCTGTCCCAATGATAAATGTTTTTTTGAAAACTTGGGTTTTTAGTGAAACAAGGATTGGTGATAAAACATCATTGGAGAGGAGACACGGTTTTTCCCATGTTAACTCTTACAGGAGAGAATTTCCCTTCCTAGGGGTAGATTTCATCTCACTTCCTGTTGTCTCCTTCCGTTTGCAAGTAGGAGTCGTTTGTAAGTTGGATGTTTGAAAGTAGGGGCCTGCCCTAAATACTTTGCAGAAATTAGGGCCTTAGATGTTGATGTTGCCACAACACTGTAAGCCCTCACAGTTACTCTTGGTGGGTGCAGGAACGGGCCCTGCTGTGAAATATTAGATCAAGAATTGTAATTACATGCACCTGTTGAACAGGGGCAGAAAAATTGGGCCTTTGGTGGTATTGGTGGTGTTGCCACAACACTGTAAGCCCTCACAGTTACTCTTGGTGGGCGCAGGAATGGGTCCTGCTGTGAAATATTAGATCAAGATTTGTAATTACATGTCCCTATTGAACAGGGGCAGAAAAATTGGGCCTTAGGCACTGGTGCCACAACACTGCAACCCCTCACAGATGCTATAGTTGGAGTGCAGGAATGAGCCCTGCTGCAAAGTATCGCATCAAAAATTGTAATTATATGCCGATGTTAAACAGGGGCTGAAAAATTGGGCCTTGGGCACTGGTGCTGGTGCCACACACTGCAACCCCTCACAGATACTCTAGTTGGAGCGCAGGAATGAGCCCTGCTGCAAAGTATTGCATCAAAAATTGTAATTACATGCCCCTGTTAAACAGGGGCAGAAAAACTGGGCCTTACCCACTGCTGCCACAACACTGCAACCCCTCACAGATACTTTAGTTGGAGCACAGGAATGAGCCCTGCTGCAAAGTATTGCATCAAAAATTGTAATTATACGCCCCTGCTGAACAGGGGCTGAAAAATTGGGCCTTAGGCACTGGTGCTGGTGCCACAACACTGCAACCCCTCACAGATACTATAGTTGGAGCGCAGGAATGAGCCCTGCTGCAAAGTATTGCATCAAAAATTGTAATTACATGCCCCTGTTAAACAGGGGCAAAAAATTGGGCCTTAGCCACTGGTGGCGGTGCCCAGAACCAAAAATGTTCTTATCAGCTATCAGCATGAAAATTGAGGAGGAAGAGAATTGTCACTCAGCATAACAGGATAGTCACTCAGCATCAGCATAGGCAGTCTTGAAGGCATCTCACATTAAAAAAAAAATATTCAGTTACATCAGCATCAGGTGCTTGGTAGCTGGTGATCCAAGAATGATTCATTTTTATGAAGGTCAGCCGATCGACCGATTCAGTGGACAGGCGCACCCTGTGATCGGTTACAAAGCCTCCAGCAGCACTGAATGTGCATTCCGAAAGAACGCTGGATGCAGGACAGGCCAGTAGCTCAATTGCATACTGTGCAAGCTCTGGCCAGTGATCTATCCTCAAGACCCAGTAACCCAGAGGATTTTCGGTGGGAAAGGTGTCCAAGCCTGATCTTGCCCCTAGGTAATCCTGCACCATGTGAATCAGACGCTGGCGATGGTTGCTGGAACCAATCATACCTTGGAGCTGCGGACTAAAAAATTGTCTGAACGCATCACGATCAGAACGATTAGATAGCCACCTTCTCCACCGCTCCTTCTGTGACTGACCAAAGCCTCAGCAACACGTTGTCCAGGAGGACCAGGAAATTGTAACCTCCCAGCCTCTGGAAACGCGTTGCACAAACCTTTCTGCAAGGCCTCCCAAAGATGTTTCATCCTCTGCTCCCTCTGCAACGGCAAGACAAGGTCCGCAACCTTACCCTTGTAACGTGGATCAAGGAGGGTTGCCAGCCAGTAATGATCCCTCCCCTTAATACCACGAATACGAGGAACCTTCCGCAGGTTTTGCAGAATCAGGGAGGCCATGCAGCGTAGGTTTGCTGCAGCATTCGGTCCAGAGTCCTCTGGGTCACTAAGGATGACATGATTCGCAGCCACCTCCTCCAAGCCACGTACAAGTCCATGGGTTTCTTGAGACTGTAAATGATCCCTTAAAGACTGCTGCTGATGCTGAGTGCCAGGCTCCACCTCCATGCTGACACAATCCTCCTCCTCCTCCTCGTCCTCTTCCTGTGTGATCGGCGGGCACGCAGGAACACTGTCTGGATAAAGGGGGCCTTGAGAGCTAAGGAAGTCCTCCTCTTCCTCCATCTGTTTTGCCTCAAGTGCCCTGTCCATTATTCCACGCAGCATGTGCTCCAACAGTTGAACAAGAGGGACAGTGTCACTGATGCATGCACTGTCACTGCTCACCATCCTCGTGGCCTCCTCAAATGGTGACAGGACAGTGCATGCATCCCTGATAATAGCCCACTGGCGTGGGGAAAAAAAACAAGCTCCCCTGACCCTGTCCTGGTGCCATAGTCACATAGGTACTCAATAATGGCCCTCTGCTATGTGTGCAGCCACTGCAGCATGGCCAACGTTGAGTTCCACCTGGTGGGCATGTCACAGACTAGGCAGCTCTTGGGTAGGTTAAATTCCTTTTGGAGGTCAGCCAGCCGAGCACTGGCATTATATGACCTGTGGAAATGCACACAGACTTTCCTGGCCTGCCTCAGGTCATCCTGTAAGCCCGGGTAACTGCCTAAGAACCGCTGCACCACCAAGTTAAGGACATGAGCCAAACAGGGCACATGGGTCAGTTGTCCCTATCGGAGGGCGGAAAGGAGGTTGGTGCCATTGTCGCAGACCACCATTCCTGGCTTAAGCTGGCATGGCGTCAACCACTTCTGAACCTGCCCCTGCAGAGCTGACAGAATGTCTGCCCCAGTGTGGTTCCTGTCCCCCAAGCACACCAGCTCAACCACCGCATGGCATCTTTTTGCCTGCGTGCTTGCGTAGCCCCTTGAACGCCTACAGAGCACCGCTGGTTCTGAGGACAAATCAGCACAGGAAGAGGCCATGGAGGAAGAAGAAAAGGAGGGGGTGGAGGACAGAGGTGTGGCAGAATCACCACTAGTAGAATTTTGGAGGCGTGGTAGCGGAACAACCTCCAGCACTACTGGACCCTGTCCTGCAACCTTCCCAGCTGCCAGAAGAGTCACCCAGTGCGCGTTGAAAGATAGGTAACGTCCCTGTCCATGCCTGCTGGACCATGAGTCAGCAGTAATATGCACCTTACCGCTGACCGCCCTGTCCAGCGAGGCCAAGACATTTCCTTCCGCATGCCAGTAGAGAGCCGGAATCGCCTTCCGTGAGAAAAAGTGGCGTTTGGGAACCTGCCACTGAGGAACCGCACATTCCACAAACTCACGGAAGGGGGCAGAGTCTACAAGCTGAAAAAGCAGCAGTTGAAGTGCTCGCAATTTAGCCAAGCTAGCATTCAACCGCTGGGCATGTGGATGGCTGGGAGCAAACTTCTTTCGGCGGTACAGCAGCTGGGGCAGGGAAATTTGCCTGGTATAATCTAACATCGGTGTACCGATAGCAGATTGCCCGCAAGTACTTGGCTGTGACACACCTAATTCTACACCTTCATTCCTCTCAGTGCAGGTTTCAGAGAGGACTGAAGGTATAGTGGGGTTGGAGATCCCAGGGGATGAGGAGCAAGGAGAGGTCTGCTTTGTTCTTTGGTGTGGGTCTTTTAGGTACGCTTGCCAAAGAACTGCATAGCAGGTCGACATATGTCTGGTCAAACATGAGGTGCCCAAGCGGGTGATGTTTTGGCCACACGAGATACGCTTGAGATATATGTTGCAAATAGCAGCGGTGCGATCAGATGCACTCGTCTCAAAAAAGGCCCACACCAAAGAACTTTTGGAATAACGTGCAGAGACAGCAGTGCCCTGCACATGCGGAGCTCTGCAGTGTGATGCAGTCAGTGTGCTGCTCTTAAGCTGGCCCCTGGAGGGCATGTTACCACGTTGGAGATGTGCCTCCTCCTCCTTCTCCTCCTCCTCTCTCCTATCAGGTACCCACGTGGAGTCAGTGACTTCCTCATCACCCCCTCCCTCCTCATCACTGGGGCAAAGCTGGCAGTATGCTGCAGCTGGGGGAACATGACTGCCAGATTGCTGTCCTTCTTGCGCACCCCCTCTCTCTGGGCTCACGTTACTGCCTTCCTCTAGCTGGGTACCATCATCGGAGCCTTCAAAATGCTGGGCATCCTCCTGGAGCATGTACCCAACACTGTGGTCAAACAGTTCGGGGGAGTCCTCAGAAGGACATGGTGGGGCTAGGGAAGGAGTGACTGATGCCATTGAGCCGAGGGAAGAGGCCGTGTTGGCAGCTGCTTTGCCAGACAAAGTACCGTGAGCCTGGGTGAGAGAGGATGAGGAGAATGAGGCATGTTGCGGCTCAACACAGCCAGCTGCTGAAAAAAAGGACAGGCGTGTCCCACGGCCACGTGCTGATGAGGATGCACTGTGTCCATGACCAGCACTGTTGCCTCTAGACACAGAGCCTGCTTTCCCTCTTTTATTACCTTGTGACTGTCTGCCTCTCCTTGTTGGCCTTCCAGACATACTAATGGCCTGCAGTGAGATGTAGCTGAACAAAGCTGGGATGTATATATATATACTGATTATACTGCAGCTAGCAGAATCAACTGCCTGCCTGTGGTATTGATAGGATCAGAACACCTGCAATTGTCTTCGGGTAGCTTTAGGTGCACACTGTGCAGATGACACAGTACACTAACTATAAATACTGCAGCTGCCTGCCTGTGGTACCAATAGAATCAGAAGAACACCAGCAATTTTCTTCAGGTTGCTTTAGGTGTACACTGTGCAGAGGACACAGTACACTAACTGTAAATACTGCAGCTGCCTGCCTGTGGTATTAATAGGATCAGAACATCAACAATTGTCTTCATGTAGCTTTAGGTGCACACTGTGCAGAGGACACAGTACACTAACTGTAAATACTGCAGCTGCCTGCCTGTGGTATTAATAGGATCAGAACACCAGCAATTGTCTTCAGGCAGCTTTAGGTGCACACTGTGCAGAGGACACAGTACACTAACTATAAATACTGCAGCTGCCTGCCTGTGGTATTAATAGGATCAGAACACCAGCAATTGTCTTCAGGTAGCTTTAGGTGTACACTGCAGAGGACACAGTACACTAACTGTAAAAACTGCAGCTGCCTGCCTGTGGTACTAATAGGATCCGAAGAACACCAGCAATTACCTTCAGGTAGCTTTAGGTGCACACTGTGCAGAGGACACAGTACACTAACTTTAAATACTGCAGCTGCCTGTCTGTGGTATTAATATGATCAGAACACCAGCAATTGTCTTCAGGTTGCTTTAGGTGCACACTGTGCAAAGGACACAGTACACTAACTGTAAATACTGCAGCTTTCTGCCTGTGGTATTAATAGGATCAGAACACCAGCAATTGTCTTCAGGTAGCTTTAGGTGCACACTGTGCAGAGGACACAGTACACTAACTGTAAAAACTGCAGCTGCCTGCCTGTGGTACTAATAGGATCAGAAGAACACCAGCAATTTTCTTCAGGTAGCTTTAGGTGCACACTGTGCAGAGGACACAGTACACTAACTGTAAATACTGCAGCTGCCTGCCTGTGGTATTAATAGGATCAGAGCACCAGCAATTGTCTTCAGGTAGCTTTAGGTGCACACTGTGCAGAGGACACAGTACACTAACTGTAAAAACTGCAGCTGCCTGCCTGTGGTACTAATAGGACCAGAAGAACACCAGCAATTGCCTTCAGGTAGCTTTAGGTGCACATTGTGCAGAGGACACAGTACACTAACTGTAAATACTACAACTGCCTGCCTGTGGTACTAATAGGATCAGAAGAACTCCAGCAATTGTCTTCAGGTAGCTTTAGGTGCACACTGTGCAGAGGACACAGTACACTAACTATAAATAATGCAGCTGCCTGCCTGTGGTACTAATAGGATCAGAAGAACACCAGCAATTGTCTTCAGGTAGCTTTAGGTGCACACTGTGCAGAGGACACAGTACACTTACTGTAAATGCTGCAGCT
Organism: Aquarana catesbeiana; assembly: GCF_042186555.1. Classification (NCBI taxonomy): domain Eukaryota; kingdom Metazoa; phylum Chordata; class Amphibia; order Anura; family Ranidae; genus Aquarana; species Aquarana catesbeiana. The sequence continues at coordinate 22,316,175 of NC_133324.1, forward strand.
GCCTGCCTGTGGTATTAATAGGATCAGAACATCAACAATTATCTTCATGTAGCTTTAGGTGCACACTGTGCAGAGGACACAGTACACTAACTGTAAATACTGCAGCTGTCTGCCTGTGGTATTAATAGGATCAGAACACCAGCAATTGTCTTCAGGTAGCTTTAGGTGCACACTGTGCAGAGGACACAGTACACTAACTGTAAAAACTGCAGCTGCCTGCCTGTGGTACTAATAGGATCAGAAGAACACCAGCAATTGCCTTCAGGTAGCTTTAGGTGCACACTGTGCAGAGGACACAGTACACTAACTGTAAATACTGCAGCTGCCTGCCTGTGGTACTAATAGGATCCGAAGAACACCAGTAATTGCCTTCAGGTAGCTTTAGGTGCACACTGTGCAGAGGACACAGTACACTTACTGTAAATGCTGCAGCTGCCTGCCTGTGGTATTAATAGGATCAGAACATCAACAATTGTCTTCATGTAGCTTTAGGTGCACACTGTGCTGAGGACACAGTACACTAACTGTAAATACTGCAGCTGCCTGCCTGTGTAATTAATAGGATCAGAAGAACACCAGCAATTGTCTTCAGGTAGCTTTAGGTGTACCCTGTGCAGAGGACACAGTACACTAACTGTAAAAACTGCAGCTGCCTGCCTGTGGTACTAATAGGATCAGAAGAACACCAGCAATTGCCTTCAGGTAGCTTTAGGTGCACACTGTGCAGAGGACACAGTACACTAACTGTAAATACTGCAGCTTCCTGCCTGTGATATTAATAGGATCAGAACACCAGCAATTGTCTTCAGGTAGCTTTAGGTGCACATTGTGCAGAGGACACAGTACACTAACTGTAAATACTGCAGCTGCCTGCCTGTGGTATTGATAGGATCAGAACACCAGCAATTGTCTTCAGGTAGCTTTTGATGCACACTGTGCAGATGACACAGTACACTAACTGTAAATACTGCAGCTGCCTGCCTGTGGTACTAATAGGATCAGAAGAACACCAGCAATTGTCTTCATGTAGCTTTAGGTGCACACTGTGCAGAGGACACAGTACACTAACTGTAAATACTGCAGCTGCCTGCCTGTGGTATTAATAGGATCAGAACACCAGCAATTGTCTTCAGGTAGCTTTAGGTGCATACTGTGCAGAGGACACAGTACACTAACTGTAAATACTGCAGCTGCCTGCCTGTGGTATTAATAGGATCAGAACACCAGCAATTGTCTTCAGGTAGCTTTAGGTGCATACTGTGCAGAGGACACAGTACACTAACTGTAAAAACTGCAGCTGCCTGCCTGTGGTACTAATAGGATCAGAAGAACACCAGCAATTGTCTCCAGGTAGCTTTAGGTGCACATTGTGCAGAGGACATAGTACACTAATTGTAAATACTGCAGCTGCCTGCCTGTGGTATTAATAGGATCAGAACTCCAGCAATTGTCTTCAGGTAGCTTTAGGTGCACACTGTGCAGAGGACACAGTACACTAACTGTAAATACTGCAGCTGCCTGACTGTGGTGCTAATAGGATCAGAAGAACACCAGCAATTTTCTTCAGGTAGCTTTAGGTTACACTGTGCAAAGGACACAGTATACTAACTGTAAATATATACACAACACCTAGGATGTATATATATACACAATAAACTGTAAGTGCAGCTAACTGACTCGCCTGCCTACTCTATCTAACTTAAATCAAATGACACTGTCTATCTCTCTCTGCCGCCGCAACACACTACACGGCTCTCTGTACAGACGGCGCTGTGATTGGCCAAGCATGTGGGTCATAGTGCATGCTTGGCCAATCATCAGCCAGCAATGCACTGCGATACCGCAGTGAATTATAGCCCGTGACGCGCCACTCGAATTTGGCGCGAATGGCCCATAACGTTCGCAATTCGACGAACAATCAAACAGGCGATGTTCGAGTCCAACATGGGTTCGTCTCGAACTCAAAGCTTATCCCTAGTCTGAGACAAGGTTGTTGGTCAGGCACATGGAGGGTGGGGGGTCAGTCTCAGCCATTGCTAAAAAGATGGTTAGCCTTTTTGTTCAAGCTACAGGGACGGCCGAATTTCACAAAAGATTTTTGGGTGAAAAAGGCGATAAGAGGGTACAACAAATGCCATTCACAGAAAGACACTAGGAGGCCTGTCACTTTCACGATCCTTCAAAAAATTTGTGAATATTTGAAGCATGTGTGTTCTTCAACTTATGAGGTTATTCTGTTTACTGCAGCCTTTTGGCTTGCGTTCTTTGGGGCATTTCGAGTGGGAGAGTTGGTAAGCCTGTCTAAACAAGTAGCAGGGGGGTTCATGGTTCAGGAGGTGGGGGCAAGTGAAGATAGGGTGGTGTTATGGTTATGAAAGTCCAAAACGAATCAGAGGGGCAATGGGATGAGGGTCATGCTGTTTGCCATGGATGGTTCGGGTGTGTGCCCGGTAAAGGGGGTCAAGGCTTTAATGGTGGTTTGACCACATTGGGGTGGGCCATTTTTATTGCATGCGGATGGGTCATACTTATCCAAGTTTCAATTCGTGGCAGTGGTTAGGAAATGCCTGCGAGCGGAAGGTTTCGATTGCCGGCAATTTTCTTTACACTCCTTCCGCATTAGGGCGGCCACAGAAGCTGCTCGGTGTGGGTTGGATGAGGCAGCTGTTAAGAAATTTGGGCGTTGGGAATCCAAGAGATTCCGTTCGTACGTGCGTCCGCAATTGATATCAGAAGGTTGATTTTAATGGGTAGGGGGCACAGTAGACGTGTTTAGTTGAATGATATTACGCTGTATATGTTATGTTGGTGTGTTTTTACCTGGGTTGTCATTATATCTTTACAGATGGAGGTTACCCATGCCTTGTCTGGATTTTGGGGCATTTTTATGTATTCTGAGGGGCGAGGAGAGCAGATGTTAGGCCAGATGGTAGGCAACTGGGCATAGCAAGGAGGGAGGCGTGTATCCGGTGGTTGGGAATTCCGGAGATGGTATGGAGCAGAGTGGTGCCAGAGGTGGAGTGCATTGCCCGACTCGATCACCCGCCTAAAATTTTGGTTCTTTATGTGGAAGGTAATGATTTGGGGGTCAAGCGGAGCGGGGATTTGATTTCGGCCTTCAAGTCAGATTTCCTGATGCTCCGTTTGGCATTACCGGATATGTTGCTGGTTTGGTCCAACATGGTTGCGCGGACTACTTGGCGCATGGCAAGATCGGTGGTGAGTATTATTAAATGTGGATAAAAGTAAACAAGGTAGTGGGTAGATTTGTGGTACGAAACGGGGGTTAGGTTTCATCCTTGCGGGCTGTGACGGTGTCCTTGGTCTTTGATGGTGGCAGATAACATATTGATGGAAGTGGTGGGGGGCTCTTTGGTGGGATGGGCCCCTCTGGGGTATTCCAGTGGAACGGTGGCTGGAATACGTTTATGGTTGCACTGCGGGAAGGGGGTTGTCTCTGAGATGTTATACGGCTGGAGGCCTGGCTATGGTATAAAGTTCCCACAGTGTATTGGTGAAAAATGTTACATTGGGGGTGCCGTCAAAGACCAATAAGCTGTATTATGTTAATAAAAGAGTTGCCGTTATAAAATGTTAAATGGTATTTGGAAATGATTTAAGTTTTGTTCATAAAAGGCTGCTATGGCCATTTAAACTCCAAAACTCCTAAAACAATGGTTGGGGGTAAGTGCGTTAAAAAGGGGGTAAGGATAAGTGGTGATATCTTTACTACTTTGGTCAAGGGAGGCCCGGAACAGAGAAGAGAAAAAGGACAAGTAGTGGAGGGCCGGGCATGACTAGGTGTAAAGTGACGCAAACAAAGGGTTAAAAAGTAGAAGGATATAGAAGAGGTGGAGGCAAGAATGGGAAAGTGTGGTGTGCAGAGGAGCTACATAAAAGAGGAGGTGGAGACTTCCTGGAACAGTTCCTTGCAGTGAGAGACAGGAGGAGGCAGTTTTCCCACCCATCCCCCCTGTGTTTTTGTTGTGGTGTGTGGTATGTTTATTTTTCTTTTATTTCAGGTCAATGGATTTGGGTCGTCATAGCAGCGGTATAACGGCGGTGTGCTTGGTCTTTGATTGTGGCAGAAAACATATTGATGGAAGTGGTGGGGGGATGCTATGGCCATTTAAACTCCAAAACTCCTGTGTGGTCTTATTATTGGAGGGTAAGACAATGTTTGGGGGTAAGTGCAGTAAAAAGGGGGTAAGGATAAGTGGTGATATCTTTACTATACAGGTCAAGAGATTTGTGAACCGGCTCCATAGACAGCCAGTCACAATCTCCTGTCATGCGAATTGGATACAGGGAAACCTGCATCCAATTCGCACTAGTGTGAACCCAGCCTTAAAAAAAAAAGAAAACTAATGTAGGCATCTCATCTGAGGACCAGCAAGGTGTAATATAATACATTTTTGTTTTTGGGTTGAGATACATGTTAACATTGATTGTTTTCCAGACTAAGGCCGGTCATACACAGTGCAAATGTCTTTCCTGCAACCCGTGGTATGGACTTTGATATGCTTTTACTATCCACTTGTTTGTGAGTATGTTTCCTTCTTTTTGATTTGAATAAATATTACTTGGGCAATGCGCAAGGTTTGTGCGCCCTCTCTTCATTCTTTTACAGAGTAAGTTTAATGTTTGTAGTCTTTCCCCATAGCTGAGATCCTTCAGACCCTTTATTAGCTTTGTTGCCCTTCTCTGGACTCTCTCCGGTTTCAGTACATCCTTCTTGAGGACTGGTGCCCAGAACTGGAGCATACTCCAGGTGCGGCCGGACCAGAGTCTTCTAGAGTGGGAGAATTATCACTTTATCTCTTGAGTTAGTCCCCTTTTTAATGCATGCCAATATTCTGTTGGATTCTCCTGCAGCAGCTTGGCATTGCATGCCATTGCTGAGCCTATCATCTACTAGGACCCCCAGGTCCTTTTCCATCCTGGATTGCCACAGAGGTTCTCCTCCTAGCGAGTAACTTACGCTTGTATTTTTGGCACCCAAATGTATTACCTTACATTTTTCAACATTAATCCTCATTTTCCATGTAGTTGCCCACCCCATTATTTTGTTTAGGTCTTCTTGCAAGGTTTCCACATCTTACGGAGAAGGTATTGCCCTGCTTAACTCTGTATCGTCTGCAAATAACGAGATTGAGCTGTTTATTCCATCCTCCAGATCGTTTATGAATAAATTAGATAAGATTAATCCCAGGACAGGACCCTGGGGGTCTCCACTTTCCACACCAGACCATTCCGAGTATTCTTCATTTATCACCACCCTCTAAACTCGCCCCTGCGGCCAGTTTTCAATCTATGTACTCACCCTAGATCAGAGTATGATCATTTCAACATAAAAACACAACCTATGTATGAGACATATGTAGGTGGACTTGTTACCTGATGACCCCCATAGAATAGCAATGGCACATCGCCTGGCCCATGTGTAGTGTTTGCAGCCTCCCATTCTGCTGTGGTACATTCTCCATGATTGAGTGTAAATACATACCCAGCCTTTGAAAGGCAGTGAGAATGCATTGTATCGCCTCCTCACCACTTGCTTTAACCCTTTGGATCCTGCACAAGTAACACCATTCACTTGACTGGGTCATGATTGGTGAGCATACAGGGAGTATAATTCCTTCCACAGCTGCAAAGAAACGCATTACAGCCATGGCAGGTGTACACCCAAAGCCTCTTCCTCTGCAGCTAAAGGGGGTAAAAATCGAAAGGTGGTAAAACCACGGCTTTGTCTGTTTATTGACCATGTTACTGCCTGTTGCCTGGACCAATCCCTTGCCCTTATGCTGACCATGACTCTGTCTGCACCTGAACTGACCCATCTGTACGTCTGACTAACTATGTTCTAGCAAGACACCAGTCCCAGCCATCCCTTGCAGACAACTGTATGCCTGGAACCACAGGAACAAATTTTTTTTCCAAAAATTATTTTTATATACTGTATGTATAGGAGTAACATACAGAAGGCTTGAACAATAGAAACTCATTTCTTCTTCCTTTATTTAACCTCCTGCACTTTCTGGCCCACAAATATGGCATTCCTGGGAGCAGTCAAGTACCGGTAGACTAGGCTTGCTAGGTTTATAGCAACTGGGACTGCTATAGGTGACACCATTCTAAGCTATATTCTCTGACCACTCCTATAGAGGTGACAATTACAGTACATTTCCTTACATACAATCAGTGGCGTCGCTAGGAGGTGGCTTCTGGGGCCCATAGCCCCAAGTCTCTCACTGGGTGACCTTGTGTCCTGTATACATACATTCCGCGACAATACAATGTCCCGGAATGAAACTAACAGAGTGAGCAAGCTCTGCCATAGCACTGGCGTGCACTCTGCCTCCAGCTGATACTCTATCTACTGGTCACTGGTTGCTAGAGCCATCTGACATCTAGCAACCAGTGATGTCATGGCTGCAACTCCCTGCCCTGCATTCAAAGTCGGTGCCTAGTCCATTCCACTATGGACATCCACCCACCTCCTCTATCTTCTGGCAAGTGACACTGCATCTGGGACAGGTCAGTAGGGGGCCCCACTCCCGACATCCCAAAGAACCAGACTGGAGTCTGCTACTTCACCTCCACTGGGATCTCTAATGGGCACCTGACCCTTCACAGCATGGAGCAGCCGGCACCAGTGATGTCCCGATCACACAGTAATGCCCCGTACACACGGTCAGGATTTTCCGATGGAAAATGTTTGATGGGAGCTTGTTGTCGGGAAAATTCCGACCGCGTGTAGGCTCCGTCGGACATTTTTCATCGGAATTTCTGCCAAAATCTCAAATTTTCTGACAACAGAATCTGTTCTCGTAAATTCCGATCGCGTGTACACAATTCCGACGCACAAAGTTCCACACATGCTTGAAATCAAGCAGAAGAGCCGCACTGGCTATTGAACTTCATTTTTGTCGTCTCGTCGTACGTGTTTTGACAGTTGTAATTTCCGATAAGATTTGTGTGACCCTGTGTATGTAAGAAAAGTTTGAGCCAACATGAAAAAATCCATGGATTTATTTTGTTGTCGGAATGTCCGATCGTGTGTACAGTGCATTAGTGTTACTCTAGTAGGAGGGGGAGCCTCCAGCCTCTGCCCTCTCCATAACGAGAATTGCCGGGAAAACATTAGAATGTCAGAGGGAGTTCTAAAGAGCTGTCTGATGGATGGATGAGCCTTGAGCCTCTTTGTCGGTCACTTTCTTCACCTCTCCCCTCCCTAACCTGCCCGCTTAGAATGCTCCGTGGCCTTGCTGGAAGAGTCATAAATCACTGTGAGGGGAAGGGAATGTACAGCTGTCAGTGTGTGTGTGTACATGTCTACTGCCTGTGTGTGTGCTACACTAAGACATGGGACAACGCTGGCTGTATGATGAAGGCCTGCTCACCCACTGTATACACAGCATGTCACTGTACACAGGATCCCTGGTAGAGAGACAGTCCCTGACCTGGAGACCTGTCCCTCTCCTTCACCCACTACTGTGTATGGCATTGATTTGTATTCAGAGCAAAAGTTCCGATATTATTATATCTACCCCTGATCAGATGGTTGAATATAAAGCATGCATGCTTCAAGTAAGCTCACACTGAGACTGCTTAATTCAGAGTCAAATTACTTTCTGTTTAATATTTCCGCCTCTCAAGACTTTTATACATTCCATTAAAGATTGAGATACGTCAACAAGACTGGCGCATACAAACCACAAATAAAAATACGTATAGTGATAAAACTTTGGTTTTAGCTGGGTGCTCATTTGCGAAAGTTGCTTTTATTCTTGTGGCACTTTGAAGCACTTTGCAGCACTTCTTGCTCCTTTTAATTCATTTGTGTTATGTTCGTGTTATGTTGTTATATTCTGAATGTATTCTGGGAAGCAGGCACAAACTTCTGTTAACTGTTTCAGTCAGTCCAGTTCCTAAGCAAGCTTTGAGCTTTGCAGAATATCTGCAAATGTCTTAAGGCTTATTAAGTGTAGAAGCTGAGTTATATATGTTGGGTATATAAAGCTGTATTGGAATAGACAGTTCACCATGATCACATTTCTTAATCACATCCATTACAGTCCCCCCTTGAAGATGTCTATTTCAAACTGTCCCTCATACTAAAAGTCCTACTCACTTCCCTGGCCCATTCTCCTCTGCAACTCTTTTCAGCTGTATATAGAGAAGAGCAGTGACTACAATTCACTACCCCCCTCGATACAGCTTGGAGAGGAGCAGTCAGGTGCTGTCTGTCCCTGTAATCCTATGGCGTTGCATCTCGGGGGGAGGTGACTGTAACGGAGCGTAACACATAATCATCATCAAGTCTTACATAATCATCATCATCTGGTATTTTTTGGTTCACAAACATGGGAGTAGATTGGTCAACAGCTTTTTCTACACACTTCTTAAAGCAGGGAAGAACACAGCAGACAATGACAGCTAGGGTTACTAGAATTATCAGAATGGCTATTCCGATCTGTGTTAAAATTCCCTGCCATCCCTCCTTGATCCAGATGAAGTACTGGTCCCAGGGGTTGGAGAGCCCTGAATTCTTCTTTAATTCTTTGGACAAATCCTCAAGCTTCTGGATGGCTAAAGCCACTTTACCATTTGGGCCTGTGTTATCTGGGATATAAGTACAGCATGTACTAGTTTCAGGTAACATCTTACACACACCCCCCTTTTCAGCTAGGACCATATCTAAGGCCATACGGTTTTGGAAGGTCATATGTGAAGCGGCTTCTAGTTGTTCGGCTAAACCTCGGAATGCATCCCTGGTGTAATTAACAAACCTTTGTTGGTTGTAGTAGATGTAATTTATACATGAGGGTCGAAGCTTCCTGCTGAGGCACTCCTACGCCTCCTGTTAGGCCTGGGTGTGTTGTTTGTATTCGGCTTTGGGAACTCCCCACTCTGGCTTATTGAACATATCTTTCAGTTGGAAAGGCTTTCTAAAACCGGGATACCCACTTCCCCACCATAGGCCCAGAACATAGGTCCCACTGTCTCCTGGGCTAGGATTCTCAATGGTCAGCCTGAACTATTTTGTGTAAGGCTGATTTGTGTGTTTGTTGATTGTCATTCTATCTAAGAGTGACTTCCCATTTTTGTCTTTTCTATTTTGGGCGTTTTCAGGTTTGTACCCCCAGTTTGTACCCCCAGTGTTCCAACCCACTGCTCCCCAGGAATCACAATTGTTACCCCAATAGGAATCAGTAACGCATGCATACACAGTCATGGGTCTTACTGCTTCACCCCAGGACCAGATCCTGTACATAGTACCTGGAATTATCTGCTCATAAGAGGATATAAAAGTGGCAACATGTGTATTGGATGAGTTATACCAGAATTGTGTTATACCATCTTTTCCTTGTCAAAAGAAGTTTATTGAGTATACAATGTTATAAAGATACATAAATATACATAAAGTAAGTTTACGAGGATCTATAAAGTAAGCTCATTGTTTAACAGTAGGGTTTATATAGGTAAATATCATGAAATTTCAAATATTAAACATTGGGTTCACGTAAACCTAAATTAAAGATATATATCATTTCCTTAGTTACTTTTGTAGGTATTTAAATGATTTATACCTACTATACATATTGTTTACAAGTAGAGTGTATATAGGTCAAATAAGTTCTGATAATGAGCTTTAATCGTAAGGTGGAGAAAAGGAAAGAGAAAGAAGAAAAAGGGTTGAAAGTTAGAGGTATGGTCCACAAGGTTGTCCCGCTCGTCAGTTTATTATTCTTTTTAGTTCTCTTTGAAGCCTTAGAATGGGTGTCTCTGTAAGTCATTTAATCTGTTACCATGGCAACAGGACAGAGTCATTGAAATTTGACAGGAACTGTTGTTTTATCCAAGGATGCCAAAGTTTTTCAAATTTTGGAATTTGATTTTGATCGATGGCTACCATCTTAGCATGGGACATTGTATTATTCATTCTGTGAATTGTTTCTGCTAGTACCAATGTAGGAGATTTCCATGATTATACCATCTTTTTGTTTGATGGCTACCTCTTGTACCTGAGCAATGATTACTATGGAAAGGATATGCAGAATCATTTGGCCCCCTCTGCCTCTTCCTCAGATACAGGGACTTTCTTGCAGTGGGAGGCGTGTGTCCACGTGTTCTTTCCGGCCACTTTGACTGATGTGGCAGTTGTTAGGAGAACCTGGAAAGGACCATCATATCTGGGTTTCTCGCAAACTTCTTTATCAGGACTCAGTCACCAGAGTCACTCCTGTATCTAGCTCAGTATCTGAAATGGAAGAAAACACTTTTGAATGGATACGGGTTAATTCTCGAGATAAAGCAGTCACATAATCAGTTAATACATCAGATTGGAGCTGCAACTGATGTGGGAAATAACAACCCAGTCTGGGGGCTGAACCAAACAATATCTCATAGGGTGACAGGCCATGGTTTCCCCTTGGAGTGTACCTAACACTGAATATGGCAACGGGTAGGCTGTCTGGCCAACTCATTCCTGTTGTCTGAGACATTTTTAGCTTCTAGATTTTATTGTGCCATTCAATCTCTCCACCTTCCCACTGCTTTGAGGATGATATGGGGTGTGGAAAGCTAGTGTGACCCCTAAAGTTGCCCATATTTCCTTGGTCACTGAGGTCGTGAAAGCCGGCCCCTGATTGTTCTCTATAGCCTCTGGGACACCATATCTGCACACTATTTCTGTAAAAAAAAGTCTTTTAGTTGTGGAGTGATCCCTGGGGCCAAGTAGTATTTGTTGATTAGGGCGTTCATCAAGGTTTTTGACAGATGAGAGGTACCGCGGGCCCACTGTACCATTGCAGGAAACATTGATCGTGGCAGACATGGTCTCTTGTTTAATTTCATGATTCCTTCAACTTCTGTGGCTCCTTTTTTGATCCACACTTCTTTTTCTTCTTTGTCAACTCCCTCCTGTTGCTCTTTGAGGTGGGTCCTATTTACAGGAGGGTTTTGTAGAATCATGGTGGTTTGTACAATCTCTTCAGGGGTATCTACTGGGCTATCAATGATGGGTACATTCACTCTGCTGACCACTTCTCGCATCCCATCTGCAGCTTGTTTCGTAGAGGTATCTGCCAGGTGATTGCCTCGTGCTTCTTGGGAAACCAGCTTGCCGTACGCCTTTACCTTAAATATAGCCACTTGTGCTGGGAGGAGTAGGGTATCCATTAAGTCCTTGATAGCTGCACTGTGTTTTACAGGTGTTCCTGCTGCTGTCAGGAACCCTCTGGTTTTCCGGATGATCCCATATTTTCCTTCTGCCAATTTGCATGCCATAGTTAGGGCCTGGAGTTCTGCTTTCGAGGCAGACATGGAGGAAGGTAATGCCTGCATACCTGGAATCATCCACAAAAATTGTCAAGTCAGGACATCAAGGGCTGTTTCACTGTCGGTAAGTGTGTTGTTTCCATTTTCATCACTTCGAAGCAGTCATGAGCGGTGAGATGAGGATCATTCTCCAAAGAGGTTCCCCCCTCGAAAAGAGGAAGCAGAGTGGATGGGTTAAGGGTATCACATCAGAGGACAGTGATGTTATCGGGGAGAAGCAAGGCACACTGGAGTCTGAGGTATCTTGCTGAGGACAGGTGTTTGGGCTGTTCTTGGTTCAGTATGGCAGTTATGTCATGAGGGGCATTGGGCTGCAAAGACGGCTCTGAGGCAGGAGCGTCCCCCCCTTGGTCCCCCCTTGGTCCCCCCCTTGGCCACTGAGTCCAGTTGACAGGAGTAATAACCAAAGGGTCTGAGTCTGTTACCATGGGCCTGAGCCAAAACTCCTGTGGCATGTCCTTGTCTCTCTGAGACAAACAGTTTGAAAGTCTTTTCATAGTCTGGGAGTCCCAAAGCAGGGGCTGTTGAGAGGATCTCCTTCAGAGTTTCAAAATTGTCCACAGCTTCTGGAGAAAGCGAGAAAGGGTCAGATTTCAGAGCATCATAAACGGGTTGCATCAAGAGAGAGGCTTCTGGGATCCAAGAACGTCAGTAGTAGATTAATCCTAGAAAGATGTGAAGGGGCTTTTGACCTTGAGGCAAAGGGATGGCCTTGATTGCAGCAACTCTTTCTTCAGTGAGATGTCGGGTGGCTTGGGAGATGCAGTGGCCTAGGAAAATCACCTTCTCTCTGCACCTCTGCACCTTTTGCTTCGAGGCCTTGCATCCTTGCTCAGCCAGGTAGTGGAGGAGGCTTTCAGAGAAGATTGAGGCATCACCAAGGCACAAGCAGGAGGTCATCTACATACTGGAGGAGTACAATGTCTGGGTGTAACTTCATTCAGGTGTCCAGAATGAGGGCCATTGCCTTAGCGAATTGGGAGGGAGAGTTCTGGGCACCTTGTGGCATAACAGTCCAGGTGTAGGGGGTAGGTGGTGACACAGGCTTGCCTGAATCCTTGTGGAGAAGGTCCATGTGATCTGGAGAGGGGCGGGGTGGTGGGTAAGGTGGGGTGTCATGTCCCTGGTACTGGGCGCTCTCATGTGGACCACGGTTGGGGCTTGGTTGACTGTGGGTGAATTTCCGAGGGCTTCGGTATTCCCTTCTGGAGTGCCCTTCTGGAGTGGTCTTCCGCAGTTGTAGCAGATACGTGGAGTTGGTACTGGTGGGCGCAGATAGGGTGTGTCAGAGGCCATCATGAGAGGAGCTACTCTCTACTGCTCTGTGAGGATTCTGGACCTAATAACCACTAATAACAATGTCTCAAGCTTCATTACTCTATACTCTGGGCATGATAGGATCAGACCCTTTCAATTGACTCTTTAGACCTGAGACAAATGCAGCAGCTAGCATATGTCTATGTGCTTTGTTCAGCATGCTAAAACCCAAATCAGTAAACATTTGTGCTATTCTATTGTGATATTTCTCAACAGATTTGCCTTTTTCTTGTGTGACCTCTTGTACACATATTGGCTTCAGGCATTTTAGAGTGGAGATGTGAACCATCTCCATAGAAAATAATTGTTTTTTTTTTTTTTTTTTTTTTATTTACAAAACTACAAAATGCTCAGATGTGAATGGCGCCTAAATCACCAAACACTTGTGTGATTCTAGTTCATAGAATTATTTGCAACCTTAAATCACTTTCTCTTTCTTTATCAACCACAATTCATCTGGCATAACGCCCAGAATACATAAGTTCCTCTTTAATTATAATATTCTTAAATATGTTTTTGGTTGAAATTAAACATTTTAAAATCCCTAATTATTGCTAATACAGCTTAAACACAATTAAAACCATTCGCATAAATATAGCACATTTGCTACATTTGCTGTTATTAGAGAAACTCCTTAAAGTCAGACTCTGAAATAATCAAGACAACCTATACAGTACATAAATGATTTATTTAATTAAAATGCTACATTGATTGCTACTATGTTCCATCACTGGAAACATGTGGGTGGGTTTCGGTGTGGACGGTTCAGGGGGTGGTGGCATAGGGCGTGTTGCCACAGGGGGAGGTGTCACTTAGAATAGAGGGGCGGTAGATGAAGAGCAGTGTCTACTTCCTGGGGACCAGACGCCATTATAGGGCGGTGGCTGACTACTTAGCTTCCTCTTTTCTGTTTTTTTATACACATACACAATACGACCATTTTCATTATTTTGATTAATTTCATGTTCTGTCCACCTTTCTTCATGAATAGCGTTTGCAACTTTAAACCAAGCATCTGCTGCTTGTAGCAACCCATGATCTGACAACAGACCTTTTTTATGTTTCAAAACAGTACGCCATTCATCCTTCCACCCAAATGCATACCAATCACACACTTTTGCCAATTTATTTCCCTTTTTGACAGCACCCTCTCCTTCCCTAATACCAAGTCACAGGCCAAACTGCCCTCTTAAATTTTGCCCCATTATTTCAGAGTGAGAGAGAGAGAGAGAGAGGGAGAAAGAGAGAGAGAGAGAGAATGAGAGAGAGAGAGAGAGAGAAAAGCCTCTCAGCAAGACACTTAACAAACAGATGTTTGTTAGCAGTTAATATTCAATGAACCACTTCAAACATCATTTACATGTTCCAACTCAAAGCCTAAACTTCTCACTCTGTCTTTTTCTACCTCTTCAAGCCCTTCTGGTTGTTGAGGTTGTAAGGGGCACCCCTCGCCCCCCCTGTCCTGCTATCCTGGCCTCAGCCTTGATGACCTCCAATGATTTGCCAACAACAATTTTGACTGGATAATGTACATTCAATCTGAATACCAATAAATGCGCAGCATGTGGCAGTAGGGGTTTGTAACCAAGGATTTCCCTCCTATACCCTGGCTCTACAATCTCAATCAACCCCCAACCCTCTTCATGTATCCAAATAACAGTCCACAAACACACTTAGGACATGACATTACCAACAACAAGATGTGACCAACAACAAGCAACAAGATGTGTGTCAACCGTAGAGGAATACAGGATTGTTCAGATCTCACGGGATCACCACGCCACCGCTGGGCGTATTCCTGATGCTCCCTCCTGGTTTTCCCGTGCACTTCCTTGCACCCGTGCTTTGCCCCACAATTATTTGTTCCCCAGGAGGAGTTTAACCACGTCAACTAATTTCATCCGTGACTATTTAATCAATCCCTCATTCCCAACAGCTGCCACAAAACACAAGATCTATCAACAAAACAGAAATGAACAAAACAGGCGGTAGATATAATTGCAGGTTCCTTATTATATCAACAGACTAGAGGCAAGATATATACCTGTCTTTGAGGGCCGCAGGAAGCCGATATGGGCACAGAGGTTGACCAGCCACGGGTACAGGATAAACAGTAGACTAGATATACGAGATATCAAAAGTATCTTACTGTTTTTAGAGGTGATTAGTCTCCATCCTGTCTCTCCGTGTTGGCTTGTCCCGGTTCCTTCTCGATCGGCTATCCCTTGGGATCCTAACCTCGAGCCCCACGTTGGGCACCAAAATGATTTGGATTCAGAACAAAAGTTCCGATATTATTATATCTACCCCTGATCAGATGGTTGAATATAAAGCATGCATGCTTCAAGTAAGCTTAAACTAAGACTGCTTAGTTCAGAGTCAAATTACTTTCTGTTTAATATTTCCGCTTCTCAAGACTTTTATACATTTCATTAAAGATTGAGATACGTCAACAAGACTGGCGCATACAAACCACAAATAAAAATACATATAGTGATAAAACTTTGGTTTTAGCTGGGTGCTCATTTGCGGAAGTTGCTTTTATTCTTGCAGCACTTTGCATCACTTTGCAGTACTTGTTGCTCCTTTTAATTCATTTGTGTTATGTTCGTGTTAGGTTGTTATATTCTGAATGTATTCTGGGAAGCAGGCGCAAACTTCTGTTAACTGTTTCAGTCAGTCCAGTTCCTAAGCAAGCTTTGAGCTTTGCAGAATATCTGAAAATGTATTAAGGCTTATTAAGCGTAAAAGCTGAGTAATATATGTTAGGTATATAAAGCTGTATTGGAATAAACAGTTTACCATGATCACATTTCTTAATCACATCCATTACAGCACTGTCCCTGGTTAATGGGGACAGTCCTTGTCTCATAAACCAGCCCCTCTGTCCTTCATTTATTTTTTTCTGTTCCACTACCAAGTGTAACTATCATAGTTCGAATCCCTGTTTGGTAAGGACAGTTCCTGATGTATAGAAGAAGTCCATGTTATAGACCAGTGATGGTGAACCTTGGCACCCCAGATGTTTTGGAACTACATTTCCCATGATGCTCAACTACACTGCAGAGTCTATGAGCATTATGGGAAATGTAGTTCCAAAACATCTGGGGTGCCAAGGTTCGCCATCACTGTTATAGAAAGTCCATTATAGAGACAGCCCTTGAAAAAAAAACTATATTTTTTACATTCTGCTATAATACATATCCAATAAAAAAATATAAAAAAATCGAATTTCTTCATCAATGTAGGCCAATATGTATTCTGCTACATGTTTTTGGTAAAAAAAAATACCAATAAGCATATATTGATTGGTTTGTGCAAAAGTTATAGCGTCTACAGACTATGGGATAGATTTATGGATTTCTACTAGTAATGGTGGCGATCAGCGAATTATAGCGGGACTGCTATATTGCATTGGACAAATTGGACACGCTGCATCTGGTGGCAGGTGATAGCTGTCCTGTACTATGTCCCCAGCCATTAGTAGAAATGTAAAAATCTGAAGTGAGATATATTGTTTAAATATTGTTTAATTTATAAATATATATGTATATATATATATTAAACCATGGGATCTGCACTCAGATATGTAACTATATATTATGTATAAATATAGATATACACACACATACACACACGTATATTATATACATGTGTATGCCCACCCAAGCATATGACTTTCTTTACTTCGCTGCTGTGGGCTCTAGCCCCAGATCTTTTGTAGACCTAGCAATGCCCCTGCATACAATTGCTTGATGCACAAGATACTAGACATTTGCACTGCCGAAAAATGTGTTTATTTTAGTTTAATTCGTTTTTTTTTTGTTTTTCGCGTCATTCGTTATAATCGAAATTTGTAAATTTGAAAATTCGTAAGTTCGAAAATTCATAAATTCGAATATTTATAAATTTGAAAATAAGAACGAAAATCCAAAAGTTCGAAAGAACGAAAATCCGAAAATTCAAAATAATAACTAACTAATAATAACTAACTATTAAGTTATAGGTATTAAAATTTCCTTTCAAACTTTGCTGCTAGTCAACGTAACAAATACGAATTTATCCGAAGTTACGAATTACTTGAAATAACGAATGCCGCATCTAAACAAATGGAACAGAATTAATTATTAATAATAATTATAATAATAATAATAAGTTTTCATTATTATTGTTATTTATTATTATTATTAATTTGTTAAGTTCCATTAGTTTAGATACGGCATTCGTTATTTCGGATAATTGGTAACTTCAGATAAATTCGTATTCGTTACATTCACTGACTGCCAAATTTTAAAAGGAAATTCCAATACCTATAATTTAATAGTTAGTAATAGTTAAGTTATTATTAGTTAGTTATTATTTCAGATTTTCGAACTTTCGGGATTTCAAATTTTTCTTCTTATTTTTGGATTTTCGTTCTTTTGAATTTTCCTTTTTATTTATGAATTTTCTGATTTTCCGAATTTCCTGATATTTCGGATTTTCAGATTTTTGATTTTTGAATTTCTGAACTTTCGAATGTTTGAATTTTCTGGATTTTCGAATTTCGAATTTCCGATTTTCCAAATTTGCGAATATTCAAATGTACGAATTTTCAAATAATAAAATTTACGAATATTCGTAAAAATTTGTTAAATGGGATATTTCCAAATGAGCAAATTTGTCGAAATTCGTTAAAAAATTAATTCGGAACAAAACAAATTGCACATGTCTACAAGATACTAAGTCCGATATATAATCAGTCCAGAACATATATATTGTCATACTTCAGAGCAGCAGAATGTGCTCTGAATGTGAGAAATATCTTATAAAAACGTATGACTTTGTGTAAAAAATAAAAATGAAGCCTTCAAAAGAATCGCTATGCCTTTTAAAAACACCTTAGGGTGTTTGCTTTCCAAAACATAGCCATTTTGTGAGTGTTTCTACCATTCTGGTGCTCCAGGGCCTCCAATGTGGTAGGCAGTCAAGAAATTAGATGCATAACTTATGCCCCAAGAATGCCTGAAGGTGCTCTTTGTATGATGAGGCCACAATGTAGTGCACTGGGAACAAGATTAGAGATTTTTTGGATACATTCTGGTGTCACTTTGACTTTGTATAGAAGTAACGGGTGCATAAAAATTGGTCTTTGGCTGTCGGTGGCGCCCTCCCACTGTAACCCTATAGAGGTAATCTTGATGAAAGCAAGAATTGGCATTGCTGTAAAAAAATTGCAATGATATGCACCTGTCAAACAGGTGCAGAAAAATTACTATTTGGGTGTCGGGGGCGCCTTCCCACCGTAACCCTATAGAGCAGGGATATGAAATTAGCAGACCTCCAGCTGTTGCAGAACTACAAGTCCCATGAGGCACTGCAAGACTCTGATAGCCACAAGCATGACACCCAGAGGCTGAGGCATGATGGGACTTGTAGTTTTGCAACAGCTGAAGGTCCACTAATTGCATATCCCTGCTACAGAGGTACTCTTGATGAAAGCAAGAATTGGCCTTGCTGTAAAAAATTGCAATGATATGCACCTGTCAAACAGGTGAAGAAAAATTGGTCTTTGGGTGTCGGTGGCGCCTTCCCACCGTAACCCTATAGAGGTACTCTTGATGAAAGCAAGAATAGGCTGTCAGGTCACCTTGAGGCTAGATGACAGATGCACTCTGTAGGAGTCGGAAGTGCACCGCTAGGTAGTGGACTCTAGGACTGACTGCTGCGGATTGATCCCTGGGAGGTTCAGGAAGCAGGTCTATTGGATCACTGACACAGATCCCACTGGGAGCTAGAGCATAGATTCCCCAGGGCGCGGAGTCTAAGAGCCAGTCTAAGAGCCAGCAGGTGTTCACCAGAGCCTCTAGTGGTGAGGATGGACTGCGCTGCAGTCTGGCTCCAGGTCACGGCCCCCAGGGGCTCATGGTAGACTACAGGAGAAGAGGAAGGAGGCAGCAGGCTGGAACAACAAGGAAAGTAAGGGACAAGCCAAGGTCGGGGCCACAAACAGACAAGGACAACAGAGTTCACGCCAAGGTTCAGGGTCACAGGCAAACAGGAATGATCGGGGACACGCCAAAGGTCAGGGTCACGAGCAGACAGGAATAGTTAAGAACAGGCCAAAGTCGGTAACTGGAATCAGACGTAGGAACACAGCAAATACACATGAAAGCTAACACACAATGGATGATCAGCACTGCTGGCTTGCAGTGCACGGGTTAATATAGGGTTCCCTGATAGGAGCTGGGGTGGAGCCATGCTAGAGGAGAGTTTACAAAAGCAGTCAGGTGAGGGTCAGCTGGTCTCTAGAGATGAACACATGGAGACAGGTAAGCTGACAGACAAACTCTATTGCATAACCATGACAGTACTCCACCTGTTTAGGCCTCCCCCTCCCCCGCCTGTGCCCAGGCTTAAAGGGGAACTCCAGATGGAACCTCCTCAATAGACGAGGAGCAAAGACCTCAGATGCAGTGATCCAAGACCTCTCCTCAGGACCAAACCCTTTCCAATGTACGAGGTACTGAAGAATGCCTTTACGGAGCCGGGAATCCAAAACTTGACTAACCTCGTACTTTAGATTATCCTCAGAGACCGGAACCAAGGTAGGGAGAGGACAAAAGGACTTATTGAGGACTAAAGGCTTTTTAGAAATGGGTAAGGGCACGAGAAGACCATCAGAAGTCTGAGCAGGGTCCCCCAGACCCTTAAGCCCCATACACACGATAGGACTTTGTACAAACTTTACCTTGGATTTTTGTACAAAGGGCGTTGCCCAAAAGTTTGTCTTGCATGCAGACGACAGGACTTTTCCAGCCAACTTTCACCATATCACGTGGTTTTTCAGCTCTTTACCACCACCCTTTGGTCAACTTGTGTATTGTTGTCTGATATTGTGTCAATCTTGCCACTTTTATTGGCAAGATTGACACCTTGCAAGCCGGGTTGACACTGGTGCGGGAATCCGACTTGGATCCCCGCCAATGCCAGGCACTGCGCTTGGTATGAATCTTGAGGGGGAACTCCACGCCAAATTTTAAATAAAAAACCGGCATGGGTTCCCCTCCAGGGGCATACCAGGCCCTTAGGTCTGGTATGGATATTAAGAGGAACCCCCTACGCCGAAAAAACGGCGTGGGGGTCCCCCCAAATTCATACCAGACCCTTATCTGAGCATGCAGCCCGGCCGGTCAGGAAAGGGGGTGGGGACGAGCAAGCTCCCCCCCGAGCAGTACCAGGCCACATGCCCTCAACATGGGGGGTGGGTGCTTTGGGGGAAGGGGGCGCCCTGAGGGCCCCCCACCCCAAAGCATCTTGTCCCCATGTTGATGAGGACAAGGGCCTCTTCCCGACAACCCTGGCCGTTGGTTGTCAGGGTCTGCGGGCGGGGCGCTTATCGGAATCCGGGAGCCCCCTTTAATAAGGGGGCCCCCAGATCCCGGCCCCCCACCCTATGTGAATGAGTATGGGGTACATCGTACCCCTACCCATTCACCTAGGGAAAAAAGTGTCAATAAAAAACACAGTACACAGGATGGATATTAAGAAGACCCCCGAAGTCGGAAGAGGACCCCCGAAGTCGGAAGAAGACCCCGGAGCTGTCTAATAAATTACTTAAAAAACCTGTGTACTGTGATTTTTATTGACACTTTTTTCCCTAGGTGAATGGGTAGGGGTACGATGTACCCCATACTCATTCACATAGGGTGGGGGGCCGGGATCTGGGGGCCCCCTTATTAAAGGGGGATCCCGGATTCCAATAAGCGCCCCGCCCGCAGACCCCGACAACCCATGGCCAGGGTTGTCGGGAAGAGTCCCTTGTCCTCATCAACATGGGGACAAGGTGCTTTGGGGTGGGGGGCCCGCAGGGCGCTCCCCTCCCCCAAAGCACCCACCTCCCATGTTGAGGGCATGCGGCCTGGTACGGCTCAGGAGGGGGGGGGTGCTCGCTCGTCCCCACTCCCATTCCTGACCGGCCAGGCTGCGTGCACGGATAAGGGTCTGGTATGGATTTTGGGGGGACCCCATGCCGTTTTTTGGGCGTGGGGGGTTCCCCTTAAAATCCATACCAGACCGAAGGGCCTGGTATTCCCCAGAGGGGAATTCCCTCTCACGCCCGCCGCAGTAGGAAAATGTGTTTTTCCTATTGCAGCTAGTGCGAGATGTACAGTACCCTGCCGCCAAGAACCAGCGGATCCCGCTGGAAACATTCTCGCGGCTGCGTACTGTAGTTTATACAAGAGTCCGATGGCTTTGTGTACACACGATCGGACTTTGCTCCATTGGACTTTTGTTGCCGGAAAGTTTGTCCATTCACACAGCAAACAAAAGTCCGATGGAAATGAAAAAAGTTTGTCCGATGGAGCGTACACACGGTCGGATGTTGCTCCAAAACAGCTAATTTGCATGTTTGTTGTCAAAAAGTCAGATCGTGTGTACAGCCCTTTAAAGATGAGCTGGACATCCAACACAGGACCATCAGACTGGGTAGAGGTCAGTGGATCCCAGAGGTCAGGTTGGTTAGAAGGTGACGTGTCACAAGAGTTAAGCTGGATAGCTGAAACACAAACAGAATGCAGAGAGCCCTGAACAAAAGATTGAAAACCCCACCTGGCCGAATGAGGCAGTCTATCCAAAGGATGGATTGAGCCTCTTAAACAGGTTTGAATGGACGTAGTAGCAGTAGGGTAAGGCCAAGTTACAGAAGTCCTGAACAAGAAGCAGGAAGCTCACTGGGCATAGGCTGGACTGGTGCAGAGGCCAACTGAACAGCATTGCCAGGTGCAGCGACCACCAGAATTGCATCGCAGGGCGTATCGACTGTGGAACTGGTGGACGAGTCAGCCTGGGTGTGTGTCCAAGGGGGTCCAGAGACAGGCAAAGGGAAATGGCCATGCAAACTGGAGTGACTGATCGGCTCAGGTTCACAGGTGGGCTCCTCATCCAGAGTGCCACACGACCCAAAGAGTGCCTCAGCCTGACTATTGCAGGAGACATTCTAGAAATCCCTATATGCAGCGGGAAGAGCAGAAGATACTGGAATGGTGGCAACAGGAAGTTTCTCTTTTGGGGTAATCTTGAGTAGGCAGGAGGAGGAACAGGAGGAACCCCAAGTCAAGATCTGTCCAGCAGTCCAGTCAACATGTGGAGAATGGAGCCGTAACCAAGGAAGACCTAAATTGATAGGAGATGAAGCCTTAGGTAAGACAAGGAAGGATATCCACTCCTGGTGGAGTGTCCCTACCGACATCTTAACAGGGAGGGCCTGGAAGCAGATAGGGCCCCCTGGGAGAACAGTGCCATCAATCACCAAGACCACCAATGGCGTTGTAAGGGGCAAAAGGGTAAGTCTCATGGAAGAAGCAGTTCCCCAGTCCATGAAATTGCCAGCGGCTCCAGAATCCAGATATGCCGAGACCGAATGAGGGGAAGCGCCAACATGAAGGAACACAGAAAGGAGAAGACGAGAAGGTGATACTTCAGGGTCCAATACTCCACCTCCCAGATGTATTAGCCCTGAGCGTTTTTCCGGACGAACAGAACAAGTATCACGAAAATGACCTTTGACGCCACAGTAGAGGCACAGGCCCAGAGTTCTGCGCCCAGTGCGTTCTTCGGGAGATAACTTGGTCTGGCCCAGCTGCATAGGTTCCTCAGCAGGCAGGAGGTGCTCCTCGGAGTGAAGAGAAGGGACATGGAGCTCAGGCTGCCTAAAGAACGGGGAGTGCTGGCGTCTTTTTTCCAGGGCCCTTTCCTGAAAGCGAATATCGATCTGGTTACACAAGGTGATGGCACCATTCAGATCAGCAGGGAGAGATCTTCCTGCTAATTTATCCTTCACTCTATCAGAGAGGACACGTAAAAAGGTTGCAACTAGGGCCTCATTATTCCAACTCAGCTCAGCAGTCAAAGTATGAAAATGAAGAGCGTACTGTCCCACAGAAGCGGACTCTTGACGGAGACGTAAAAGGGCGCTGGCCGCTGAGGAGACATGACCCGGTTCCTCGAAGATATTCCAAAAAAGTTTCAAGAAATCAGACAGGCTAGAAACCACTGGATCATTTAGTTCCCACAGAGGGGCAGTCCAGGCTAATGCCTCGCCGGACAGGAGGGATATAATATAGGCTACCTTTGCCCGATTGGACAGGAAGTTTTGGGGCAGGAGCTCAAAATTAATTGTGCACTGACAAGGAACCCCCTGCAGGCCTTGGAGTCCCCAGAGAAACGGGCCGGAGCTGGCAGATGTAATGAATGTGTGGCTTCCACTGGTGCGGTAGGTGCAGCAGCAGATAGTGGTTGAGGTTGTTGAACCGGGGGTCCTAATGAGGCCTGAACCTGTTCAAAACGGGATGCCAAATCCTGAAGGAATCGCATCAACTGGGTCTGATGCGATTCCTGGGTCTCAAGTCTGCGAACTAAGCCCTGCAACGGATCATCTGTGGGTAGCGGCACATCAGCCGGGTCCATGGCTGATCAAACTGTCAGGTCACCTTGAGGCTAGGTGACAGATGCACTCTGTAGGAGTCGGAAGTGCACTGCTAGGTAGTGGACCCTAGGACTGACTGCTGCGTATTGAACCCTGGGAGGTTCAGGAAGCAGGTCTACTGGATCACTGACACAGATCCCACTGGGAGCTAGAGCATAGATTCCCCAGGGGTGGAGTCTAAGAGCCAGCAGGTGTTCACCAGAACCTCTAGTGGTGAGGATGGACTGCGCTGCAGTCTGGCTCCAGGTCGCGGCCCCCAGGGTCTTACAGCTCACGCTCACGGTAGACTACATGAGAAGAGGAAGGAGGCAGCAGGCTGGAACAACAAGGAAAGTAAGGGACAAGCCAAGGTCGGGGCCACAAGCAGACAAGGACAACAGAGTTTACGCCAAGGTTCAGGGTCACAGGCAAACAGGAATGGTCGGGGACACGCCAAAGGCCAGGGTCACGAGCAGACAGGAATGGTTAAGAACAGGCCAAAGTCGGTAACTGGAATCAGACGTAGGAAACACAGCAAGTACACACTAAAGCTAACACTCAATGGATGATCAGCACTGCTGGCTTGCAGAGCACAGGTTAATATAGGGTTCCCTGATAGGAGCTGGGGTGGAGCCATGCTAGAGGAGAGTTTACAAAAGCAGTCAGGTGAGGGTCAGCTGGTCTCTAGAGATGAACACATGGAGACAGGTAAGCTGACAGACAAACTCTATTGCATAACCATGACATAGGCCTTGCTGTCAAAAATTGCAATAATATGCACCTGTCAAATAGGTGCTGAAAAATTGGTCTTTGTGTGTTAATTGTGCCAATGAAATCTATACTAAAAACCTTCTTCCAGATGAAATGATTGAACACCCTCAAAGCTAGGCAGCCTCAAAGTCCTGCAGAGATTCCACATCCCAAAAAGACTTAATCAGTGACATCGGCATCAGGGGCTTCATAGCTGGTAATCAATGACTGATTACTTTTAACAAAAGTGAAACGGTCCATGGAGTCTGTGGACGGACGTGTTCTATGATTAGTAATGAAACCTCCTGCAGCACTGAATGCCCGTTCTGAAAGCACGCTGGATGCAGGGCAGCCCAACAACTCAATAGCATACTGGGCAAGTTATGGCCAGTGGTCTATTCTCATGACCCAGTAAGTCAGTGGATCATCAGCTGGAAAGCCCCCATCTCTGTTTTGGCCCAAAGATAATCGTCCACCATATGATGCAGACGTTGCCGATAGGATGTGGAAGCTGACAGCCCTGGGCGGCGAGGACTAAAAAAATTCCGAAATGCCTCACTTAGGCAGACGCCTTCTCCAACGCTCCTCTCTTGACCAACAGAAGACTCAAAATGACGTTTTCCACAACACTGTAACCTACTGGAGTCAGGAAAAATGTTCAATAAAATCCTCTTTAACGTGTCTTCAAGAGATTTTATCTTTGGCACGCTCTGTGGGGACAGGATGAATTCTGAGACCTTCCCCTTATAACGGTGGTCAAGGAGGGTTGCCAACCAGTAATCATCTTTCTCCTTTATGATACGTATTCTTGGGTCCTTTCGCAGGCTTTGAAGCATAAGGTTACCCATGTGCCCTAAATTTGCCAAGGCCTGAGAAGCAGACTCCTCGGGGTCACTCAGGATGTCAGCATCTGGAACTTCCTCCTCCCAGCCACGTGCTACTCCCAGGGGTCCTGGGGTTAGAAAGCCGCATGTCTTCCTCTTCTTGGAAGCCTATAAAAATTGCCAGAATCGTCCTCCTCGTCCTCCTCCCCTTTCTTCTCCTGTGTGTTCTGTGACATAGGAATGACGGTGTCTGGATAAAGTGGGCCTTGAGAGGAAAGGAAGTCCTCCTCTTCCTCCTCATGCTCTGCCTCCAGTGCCCTGTCCATAATGCCACGCAGAGTCTGCTCCAGCAGGAACACAACAGGAATTGTGTCACTGATGCATGCACTGTCACTGCTCACCATCCTTGTGGCCTCCTCAAATGGTGATAATACAGTGCATGCATCCTTAATGATCAGCCATTGACGTGGGGAAAAAAAGCAGAGGCGGCCTGAGAATGTCGTCGTGCTGTACTGGCACAGGTACTCGTTGATGGCCCTCTGCTGCATGTATAGCCACTACAGTATTCCCAAAGTTGAGTTCCACGTGGTGGGCATGTCACAAATCAGGCGGTTTACGGGCAGGTGCAATTCCCACTGAATTTCAGCCAACTGAGCACTGGCTGTCTATGACCGCCTGAAATGGCTACCGACTCTTCTGGCCTGCTCTAGTACATCTTGCAACCCTGGGTACGTACTTAGGAAACCAAATTGAGGACACCAAATTGAGGACATGTGCCTGGCATGGCACATGTGTCAACTTTCCCTGTATAAGGGCGGACAGGAGGTTTGAGCCATTATCGGACACCACCATTCCTGGCTCCAGCTGGCGTGGTGTGAACCACCTCTGGGCCTGTCCATACAGAGCTGCAAGAATCTCTGCTCCGGTGTGGTTACTGTCCCCTAAACACACCAGCTGAAGCACTGCATGGCAAATTTAAGCCTGACTCTGGGAATAGCCCTTTGAACGCTTAGGAGGTACCTGATGCTCATAGGACAATTCTGCAGAGGGGGGCATGGAGGTGGTGGAGGAGGAGGAGGTGGGGGTAGAGCTCACAGGTCTGGCATCATCACCACCAGCTGTATGGAGACGTTGGGGCACAACAAGCTGCAGCACCGAGCCCTGTTCTGCATCCTTTCCCGTTGCAAGCAGTGTTACCCAGTGTGCTGAGAACAAAATATATCGTCCCTGCCCATGCTTGCTGGACCATGTGTCAGCAGTAAGGTGGATTTTATGGCTGAATGCCTTGCCCAATGATGCCATCACATTCCCTTCCACGTGATGGTAGAGAGATGGAACAGCCTTACGTGAAAAGTAGTAGTGAATGGGAACCTGCCATTGTGGTACAGCACTTTGTGCGAATTCAGGGAAGGGGGCAGAATCCACCAGGCTGAAAAGCAGAAGTTGGAGAACCAACAGCTTTGACAAGCTTGCATTCAGATGCTGGGCATGTGGGTGGCAGGGACTGTATTTTTTTTTCCGCTGCAGCAGATGTGGCAGAGAAATTTGCCAGCTACAGTCTACAGCTGGTGGTGTGCTGCTGGCAGATGTGCTGCTAGGACCTGGGACACCCTGTGCTATACCATCATTCCTGTCAGTGGAGGCTGCTGAGAGGTAATGACTCGGTATCGCAGGGGCAGACTGAAGTGGGTAAGGAGGAGGAGGGACAGATTTGTGCCCCTTTTATGTGGCTTTTTGGAGCTGAGTGGTTGGACATTAAATGCCTTGTTAAGCATGTGGTACCCAAATGGTTGGTGTTTTTGCCACATTTGATGTGATGTGCCTGAGACACAGTTTGCAGATAGCAACAGTGCGATCTGCTGCAGATGTGCTGTAAAAAGCCCAGACAGCTGAGCTTTGGGGAGTGGGCCAGGAGATAACAGCTGCAGAATGTGATGGAATAGGATGGCTGCATTCTACTCTTTCTTGATGTCGGCCTCCTTGGGGTTGTGCTGCCTCACCTTCAGTTTCCTCCTCTGCTCTATCTGGCACCCAAGTTGAATCAGTGACCTCATCATCATCATCATCATTTCCATCTCCTCCATCTTCATCATTACCACTGGAGACAA
Source organism: Aquarana catesbeiana (assembly GCF_042186555.1). NCBI lineage: Eukaryota > Metazoa > Chordata > Amphibia > Anura > Ranidae > Aquarana > Aquarana catesbeiana. Next base: position 22,342,964 of record NC_133324.1, read on the forward strand.
CTTGACAATAAGCTGCGGCTTGGGGAACATGAATGCCAATTTGTCTACCAGTGTTCATCCCTCTCTCTAGGCTCATATTCCTGTCATCCTCAACCTCAGAATCAACATCTGAATCCAGTAATGGCTGGGCATCATCAAGGTGCAAGTGGCTGACGCTGTGGTCAAATAACTCAGCTGACTCCTTAATAGCTGATGTTGGGGCTATTGCAGGAATAGATGTGGACACTCTGGCAACTGCAGGGGACTGCACACTTGTCTCTGCTTGCGTGACAGAGGGTGAGGAGGATGAGGAAAGTTTAGCAAGCCAGTCCACCACCTCCTCTGCATGCTGTGGCTGGATAGCACGGCCAAACTCACTAAACAGAGGAAATGATGCCCTGCATGAGGACTGACCACCACGTCCACCTTTGCCTGTGGGAACATTTGTTGCTGGCCCCCTTACAGTGCCAAGGGAACGTCTGCCTCTCCTTGTTGTCCTCCCAGACATTATTGGGAGGGAGGGGGCAGTACTTATAAGCAAATGTAAAGAAGAAGTTGAAATCTGTGCGTAGATGCACTTTAATCAATGTAAAGAGGTGTTTGGTGCACTTTAATTTGAGTACACTACACAGACACACTCCACAGATACACTATAATATACTGCAATATAATGCGCCAAACGTACAGTGACGCACAGAACCATATGGCGTTAAACTGGCAGTAACGCACACAAAATGATATGGTGTTTAACTGACAGTAACGCACACAGAACTATATGGCGTTAAACTGGCAGTAACGCACATAGAACTATATGGCGTTAAACTGGCAGTAACGCACGCAAAACGATATGGCGTTAAACTGGCAGTAACGCACGCAAAATGATATGGCGTTAAACTGGCAGTATCGCACACAGAACTATATGGCGTTGAACTGGCAGTAACGCACACAGAGCTATATGGTGTTAAACTGGCAGTAACACACGCAAAACGATATGGTGTTAAACTGGCAGTAACGCATGCAAAACTATATGGCATTAAACTGACAGTGACACACACACAGAACTATATGGTGTTAAACTGGCAGTAACGCACGCAAAACGATATGGCATTAAACTGGCAGTAACGCACACAGAAGTAAATGGCGTTAAACTGGCAGTAACGCACACAAGTAAATGGCGTTAAACTGGCACTAACGCATACAGAAGTAAATGGCAGTAACGCACGCAAAACAATATGGCGTTAAATTGGCAGTAACGCAATCAAATAGATGGTGTTCAACCGTCACTACACTGACACTATCTGAGCTGTCCCTACTCTAGCTATACACTAATGTCAAGATTACTGACACGACTGTCTCACTACACTACTCTGAAACTATATGAGCTGTCCCTACTCCACACTAATGTATGTATGAATGACACGGTCTCACTAGACTACAGTGAAACTATCTGAGCTGTCCCTACTCTAGCTGCACATTATGCAAAGCTGAATGATGGTCCATCTCAATACACTGACACTATCCCTAGACTGACACTAAACTAATATTCTACACTGACAATTGAAGAGAAATAGCACAGTATAGCACACTAACTAATAGCACTGAACAGAGCCCTGTTCTATCCCTCTCCACACCGAAATCACACTGAAAATGGCTGCCATTGAAAGAATACTTTTATACTGTGGGGCGGGAATGAGCCATGATTGGATAAAGTGATGATGACAGTGTCCAATCATGACTCTGACAGTGCTCTGTGCCCTGATTGGCTGAAGCTTTCACTGCTTCAGCTAATCAGGGCTTGCAATGCACTGTTCAGCACCGCAAAGCAGTGTGGTCGGTTCGGGGGCCCAAGCAAACGGTCGAACGACCCGTTTTTTCGGCTATTTGCTGAACGACCGAACAACGGAAAATTGGCCCAAACTTATGCTCGGACGGAACCGTTCGCTCATCTCTACTCTCTAACTGTGGGGTAGGTGTTTGTACTGTAAGAAGACAAAGATCTCTGTATTCTCCTGTCACAGAATGGCAATCTGCCTTGTTTACATAGGCAGACCGCCGTTCTGGCTGCCTCGGCAACCATTGGCGGGTCCCGGTGAACACCAGGTCCGCCAGACCAGCTGATTGGCTCCCGCTGTGTCCAATCACAGCGGGAGCCAGTCACCGGTGACGCACATGCATGCCCCAGACCAGGAAGAGCAAAATCATGTACAGAGCCTGTACAGATGTACAGAGGCCGCCCCGCTGCAGAATATTTACGACCAGAAGCAGTTAAAAATGAATAATACGACATTTTAAATCTGTTTTCGTGTATTTTTTTTTTACTATAGCCATTTTTTCATACTCAAAATATGTTGAATTCATACCCTATAGCCCCAAAAGGGCAGAGCTCAGAAGCAGTAATAATATATATATTAAATAGTCATCTGTGCCACTAAAGAATAAATATATATATTTACTTTCTTTTAACTCTCATTAATATTTCCCTGTCTAAATTCTACTTTCTTTATTTTTGTTCAGATATCTTTTATATCTAGCTTCTATGATCAGATGGGCAGCCAGAGTACTCATCCCATCTTCTCTCTCTGACAACATATAAAGTATTCTGTTTTAATTCTCATTTCTCTGTTTCTGACTCTAATAGTTATAGTGCCTGACTCCAAATTCATCCCACAACTTAACATGAAAATGTCCCTTTCTGTCTAGAGTTAATGTCACCCTTGATCCATCCTGCTCACATAGATAACTGTTTCTTTAGCTATTTACTCTGCAGGATTCTTAGTCCCTGTGGACCTTGGTAACCCAGTTACCCAATGTGGATCCCTGTCCACTCTAACCATTAATCTAGGGGCTCAGTATAGGCGGAACCGCACCTTTGGTTCATATGTAGCGCTCCTCTTGCGCTGGGCATTTTTGAGGGTCTCTTACCCTTCATTCCCTTACTTAATTCAATGCCCATAATGACTGGCCAGTCTTCTCTCTTCTCTACGTGTGCCTATACCCTCTTGCCTCTAAACTACTTTATCTAGCATATGTACTACATATACCTGTGAACAGCACTATTCTTCCCTTTCTTATCTATAACACTCCGATGGACAATAGACAGGGACAACATAACATATAACCACCAATCAATACAGTTCGATTAAGGGGAGTAAAATAGGTACCCTTTGTCCCGAAAATGCCTTACCGATCAAGGAAGTCTGATAACTCAAATGTAAGCAAAAGGCTTACCTCAGCCGGCTGATTATCAGAAATTCCCGGATCGTCTCAAGCTCCTCGTTTCGGATACTCAGGGTCACCTGGAATCCCCTCCTGGCTGGCTCGCCATGCTGACTCGGTTGAATTGATGATAGGCAACTCCTATCCTCATATTGATTAGTGGTTCCAAATTAATAATAACTACTGCAGTAGGGAACAGACACAAAAGATACGCTCAGCATCTTTCCAAATTACTGTTCTGCTTTATTATGACGTAATTGAAGGTTTTTACGCACATGATTACGTAGGTATCACATTAATATTACAATTGTACATTTATGGTAACAAGGGGTGTTACATAGGCAGGCTTATTCTAATCAGGACTCAAAAAATGTAAACATTTACTGAAAACATTATTAGTGCTGTGTGCACAGTGAGGGCCGTGTGCAATACATACAAAATACAATACATTTATATACAGAACTTACAAATTTCCATTACAGTCTCCCCTCTTTTGATCAATATTTTGATCACTAACCATACCTGTTATCACCTTTAACCTGGAACCTCCACACGCTTAGGTGGAGGTAGTCCTGGCCAATGAGGCAAAAAAACTCCATTGTGGAGAAAATAATAGCTGAGCAACTTTTTCATTACCAAATGACTTTTCATTGTGAAAAACAAATGATTGATAAGACATATTTACAGAGTACTGGCTGTACACTCCTGTGGCCAGAATGGCCTTCTAGCTTAATTGTTGGCATGCTGACTTATCAGCATATGTAAACACAGACAATTCTACATAAAATGGAAGACGTACAAAAGACAAGATATGACTTCAACATGGCTAAACTACTTTTCAAATATATATATATATCCCTTACAATTAAAGTAATTTAATCAAAAAGTACCCTAGACTGTGATCACAAGAGGGAAACAAATCAAACACAGAGATTTCTTTAATTAAGTCATTTTTGCAGTGTATGGTGTGGATCCAGGTGACTTTTCCTTCAAGTTTTGCAAAAACTGTACATGAAATAGATGCTGTATTGAGTCTCCAAACATTTCCTTATATATAAATGTCTCTTAACAATCCACAAGTCACCTGGCTTTAGTTTTAGATCCTTCCAAACTTTTAGGATCTGGAATTGGGGAGAAAACACATAAATGAGTTTGTCAAAAAACCTTAAAAGATCAGCAACATTCTCTGTGAGATCCGAATGAAGGACTTCAGCTGCTGAGACAAAATATAAGCAAGTGAGTAACACACTCCCAAACCAAATCCCATAGGGAGAGAGTCCAATATCCCCCTTAGGGGCTTCATAAAATATAAGAAAACATTCAGGCAAAAGTTTTCTAGTTTCTTACTTTACTTTGTCCGCTACATTGTAGACAGTAAGGGGTGTAAAAATAAAACCTCAAAACTTCTATTAAGGACTCTCCTATAAAAAATGATTTCCTCTGTTACTCTCTGTACTTTCTGGCACTCTGTACTTACAAACTACTTCTGATAACGCTTTTTACTGTGGCCTTTGCAGTAGCATTTGCCACTGGACATCCAAAAAACATGTCCATACAGACAAAATGCATACTCGTAAGATCCTAACTTGGGCATCTGGATATATCTTTTATGTAATCTCTGGGAGGGATGTTCAGCTTTTGGTAACACCTTTGGTAACAGGTAAAACAAGAAGTGGTATGTTATAAAAACAACTGTGGTGAACCCTGGCTCTATCCCACGCTCATTTACTAAGGCAGCCATAACTGCTTGTGACTCATGACACGGTCCATGTGTCAAGCTGAAGGGAAAAGAGTGGGTGGCAGACATAAATGATCACCTTTTCCAAAGTCCTGTTTCATAAGAAGTTGCCCCCTGTGGACCACTTGTTCTTCTCGTTCTGGGGTCCTTAAAGTTGAATTATTAATCCCAGCTATACTGGGCCAGAACTAGGGTGGAATCTGTGAGTTGCACAGACCCATCAAGTGTCCGGGGCTGTAAATACAGCATCCTTAGTCACCTGGTCTGCTTCTATGTGTGAAAGTTAATATGGCTACCTCAGCAAGAACCTGGAAGGCTGAAAACAGCCGATCAAATTAACTTGGCATGCTTGGTTGGTTTACCTCCAGAAGTAAAAACAAACTTCTGGCCCTTTAAATGGAACCAAAAGCTCTCTATATCTCGACTATCTATATAAATATACACTCTTTTTATAGCTCACAGGCTTTGCTAAAACATGGAGCTCTGCTTCTTGAGCTGGGGAAAAAGGATCCAATGACTTTGAATACAGGGTATCCTTCTGGGTGATAAACTGCATACTCAAATCTACAAAAATTAAATATCTGGGTCTTCAGGGAGTGTGTCCTGCACTGGGCTCACAGCAGCTGATTCCCACATCAATTTAACACACGTGTCTTCCTTTCTCTTGAATAAATGTACGCATTTTTCATTGTTAGATTTGTACATAAACAAACTCATATTTTAAACCTTTCATTAGACAAACATTTAGTTATCTGTATATTTGCTGCACAGAATGTCGGACCATTAAAAATTAAATGTTTGACCAAAACAATATCTAACTTTGTCTAATAGCACCTTTGCATAAAAACTGCAGCTCTGATATATCGGGGTAAAGCCTTCATTACTGGGTCCAGCTTGCATAAATATATTACAATAGCTTGTTTTCTATCACACTGTTTGTGTAAGAACTGCAGTTTCATGTTTCAAAAGACAACTTCTTCCTGGCAATATTATAATAAATGATAACAATACCCTGCGGTCATGGAGAGATGCCCATAAATCCAAACTATTCTTCTGCTTATACCACTTCACTTACAAGAAAAATGGGCACATCATTTCACAATCCACACATTCTGCTTTGGATTTCAAAAATAAAAATAAATAAAAACAAAAGGACCAAGAATCTGTATGATGGACCAGAAAGCATCAAAAACTATAAAACAACTGGCTGCAGGCGGCATCTATCCTAACAGGGTGTGTGGACTTGATGTGATGGGTCTGTTATATTTAAATTTTATTTAATATTACTCTTACATCATGGACCGCACATCAAGTTATTATCAAAAACCTTAAAATTTCATTTTTATAGAAGAACTTCTTATGTATTCCATCCATCTTGGCTTTGTTAAATATTATGGCAGCTTTATTCAAAATAACAACCTCATCTTAATCTTTTTTTTCTCTCAATAAGGGCTTATTGTATAAATGTAAAATTACAAAATTGTTATCTTAATCTAAACTAATCTCATTCATTACAAATTTCCCCATTAACCTGGACTTCATTTCCAACCAAAGGTTGTCTAAACCAGTTTCAATATATCTATATTATTAATAAAATTGTTAAACTCATATTAGAAATTAATACTCATTACTACTTCATTTTACTTAATTTCCCTTTTTTAAATGTTTCCACTATCAAAGGATATTCAATTTGTGTAATACACGGTGAAATGTAACCTTCATTTTACCATGTTTGGAAAACAGATTCAAAATAATTGTGATCACATTGTTTACCATTAGATTCGTTAACCCGGCACATTTTGTTATAAATGTTTTGTCTAAAAAACTGGAATTGGCATGATGTCCTTCCAGCTTATCACTAACCTCTCAGGGACATTCTTTCAGGAGAGCACAAAGGAGGGGATCACATCTGCATACATGACACACACAAGCAATAGAACTAAAGGTCCCAGCATTCGCACACACATACACCAATATCTCTCTAAAATCGCTTACATTTTCCCATTTGTGCACAACACATGCATATCTTTCTCTCACTTTCTTTTAACTCTCATTAAAATTTCCCTGTCTAAATTCTACTTTCTTTATTTTTGTTCAGATATCTTTTATATCTAGCTTCTATGATCAGATGGGCAGCCAGAGTACTCATCCCATCTTCTCTCTCTGACAACATATAAAGTATTCTGTTTTAATTCTCATTTCTCTGTTTCTGACTCTAATAGTTATAGTGCCTGACTCCAAATTCATCCCACAACTTAACATGAAAATGTCCCTTTCTGTCTAGTGTTAATGTCACCCTTGATCCATCCTGCTCACATAGATAGCTGTTTCTTTAGCTATTTACTCTGCAGGATTCTTAGTCCCTGTGGACCTTGGTAACCCAGTTACCCAATGTGGATCCCTGTCCACTCTAACCATTAATCTAGGGGCTCAGTATAGGCGGAACCGCACCTTTGGTTCATATATAGCGCTTCTCTTGCGCTGGGCATTTTTGAGGGTCTCTTACCCTTCATTCCCTTACTTAATTCAATGCCCATAATGACTGGCCAGTCTTCTCTCTTCTCTACGTGTGCCTATACCCTCTTGCCTCTAAACTACTTTATCTAGCATATGTACTACATATACCTGTGAACAGCACTATTCTTCCCTTTCTTATCTATAACACTCCGATGGACAATAGACAGGGACAACATAACATATAACCACCAATCAATACAGTTCGATTAAGGGGAGTAAAATAGGTACCCTTTGTCCCGAAAATGCCTTACCGATCAAGGAAGTCTGATAACTCAAATGTAAGCAAAAGGCTTACCTCAGCCGGCTGATTATCAGAAATTCCCGGATCGTCTCAAGCTCCTCGTTTCGGATACTCAGGGTCACCTGGAATCCCCTCCTGGCTGGCTCGCCATGCTGACTCGGTTGAATTGATGATAGGCAACTCCTATCCTCATATTGATTAGTGGTTCCAAATTAATAATAACTACTGCAGTAGGGAACAGACACAAAAGATACGCTCAGCATCTTTCCAAATTACTGTTCTGCTTTATTATGACGCAATTGAAGGTTTTTACGCACATGATTACGTAGGTATCACATTAATATTACAATTGTACATTTATGGTAACAAGGGGTGTTACATAGGCAGGCTTATTCTAATCAGGACTCAAAAGAATGTAAACATTTACTGAAAACATTATTAGTGCTGTGTGCACAGTGAGGGCCGTGTGCAATACATACAAAATACAATACAATTATATACAGAACTTACAAATTTCCATTACAATATATATATATATATATATATATATATACATATATATATATATATATATATATATATATATACATACATATATATATATATATATATATATATATATATATATATATATATATATATATATATATATATATATTTATTCTTTAGTGGCACAGATGACTATTTAGGTCTTCTAGGCTGGAAGAAGGCATGGTAGCAGGATCTTTAGGTGGTGTTGGCTGCTGGTACCAATGGTGATGGCGTTGGTACATTAAAAACAATGGGACCTCACTTCATTTTTATAATGGTCAACTTCTAAAAGCATTCAGGTGACACTCCAGTGCTCTTTTTTTGGAAAAATGCCACCTGCTGTAATAATTGAAAAAAATAGTGTTGGAGGCTGGGCAGCAGACAATCTATATGGAAAACTGAGCCTGTCAGGTTATTGATCCAACCTGTTGACCCAACAGCCCATTAAATCAATGGTTGTGGGTTTGAGAACCAAAAATCAATGCTTTTCATTTGCTGTCTATTCATCTCTCTACATAGAATAGAGTGACGGTAAACCTTGGCACCCCCGATGTTTTGGAACTACATTTCCCATGATCACGATACTCAACTACACTACAGAGTGCATGAGCAGCATGGGAAATGTATTTCCAAAACATCTGTGGTGTCAAGGTTCGCCATCACTGGAGTAGACCGATAAAACAGAAATTCAATTGTTAATTCAAATTATAATCCACATCAAAAATATGAATTCTATTTTTTTTCTTTAGGATGATAAAGAATAAAACTGTGGATGAACAAATAATAAAAGAATGTTTTCAGGTGTATCATTTTATTCATGTGTTATTCAGTATAAACATTTATTTGCTTTATTAATTTTTTTTCACCAACATAATTTTTCTGGAATTTATCTCAGGTTTAAAAAATAGGATATATAATTTTGGAAAAAATATACAGCCTAATATTCCAGCACTGGAGGCCAGTATGGCGAATACCTCCACAGCCACCATGTATTTCCCTCTGGTGCTCAGATAGGCCGGGATCATGGCAATCCAGACACTGCAGAACACCAGCATGCTGAAGGTGATGTACTTGGCCTCATTAAAACTGTCCGGTAATGTCCTCACCATGAACGCCAGAACAAAACTCACAGCTGCCAGAAACCCCATATAACCCAACACAGAGTAGAACCCGATAACTGACCCTTCATTACACTGAATGAGGATCTTCCCAGGATAGGAGTCCATGTCATACTCTTGGTAGGGAGGAGACACTGACAGCCAAATAACACAGATCACAACTTGGACAGAGGAGCAGACTGAACATACAAAATAAGCCACTCTGACCCCCACCCACTTCCTCCAGGAACTTCCCGGTTTTGTTGCTTTAAATGCAATGCAGACAATGATAGTCTTGGCCAGAACAGAAGAGACAGCGATGGAGAAGAAGATCCCAAATGACATTTGTCTCAGCATGCAGGTTATATCCACAGGACGTCCGAGGAACAAGAAGACACAGAGGAAGCTCAGCAAGATGGAGGTCAGGAGGATGAAGCTCACGGTTCGGTTATTGGCTTTCACAACTGGAGTGTCCCAGTAGTAAATACAAATTAATAATATAATCATTGTTATGGCTGAAAAAAGCAAAGCTGATAATGAAAATATTGTAACAATAACATCATTTTTATAGGACAAAAAATAATATACTTTGGGAACACATGTCACTTTTCTCTCATCCGGCCATTCTTTATTGGGACACCTGTAGCAGCTTTCACTGTCTGTTAAATAAGAGAAAAACTCTTGTGAATTAAAATATTTTTGTTAGCAACAAAATGGTCTGTGTGCAGTAGCGTGCGAACAGTGTAGATATACAAACACCAGATAATACAAGTAAAGAAAAATGCAGCACTATTATAGGATGGATAAAACACCAATATAAGGCTAGGTTCGCATCTATGCTGCTGCGCTTGATGTGTTTTTCAGGCACATTTTAGCAGTGCGTTTTTCATTTTTAAATCCTTGTTTCCTATGCGTTTTTGCATGCATTACTTTTTTTTCTCTTTAAACACACTGTAAACACACTGTATATAGCTGTTTTTTAAGGAGGGGGCCGAGAAGCCGGCAACCACATCCTTAACATCCGATGAATCATCAGCTGTCAGCAGGATACCCCGCTGACAACAGAATGTAAAAAAAAAAAAATTGCCGGGACATAAAAAAAGAAAGTGAAAAAAGAATAGTGGAGCCTATGACGGGAGTCACTTTTGGGTACAGGGTGATTTAGAAAATATATCTTGGATTACTTAAAATGGGACAGTAATATTTATCCACAATATCTCCCAGGATATATGTAAAGACTATTCTTGGTTTGTTTGATTCTGAACTCAACATGTTAGTTGAGAGAGCTGATCACATTGGCCTCTAGAACTGGGTATGAGCCGGACAGTCTACTCCTACTATAGTTTGTTACCTACTAGGCTGAGGAGGTGGGGAGATCACTGTTTGTATTGTTAATTGTAATTAGCTCCTGCTATCGTGAGAAGGTGTCCTATGTTTATACTAATGTGTGAAGCTTGGTGACAACAAGTCTGACCTGTAGTGAAATCCTGATTAATCATATAATGCCCAGGAGGGCATAGAGTCACATCGGCTGCTTTAAGGGATTTGTTAATTTGTTTGCTAATTTTGTTTCTGGTTACAGTTGTATTCTTAGAGTAATATGAGCAGGAGGGGGCATCTCCTCTTCTACTGTATATAAGACTGTATACTGGTTCTAATGAAAGAGTCTGATTCCTGTTTGACCCTCAATACAGAGCCTCGTCTCGTACTTGGGGGGAGAATTATTCGTATGGGTTTCTTGTTCGGCTGATTGGAGTGTTCTGTAGCTGCCTTTGTGTTCGGAAATGTCTTAAACGGCTTTAATCCCTTTCATACTCGGGTGTCGTTACAGGGCCCCCCCCCCACCAGGTCCATACCAGGCCCTTTGGGTCTAGTATGGATTTGGAGGGGGCCCTCCACGCCAAAATGTATACCAGACTCTTATGAGCATGCAGCCCGACAGGTCAGGAAAGAGAGTGGGACGAGCGAGTGGCCCCTCCCCTTCCTGAACCATACCTGGCCGCATTCCCTCAACATGGGGGGATGGGTGCTTTGGGATGTCATGTGACATCACAAGGGGAGGGCTCTCTGGGTGACGTCATCGGATGGCCACGCCCCATGGCTATATAAGAGATGGCAGAATACGGGCGACAACACAACGGAGGAAGACAGCCTTAGAAGAAGAGCGGTCTTTTTGTTTTTAGCGGGTAACCGGCGGCAAGGAAGAAGACAGCTCCGGGAGAAGACACCTCTGGAAGAAGACAGCTCACGGAGAACACAGCTCGGGGAGAAGACAGCTTGCGGGAGAAGACAGCTTGGGGAGAAGACAGCTCAGTTGTAGAAGACAGTTCGGGGGAGAAGACAGCTCCAAGAGAAGATAGCTCCAGGAGAAGACAGCTTGGGGCTTCTTTTTTTTTTTTTTTTTCCAGAATCATGTTTATTGTCAGAAAAAGTCAAGTTACACAGAATTTTAACAGAGTGAAAGTACTGAAGATTATTATGGTGTATAATAAGTGACACAATGAACATCTTATTCAGTATTACACAGCATGTTCAACTATGCTATTGATAAACAGAATTATGACATAACCGTGAATTCCTGTATACAGGTAGTAAACCTAGAAACATTAGGTCTGTGTCTAGAGTCCGTCCCGTGACTATGTTTTATTTTGGGGACCCTGATAGGGTTTTTTTTTTTTTTTTTTTTTTTTTTTGATTTGTGTGGATATCCCGAGCCTTGTGCGATTAAATCAATCGGGGGGCTTATAGGTTGTCGTTCAACTCAGGTCGGCCCCTTATGAATGGCGTGGGGAAAGAAACATGACCGTCAGGAGTGCGTGAAGATCTTTGTGGGGTCGTTCCCTCGCGCGTTCAGATGTTAACAAGTAGTGTGGGGTCTTGGGGATGTTTTTGAGAATAATAGTATTCTTTAGTGTAATGTGCCTTTGGGCGTGTTAACGTGTGTTAGGATTGCGGTCACCGGACCACTAGCAATCCTAACCTTAGTTGGGTAAGGAGGAAGGAGATTCCTATCAGGAGGGGCTGGGGTAAATATGAGGTTAGCAATAGTAGGTGGGAGAGGGAGGATTAGAGTGGATATGGGGTACCTATTGTGACTTTGTATTCTTCAAAAAGAGTCCCCAGTGGGTAGAGGGGAGTCGAGGTGTAGGGTGGAGTATAGTAGGGGGGGGGGAGTATAGGCGAAAGAAGGGTAAGAAAAGAAACAGAGTATAGTGAGTACGGTAAAGTAAATCAAGTTAAGTAAAGTAGAGTAAAGTAAGTCCTCCTCCGACAGAGTCACAGAAGATAGTATAAGATCTTAGGACAAGAGTTCCTTGTATTCGGCTGTTGTTTGGAAATGTTGCCAGCTTGACCATATGGTTATGAATTTGGAGGAAGTATCTTTGGCTTGATGGATCAGTTCCTCCATTTCAGCTATTTTAGATATACGTTTGAGCCAATCTGCTGTGGTTGGGGGTTTAGAAGACTTCCATAGAATCGGGATGCACATTTTTGCCGCATTGATCATATGTAGTGCAAGAGAGCGGTGATAGTGTTTTTTTGGGATAGAGGAGTGGTGTAACAACATTTGGGCAGGGGTAAGTTCTATCTGATATGTGGTAATATCAGTGGTAATACGTTGTACTTCTTTCCAGAAGGGTTGAATGAGAGGGCATGACCACCATAAATGTACCATGGAACCCTCAGCCTCTGAACACCTCCAACAGGTGGAGGGGATAGAGGGGGATATTTTGTGGAGCTTAAGGGGGGTTTTGTACCATTTGGAAAAGATCTTGAATCCGTTTTCTTGTGCCGACACGTTAATCGAACCCTTGTGTATGTAAGTGTATATGTTTTCCCAATCTCGGTCGGATAGATCTAGTGTTAATTCCCTTTCCCAGCCGCGAGTTGCTATGTTGGATTTGGGAGTGTGGTCCGAGAAGAGGAGAGTATAGATTTCCGAGATCACATGTCTCTGTGGTTCAGTCTTGGAGCACAGAACTTCAAAAGGTGTAAGTTGCCTGGAGTAATCTGTATTTTTGGGGGGGTGATTAAGAAAGTGCCTTATTTGATTATATATCCAAGGCGGAAAGGGTTTACCAGACACGTGTGTGGGCAAGTTCGAAATAGCTAGGAAGTTTTTTCCGGAAAAAAAGTGAATTGCGCGTATATCGTCTTGGGGCCAGTATCCCGTAAGGAATGTAGTGGACATGCCTGGAGGGAAATCTGCATTGTTTCGGATTGGTGTCAGGGGGCTGGAGGCGGAGGAGATGTGATGTTTTTTGCACATTAGCTTAAATGAGTGAAGTGTGGATGAGATCAGTGGATGTTGTGAGCATGCCAAAGGAATCTGTTGTGGGGGAGTCCAGGGTAGTATTTTAACAGGGATCGTTGAGAATTCATTTTCAATGTGTGTCCAGGCTTTAATGCTGGAGTGGACATTCCAGTCGACTATTCTGGACAGTTGGCATGCCATGTGGTATTTGGCAATATCTGGGAGAGCTATTCCTCCTTTTGATTTGGGTAGAGAAAGTCTTTCAAAACTAAGCCTAGGACGGTTTTTTCCCCAAATAAAATCGTTGCACGCCCTCCGGTATGATGCAAAGAAGGCTTGCGGTAATCTTATTGGGACTGTTTGCAGTACATATAGTATTCTTGGAAGAATGTTCATTTTAATTATTGAAGTCCTCCCAAACCAGGAAAAGAGTCCCGTTGACCAGGACTTAAGGTCTTTTTGAATTTGTTGGAGGATCGGTATGTAGTTTTTGAGATATAGGTCAGAGAGGTGGATCGGTATACGAATCCCTAGGTAGGTAATCGCATCACGGGTCCACTTGAAGGGGAAGTTAGATTTACAGGATTCTAAGGTCTCTTTCTGTAAGGAAACGTTCAAGGCTTCGGATTTTGTAAAATTGATTTGAAGGTTGGTCAGGAGGTTGAATGAATTAAGGTCCTTAAGTAAATTGGGTAGAGTAATATGGGGTTCCGTCAGAAACAAGAGAATGTCGTCTGCGAAAGCAGATAGCTTATATGTAGTGTCTGATATGGAGACTCCTTTGATGTCTGGATTAGAGCGAAGACGTTGAAGGAGTGGTTCTAAGGTAAGGATGAAAATTAATGGTGAAAGCGGGCATCCCTGACGTGTCCCATTTGACATGGAGAAGGCACTCGACAGGTGTCCGTTAACACGGACCTGTGCAGAGGGGGATGCATAGAGGGCCATTATGAATTGCAACATACGGTTTTGTATGCCTATCATCTTAAGTACTTCTGCCATATAGTCCCACGCCACCCTATCGAATGCCTTCTCCGCGTCAAGGGACAGGAAGAAGCCTTGCTGGTGGTTTGAAGTTAACCAATTGTGTATATTGATCGCCTTGGTTGTGTTGTCTCTAGCCTCCCTGCCAGGTATGAAACCCACCTGGTCAAGTGAGATGAGGTTAGGCAGGAGAGGCAGGAGACGATTAGCTAATATCTTGGCGAATATTTTGAGATCTACATTCAGTAGGGATATAGGGCGGTAGTTCGACACCTTAGAAGTATCTTTATTGGGCTTAGGTATTACGGTTATATGAGCTGTTAGTAGGTCCCTAGGTGGAGGATTATCTGTGGACAGGGAATTGAAAGCAAGCAAGAAATGTGGTTTGAGGGTGTCAGTAAAGGTTTTGTAATATCCGGTCGTTAGACCGTCCGGACCGGGGCTCTTGCCAGTCTTCAATTGTTTTAGAACCACGTCCAATTCCACTGGGGAAATGGGTTGTTCCAGATCGATTGCTTCCGCAGTAGATATGTGCTTAGGACAATATTTCGTAAGAAAGTCTTGGATGGCCTTTGTTCTGTGGCTGTCTACCCTCTGTGTGTTGGGGGTATGCAGGTTGTACAGTTGGGAGTAATAGTGTACGAATTGCTCAGCTATCTGATCATTGGAAACTATTTTTTTCCCCGTATTGTCCATTATGGAGTGGATCGTTGTTTTAGCTTTTTTGGTCCGAAGAGCTCTTGCCAGGATTTTGCCCGCTTTATTGCCGTACTCATAGAATATTTTTTGGGAGAGTATATAATTGCGTTTTGTTTGCTTGTTGAGGGCCTCTAATAGGTCAGATCTAGCTTGGAGCAGAGCCGAGAGGGACAACGATGCTTGGGAGGATTTGTGTGCTTTTTCCAAAGATTGTATCCGGGAAGTCAGTGCATTTATGTGTTCTTGTCTTTCCTTCCTACGTTTAGCAGAAAGTGCGATTAGTTCTCCTCTAATGGTGCATTTATGTGCTTCCCATCGCATCATAGGTGAGATGTTGGGGGAGTCATTTTCCTTAAAGTAAAGCAAGAGGCGTTCTTGTATGGCTGTCAGTGTTACGGTATCTGTAAGGAGCGAGGGGTCCAGGCGCCAGATATGGGGTCGGGGAATAGTGTTTGAGAATGCTAGCGTCATGGATATTGGATGGTGGTCCGAGAGATACATGGGGTCTATGGATGTCGTCATTAGCATCGGCAGGTCTCTTTGCGAAAGGAATAGGTAGTCCAATCTAGAGTATCTGTTGTGGGGGGTTGAATAAAACGTGAAATCTTTCTCATTTGGGTGAAGTGTACGCCAGGAATCGTGTAGTGATAGTTCTGTCAGTTGTGTTTTAATAGCACGTAGCGCGCTATATGGAAGGCTGGAGGAGCCGGTCGAAGTATCATGTAAGGGGTTCAGGGGGACGTTGAAATCTCCTCCTAGTATAAGAAGGCCTTCTTGGAACCCACTGAGTTTTTGCAGGGTGGACTTGAAAAAGGGTACTTGTTTCGTGTTGGGAGCATATATGTTGGCCAGGGTTATTCGTTTTCCGTGGAGAGTGCCCTTGACAAAAAGGTATCGTGCTTCCGCGTCTATGCAGGTTTCAGTAATGTGAAACTGGCAATTTTTAGCGAAGAGGATGGAGACTCCTTTCGTTTTTGTGGAGTCATTAGTGGCGTGTATGCATGTTGGGAAGCGATAGTTGGAGAATTTGGGGGTGGAGGCTGTTTTAAAATGTGTCTCCTGGAGGAAGACAATGTCCGCTTTGTTTTTATGTAAGGAAAGTAGTAAATGGGAGCGTTTTTCGGGGATGTTAAGTCCCCGTATATTTAGGGATACTACTTTGATTGTTTTAATGTTGGCTGAAGGTGTTTGCGGCATTTTGATGGCGTGATCAAAATTTAGTGGCGCTGTTTAGGGAGGATAGGAGGGTTTCGTATAGCTATGAGGCTCTGTCGGAGGAGGAGGAGGTGAGAAAGAGAAAGGGGAATAGAGTGGAATATCAAAGAGTTTACGGCTTACGAGGGGGGTTTAGATGACTTTTAGGGGTTGGAGAACGAGGCGGGGGGTCTACAACTACGAGACTTTTGTGTTTCAGTCCGAAGCGTATACGGGTGGGGATAGACGGGTAACTCGCGGGCAAGTGTGGTTGTTTCCGGCGATCAGCGAGAACCTGCTCGCTGATCCGTATAGAATGTGTACCTGCAGTTAGGTACAGCCGGAGTGAGTCAGTGGCTTGTAATGAAATCAGTTATGTAGATCCGCAGATGTGCTAGAGGGCGCCACTGAGTCGAGGATTGGCTGAGATCAGAAGGAAGAGGTGTGATTCGAAGAGGAGAGGCTACCTGCATGACAGAGAGGGTATGGGAGCTTATGGGGAAGGTTGAAGATTGTGAAGAATCAGCGTAAAGAAGAAACCTGGGGATTGTATGGATAGGTGGGAGGGTCCTGTAATATAGGGTTCGAAGTTGATAGTGTTATGAGGGAGGAACGCAAATTGTATGTAGGGAGAAAACTGTATGTCGGAGCAAGAGTACAGTCTGAGTTTTTCAATCCGAGCGTCCCTGGTTCGTGACAGTCTCCCTTCAGGAAGTTTTCTGGGTGAAAGTTAGACTAATAAATGTCTTATAGGTAATGCATGGAGTTTGATTACCATGAGTGTGAGAGACTCCTAGACAATCCCTATGAATAACAAACGAATACTAGACATATGCTATACAAAATTCACAACCGTTGAATCCCAAACATTTCTGTTGTCAGCCCTGGACTGACCTACATGGACTGAAGTAGCTACTATCCTATGTGCAGGGTGGTTATGTCTGGGTCCTATGCCTTATCTTAGCAAGGATGAGTATAGTATGGACCTTATCAGTGGTATGTTGCATTGATCTGCCGAGCAAACAACTGGAAGGTGTGAAACTTAAATTTGAAGCCCGTGGGAACAAGAGCTACACACCAAATGTGCCTTGGGACACACATGGGTGCTTAGTATCGACCAAAAGGATTGTGAGGCTGGGTGGAATCTAAACTACTACGTTAGTATGTGCATAAGAGGAGCTGGCAGAAACATCGTCTCCCGGCCGCCCAGGTCAACAGTGTGCGCAGCAAGGGAGTTACCCCAAACTGGAGGAGGTGAAATGTAACCATGTGACCAGCGAGCTCCCTAGCTATCTATGGAGAGAGTTGATTTGGGGTTGTGTTTCCCATTATATCGAGGTCATGTTTATAATGTTTTACTAAAACTGGGGGTGATCGTGATGTCGGATTCGGGGATCGCAACCCTAATCATGCAGTATGTTATCATAATGTATGTGTTTTATGATGTATCTGAGGCAACTCCCATCGCCTGTGAGCGATGGATAAGTCAAGGCTATGCCATTCGATACACTTATGAGTCCATCTAATATGCAGTTCGGCACTAAGATTACACCCCTTACTTATATATATTGAATTTTTCATTATTACAATATAGGTGGTGATGATCCATAGGAATCGCGTCCCCCTTACTAATAGAGAGCAAGTGGGGCAGCCGGGTTAGTGTTTAACTTACGTGTGTCAGTGCGAAAGGCAATCCCGTTAACCACGAATTGTGTGTGGGGTATTTGCCTTGTGACAACTGAACATGCCCACACTGCATTGCTCTTAGACGTGTGCTCGGTACGTCTTGGGGCTTCTTTTTTAATAAAGGACTTGTCAAAAACTGGCTCTTGTTTTTTTTTACAATGGGACTTTAAATGAAGCGTTTAGATAGTGGAGGTAAATCACACCATGTTTGAATTTCACCATGGAATGTTTAATGATATACAAACAATAAAAGTATGGATTTAAGTACATGTAAAAAGCGTACACGTGGCATAGGCATAGTAAAAAGGTACAGTTATAACAGCACATGATTCTAGTGGTATAGCATAATACTGTAAGCGACAACATGCCAGATACCGATAATTGTACCCATACGGTAAACATACATCCACTGAGTAGGAACAGATAATATGGTTGAATACATAGGATGGTGGTTCAGTAAGTATGGTTGCATGTACTCTCTTTACATTATCAGTATGGTTTATTTCACTTCTATACATATTCCATAGGAATTTTTGGACGCATCAGCTCCTGATGAGTGGAAACACATCTATCCACGAAACGCGTCAAGCTTTACTGTGATGCCCCGGATACATCTTACACGCAACCATACTTACTGAACCACCATCCTATGTATTCAACCATATTATCTGTTTCACTTTATTATTACCCATATACTGGGATGGAGGCACTTTGCCATGCTTCATCAAAAGTCCCAACTCCCCCTCTTTTTCAAATATATACCGGGATGGAAGCGTTTGGATAAATGGGATCGGTAGTGTTCCCCTACCTTCCCGGTGTGAGGTTTGCCCTCATTCATAGGGCACCTTATATTAATGTATATATACTGGAGTTATTTGCTTATATGGTATTTATTTCTATACATGGTTTTATAGGCAGCATGCCTGGCACCGACTCAGTGTCCCACATGGCTATTTATTCCTAGGTGTCCCATGCATGTTTGCCACCCGGCCAGTGTTGTGCTCCGTGTGGTTGTTTGGGCTTTCGGGTTGTGCTGGGTTTCCTCCTCTGTGCGGGATCTGCAATGCGCCAGTGGGTCCTCCCCTCCTCCCCCTTTCACTTTGTGATCGGGAGGTTTGGGCAGACGCCCCTCTGTGCATTGGTGCCACGTCTCCTACGTTGTACGTATGACGTCAGTTCTGACATCATTGCGCCGACATGTGTTGTGTTTGATCTCGGTGTTCCCATTTGGGGGGGGGTTTTCACGCCGGCTGCTGAGTAATTACCTCCGCCTTCGGCTTGCACCTACGTGGCATTGTTGGCATACATGTATACCCCACTCTCGGAGCAAGCTGTGTCCATGGATAGTCTCCTAATGGGGTTAATGCACACCAGTTTCCTGGAATACTGGTGGTGCTTGGGTACGATTGTCGGGTGAGATTTTTTCTATTGGTGACCCTTTTTTTTTCAGTTTTTTATTTTTTAGTCAAACAATGTCCTTTTTACTCCATACTATTTCATTTCACTAATCCCTGCAACTTTATATTCATGCAATAACACTTATGATATAGACCCACCACTACCTTTTTGCACTTTTTAGATTTATATGATTACCTCCTATGGAACTTACTGGGTTCCTTATTAATATCCTAAGCACTATTACTACAATTATATATATATACTCAATATTTTGTTCCCAGATATGCTTGTTTCAACAACTATACTTCAGCTCCGTTTGATGAGATCTTCGCCACTTTTTTTCACTTCTCCCCTCTGCCGATTGTCGCATCCATCTATATGCCACCTCTGCTCCCGTGGAGAGGTTATGTTCCTAGCCCACCCTGCACCCACCGACATGCACTGCACTCGCTGTCTGAGGTGGTGAGTGTGTCTGGTTTAATATTTATATACACTAGATGTTCATTCACCTTGTTACTCTCTTTACATTATCAGTATGGTTTATTTTACTTCTATACATATTCCATAGGAATTTTTGGACGCATCAGCTCCTAATGAGTGGAAACACATCTATCCACGAAATGCATCGAGCTTTACTGTGATGCCCCAGATACATCTTACACGCAACCATACTTACTGAATCACCATCCTATGTATTCAACCATATTATCTGTTCCTACTCAGTGGATGTATGTTTACCGTATGGGTACAATTATCGGTATCTGGCATGTTGTCGCTTACAGTATTATGCTATACCACTAGAATCATATGCTGTTATAACTGTACCTTTTTACTATGCCATGTGTACGCTTTTTACATGTACTTAAATCCATACTTTTATTGTTTGTATATCATTAAACATTCCATGGTAAAATTTAAACAATTTCCCTTTATTATTACCCATATACCGGGATGGAGGCACTTTGCCGTGCTTCATCTAAAGTCCCAACTGCCCCTCTTTTTCATTGTTTTTTTAACATTTCACTGCTTTTTGGGGTGAATGGGTAGAGGTACGATGTACCCAATACTCATTCACATAGGGGGGTGGAACCGGGGGTCCCCTTGTTAAAGGGAGCTTCCAAATTCCTATAAGCCTCCCGCCCACTGACCCTGGTAACCACAGCCCAGGGTTGTCGGGAAGAGGCCCTTGTCCCCATCAACATGGGGGCAGGGTGCTTTGGGGTGGGGGACAGAGCCCCCCAAAGCAACCACCCCCCATGTTGAGGGCATGGGGCCTGGAATGGTTCGTGGGGGGGGGGGCGCTTGCGCGTCCCCTCCCTTTCCTGACCTGCTGGGCTGCATACTCGGATAAGGGTCTAGTATGGATTTTGGGGGGACCCCACACCATTTTTTTCTTAAATTTTGGTGTGTGGGTGGGGGGTCCCCTCCAAATCTATTCTAGACCCCTGGTATGGACCTGGGGGGACCCCACACCACTTTTTTCAAGTTTATTTTTTTTTGCCGGCAATTTTTTTTTTTTACATTCAGCTGTCAACGAGGAACGTCGCTGACAGCTTATGACTCATTGGTTTTTAAGGACGCATCGGCTGGCTTCCCAGCCCCCTCCTTAGTAACGAGCCCTAAACATTGTTTAAATAGAAAAATACAAACCGCAAAACGCAAAACACATAAAAAATCGCATCACAAACACAACACTTGCATTACTGGTGAAATTTCATTGAAGTCTATTACACCCACAACATGGAAAAAAGTCCCCTACCCTTTCCAAAAATGCACCGGCCGCAAAGCGCTTAGATGTGAACGTGTACCATAGGAAACCATGTTAAATGGACTGTAGTGCATTTCTGCAAACTGCAAAATGCACTAAGAAATGCATAGGTGTGAACCTTGGGTAAGTGAGTATCTGTGTAACGTTTAAACACCCAATTCAAGGTATATATAACAGAAAGTACATAAAATAGACTTAAAAAATATATATATAAAAAATGTGTATGAACCACAGAAAAAAAATGTATAGAGTGTCCTTATGTGAAACATGAAGTCCGTATAAATCCAAAGTGATCAGCAAATTTCAGGTTAAACACCCTTGGTGTGTTGCCTCCACCAAATAAACGCTGCCTGATTGTTCACAGCTGGAGCCTATCAGCAAGTTCCAGCCAATGAATCACGGCCGTGACCTGCTGATCAGCTGTGTCCAATCACAGCCCAGAGCCTTGCGTTGGCAATAAATGAGAGAGAACGATCTCTCTGATTTTCAGAGCACACACTTTACACATATTATCCCCTTCCCGCCGACCGTACGCAGATATGCGTACTCGGCTTTCCGGGGTTATACCAGGATGATGCCCGCAGCTGCAGGCATCATCCCGGTACCGTTGTTTACAGGGGGCGATCGGCTACCCGTGTATAACAACCGATGCAGCTAAAAGCCGCTCAGATGTTATACCGTAGGAGCGGGAGGGGACACCCCCCCCCTCCCGCCGCCTCCCGCCGCCTCCCGCCACTGTTACCGGGCCTCCCGTCTGTGAGCGGCTTCGTTCCAGCCTTCTTGTTGTAAACGCGGAAGCGACGTCATGACGTCACTTCCCGTTTACTCGGCTGCCAATGGCGCCGAATTTAAAAAAGTACACAGTATTCAGAATCGCCGTTTTCGGCGATCTGAATACTTTGAAGTGTAAAGGAAAGAGTACCTGTCACCACCTATTACTGTCACAAGGGATGTTTACATTCCTTGTGACAGCAATAAAAGTAAAAAAAAATTTTTTTTTTTTAAAACACAATTTATAAAGTAAAAAAATAAATAAAATAAATAAAAAAAAAAAAAAAATTTTTAACCACTTACCAACCGGCCCATAGCCGAATGACGGCTGCAGGGCGGTTGGATAACTCTGGGAGGGCGTACTATGACGTCCTCCCAGAATTCCCCTCTCGCGCGCCCCCTGGGGCGCGCACCCGAACACATCCGTGACCGCCGGGTCCGCATCACGGATCCCGGTAAATGGCCGCTGATCGCGGCCGTTTACCATGTGATCGCGCCGTCAAATGACGGCGCGATCACATGTAAACAGACCGGCGTCATCTGATGACGCCGGTTCCTCTCCTCCCCCTCTCCTCCCCGCCTGTGTACCGATCGGTACACAGTGAGCGGAGAGGGGGATGGATGGATGTCTGCAGCGCTGTGGGCTGTATGTGTAGTGCCCACAGCGCTGCACAGAGACATCCAGGCATCCATCCATCCATGCTCAGCCATCCCCACTACACTGCAATGCTGAGCAATACTCTGCAATACCCCCACAATACTCTGCAATGCTGTGCAATACTCTGCAACTCCCCCACAATACTCTGCAACACCCCCACAATACTCTGCAACACCCCCACAATACTCTGCAATGCTGTGCAATACTCTGCAATACCCCCACAATACTCTGCAATGCTGTGCAGTACTCTGCAATACCCCCACAATACTCTGCAATACCACCACAATACTCTGCAATACCCCCACAATACTCTGCAATACCCCCACAATACTCTGCAATGCTGTGCAGTACTCTGCAATGCCCCCGCCATACTCTGCAATGCCCCCACAATACTCTGCAATGCTGTGCAATACTCTGCAATTCCCCCGCAATACTCTGCAATGCCCCCGCCATACTCTGCAATGCCCCCGCCATACCCTGCCATGCCCCCGCCATACTCTGCCATGCCCCGCCATACTCTGCCATGCCCTGCCATACCCCGCCATACTCCGCAATACCCCGCCATACTCCGCAATACCCCGCCATACCCCGCCATACTCTGCCATACTCTGCCATACCCTGCAATACCCCGCCATACTCCGCAATACCCCGCCATACTCCGCCATACTCCGCCATACTCTGCCATGCTCTGCAATACCCCGCCATACTCCGCAATACCCCGCCATACTGCGCAATACCCCGCCATACCCCACCATACTCCGCAATACCCTGCCATACCCCGCCATACTCCGCAATACCCCGCCATACTCCGCAATACCCCGCCATACCCTGCCATGCTGAGCCATGCTCAGCTGTACTCGGCTTCTGTATGTGGCCAGGCTGTGGAAGTCTCACACATGTGGTATCGCCGTACTCAGGAGTAGGGATGAGCCGAACACCCCCCGGTTCGGTTCGCACCAGAACCCGCGAACGGACCGAAAGTTCGCACGAACGTTAGAACCCCATTGACGTCTATGGGACTCGAACGTTCGAAATCAAAAGTGCTCATTTTAAAGGCTAATTTGCATGGTATTGTCCTAAAAAGGGTTTGGGGACCCGGGTCCTACCCCAGGGGACATGTATCAATGCAAAAAAAACTTTTAAAAACGGCCGTTTTTTCGGGAGCAGTGATTTTAATGATGCTTAAAGTAAAAAAAAAAAAGTGAAATATTCCTTTAAATATCGTACCTGGGGGGTGTCTATAGTATGCCTGTAAAGTGACGCGTGTTTCCCATGTTTAGAACAGTCCCTGCACCAAATGTCATTTTTAAAGGAAAAAATCTCATTTAAAACTGCTTGCGGGTTTAATGTCATGTCGGGTCATGGCAATATGGATGAAAATCAGTGAGACAAACGGCATGGGTACCCCCCAGTCCATTACCAGGCCCTTTGGGTCTTGTATGGATATTAAGGGGAACCCCGCACCCAAATTAAAATAAGGAAAGGTGTGGGGCCACCAGGCCCTATATACTCTGAACAGCAGTATACAGGCGGTGCAAACAAGACAGGGACTGTAGGTTTGTTGTTAAGTAGAATCTGTTTGTAATTTTGAACATTTTTAACGTGTTTAGCTCCAGCCAAAAAATCTTTTCTAAGCTTTTTGGAAAACATAGGGAAGGGTTATCACCCCTGTGACATTTGTTTTGCTGTCTTTCCTCCTCTTCAGAAGATTTCACCTCACTTTTTTGTCCCAATGAAAAATGTTTTTTGAAAATTTGGGTTTTTTTGTGGAACAAGGATTGGAAAGCACAGTGGAAAGGAGAAATTGTTTTCCCATATTAACTCTTACAGGAGAGAATTTCCCTTCCTAGGGGTAGATTTCATCTCACTTCCTGTTGTCTCCTTCCGTTTGCAAGTAGGAGTCGTTTGTAAGTTAGATGTTTGAAAGTAGGGTCCTGCCCTATATACTCAGCAGAAATTTGGGCCTTAGGTGTTGCTGTGGCTACAACACTGTAAGCCCTCACAGGGCCCTGCTGTGAAATATTAGATCAAGAATTGTAATTACATGCCCCTGTTGAACAGGAGCTGAAAAATTAGGCCTTAGGCACTGGTGCTGGTGCCACAACACTGCAACCCCTCACAGACACTCTAGTTGGAACGCAGGAACGAGCCCTGCTGCAAAGTATTGCTTCAAAAATTGTAATTACACGCCCCTGTTAGACAGGGGCAGAAAAATTGGGCCTTAGGCACTGGTTCTGGTGCCACAACACTGCAACCCCTCACAGACACTCTAGTTGGAACGCAGGAACGAGCCCTGCTGCAAAGTATTGCATCAAAAATTGTAATTACACGCCCCTGTTAGACAGGGGCAGAAAAATTGGGCCTTAGGCACTGGTGCTGGTGCCACAACACTGCAACCCCTCACAGACACTCTAGTTGGAACGCAGGAACGAGCCCTGCTGCAAAGTATTGCATCAAAAATTGTAATTACACGCCCCTGTTAGACAGGGGCAGAAAAATTGGGCCTTAGGCACTGGTGCTGGTGCCACAACACTGCAACCCCTCACAGACACTCTAGTTGGAATGCAGGAACGAGCCCTGCTGCAAAGTATTACATCAAAAATTGTAATTACACGCCCCTGTTAAACAGGGGCCGAAAAATTGTGCCTTAGGCACTGGTGGTGGCGCCCAGAACCAAAAATGTTCTTACAAGCTATCAGCGTGATGATTGAGGAGGAAGAGGATAATTACTCAGGGATAGTCACTCAGCATCAGCATAGGCAGTCTTTGAAGGGATCTGAGATTTCAAAAAAAATTATTCGGTTACATCAGCATCAGGTGCTTGGTAGCTGGTGGTGATCCAAGACTCATTCATTTTTATGAAGGTCAGCCGATCGACCGAGTCGGTGGACAGACGCACCCTGTGATCGGTTACCACGCCTCCAGCAGCACTGAATGTGCGTTCCGAAAGAACGCTGGATGCAGGACAGGCCAGTAGCTCAATTGCATACTGTGCAAGCTCTGGCCAGTGATCCATCCTCAAGACCCAGTAACCCAGAGGATTTTCGGTGGGAAAGCTGTCCAAGTCTGATCTTGCCCCTAGGTATTCCTGCACCATGTAAAACAGACACTGGCGATGGTTGCTGGAACCGATCATACCTTGGGGCTGCGGACCAAAAAATTGTCTGAACGCATCGGTCAGACGGCCACCTTCTCCACCGCTCCTTCTTTGACTGACCGAAGCCTCAGCAACACGTTGTCCAGAAACAGGAGTTTGTAACCTCCCAGTCTCTGGGAACGTGTTGCACAGACCTTTCTGCAAGGCCTCCCGAAGATGTTTCATCCTCTGCTCCCTCTGCGATGGCAAGATAAGGTCCGCAACCTTACCCTTGTAACGTGGATCAAGGAGGGTTGCCAGCCAGTATTGGTCCTTCTCCTTGATACCACGAATACGAGGATCCTTACGCAGGCTTTGCAGGATCAGGGAGGCCATGCAGCGTAGGTTTGCTGAGGCATTCGGTCCGGAGTCCTCTGGGTCACTAAGAACGACATGGTCCGCAGCCACCTCCTCCCAGCCACGTACAAGTCCATGTGTTTCTTGGGACTGATCCCTTAAAGACTGCTGCTGATGCTGAGTGCCAGGCTCCACCTCCATACTGACACAATCTTCCTCCTCCTCCTCCTCCTCTTCCTCCTCGTCCTCTTCCTGTGTGATCGGCGGGCACGCAGGAACACTGTCTGGATAAAGGGGGCCTTGAGAGCTAAGGAAGTCCTCCTCTTCCTGCCTCTGTTCTGCCTCAAGTGCCCTGTCCATTATTCCACGCAGCGTGTGCTCCAACAGGTGGACAAGGGGGACAGTGTCACTGATGCATGCACTGTCACTGCTCACCATCCTCGTGGCCTCCTCGAATGGTGACAGGACAGTGCATGCATCCCTGATCATGGCCCACTGGCGTGGGGAAAAAAAAACAAGCTCCCCTGACCCTGTCCTGGTGCCATAGTCGCACAGGTACTCATTGATGGCCCTCTGCTGCGTGTGCAGCCGCTGCAGCATGGCCAACGTTGAGTTCCACCTGGTGGGCATGTCACAGATTAGGCGGTTCTT
This sequence comes from Aquarana catesbeiana, assembly GCF_042186555.1. Taxonomy (NCBI): domain Eukaryota; kingdom Metazoa; phylum Chordata; class Amphibia; order Anura; family Ranidae; genus Aquarana; species Aquarana catesbeiana. Next base: position 22,369,780 of record NC_133324.1, read on the forward strand.
GGGCAGGTTAAACTCCTTTTGGAGGTCCGTCAGCCGAGCACTGGCATTATATGACCGGCGGAAATGCACACAGACTTTCCTGGCCTGCCTCAGGACATCCTGTAAGCCCGGGTACCTGCCCAAGAACCGCTGCACCACCAAGTTAAGGACGTGAGCCAAACAGGGCACATGGGTCATTTGTCCCTGTCGGAGGGCAGAGAGGAGGTTGGTGCCATTGTCGCAAACCACCATTCCTGCCTTAAGTTGGCGTGGCGTCAACCACCTCTGAACCTGCCCCTGCAGAGCTGACAGAACCTCTGCCCCAGTGTGGCTCCTGTCCCCCAAGCACACCAGCTCAAGCACCGCATGGCATCTTTTGGCCTGCGTACTTGCGTAGCCCCTTGAACGCCTACGGAGCACCGCTGGTTCCGAGGAAGAGGCCATGGAGGAAGAAGAAGAGGAGGGGGTGGAGGAGAGAGGTGTGTCACAATCAGCATTTTGGAGGCGTGGTGGCGGAACAACCTCCAACACTACTGCACCTTGTCCTGCATCCTTCCCAGCTGCCAGCAGAGTCACCCAATGCGCCGTGAAACTTAGGTAACGTCCCTGTCCATGCCTGCTGGACCATGAGTCAGCGGTAATATGCACCTTACCGCTGACCGCCCTGTCCAGCGAGGCATGGACATTGCCTTCCACATGCCGGTAGAGAGCCGGAATCGCCTTCCGTGAGAAAAAGTGGCGTTTGGGTACCTGCCACTGAGGAACCGCACATTCCACAAACTCACGGAAGGGGGCAGAGTCTACCAACTGAAAAGGCAGCAGTTGAAGTGCTAGCAATTTTGCCAAGCTAGCATTCAACCGCTGGGCATGTGGATGGCTGGGAGCAAACTTCTTTCGGCGGTGCAGCAGCTGGGGCAGGGAAATTTGCCTGGTACAATCTGACGTCGGTGTACCAAAAGCAGATTGCCCACAAGTACTTGGCTGTGACACACCTAATTCTACACCTTCATTCCTCTCACTGCAGGTCTCAGAGAGGACTGAAGGTCTAGTGGGGTTGGAAATCTCAGCTGATGAGGAGCAAGGAGAGATCCTCTTTGTTCTTTGGTGTGGGTCTTTTAGATACGCTTGCCAACGAACTGCATGGCAGGTCAACATATGTCTGGTCAAGCATGTGGTACCCAAGCGGGAGATGTTTTGGCCACGCGAGATACGCTTGAGACATATGTTGCAAATAGCAGCGGTGCGATCTGATGCACTCGTCTCAAAAAAGGCCCACACCAAAGAACTTTTTGAATAACGCGCAGAGACTGCAGCGCCCTGCACATGTGGAGCTTTGGGGTGTGATGCAGTCAATGTGCTGCCCTTAGGCTGGCCCCTGGAGGGCATCCTGCCTCGTTGGTGATGTGCCGCCGCCTCCTCCTCCTCCTCCTCCTCCTCTCTCCTATCAGGCACCCACGTTGAGTCAGTGACCTCATCATCCCCTCCCTCCTCATCACTGGAGCAAACCTGGCAGTATGCTGCAGCAGGGGGAGCATGACTGCCAGATTGCTGTCCTTCTTGGGCACCCCCTCTGTCCGTGCTCATGTTACTGCCTTCATCGAGCTCAGTATCGTCATCAGAGCCTTCCAAACGCTGGGCATCCTCCTGGAGCATGTACCCAACACTGTGGTCAAACAGTTCGAGGGAATCCTCATGAGGACATGGTGGAGCTAGGGAAGGAGTCACTGATGACATTGAGCTGAGGGAAGAGGCCGCTGCTTTGCCAGACAAAGCACCCTGGGCATGGGTGAGAGAGGATGAGGAGGATGAGGACGGCTTGGTCATCCACTCGACCAAGTCTTCCGCATGTTGCGGCTCAACACGGCCAGCTGCCGAAAAAAAGGCCAAGCGTGTCCCATGGCCACGTGCTGATGAGGATGCACCGTCTCCACGACCAGCACTAGACACAGAGCCTGCTTGCCCTCTCTTATTGGCTTGTGACTGTCTGCCTCTCCTTCTTGGCCTTCCAGACATACTAATGGCCTGTAGCTGCACTAAGCTGGGATAGAACACCTGTAATTTTCTTCAGTTAGCTTTATATACTGTAACCAGACAAGCCTGCCTGTCAGTAGGAAGATAACAGGAACGGATCTAGCTGAACACTGTGAGCAGGACGCACTGTACTAAATGTAAATAGTCTAGCTGCCTGACCGTGGTACTAATAGGATCAAATAGAACACCTGTAATTTTCTTCAGGTAGCTTTATATACTGTAACCAGACAAGCCTGCCTGTCAGTAGGAAGATAACAGGAACGGATCTAGCTGAACACTGTGAGCAGGACGCACTGCACTAAATGTAAATAGTCTAGAAGATAACAGGAATGGATCTAGCTGAACACTGTGAGCAGGACGCACTGCACTAAATGTAAATAGCAGGAACGGCTCTAGCTGAACACTGTGAGCAGGACGCACTGCACTAAATGTAAATAGCAGGAACGGATCTAGCTGAACACTGTGAGCAGGACGCACTGCACTAAATGTAAATAGCAGGAACGGCTCTAGCTGAACACTGTGAGCAGGACGCACTGCACTAAATGTAAATAGCAGGAACGGATCTAGCTGAACACTGTGAGCAGGACGCACTGCACTAAATGTAAATAGCAGGAACGGATCTAGCTGAACACTGTGAGCAGGACGCACTGCACTAAATGTAAATAGCAGGAACGGATCTAGCTGAACACTGTGAGCAGGACGCACTGCACTAAATGTAAATAGCAGGAACGGATCTAGCTGAACACTGTGAGCAGGACGCACTGCACTAAATGTAAATAGTCTAGAAGATAACAGGAACGGATCTAGCTGAACACTGTGAGCAGGACGCACTGCACTAAATGTAAATAGCAGGAACGGATCTAGCTGAACACTGTGAGCAGGACGCACTGCACTAAATGTAAATAGCAGGAACGGATCTAGCTGAACACTGTGAGCAGGACGCACTGCACTAAATGTAAATAGCAGGAACGGATCTAGCTGAACACTGTGAGCAGGACGCACTGCACTAAATGTAAATAGCAGGAACGGATCTAGCTGAACACTGTGAGCAGGACGCACTGCACTAAATGTAAATAACAGGAACGGATCTAGCTGAACACTGTGAGCAGGACGCACTGCACTAAATGTAAATAGCAGGAACGGATCTAGCTGAACACTGTGAGCAGGACGCACTGCACTAAATGTAAATAGTCTAGAAGATAACAGGAACGGATCTAGCTGAACACTGTGAGCAGGACGCACTGCACTAAATGTAAATAGCAGGAACGGATCTAGCTGAACACTGTGAGCAGGACGCACTGCATTAAATGTAAATAGTCTAGATAGAAGATAACAGGAACGGATCTAGCTAAACTGAATACAGTGTATATATATATATGCAACACCTGGGATGCAAATATATACACAATACACTGTAAGTGCAGCTAACTGACTGACTGTTCTGCCTAATCTATCTAACTCAAATCAAATGACACTGTCTCTCTCTCTCTCTATCTCTCAGCACACCGGAACACACACTACACAGGGCCGCCGTACAGGCGGCCTTATATAGTGTGGGGTGTGTACTAAATCCCCTGAGCCATAATTGGCCAAAGCCACCCTGGCTTTGGCCAATTACAGCTCTCTCTACTGACGGCGCTGTGATTGGCCAAGCATGCGGGTCATAGTGCATGCTTGGCCAATCATCAGCCAGCAATGCACTGCGATGCCGCAGTGAATTATGGGCCGTGACGCGCCACACGAATTTAGCGCAAACGGCCCATAACGTTCGCAATTCGACGAACGATCGAACAGCCGATGTTCGAGTCGAACATGGGTTCGACTCGAACACGAAGCTCATCCCTACTCAGGAGGAGCAGGGGAATCTATTTTGGGGTGTCATTTTTGGTATGTACATGTTATGTGGTAGAAATATTGTATAAATGGACAACTTTGTGTTAAAAAAAAAAATGCGTTTTAACCACTTCCCGCCCACCGGCCGTCATACAACGTCCTTGACTTTGTGATTTCTTTGTGATATCTGAATGATGGTTGCAGCTACAGGCATCATTCAGATATCGGCTTTTTCAGCCGGAGATTCCCTACACCATGAGAATGATCATAGCAGCTGTTCCACTGCTTGATCGTTCTTACGGGAGGCGAGAGGGGATGTCCCCCCCTCCCGCGCTTCTACCGACTCACCGCTACGATCGAAGCCAGGATCGTTTTTTTTTTTTTTTTATTTCAGGCTTCCCAGCCTAGAGGTGAGATGTGGGGTCTTATTGACCCCATATCTCACTGTGAGGGTCGGTTCACACTGGGGCGACTTGGGATCCGACTTGTACGCCCTCAAGTCGCCCCAAGTCGCCCCAAGTCGCTTTGTATTTAGATTAACATGGTAGGCAATGGGAGCGTCTTAATTGACACTACTGAAGTCGCTCCGACTTCAGAAAAGGTTCCTGTACTACTTCTATCCGACTTGAAGGCGACTTGTACCCATTCAACTCAATGTAAGTCGCCTGCAAGTCGGATCTCTCTGTAAAGTCAAGCGACTTTGCAGAGAAAACCCCTCCCTCCCCCCCTCCCTCCCAGAGAGGTGATTGGCCACAGGCAAAGTCACCTGTCATGGAGGCGACTTCAAGTCGCCTTGTAATTTGCCGAAGTCGCGCTAAAGTCGCGCTGAAGCCGCGTTGAAGTCGCGGTACAAAGTCGCGCTAAAGTCGTGTTGCCCATGTGTGAACCGACCCTAAAGAGGACCTGTCATGCCATATTCCTATTACAAGGATGTTTATATTCCTTGTAATAGGAATAAAAGTGGTCAAAAATTTTTTTTTTTGGAAAAAAGCATCAAACTAAAATAAATAAAGTAAAATGAACAATAAAAAAAATAAAAAATTTTTAAAGCACCCCTGTCCCTGCGTGCTCGCATGCAGAAGCGAACGCATATGTAAGTCCCGCCCACATATGAAAACCGTGTTCAAACCACACATGTGAGGTATCGCTGCGATCGGTAGAGCGAGAGTAATAATTTTGGCCCTAGACCTCCTCTGTAACTCAAAACATGTAACCAGTAAAAAATTTTAAAGCGTCGCCTATGGGGATTTTTGAGTAGCAAAGTTTGGCGCCATTCCACAAGTGCGTGCAATTTTGAAAGGTGACATGTTGGGTATCTATTTACTCAGTATAACTTCATCTTTCACATTATGCAAAAACATTAGGCTAACTTTACTGTTTTGGTTTTTGTAAAGCACAAAACAGTTTTTTTCCCAAAAAAAACGCGTTAAAAAAATTGCTGCGCAAATACCGTGCGAGATAAAAAGTTGCAACGACCGCCATTGTATTCTCTAGGGTCTTTGCTAAAAAAACATATATAATGTTTTGGGGTTCTATGTAATTTTCTAGCAAATAAATGATGATTTTTACATGTAGGAGAGAAATGTCAGAATTGGCCTGGGAGCTACAGAACGCCTGGAGGTGCTCCCTGCATGTTGGGCCTCTGTATGTGGCCACGCTGTGTAAAAGTCTCACACATGTGGTATCGCCGTACTCGGGAGTAATAGCAGAATGTGTTTTGGGGTGTAATTTGTGGTATGCATATGTGGTGTGTGAGAAATAACCTGCTAATATGACAATTTTGTGGAAAAAAAAAAGTAAAAAAAAAACCTTGATTTTGCAAAGAATTGTGGGAAAAAATGACAACTTCAAAAATCTCACCATGCATCTTTCTAAATACCTTGGAATGTCTTCTTTCCAAAAAGGTATCATTTGGGGGGTATTTGTACTTTTCTGGAATGTTAGGGTCTCAAGAAATTAGATAGGCCGTCAGTACTTCAGGTGTGATCAATTTTCAGATATTCGCACCATAGCTTTTGGACTCTATAACTTTCACAAAGACCAAATAATATCCACTGATTTGGGTTAATTTTACCAAAGATATGTAGCGGTATAAATTTTGGCCAAAATATATATGAAGAAAAATTACTAATTTGCAAAATATTATAACAGAAATGAAGAAAAATGCATTTTTTTACAGATTTTTCGGTCTTTTTTCTTTTACGGCGCAAAAAATAAAGAACCCAGCGGTGATTAAATACCACCAAAAGAAAGCTCCATTTGTGTGAAAAAAGGGATAAAAATTTCATATAGATACAGTGTTGCATGGCTGAGTAATTGTCATTCAAAATGTGAGAGCACCAAAAGCTGAAAATTGGTCTGGTTAGGAAGGGGGTTTAAGTGCCCAGTTGTCAAGTGGTTAAAGTGCCCCTGTCCCCGCGAGCTCGCGCAGCGAAGAAAACGCATACGGAAGTCGCGCCCGCATATGTAAACGGTGTTCAAACCACACATGTGAGGTATCGCCGCGATCGTCAGAGCAAGAGCAATAATTGTAGCCCTAGACCTCCTCTGTAACTCAAACCTGGTAACCGTAAAAAATTTTTAAAGCGTCGCCTATGGAAATTCATAGGTACCGTAGTTTGTCACCATTCCACGAGTGTGTGCAATTATAAAGGGTGACATGTTTGGTATCTATTTATTCGGCGTAACATCATCTTTCACATTATACAAAAAAATTGGGGTAACTTTACTGTTTGGATTTTTTAAAATTCATGAAATTGTCCCTTTTCCAAAAATTTGCATTTAAAACACCGCTGCACAAATACCGTATGATAAAAAATATTGCAACAATCGCCATTTTATTCTCTATATTCTCTGCTAAAGAAATATATATAATGTTTGGGAACTCTAAGTAATTTTTTAGCAAAAAATACGGATTTTAACTTGTAAACACCAAATTTCAAAAATAGGCTTAGTCATGAAAGGGTTAAACCTAGATAGGCACATATTTATCCCCTTGATCACCTAGATTTAAACCCCTTCCCACCCAGTGTCATTAGTACAGTGACAGTGCATAATAATATCACTGATCACTGTATTAGTGTCACTGGTGATGGCAGAGGCAGTTAGTCAGCTCTCACCAGCTTCAGTTAGTGTCAAATTCGCCACCGTGCTATCACAGTCCTATTATAAGTCACTGATCACTTCCTTTAGTAGTATAAAAAAAGTCAGTATATACTATATTGTCAAAAGTATTGGGACAACTGCCTTTACACGCACATAAACTTTAATGTTATCTCTGTCTTAGTCCGTTGGGCTCAATATTAAGTTGGCCCACCCTTTTCAGCTATAACAGCTTCTCTTCCGGGAAGGCTGTCCACAAGGTTTAGGAGTGTGTCTATGGGAATGTTTGACCATTCTTCCAGAAGCACATTTGTGAGGTCAGGCACTGATGTTGGACGAGAAGGCCTGGCTCGCATTTTCTGCTCTAATTCATCACGAAGGTGTTCTATCGGGTTGGGGTGCAGGCCAGTTCCTCCAGCCCAAACTTGCTCATCCATGTCTTTAGGGACCTTGCTTTGTGGAAGCTAAACAGTGGGGACCTTGAGTGCAGAGTGTGAACACATTTTGCTTTTTGACTACTGGTGATTGCTGGGTTGCATTTTTAGGTTCTTTTTGGGGCTTTTCCTTGTAGCTTTTTAACACCTTTTTCTGTCACTTTTTAAAACAGCTTTTTTTTCTTTGCTTCCTTCAGCCTACTAATTAAGGGGAGTGGTTAATTGATCACAGGTGCTTGAGGCCTATATAACCTTGTGTAGAACGCATTGTGAGCCTGCTCATCTTTGAGCTTGCTGGAACTCAGACCAAGTGAAACTGGACTAAGTAGTGAGTTAAAAAAAAACAGATTTAGTGGAACTGGACTAAGTGGTGAGTTAAAAAAAAACATATTTAGTGGAACTGGACTAAGTGGTGAGTTAAAAAAACCAGAGTTGAAAACAAAAGGTTGTAACAGGGGTCAAGTACCTGTGTAGGGTGAGTGTGTACCTGTGTATTGTAAGTACATGAGTGCTGCCAGTGCACGTGGGCTGTGTTACAACCATTCTTACTCCTCTGACTCGGGGCCCCTAATAGAGTAGACAGGAAGTGCAGAAGTGCAGAGTCGCACGAGTGCCTGGCAGGATCTTGACAGCAAAGCTGGGCTGGGACACCGGGTAGAGCTGTGGAAGAGTGCAGACATGGCAAAAGTCCAGGAACAACAGCAAGCAGGGAGCTGGAACAAGCTGGTACTGGAATACCACAGGCAGAGGAGCTGATGTAGCTACAGCAGGACTGGAAGCTCTTCTAATGCCACGTACACACGGTCAAATTTTCATCGTATATTCCGACCGTGTGTATGCCCCATCGGACTTTTTCAGTCAAAAATTCAGACGGACTAAGATAGAGAACATGTTCTATATTTTTTGAACGGAACAAATTACTATCGGAAAAACCAATGGTCTGTATGCTGTTCCGACGAGATTAGCAGAAGGAGCCCAAAGGGTGGTGCACTGGCTATTGAACTTACTTTTTCTAGTGCCGTCGTACGTGTTGTACGTCACCGCGTTCTTGACGGTCGGAATTTGGTGTGACTGTGTGTATGCAAGACAGCTTGAGCGGAATTCCGTCGGAATTCTGTCGGAAAAACCTTCAGAGTTTATTCCGAAAAAAAACGGCTGTGTGTACAGGGCATAAGGCTGAAGAGAAGGCAGGTACAGGCAGTCCGGGCCATACACAGGCAGGCACGTCAGGAACAGATGCAGAGACTGGAGCAGAGTCAGGATACAGGCCAGGTCGGTAATGGGCTGACAGCGAAGTAGCAGAAGGAGCAGGCAGGCGCAGAGTGAGGAACAAGCCGGGGTCGGATGCAGGCAGAAGGCAGGAACATCAGGAAGCAAGCCGTGTCACAATGGAGCAGATATCAGATATGGTAGGCAAAGACACACAGGGAACACTGTAGAGCAGACAGCATTGAGTCTGGGTGCTGACCCAGTTTAAATAGCCTGTTTGGCACCATGAACTGTCACGAGGTGTGCGCGCGCATGCGCACATGCACTCGCGCGCACCAGTGTGGGCAGGCGCACCTGTGGCATTCTCCCAACAGCAACTAAGATTCTGTGGCCACCATCTTGATTGCTGGAATGCCCTTCCTGACAGTTGGTCAGCGGGTGCATGTTGGTCAGCGAGTACCTGTGTATTGTCTTGTTGAGTATTAGTGTCAGGAAGCTAGTTGTTAGGTAATTTGGACAGGGTATAATCCCCAATCCTCATTAAATTAGTAGGTAAGATGCCCGGTGGGTGTGGAGATGCAACTCGGTGTACATCTTGTGGCATGTTTGCGTTCCTTGATCATCCGATCGAGGTCGAATATTGCTGTGCAAAATGTAAGCACATTGTTTCCCTGAAAGCCCAGGTTCTGAATCTGGGGAAGCAACTGTCAGTACTGAGAAGTTCCTCCATACTAAAACAGAGCAAGGAACGTATACGGCAGGTGCCGGCAGGGGTCAGCACAGATGCGGGTGGGGACAAAGAGGTGCAGGCACTAGGAAAGAGTAGATGGGTAACAGTCAGGAAAGGTAGAGGGGTAAGTGCCAGGGAGGCCGATCCAGGGCTGGAGCATCCCAATAAGTGCGCTCGATTGAGTGATATTGGTGAAACCAGTCAGGGACCAGCACTGCTGGAGCTGACGGACTCTCCTAGCTGCCGGGGGAAGAACTCCTCCAGAGAGAGTGTGGGGGGCAGCAAAGGGAAAGGATAGACAGATTCTGGTGGTAGGGGACTCAATTCTTAGAAGGACAGAGAGGGCAATCTGTAACAAATACCTGAAGTGCCGAACTGTATGTTGTCTACCGGGTGCTCGGGTTCGGCACATCACGGATCTGGTGGACAGATTACTGGGAGGCGCTGGGGAAGACCCGGCTGTCATGGTGCATGTTGGCACCAATGACAAAGTCAGAAGCAGATGGAGTGTCCTAAAGAACAATTTTAGGGACTTGGGAGCTAAATTGAGGAAAAGGACCTCCAAGGTAGTATTCTCAGGAATACTAACGGTACATCGAGGTACACCAGAAAGGCAGAGGGAGATTAGGGAAGTAAACAAGTGGCTGAAGAGCTGGTGTAGTAAGGAGGGGTTTGAGTTCCTGGAGAACTGGGCCGACTTCTCATTCGATCACCAGTACTATAGAAGGGAAGGACTGCACCTAAATGAGGAGGGTGCAGACCAGCTGGGAGTAAAGATGGCCAAAAAGTTAGAGGAGTTTTTAAACTAGGCGATGGGGGGAGGGCCCAGAGGTAGAGATAGTCAGTCTGGAACATATTCCAGAGGGTAGTATTGGGAGCATTAGTGGTAGGTTGACTAAAGCACATAAACCCAAGATAAGTATAGTATCAAGTCCTAGTTGCAATCTCGGAACTACCAATAAGAGGATAGTATGCGACCGGTCTAAACTACGTGGCATATTCACCAATGCCAGGAGCCTGGCAGACAAGATGGGTGTATTAGAGATACTGTTGTATGAGGAGGATTTGGATTTTGTGGGAATTTCAGAGACCTGGTTCAACAGCTCTCATGATTGGCTGGCAAGCATTCAAGGGTATACCCTTTACCGCAAGGATAGAGAGGGTAAAAAAGGGGGAGGGGTATGCCTATATATCAAGAATAATGTACAAGTGAATGTGAAAGATGACATCACTAAGGGAGCTAGGAAGGAGGTGGGATCCTTATGGGTAGAGCTCCAAAGGGATGAAGCTAAGGGGAAAATAACACTGGGAGTATGTTATAGGCCCCCTAACCTGAGGGAGGAGGGGAGGCGGATCTCCTATCACAAGTTGGATTAGCAGCAAGGATGGGAAGTGCTATCATAATGGGGGATTTTAATTATCCAGACATAGACTGGGCGGAGGGAACCCCCCATTCGTCTATGGCTCGCCAGTTCCTAAATGTCTTGCAGGACAATTTCATGGTTCAGATGGTCGACGCACCAACTAGAAATAAAGCATTACCGGATCTACTGATTACCAACAATACAGACCTGATCACGGATGTGGAAATATGGGGCAATTTAGGAAACAGCGATCACAGGTCAATTGGCTTCAGTATAAATCACACAAATAGGAAACATAAGGGGAATACAAAGATACTTAATTTCAAAAGAGCCAACTTCCCTAAACTATGAACCTTGTTAGAAGGCATGAATTGGGATAAAATCTTAGGAACAAAGAACACAGAGGAGAGATGGGTTTGCTTTAAGAGCATATTAAGTAAGGGCATTAGCCAATGCATCCAATGCAATGCATCAAGCAATTGCCAGACCATTGTTCCTAATTTTTAATGACAGTCTACTGACTGGAATGGTACCAGGTGATTGGAGAAAAGCACCAATATTTAAAAAGGGCCCAAAATACATCCCTGAGAATTACAGACCAGTTAGCCTAACATCAATAGTATGCAAGCTCTTGGAGGGGATGTTAAGGCACTATATACAAGATTTTAGTAACAAGAACAGTATCATTAGCAGTAATCAGCATGGATTCATAAAGAATTGTTCTTGCCAAACCAATCTATTAACCTTCTATGAGGAGGTGAGTTGCCATCTAGATAAAGGAACGCCCGTAGACATGGTGTATCTGGATTTTGCAAAAGCATTTGACACAGTTCCCCATAAACGTTTACTGTACAAAATAAAGTCCATTGGCATGGACCATAGGGTGAGTACATGGATTGAAAACTGGCTACAAGGGCAAGTTCAGAGGGTGGTGATAAATGGGGAGTACTCGGAATGGTCAGAGGTGGGAAGTGGGGTCCCCCAGGGTTCTGTGCTGGGACCAGTCTTATTTATTTTGTTCATATATGACCTGAAGGATGGGGTAAACAGTTCAATCTCTGTATTTGCGGATGATACTAAGCTAAGCAGGGCAATACATTTTCTGCAGGATGTGGAAACCTTGCAAAAAGATCTGAACAAATGAAAAATATAAGAAATATCTGCGCTATAATGAACAATAACATACAGCAGCTAAGCACTATAACCCAGAGAGTAGGCACTAGACATGTGCGCCGTTAGTTCGTATTTCATAATTCGTGTCCGAAATTCAATTTGGATTCGTACGAAATACAAATTTTTGTTAGGTTTGTTAACTTTTCGTAACAATTATGAACTTTCGTTATGATGAATTTAAAAAGCAAACAATACCTTTCTCAATATGGCAGTCGTCGGACTCATTATGCTCATTATGAGGGGCTCCCACCATTCCTGTGCTGTGCTGACTTCCTCCTGGGGCTGTACCTTTGCTGTGCTCATTATGAGGGGCTCCCACCATCCCTGTGCTGTACTGACTTCCTGGGTTTATACCCCTGCTGTGCTCATTATGAGGGGCTCCCACCATCCCTGTGCTGTACTGACTTCCTCCTGGGGCTGTACCCCTGCTGTGCTCATTATGAGGGGCTCTCACCATCCCTGTGCTGTGCTGAGTTATTGGGTTTGCACCCCTGCTGTGCTCATTATGAGGGGCTCCCACCATCCCTGTGCTGTGCTGACTTCCTGGGTTTGTACCCTGCTGTGCTCATTATAAGGGGCTCCCACCATCCATGTGCTCTACTGACTTCCTGGGTTTGTACCCCTGCTGTGCTCATTATGAGGGGCTCCCACCATCCATGTGCTGTGCTGACTTCCTGGGTTTTTAACTTAATCATAACCAGTAATCGTAATTATTATGACAATAATAAAACGATATTAACGGACATTCTTATTTTGTCTGATTCTGAATCTTCCATCGACTACCAGTACAAGTCTCCCACTTCCATATTAAAAAAGGTAATTTTCCCAACCCTCACTCAGCAGCAGAAGAAAACCTCTGATTGGTCAACAAAACACCAGTCATGTTTCCATTGTAACGGAATTTGGATCCGAAATTCGTCAACGAAATTTCGTATAAAATTCGGAAGCATAACAATTTGTATTTTGGATGCTTCCGAATGTACGAATTTTTGGAAATTCGTACGAATTTTCGATTCGTACGAAACGAACCGCACATGTGTAGTAGGCACACAAGCAGATATATAGCAAAAAAAGTGCAGCGCTATAAATTGAGATTAGTATTAGTTGATACAAATATATGTGTACCACAGCTAAATATGAAAGTGCAAAAGTGCTAATAATATCCGTGATTATGAACCATAGGTCATAAAAAATCAATACAGTGCACAACAACAGTTGATTGAGCAAGTGTCCAATGCATGAATAGTGCACAAAATACAAATGTTCATATAATTATAATATTATTAATTATAATATAATTATAAGTGACTTGAGTTAATAAGATAAAATCCTGGTGCACTGTGAAGTGAATCATTCATAAATAGTGGGACATGGAAAATAAACTTGACCACGTGAGACCACCACAGAGAGACAGGAGGTGTGACAGACCTCGCCGGGACAGAGGCTGTTGGAGAGGACTGAATGCTAGCCTCTTGCCTTTTGATTATGGTCCCTGGATTTTCAATGGAACAATACTCTTTGTGAGGTGAATTAGAAATCCAGTCTGAACTGTACTAATCGGACTCAGTCGTGTATATATGTATATATTGTATGTTGTTTGATTCTGTTGGGGACTCCTTGCTGTGGTCATTTGGGATTTGTGTCCCTGAATAGGGAGGGGGCATTCTTCCAGCAGCCCCCTGCTGATAAGACTGATTCATACTGTTGGGACACATCCTGTGAGGAGATGCTGGTGTCATCAACTCCAACTACCTGTGTTTACCTGTGTTTATGTGTTTATGTTAATTGAATGAGCTGATGACATTGTCCTCTATACAATGTAGGATACGGGACGACTCCTATTGGAGCTGCTGCTATTTTGAGAAGGTGTCCTGTGATAATTAACTCAGTCTGGGAAAAAGGTCATGTCTCAGTCACCTAGGCTGTATAAAGGATTAGTTAATTAGCTCATGATTAATTAGGTTAATTAGGTTACGTTTGTATTGTTAGAGTAATATGAGCAGAAGGGTGGAACCTCATCTTCTCCTGAATATAAGACTGTATTCTGGTTCTGAATAAAGTGAGTTCATGTTAGCAATAAGCAAGTGTCGCCTTGTTTTGTGCTCAGAGAGGTTGGAATATCTGATATCTGTATACAGACTGGGAGGAAGTGGTATATGACGGAAGCACTCAAGCGAGGAGGCTTACCGGAAAGCCAGTGACTGCCCTTACTCAGGGGGGGTCAAACAAGGCTTATTGGATCTGTGATCCGTTTGGAGGAATATCCTGGTAGCTGAAGCCTAGTGAGATGTCCCAATGTGTTGGGCTTGCACCACCGGATAGTTTTCACAGGTGCTAAGCGGTAGTCCAATCCAATCCCACGGCCAAAAGTGCAAGTGAATGGATATATAAAAAAGAAAAAAACTCCAATAATGCAATAATGCTACAAAAAAGCTCTATTGGACGAAAATGCAATGGTGCATGTAATGAGAAGACCCACACCCGGGTCACTCGATTAATCAGATAAAAATTGGAATTCCAAACAAAGTGTGGACAGCCTTCCCAGAAGAGCTGAAGCTGTTTTAGCTGAAAAGGGTAGGCCAACTCAATACTGAACCCAACGGACTAAGACTGGGATGCCATTAACGTTCATGTGCGTGTAAAGGTAGGTGTCACAATACTTTTATAGTGAACATACCATAGTTCAAATATCAAAATACCTTGTAACGTGTATGACAAATGCTTGAAAGCTTTTGTTTTGTCTATTTTCCATAACGGCATAGAAAAACTTTCTGCTGCCAGTATACACCGAACCACCACAATATGGAACCTTCATGGGTTACAAATAAACCAAGTACAGGAACCTACAGTTTAGATCAGTAATGATAACTGAATTGGTGAAATGGTTATCCTGTTTGGATCTTATCTATCTGAACTTCCTGTTGTTGAAGCAGGTACATGTTCTTTTCCACCCCTTCCTTTTAGAGGGGGTGGAAAAGAAGAGTATTATCTGTATTGAACTGTACTGTAATTCTGCTGCCCCCCCTCTACATTGTAAAGTGCTGTGTAAACTGTTGGCGCTATATAAATCGAGTATAATAATAATATAATAATAATAATTTTCTGGGTACATTCACTATAAACTCCACCTTCTGACCATCTATGGTTAGTTTTTACATTCCTACCAGTTACATTGGACACCTCGCCCTCAGAACACGGGATGCAGTCATAGCAGCACACATGGGTTCTTCCATTAGAAACTTTTCTGTACCCATGAGGACATCTCTCATTACATCGGGATTCTGGAATCTTGAATTACATGTGGAATATAAAAGAGAAACATTAAAAATTGTAATGATTAATTCTCAAATTTATAAATTTCAGCAAAATTGAGTCAAAGATAAAGGCAAATTAAAAGTGTTTTTGGTGGCTTTTAGAGGCAAAATGTTTAGCATTTTAACACAAAAAAAAACACATAACTCAATTTTTTGTAAAATATTAAAGATGATGTTGCACTGAGTAAACAGAGACCAAACATGTCACACTTTAACCACCTTTCGCCCGCGCTATAGCTGAACGCCGGCTACAGCGTGGGCTTCCAGTCCCAGGAGGGCGTCAATAGACGTCCTCCCGTAATCGCACTGCTCGGGCGCCCCAGGGAGGCCGGCACTCACTGTGATCACCGAGTCCTTCAGACTCGGCTGATCACAGAACAGGGTAAAGGGCCAATCACAGCGGCCCTTTACCACGTGATCAGCTGTCAGACAATGAAAGTAAACAGAAGCTGGTTATCGGCTTTTTTTCTCATCATGATCAGCATGAGGAAAAAAAGAAAAAGCCGGTAATGGGCTTCTGTTACAGGGACACCTTACAGTGCCAATCAGTGCCCACCAGTGCCACATTTCAGTGCTGTCAATCAGTGCCCAATCAGTGCCACCTATCCAGCTGCGGACTGACAACTCATGGGGCCCCCGGGCAATAGGAGAAGATTATGGGGCCCCCGGGCAATAGGAGAAGATTATGGGGCCCCCGGGCAATAGGAGATTATTGGGCCCCCAGGCAATAGGAGAATATTGGGCCCCCAGGAAATAGATTATGGGGACACACAGTATACACACACACATACAGTATACACACAATATACACACACAGAATACACATACACACACTGAAAAGGTACTGGAGAGGCGGGGCAGCTATAATCTTGGGATTTTAAAAAAAAAAATACAGATTTTTACATACTGTCTCTGGTTTTATTGAGGCTGGCAACCCTGATGGGGCCCCTTAGGGCAAGGGGCCCTCGGGCAGTGCCCGAATGCCCGAATGGTCAGTCTGCCCCTGCACCTATCAGTGCTACCAATCAGTGCCCATTAGTAACTCATCATTAGTGTTTAATACCAGCGCCTATCAGTGCCGCCTATCAGTGCCCAGCAGTGCCAAATATTGGTGCCCATCACTGTCACCTATCAGTGCCCATCAGTATCACCTATCAGTGCTCATCAGTGCCTCCCCATCATTGCGCACCAGTGCTGCCTCATCAGTGCCCATCAGTGCTGCCTCATCAATGCCTATCAGTGCCCATCAGTGTAGCCTCATCAGCACACATCAGTGAAGGAGAAAAATTACCTGTTTGCAAAATTCTATAACAAACTATGAAGACATATTTTTTTTCCAAATTTTCGATCTTTTTTTGTTACTTTAGCAAAAAATAAAAATCCCAGCTGTGATTAAATACCACTAAAAGAAAGTTCTATTTGTGTGAAAAAAATTATAAAAATTTTGTTTGGGTACAGTGTTGGATGACCGCGCAATTGTCATTCAAAGTGCAACAGCTCTAAAAGCTGAAAACTGGCCTGGGCAGGAAGGGGGTTTAAGTGCCCGGTAGGCAAGTGGTTAAAATTGCGCATGCCCTGTGCAACAGCGTCAAATAGCGTGAATATTACTATCTATAGGCAACTATTTAAAAACCTTTACAGGTTACCACTTTAAATTTACAGAAGAGGTCTGGTGCTAGAATTACTGCCTATGATTTGACGGCTGCGGTGATACCGCACATGTGTGGGGGTGATCGCTGTTTGTGTGCGCGTGGGACCGACGCATGTGTTTGCCTTTGTGTGCAAGCACGGGGGTGGGGGCGGGTACTTTATCTTTATTTTATTTTATTTACACTGTTCCTTAATTTTTAATTTGCTGTCACAGGGAATGCAAACATCCTTGTGACAGCAATAGACATTCAATATATACCATTTATGGAGAGATCTGGAGTCTATAAGACCCCAAATCCCTCCTCTGCACTCACAGTAAAAGCATTCAAAACACCAAGATCTGTGTTTTTGAATGCTTTTAATCTTTTTTGAAAATGGCGCTATTGGAAGTGATGTCATGTAACCACTTGCGGGATACTATACCGAAGAGCCGATCAAAGGAAATCCCTGCTTGGTCTGGCTGTTTGGCCAGCCTGCTGGTAACGAGGGTCTTCCGGTGGGACAGTAGAGTCCAAGCAAGCTGTGTAAGGTGATAACAATTAAGCAGCTAGTTAGCTGCTCCGATTGCTATTACAAGAGAGCCGACCAAAAAAACGGCAGCTTCCGGCATCAAACTGGTACAACCACTTGAAGACCATTGACGCGTCAGGTACGTGACTGGTCGGTAGACATGTGCAATTCGTTTAATTCCGAATTCGTTTTTTTAACACATTTTGACAAATTAGATAATTCAGAAATATCCGAATTAACAAAAACCCATTTAATGAATTTTTCAGAATATTCATAAACTCGAATATTTGAAAATTTGTAAATTCGAAAATTTTGAAAATCTGAAATAATAACTAACTAATAATAAATTAACTATTACTAACTATTAACCACTTGAGCCCCGGACCATTATGCTGCCTAAGGACCAGAGGTCTTTTTCCAATTTGGCACTGCGTCGCTTTAACTGCTAATTGCGCGGTTATGCAATGCTGTACCCAAACGAAATTTGCGTCCTTTTCTTCCCACAAATAGAGCTTTCTTTTGATGGTATTTGATCACCTCTGCAGTTTTTATTTTTTGCGCTATAAACGGAAAAAGACCGAAAATTTTGAAAAAAAATGATATTTTCTACTTTTTGTTATAAAAAAAATCCAATAAACTCAATTTTAGTCATACATTTAGGCCAAAATGTATTCGGCCACATGTCTTTGGTAAAAAAAATGTCAATAAGCGTATATTTATTGGTTTGCGCAAAAGTTATAGCGTCTACAAACTAGGGTACATTTTCTGGAATTTACACAGCTTTTAGTTTATGACTGCCTATGTCATTTCTTGAGGTGCTAAAATGGCAGGGCAGTACAAACCCCCCCCCAAATGACCCCATTTTGGAAAGTAGACACCCCAAGGAAATTGCTGATAGGCATGTTGAACCCATTGAATATTTATTTTTTTTGTCCCAAGTGATTGAATAATGACAAAAAAAAAAAAAAAAAAAAATATTTACAAAAAGTTGTCACTAAATGATATATTGCTCACACAGGCCATGGGCCTATGTGGAATTGCACCCCAAAATACATTCAGCTGCTTCTCCTGAGTATGGGGATACCACATGTGTGGGACTTTTTGGGAGCCTAGCCGCGTATGGGACCCCGAAAACCAATCACCGCTTTCAGGATTTCTAAGGGTGTAACTTTTTGATTTCACTCTTCACTGCCTATCACAGTTTCGGAGGCCATGGAATGCCCAGGTGGCACAACCCCCCCCCCAAATGACCCCATTTTGGAAAGTAGACACCCCAAGCTATTTGCTGAGAGGCATATTGAGTCCATGGAATATTTTATATTTTGACACAAGTTGCGGGAAAGTGACACTTTTTTTTTTTTTTTTTTTTTTTGCACAAAGTTGTCACTAAATGATATATTGCTCACACAGGCCATGGGCCTATGTGGAATTGCACCCCAAAATACATTTAGCTGCTTCTCCTGAGTATAGGGATACCACATGTGTGGGACTTTTTGGGAGCCTAGCCGCGTACGGGGCCCCGAAAACCAATCACCGCCTTCAGCGTTTTTAAGGGCGTGAATTTTTGATTTTACTCTTCACTGCCTAACACCGTTTCGGAGGCCATGGAATGCCCAGGTGGCACAAAACCCCCCCAAATGACCCCATTTTGGAAAGTAGACACCCCAAGCTATTTGCTGAGAGGCATGGTGAGTATTTTGCAGCTCTCATTTGTTTTTGAAAATGAAGAAAGACAAGAAAAAACTTTTTTTTTTTTTCTTTTTTCAAATTTCAAAACTTTGTGACAAAAAGTGAGGTCTGCAAAATACTCACTATACCTCTCAGCAAATAGCTTGGGGTGTCTACTTTCCAAAATGGGGTCATTTGGGGGGGTTTTGTGCCACCTGGGCATTCCATGGCCTCCGAAACTGTGATAGACAGTGAAGAGTGAAATCAAAAATTCACGCCCCTTAGAAAGCCTGAAGGCGGTGCTTGGTTTTCGGGGTCCCGTACACGGCTAGGCTCCCAAAAAGTCTCACACATGTGGTATCCCCGTACTCAGGAGAAGCAGCAGAATGTATTTTGGGGTGTAATTTCACATATTCCCATGGCATGTTTGAGCAATATATCATTTAGTGACAACTTTGTGCAAAAAAAAAAAAAAAAAAAAAAAAATTTGTCTCTTTCCCACAACTTGTGTCGCAATATAAAATATTCCATGGACTCGACATGCCTCTCAGCAAATAGCTTGGGGTGTCTACTTTCCAAAATGGGGTCATTTGGGGGGGTTTTGAACTGTCCTGGCATTTTATGTACAACATTTAGAAGCTTATGTCACACATCACCCACTCTTCTAACCACTTGAAGACAAAGCCCTTTCTGACACTTATTTTTTACATGAAAAAGTTTTTTTTTTTTTGCAAGAAAATTACTTTGAACCCCCAAACATTATATATTTTTTTTAAAGCAAATGCCCTACAGATTAAAATGGTGGGTGTTTCATTTTTTTTTTTCACACAGTATTTGCGCAGCGATTTTTCAAACGCATTTTTTGGGGAAAAAACACACTTTTTTAAATTTTAATGCACTAAAACACACTATATTGCCCAAATGTTTGATGAAATAAAAAAGATGATCTTAGACCGAGTACATGGATACCAAACATGACATGCTTTACAATTGCGCACAAACGTGCAGTGGCAACAAAATAAATACATTTTTAAAAGCCTTTAAAAGCCTTTACAGGTTACCACTTTAGATTTGCAGAGGAGGTCTACTGCAAAAATTACTGCCCTCGATCTGACCTTCGCGGCGATACCTCACATGCATGGTGCAATTGCTGTTTACGTTTGACGACAGACCGCCGCTTGCGTTCGCCTTAGCGCAAGAGCAGGGGGCGACAGGGGTGCTTTTTTTTTTTTTTTTTTTTTTCTTTATTATTTTTTTGCTTTTTTATCTTATTTTTAAACTGTTCCTTTCATTTTTTTTTTTTAAATCATTTTTATTGTTATCTCGGGGAATGTAAATATCCCCTATGATAGCAATAGGTAGTGACAGGTACTCTTTTTTGAAAAAATTGGGGTCTATTAGACCCTAGATCTCTCCTCTGCCCTCAAAGCATCTGACCACACCAAGATCGGTGTGATAAAATGCTTCCCCAATTTCCCAATGGCGCTATTTACATCCGGCGAAATCTAAGTCATAAAATGCTCGTAGCTTCCGGTTTCTTAGGCCATAGAGATGTTTGGAGCCACTCTTGTCTCTGATCAGCTCTATGGTCAGCTGGCTGAATCACCGGCTGCATTCTCAGGTTCCCTGTTGAGACAGGAGAGCCAGAGAAAAACACGGAAGATGGTGGGGGGGGGGGGCATTCCCTCCCACGGCTTGTAAAGGCAGTCTAGAGGCTAATTAGCCGCTAGGATTGCTTTTACATGAAAGCCGACCGCTGGCTGAAAAGAATGATACCAAGATGATACCTAAACCTGCAGGCATCATTCTGGTATAACCACTCAAAGTTGTGAATGGCGTACCTGAAGACAAAAAAATGGTTAACAATAAAGCACAGTAAACAGTAAAGTATAAATAATTACATACCTGAAAAACAAACATGATAAAACATAATAACAATAACAATAACAATAAAACACTGCAGAATAGAATACAGTAAAAAAAGAGCAGAACAATAGAGAGAGAGAATAGAGAGAGAGAACAATAAAACGACAACTATTTTTTTTTATTTTATATATATATTTTTTTTTTTTTTACACTTTTTTTGTAACTAACTTTTATAACTGTAACCGGTTCCAGGTTTGGGTCTCTCAAAATGCGATGGCATCTTGGGAGACCCTGTGAAAGTGTGCCTAGTCTGTGCAATGCTGTACCCTACGCTAATACTCAACTAATGAATGGTAGCGTTCAAAACATTCACCAATGCAAAGACCAGGATTGTCAGGACAGGAGGGACAATAATAGCGGGTGTCACGCCTATATCCGCGTTTGCTGCAGACACAACATCTTTTTGGGGGGGTTCGTTGGGTAGGGGTACTCGGGAGCACATAAAAATGCCTCTCATGCAGCCGACTGCATTTCGTTGGGGATGTGAATGGGGGAAGTACGGGCGCTGCAGAAGCGGTGGGTTCCCAATTAGGATTGGCGAATGCAGCAGGAAGGGCATTATGGGCACGACGGGCCTGTGTTTGTCTTTTTGGTGGCAGCGGGACACTACTTGTGCTTGCCACCTCACCAGCTTGAACTGCACTTATGGGACTCGCCACGTCACCAAGTGTTACTGCAGTGCTGGTTTGACTACGACCGGGGTATACTAGGCCGCTGGTGCTTGCCAGTTCAATAAAAAGCTTCCAAAAAAACTGTTAGCGATCGCAGGGATCAGGCCTGACTCTGCGAACGCTGCAGTTATGCGTTTAGTGTTTTGTAAGTGTCAGTGATCGATCGATACTGCACTTGGGTGGGCTGGACTGGGCCGGGCGGAGGGGCAAAACGCAGGTGCTAGCAGGTATCTGGGTTGATCCCGCTAACACTGCGTTTTTGGGAACCCTAAACTGCTGGGGACGCTAGTATAGATCTGATCTGATCGGATCAGATATTGATCCGTTCAGATACTATACCACTAAAGGAGGCGTATGCTGCGTGCGTGGGTGTTAGTGGTACTGGCGCTAACCTGACGCTGCCTGGGGCCGGTGCTTGCTAGTTCACCAAAATGCTACCAAAAAAACTGTTAGCGATCGCAGGGATCAGGCCTGACTCTGCGAACGCTGCAGTTATGCGTTTAATGCCTTGTAAGTGTCAGTGATCAATCGATACTGCACTTGGGTGGGCTGGGCTGGGCCGGGCGGAGGGGCACAACGCAGGTGCTAGCAGGTATCTGGGCTGATCCCGCTAACACTGCGTTTTTGGGAACCCTAAACTGCTGGGGACACTAGTATAGATCTGATCGGATCAGATATTGATCCGATCAGATACTATACCACTAAGGGAGGTGTACGGTGCGTGCGTGGGTGTTAGCGGTACTGGCGCTAACCTGACGCTGCCTGGTGCTTGCTTGCCAGTTCACCAAAATGCTACCAAAAAAATGTTAGTGATCGCAGGGATCAGGCCTGACTCTGCGAACGCTGCAGTTATGCGTTTAGTGTTTTGTAAGTGACAGTGATCGATCGATACTGCACTTGGGTGGGCTGGGCGGAGGGGCAAAACGCAGGTGCTAGCAGGTATCTGGGCTGATCCCGCTAACACTGCGTTTTTGGGAACCCTAAACTGCTGGGGACGCTAGTATAGATCTGATCAGATCAGATATTGATCCGATCAGATACTATACCACTAAGGGAGGCGCATGCTGCGTGCGTGGGTGTTAGCGGTACTGGCGCTAATCTGACGCTGCCTGGGGCGACGCATATCACCGCCGGGCGATCAGGGGGCTAAACCTTTATTAGGTAATAAACGGCGGGTGCCCTGACACTATAAAAAATAAACGAACTAACCTGCGTCACCCGTAATGGTTATACGGTGATCAGTGGTGAAAGGGTTAACTAGGGGGCAATCAAGGGGTTAAAACATTTATTAGGTAGTATATGGGGGTCCCTGTCACTATAAAACGCTGACGGCGAACCTAAATATTTACGTCCCTAACTAGCGTCACCAGCGACACTAATACAGCGATCAGAAAAATGATCGCTTAGCGACACTGGTGACAGGGGGTGATCAAGGGGTTAAAACTTTATTAGGGGGGGTTAGGGGGGTACCCTAGACCTAAAGGGGGGTAATACTCACTGTCCCAACACTGTAACTGTCACAAACTGACACTATGCAGTAATCAGAAAAAAAAAAAAAAAAAAACCTGCTGGTGTCAGTTTGTGACGGGGGGGGGGTGATTGGGGGGGGATCGGGGGGCGATCGGGGGGGGGGATCGGGGTGTTTTGTATGCCTGGCATGTTCTACTGTGTGTGTAGTGTTGTGCACTCACATTGATGTCTTCTCCCCTCGGCGCTGGAACGGAAACTACCGAGCCGAGGGGAGATGACATCATTTCCTTTGCTGCTGTTTAGCATACAGCAGCAAAGGAATGTTCCCATTGGCCGGCGGCGATCGCGAGGGGGGGGCCACGAACGGATGGCCTCCCCCTCATCTCGGATCGCCGGGGAACAGAACGGGACCGCTTCGGGCACCGGGGGGGGGTCCGATCGGACCCCCCACCCGCGAGAGGCAAATCACGTACATGTACGTGATTTTGCCTGCCCGTGCCGCCTTGCCGACGTAAATCGGCGTTAGGCGGTCCTTAAGTGGTTAAATTATAGGTATTGGAATTTCCTTTAAAATTTGGCTGTTAGTGAACGTAACGAATATACGAATTTATCAGAAGTTACGAATTATCCGAAATAACGAATGCCGTATCTAAACGAATGGAATGTAACTAATTAATAATAATAAATACCAATCCTAATAATAAGAACGTTTTATTATTATTATTTATTATTACATTGTTCACTAACAGCCAAATTTGAAAGGAAATTTCAATACATATAATTTAATAGTTAGTTATTATTAGTTAGTTATTCTTTCAAATTTTCAGATTTTCTTTCCTATTTTCGGATTTATGAATTTTCGAATTAATAAATTTACGAATTTATGAATTTACGTATTTTCAAACTTACGAATTTTACGAATTTTCTAATTTACGAGTTATTCTTCCATGAGTGTGATCGTGGGTCCCGGGACTCGATGTCCGCAGGGATACCCGCGATCGTCTCAGGGAGAGGAAGAACGGGGAGATGCTGATGTAAACAAGCATTTCCCCGTTCTGCCTAGTGACACTGTCACTGATCTCTGCTCCCTGTAATCGGGAGCGGTGATCAGTGTCATGTCACACATAGCCACGCCCCCCCACAATTAGAAATACTCCCTAGGACACACTTAACCCCTTCACTGCCCCCTAGTGGTTAATCCCTTCACTGCCAGTGTCATTTACACAGGAATCAATGCATTTGTATAGCACTGATTGCTGTATAAATGACAATGGTCCCAAAAATGTGTCAAAAATGTCTGATGTGTCCGCCATAATGTCGCAGTCCTGATAAAAATCGCAGATTGCCGCCATTACTAGTAAAAAAAAATTAAAAATAAAAATGCCATAAAACTATCCCCTATTTTGTAGACGCTATAACTTTTGCGTAAACCAATCAATAAACTTATTGCGATTTTTTTTTTAACAAAAATATGTAGAGGAATACGTATCGGCCTAAACTGGGGAAAAATAATGTTTTTTTATATATTTTTGGGGGGTATTTATTATAGCAAAAAGCAAAAAAAATGAATTTTTTTCAAAATTGTTGCTATTCTTTTGTTTATAGCACAAAAAATAAAAACCGCACAAGTGATCAAATATCACCAAAAGAAAGCTCTATTTGTGGGGAAAAAAGGAGGTCAATTTTGTTTGGGAGCTACGTCGCGCAACCGCGCAATTGTCAGTTAAAGCGACACAGTGCCGAATCGCAAAAAGGGATCTGGTCTTTGGCCAGCCAAATGGTCTGGGGCTTAAGTGTTTAACTTGGCGAAAAGACGAACAAAGTGTCTAAATGACCGTTTTTCGTCTGATTTTTCATCTAGTGTATGGCCAGCATTTGTGCCAATTGGTAAATAAAATGTACAAATAAAACAAGACTATAAATACAGAAATAATTTCTTACAATGGCATTTTTCCATGAGACATTATTAAGTTCAATACTGAAAATATCATCACCATCGTTGTCATCCAGAGTCTTGTTAAAGGCAAGCAATGGCACCATGAGCAATCTGTAGTCGGTCTCGTTTTTGTAAATGACAATATTTGCTAAAATCAACTTGTTGGGGACTTCTGCTTTATCATTGAAGAAGATCTCCGCTCCAGTGGAGTCAGAGTGATGAACCCTTCTCATATAGCTGCGCAACTTCAATGGAAAAATTGAGACACAAATGATACAGTAAAATAAACAGAATATGGAAGTAATCTCTACATAGACATTGGCTTACAATTTCTACAAAATTTCACCATTTTTGGGGAAATGTGCTGGAGCCAATAAGGAAGGAGAAATGAATGTAGACCTCAGTGTGTTTTGAGTGAGTTTCAAAGCACTTTAAGCTTTTCACTGCCATGTAGACATGTGTCATTTGTTTTGTTTTAGAATTCGATAAATTTGTTAATTTGGAAATATTAAAATTAACGAAAACCCAATCAACGAATATTTCCGAAATTCAAAAAGCTGGAAATTCAAAAAAATTTAGAAATTCGATATATCGAAAAACCAAAAATTGAAAATTCGGAAATTCGAAGATTCGGAAATTTGGAAATGAGAAAATCCGAAAATAAAAAGTAAAATCCGAAAATTCAAAATAACGAAAATAAGAACTAAAATCCAAAAATTGGAAAATTTTAAAGAATGAAAATCCGAAAATTGGAAAACCCGAAAATTCAAAAATTCAAAAGGATGAAAATCCGAAAGTAAGAATGAAAATCCAAAAATTAGAAAACCCAAAAATTTGAAAATCTGAAATAATAACTAACAAATAATAACTATTACTATTAAATTAAAGGTATTGGAATTTCCTTTCAAATTTGGCTGTTAGTGAACATAACGAATATGAATTTATCTGAAGTTATGAATTATCACAAATAATGAATGCCGCATCTAAACGAATGGAATGTAACAAAATAATAATAATAATAAAACTTTTTATTATTATTTATTATTGTTAATTTGTTACTTTCCATTTGTTTAGATGCGGCGTTCGTTACTTTGGATAATTTGTAACTTCGAATAAATTCGTATTCATTACGTTCATTAACAGCCAAATTTGTAAGGAAATTCCAATACCTATAATTTAATAGTTAGTTATTATTAGTTAATTAGTTTGTTATTATTTCGGAATTTCTGATTTTCGAATTTTCAGATTTTCGTTCCTATTTTTGGAATTTGTTTTTTTGCCTTTATGGTTTTTCTTTCTTATTTTCAGATTTTCACATTTTTGGATTTCCAAATGTTCACATTTTCGGATTTCGAATTTACAAATTTTCGAATTTACAAATTTATGAATTTATTCGAAATAACGAATTTTGATCATAGCGAATGACCCGAAAAACAAAATTAAAAAAACAAAAAACCCAAATGAGACGACAAAACACACATTTTTTTGACTGTGCACATGTCTACTGCCATGGACCAGCTGCCATTGTTCACCTTATATGGCCAGGCTATTTTTTATATTTTTAGCATGCACCAATAAAATGCTCAACACATACTTAACTGTTTACAGCCAGTGCCTGCCGGCCCTTTACTGTGTACCCCTTATCCATTCAATTAGGGGGCTGGTATCTGGATCCCCTTATTTGTTAAAGGGGGCTTCCAGGTGCTGATAAGGCCCCTGCCCACATACCCCCACAACCACATTACAAGGGTTGCAGGAAAGAGGCCCTTGTTCTCACCAACAAGGAGAAGGTGCTTTGCTAGGGCCCCCCCCAGCAAGGTACCCCCATATAGAAGGCATGCGGTCTGAAATGGTTCAGAGGGGGGGTGCATGGTCACCCCTCCTTTGTTGGCCAGCCACACTGCATTCTCAGATTAAGGGCCTTTTTTTATTTTTTTTCAAATGCAACTCAAAAGATCTGGTATGTATTTTGGGGGGACATTTTTTTTAAATTCCTTCTTTAGGATGTGCAACTGGAAAAATTAAATTTACTAATGTAGAGCAGGGGTTTTGTCACCCAAGTTACTATATTAAATAATGTGATATTCTTAAGTAAGAGTTTGGCTCCCTCTAGTGTCTTTTTCTTTTAATGCTATTAAGACTTTTGTTTGGTTTCTGTAAAGCCACACTCCAAAGCATTGTGGGAGATGTAGTTAATGAGGAAGTGTCTCATGTGCTTAAACTCAGTCTGTGAACTACTGACCCACAATGCCCAGTTCACCTACCCACAATGCCAAGTCACAGAACAGCCTGCTGGGTAGGCAAATAAAAGGGACCGCACAGCCATCTTTCGGCCTCTTGGAACGCCATTCAAAGCCTGTCTGCAGTGAGGTCTGTGTGTGTGACCGGGAGACTGTGTCCTGCAAGGTGCGGAGCGGAATTGTCTGGCCTCTGAGGAGTTCTAGAACACAGTCAGCTGGACCAGCGTGCGGATGGACCGGAGAGCCCAAGATTTCTAGAAGTTTCCTGCATTACAGTCATCAGCCATCAGACGGAGCGGTGCGATGTGATGGCGCCAGCTTGGATTGGACTGAGATAAAAGGAAAGAAGCCTTACAAGCATCTGGGCCTGTTGTAGTGAGCGGGCACTTGCCCAGATCAATATAATGTACTGTTGACTAAGTGTGTCATCCATAGACTGTTGGTGAGACTTGTAGTCCCACAGAAGTAATCTCACTTATCCATAGGCTGCATACAGTGGAACTTCAGGGTTTCCTTCACTGTGCTATAACATTAATGCTGCATCACATCCACTGCTAAGGAGAAAGTATTACAAGTGCCTTTTGTTTGCAAGTACACAATTATCAGTGCATCACTTATCATACAGTCTGCTGTCCACTTGTTTCCCTGTTGAATTTACAAATACTGCAGTCTAATACCCTGAGCTAGCTGAAGACCAAGAAGACAAGGGACTTCTATCATCTCCTACAAAGTACCATAGTTCACTTTACATTGGGAACATTGCATTAAAATCTGGGGGGAGCCCTTGAGCACAGGATATATTTATTGTGTTGTACCACTGTATGTTCATAACAGTTAATTGCAGATCTGGTGTACATGCTTGGAGGTCAGTGGGAAGTCGCTTAATATGCCTTCAAGGCGGTTGCCAGAGGGGAATGCATATCAGCCATTAAGACTGTCCGTGCCAATGAGCATGAGAAAATAACAGCTTACAACAGGAGGAGAGGGATTGTGCTAGGGTCCATGCGGATTCCCCCTCGGGGGCCTCGTATGGATCCCTTCTGGAGGCTAGATGGCATTTGTCGCTGTTCATCAAGGGGCTGACAAAACCGGAGGAGTCTCAGAAAATGCATAAGGTCTTTGCTGAGGGGGACAAGAATGGGAAACTCTTGGCCATGCTGGTGGCAGATCACCCTCCGATGGCTCACATTTCAGTTATTAAAGACAAGGGGGAGCACTGGTCAGTGATCCAACACTTATCATGCAGGAGTTTGTGGATTTTTTTCTCGTCATTATACAAGTAGTCTCCCATCCCTCCGTATGACACAGCAGAATTGGACAATGTACTTATGAGACTGCCTATACCCCGGCTGTCTGAAGAAGAGTGTGCCTTGTTAGAGGCCAAAATCACGGTCAAGGAGATTGAGGCTTTCCCGCCCAACAAGGCCCCCGTGTCGGATTGCTTCCCAGCAGACTTTTACAAAGCTAATGTTGAAACATTAGCCGTTAGATTTAACTGGTTACTAGAACACTGCCTGGAACGCTCCTCTCTGCCAGATTCTATGATGGAAGCATATATGATTCTTTTGCCAAAACCAGGAAAGGACCTGACTGAATGTGCATCCTACCGTCCCATAGCCCTCCTGAATACAGACCTTAAAATCCTAACCAAGCTGTTAGCAACTAGACTTGCCTAGGTTATCCAAACAATAGTTAATATAGACCAAACTGGGTTCATGCCAGGTAAATCGACGGATACCAACCTCAGGAGACTATTCACACATTTACAACTCCCCTCCACCGACTCTGAGTCTAGAATTGTGGTGTCCATAGACATAGCAAAGGCCTTCGACTCGATTGGCTATTCATGAGTAGGGTCTTGGAGGTCATGGGATTTGGACCACACTTTCGGAAGTGGATTTCCATGTTATACAAGAACCCCAAGGTGTCTATACGCATGGGAAAGGTGGTGTCACCATTTTTGCAGTGAGTAGGGGTACCAGACATGGCTGCCCGCTGTCCCCTTTTCTTTTTGCCCTGGTTATGGAGCCCCTGGCTATCGCCTTGCGTTCCTCCGGAAGGGTTCAGGATATTAGGGTAGGTACAATTCATGAAACATTGGCATTATACGCTGATGACATGCTCCTGTTTCTTGAGGACCCAGGGAACTCACTGAAGGTTGTACTGGAAATCTTGGATGACTTCGCCAGGTTCTCAGGGTTACAGGTGAACTGGAGCAAATCCTCAATTCTCCCCTTAGATGATAGGGCAAAGAATGGAGTGGATTCCGACCTACCATTACAATGGGTGTCGTCAATGAAATACCTGGGGGTAAAGATTACAGCAAATATAAACGATTACATGTCCCTTAACTTGCTCCCACTGTTGACTTTTCTTAAACAAAAAATAGAGGCGTGGACTAGACTTCCATTGTCTCTGATAGGCAAGATTAATCTACTCAAAATGAAGGTCCTCCCGGTAATCCTATATTTTTTAAGACATTTACCAGTGTGGATTCCAAAATCATATTTCAAACATTTAGATGGAATAGTGGGCTCCTTCCTATGGGCCCCCAAGTTCCCTAGAATTGAGCTTAAGGTACTACAGGAACCGGCGGATGGGGGGGACTAGCGCTCCCAGATTGGCACAAGTACTATCTGGCAGGCCAAATGGTCTTTGCCCAGAGATGGCTGTCCATGGATGAGGGAGACGCCACCACGGTGTTGGAGGCGGCTCACCTGGGGTAGTATGAAAGTTTGCGTATGGCACTCTTCAGGGGCCTTAAATCTGAACTACCGATAACAATCACTATGATGACCACGATTAAAGCTTGGGAAACTGCGGTACAATTAGCATCTCCTAGTTTTTAGGGCTTCTCAGCCACGACCCTGCTGTGGATGAACCCTAAGCTGCAGCATTTCTATAACTTACCCGACCCCATGATCTGGGCGGTAAAGGGAGTTAAGACATTAGGAGATATAGCCTCCTACGATGACCTTCTGACATTCCCTCAGATGAAGACGAGACATGACATACTTATTTCGATACCTACAACTTAGGCACGCATACCAGTCACAATTTAGGGACCGCAAAGTGGAATCACTTCCATCAACCCTTGAATCTATGTTATCGGAAGATGTTCTGGAAAAACCCCTCTCTAAATCTTACAAGGAGTTTTTCAAAACCACACCTAAAGCAGTGGCTAAATGCAGAAATAGATGGGAGGAAGAAGTCCTAGAATTGCAGGGGGAGGACTGGGATGAGGTGTGGAATCAACCCTTTCGGCATCTGGTATCAGCCAAAGATAGACTGATTCAATTTAAATTCCTCCATAGCAGCTATTATACTCCAGCCAGGTTGACAAAGATTTTTGGGACAGCTTCAACGGAATGCTGGAGATGCGCATTTTCCCAAGCAGATGCTAACCACATATTCTGACACCGCCCCCACATCAGACGATATTGGGAGGAGGTCCTATTTTGTGTATCGGACCTTCTCACAACCCCCATTCCTCTAACTATAAGGGTGTGTTTGTTGGGACTGGTGGAGGAGGTGGTTCAGACCAGGGCTTTGAGAACATTGCTCACATTGCTTTATAGGTCGGAGTTAGTAGACTACGCTAGTCAGGATTGTTCTAGACTGTATTTTTCTGGGGCCCTGCATGGCCACAATGTCAGGTGACTGCCATGTTGGCAAACCGGAGGTTGTTGTATGTATGATATAAAAGCTGAATAAACAGAAATTTATAAAAAAAAAAATATAAGTGTTTGAGGATATTGAGCGTCTGTCTTACTGTGCACCTGTCTGCATGAACATCCTTATGGTGGTCATTGAATTTTGAAGTTTCATGTACACATTGACTGTTGTCTATTGTCATTCTTTATTCCTAAGTTATCACAGTGTTTATTGTGCTAAGTATTTTCTCAGTAAACCTTCTAAGTGGTTAATTGACAACTTGTGTGAGACTCCGTCTATTACTACAGCTGGTGAAGTGACGAGTTCCAAGGCTACGGTAAATATACTATATAGTGTACCATTACTGTGTTTCTCTTTACCGCTGGGTCTCGCACTAACATTATCATACAGGTGTGCCAGAGAGGTTGAGTCTGTTCTTGAGATTGATAGGCAGAGTACAGGATTATAAATTCATCAGCAGCTCCTACGGGGGTGAGTGGTTCACTAATAAATAAGTACAGTTTAAATTGTTGCAGGGGTGTACCTACAGGGTTCACAGAGGTCTCAATTGCGACCCGGCCCCTTACTCCAGGGGGCCCGTGTACACTTGCATAGGATCGGAAGCATACAGAGGAACTGATGTCCTTCATTTCCTCCTGCAGCCACTGAATGCTTGCTTTTCCTTCTTTCCCTCCCGCAGGCATTCAGTGGGTGCTGGAGGAAATAATGGACATCAATTCCTCTATATGCCGCCAATGCTATCCAGTTCCTGCTGCCAGGTGTGGGTGCGGTGTTCAGCTTGTCATGCCTGAACCTCAGGAATTCCAGCACCGCCTCCCTGCTCTGTTCTTCATTCATCAAGCCTGCGAGGGAGCCCGGGAGGAAGCAAAGAGGGGGACAGAGGGAGAGACATGACAGTCCGGAAGTGCGGGAGAGGAACTTACAGTGACGCCTGGGAAAGTGACAGTGTGGTGGAGCCACATAGTAACCATGCCTGATGCGCCTGAGCCCATCCGCCCTCCTGTCACTGAGCCATATACCGGTCACTGGCAGGGGAAAGAGGACCTGTCATGGGGGGAGGGGATTAGAGACTGGTAACCCCACCCTCCTGTCACTCAGCCTGCTCTGTCCTCCTGTCCCTGAGCCTTACACCAGTCAGTAGGAGGCGTAAAGCAGACCTGTCATGGGGGGGAGGAGATTAAAGTCTGGTAATCCCACCCCCTGTCACTGAGCCCACCCGCCCTCCTGCCCCTTACACCAGTCAGTGGGAGGGGTAACGAGGACCTGTCATGGGGAGGGGAATAAAGATGGGTAACCCCACCCCCTGTCACCAAGACCGCCCCACTCTCCTGTTCCTGAGCCATACACCCAAAAGTGGAAGGGGGAAAGAGGACCTGTCATGGGGAAAGAGATCCAGAGAAGGCTAACGTGCAGGTGCCAGAAGAGGGGGGAGGGGCAGAGGAGCCCATGAGGGTCAACAAATTATTAATTACCCCCAACCATCTACTATGACTGACCTCCAGGATGGCAACAGTGTATTGTGGATAGGAAGGGTGGTGGGGGCAGCATATAGAGGAACTGATGCCCGCCATTTTCCTTTTGAAGCCTCTGAAAGTCTGCTTCTCCTCCTCTCCCTCCTGCAGGCATTCAGGGTCTGCAGAAGGAAAATGGTGGGCATCAGTTCCTCTATATGCCACCCCCACTGCCCCTCCTATCTAGGTCAAAATCATTTGGTGGAGGGGGGATTATGGTGTGGGTTTTTTTTCAGGGGTTGGGTTTGGCCCCTTAGTTCCAGTGAAGGGAACTCTTAAGGCATCAGCATACCAAGACATTTTGGACAATTTCATGCTCCCATCTGTGTGGGAACAGTTTCGGGATGGTCCCTTCCAACATGCCTGCACACCAGTGCACAAAGCAAGGTCCATAAAGACATGGATGAGTGAGTTTGGGGTGGAGGAACTTGACTGGCCTGAACAAAGTCCTGACCTCAACCCGATAGAACACCTTTGGGATGAATTAGGGCGGAGACTGCAAACCAAGGCCTTCTCATCCAACATCAGTACCTGACCTCACAAATGTGCTTCTGGAAGAATGGTCAAACATTCCCATAGACACACTCCTAAACCTTGTGGACAGCCTTCCCAGAAGAGTTGAAGCTGTTATAGCTGCAAAGGGTGGGCCGACTCAATAATGAACCCTACGGACTAAGACTGGATACACATTATAGAATTAAAATTTCCTTTAGATTTACCTTCAAGTGTGTAGTGCAAGGGCCTGCCTGATTGCATACAATTTGAAAGTGTTTAGGTTTGACCTCATATTATATGGTTTTGGTAAATCTAAAGGAAAATTGTACAAGAAAACTGTATAAAAATTGTGTGTAGCCAGTTTTAGACTGGGGTGACATTAATATTCATGTGCGTGTAAAGGCAGGAATCCAGGGGCGACCTGTCCATTGGGGGTGCCGGACGCCACCCTCCCATCCTCGCCACCCCCTATATTACAACTTGCGCCCGCTTGTGGAATGGCGACAAACTTTTACTCTTAAAAATCCCTATAGGCGATGTTTAAAAATTTCTACAGGTTACCAGTTTTGAGTTACAGAGAAGGTCTAGTGCTAGAATTATTGCTCTCACTCTAATGATCGCGGTGATACCTCACATGTGTGGTTTGAACACCGTTTTCATATGCGGCGCTACTCGCTTATGCGTTCACTTCTGCGTGCGAGTTCGTTGGGACGGGACGCTTTAAAAAAATTTTTTTTTCCTATTTATTTTACTTTTAATTTTTTATTTTGACACAGTTTTAAAATAAAATAACATTTTTGGTCACTTTTATTCCTATTACAAGGAATGTAAACATCCCTTTTAATAGAAAAAAAAGCATGACAGGACCTCTTAAATATGAGATCTGGGGTCAAAATGACCTCAGATCTTATATTTACGCTAAAATACAATAAAATTAAAAAAAAAAAAAAAAAATCTCCTTTAAGAGCTATGGGCAGAAGTGACGTTTGACGTCGCTTCCATCCTCCCATGCCATGGAGCCGAGCTGGCGCCATCTTCTCCTCAGTCGGCAGCCAGGCATCCACGGGAGAAGACTACTACTGGCGGGTCCGGTAAGCAGCGGAGATGACTGGAGCGCAGCGGGAGGGGAGTGGGCACCTCTCTTGTCACCGATAAAAGTGATCTTGCGGCAAATCTGCCACAGAGACCACTTTTATCCTAAAGAGAAATGCACGCCGTTCCCGAAAATACCAGGGTTATGGCAGCTAGCTGCTGCCATAACCCCGGTATTTAGCATCAAAGTACTGACGTACGGGTACGCTGCCCCCCTAATCCATGCGCCCCGCCCTAATCTACATGCAGGGCGCCGGATGCATGGATTCCAATGGGGTTTATTTTTTTTAAATGTTTTTTTAGAAGCGTGTGATTAGAGCCTAAGGCTCTAATTGGCTTCAAAAAAAGGGTGGGCTCGAGGCGCAGTGTCCACCCAGTTGCGTGACAATAGCGAATGAATATTCGCTATTGCCTTCCTAATTCTCCTCCCTGCCCAATCAGGAAGTGATTCCTGAGACCCGAGTGGCCGAGAGGAGAAGCAATCCTATTGGCCGCCGAGGAGACCCAGGGGAAGCCACCGTGAATCAGAGGACGAGGAGACGTAGGTTGAAGCTTCCGCCCAGAGGAAGCGCTGCCTGTGACCTAGATGGGGTAAGTGGTGACTGACCTTTGGTTCGTGTGATCAGACAGACTGACCCACTGACCCTGGGGGGGGTGGATTGTTTGCCCCCCCCAAAAAAAAATTAAAACCACCAGCTGCCACTGATCAAAACAGATGTATTTATCTATTTTTGATGACCATAGTCCATCCAAAAAACAACTGTCCATCAAATGTACCGTATATTATGTATACTATTTAATGTACAGGGTACAAACTTACTAATCGATGTGATTTATTTGTTCCTAGTTTGTCTTTGCTGAGCTTCATTCTGTGCAAGGCCTGAGCCATCACATAAACGGAGGTGTAGGCATAGAAGGGCTTGGAATCCTTGATGTTAGAGAACAATGGGGGCATATGAGCTAATCCTGAACAATTTCTCCCAGAAAACTTATATATACATTCTAGGATGATATTTTTGAATGGGTTCGGAGAAAGACAATGGAACACTTGAAGCCAAATGTCCTCGATCATTGGATCATTGGGGCGGGTGGATGGATTTGCACTGTCAATAAACGTATCCAGGTTTGGAATTGTTTTTGATGGTAATATAAAAATTAAACTACAGTTAACTGTGGAAAAGAAATCAGAATCAATATACTTAAAATTGGTCCATGAGTCATGTAGTATCAGAGTTTTATTTTCCATAGTGGCTTTAAATTCATCATATGCATACAGATAGTCTAGGGAGAAAAGACCACAAATGATGATGACATCACTACTTGACTTCTTAGCGGTGGTCAGCATCCTCTGTTTATTAATGTGATCCTTATCTGTAAGTTTCATTATAAACTCAATGCAGATGGCGTGCCGACTCATCATTTTGCTCAACTCTTGTAATTCTGTGTCCCCACTTCCATCACTTGGTGTGATCATTCCAACCCAATTCCATCCGAAATGCTTCAGACATTTTATAACAGACGTGTAACGGACACGATCATCCTGAATAATTCGGTAAAAAGTTGGATAAACTTGTCTGTTACTGAAAAGGGGGTCAGTGACAAGATAGTTGATCTGAAAGAAAAATGCTTTGAAAAGTTCTAAAGATGTCTTTTTTTGTTACGATTTTGTATTATATTTATATATTCGAAATAAAATCATTTTGTCAGAGGACCAATACTCACACAGCTAATACTAATGCTAATGCTAATTCCCATACAGCTAATGCTCATGCACATGTACCAGCACAAAGACGAGCTTGGGTTAAGTATTATGACTTAGGCAGGCCATACATGGGTCGAAAATCTTATCTAAATTTTCATTCGTATTTCGCACCATTAGTGGGGCTGCAGCAACAGCCAATTTTCGTGCGGCAATCAAATTTGAATAATCAGACATGTTGGAAATTTTTTTTAAAAACTAACAATTTTCTAATCAATGATGGGAGAATTGTGCTAAAAATGTAATTAAAAAAGAAATGCGCATGTGCAAGAAAACAAAATTCCCAGAAAGAAAAGAAGATTTCCAGCCACGAAAATTCTTTTCTGCAGCAACATGAAGTGAAATTGAAAGCTCGGTTGGTCGAATTTTCGAAATCAATGGTGGCACTATCGGATCACAAAACGCACAAATTTTCTCATTTTCAAAAGAAAGTTCTTTCGAAATTTGACCATGTATGGCCAGCCTAGGGCCTTGTAGGCTGAAACGCACCAACTGCTCTTATCTGCGTTTATAAACTGTGGTTTTTCTAATAAAAATTAAGATTTTTATGAGTTAAAAACTAGACATGTGCAATTCGTTTCGTTCTGAATTCATTTTTTAACAAATTTCGACAAATCCGTTAGTTCGGATGTTTGACGAACTATTAAATTATAGGTATAGGAATTTCCTTTCAAATTTGTTTGTGAACATAACGAATATGAATTATCCGAAATAACGAATGCCGTATCTAAATGAATGGAGTAACTCATTAATAATAATAAATAATAATAATAATAATAATAATAAAACCTTTTTATTAAGATTATTATTTATTATTAATTTGTTCTGTTCCATTTGTTTAGATGCGGCATTCATTATTTCGGATAATTTATAACTTCGGATAAATTTGTTACGT
Source organism: Aquarana catesbeiana (assembly GCF_042186555.1). Taxonomy (NCBI): domain Eukaryota; kingdom Metazoa; phylum Chordata; class Amphibia; order Anura; family Ranidae; genus Aquarana; species Aquarana catesbeiana. Next base: position 22,406,447 of record NC_133324.1, read on the forward strand.
TCACTAATAGCCAAATTTGAAAGGTAATGACAATACCTATAATTTATTAGTTAGTTATTATTTAGAATTTTCGGCTTTCATTCTTTCTTATTTTTGGATTTTCTGATTTTCGGAATTTACGAAATTACAAATTTTCACATTTTTGAATTGCAATCATAACGAATAACCCGAAAAAAAAACGATTTGGAGGAAAACTAACAGATTTTTCGGCAGTGCACATGTCTATTGACAACAGGTTGTGCGGATCATCCTAATAAATTACCTCTCTCAGATAAACGACTGTGGATCAAACACCAGTAAGCTCTACTAATATTATGTTGTATGGGTAGATGCACTGGATTTTTTCGTTTGCAGCATGTGAGCTTGGGATAAGATCTATTGTGCACTGACACCTAGGTGCATCTCTGTGCCTATTTACAGGAAACCCTGGAGCAGTGGCGGCTGGTGTCCAAAATTTTTGGAAAGGCACAAACAAACTGAAAAATACTGAACCCTCCCCCCCATCAATTGCAGCCTCACTGTGCCCATCAATTGCAGCCTCACTGTGCCAATCAAATGCAGCCATTGTGCCCATCATATGCAGCCACTTGTGCCCATCAAATGCAGCCACTTGTGCCCATCATATGCAGCCACTTGTGCCCGTCATATGCAGTCACTTGTGCCCGTCAAATGCAGCCACTTGGGCCCATCATATGCAGCCACTTGTGCCCATCATATGCAGCCACTCTATGATTTGGGGCTCCATCAAGCTTGGGGCTTTATATTACACATAATACTTTTATTACTACAGAACCATTATCCTCATCCATCATTAGTGTGGACACACTATCAAATGGGGACTTTTATGTGCGTCTGGCCTCCCCCCCTCTTTGACCTCCTCCCTCAGCTCCTGGACCTGACTCAGTTGGTGGCCTTGTGACTGTGGACCTCAGTTCACACTCCTCTGGCATGTGAGTATCTACTTGGGGTCAGTGGCTCTTTGCTTCCCCTACATGCACACCTTTTCTTTTTTAGTTTCTTACAACGCATATTGAATTTCACTTATTTAAAAAACCCCTCTCCTCCCCCCCTTTTTTATATTTTGGTGTACAATCGCCCTTGAAGAGTGTTTAATACACGAAACGCGTCATGCTTACGACATGCACCAAAAAATCATCTTTTTTACTAGGTCTACATACCAACAAGCTTCTACTTACCTACTTTGTAACCTTGTGTATTTTAAATGGATGTTTCACCTTTTAAGACCATCTGCCCTGCATCATTTGAGGGCATGTTACTATGTTTACAATGTATCAATCAGGATGTATTTGTATATGACTTGACTGCCAAATCCATACTGGGACCATTACCGTGTCACTATGTTACTGTGTATCAATAAAATGGTTTGATGTAATGATAACTGATCCTCTGGCCTCATTTGCCCACCTCATTCAAAGTCCCAACCTTCCTGTTTTATGTATGCACAGGGATGGAGATTCACCTCTCATTTAGTCCACAAGTCCCAACCTCTCGCCTCTTTAAACATATGCAGCCACTTGTGCCAATCAAATGCAGTGACTTGTGCCCATCATATGCAGCCACTTGTGCCCGTCATATGCAGCCATTTGTGCCCATCAAATGCAGCCACTTGTGCCTGTAAAATGCAGCCACTTGTGCCCATCATATGCAGCCACTTGTGCCCAGTATATGCAGCCACTTGTGCCCATCATATGCAGCCACTTGTGTCCATCATATGCAGCCATTTGTGCCCATCATATGCAGCCACTTGTGCCCGTCATAGGCAACCATTTGTGCCCATCAAATGCAGCCACTTGTGCCTGTCAAATGCAGCCACTTGTGCCCATCATATGCAGCCACTTGTTCCCAGTATATGCAGCCACTTGTGCCAAACAAATACAGCCACTTGTGCCCTTCATATGCAACCACTTGTGCCCATCAAATGCAGCCACTTTTGCTCATCATATGCAGCCACTTGTGCCCATCATATGCAGCCATTTGTGCCCGTCAAATGCAGCCACTTGTGCCTGAAAAATACAGCCACTTGTGCCCATCATATGCAACCAGGTGTGCCCATCATATGCAGCCACTTGTGCCCAGTATAAGCAACCATTTGTGCCCGTCAAATGCAGCCACTTGTGCCCATCAAATGCAGCCACTTGTGCCCATCATATGCAGCCACTTGTGCCAAACAAATACAGCCACTTGTGCCCATCATATGCAGCCACTTGTGCCCATCAAATGCAGCCACTTTTGCTCATCATATGCAGCCACTTGTGGCTGTCCAATGCAGCCACTTGTGCCCGTCAAATGCAGCCATTTGTGCCCATCATATGCAGCCACTTGTGCCAGTATATGCAGCCAGTTGTGCCAATCAAATACAGCCACTTGGGCCCATCATATGCAGCCACTTGTGCCCATCATATGCAGCCATTTGTGCCCATCATATGCAGCCACTTGTGCCCAGTATATGCAGCCACTTGTGTCAAACAAATACAGCCACTTGTGCCCATCATATGCAGCCACTTGTGCCCATCAAATGCAGCCACTTTTGCTCATCATATGCAGCCACTTGTGCCCATCAAATGCAGCCACTTGTGCCCATCAATGCAGCCATTTGTGCCCATCATATGCAGCCACTTGTGCCCAGTATATGCAGCCAGTTGTGCCAATCAAATACAGCCACTTGTACCCATCATATGCAGCCACTTGTGCCCTTCATATGCAGCCACTTGTGCCCTTCATATGCAGCCACTTGTGCCCATCATATGCAGCCACTTGTGCCCATCATATGCAGCCACTTATGCCCAGTATATGCAGCCAGTTATGCCATTCAAATACAGCCACTTGTGCCCATCATATGCAGCCACTTGTGCCCATCATATGCAGCCACTTGTGCCGATCATATGCAGCCACTTGTGCCCATCATATGCAGCCACTTGTGCCGATCATATGCAGCCACTTTTGCCCTTCATATGCAGCCACTTGTGCCCATCATATGCAGCCACTTGTGCCTGTCATATGCAGCCACTTGTGCTCGCATCTGCTGGCACTTGCACACCCCCCCTCGGGGCTCGCAACTCTAGACCCCCCACCCCCATGGGAGGTCCGGCACTTACCTGAAGACTCGCATCCTCTGTGTCTTTGTCCACTCTCCTCCACACTTGGGCAGCAGCAGCGGCAGAGGTACCCGCTCCCCTCATGCTTCCTCCGCTTGCCAAAGCGCCACTAGGCATCCAATAGGTTTGCCTGGAGCTTTGGCCAATCGGGAAACAGGTCTCAATGACCTGCCTCATGATTGGTAGGGAGGTACTGTAGTGTGAAGATATCGAAAATTGATTTGCTATGGTCACACATTTGGGTGGGATCAGGGCGCACTCTCTGTGCCCTGAGCCCACCCTTTTTTGAAGCCAATTAGAGTCTCTGGCTCTAATCACGTGCTTAAAAAAAAAAAACACCCCCTCCCACCCCCGCCATAGGAATCCATGTGTCCGGAGTCCTGAAATTTGCCGGGTGCATAGATAGGGAGGCGGTGGCAGGGAAAGGGGGTGCGGCGCCCGTGCGCCCTCAATGCACGGGCCACCACTGCCCTGGAGTATGCTATTTGCTGGATGTTCTTCAGCTTTTCAGTGTCTCGTGTTCCTGTGTTCCTGCTTTTGCTGACTGGTCTTCCGTTGCTGACCCGGCTCGTTCCTGACCTTGATCTGTGGATTCTGGATACCGATCTTGCCTTCCTTCTGACTATTCTCTAACTGCTTCCCTGCTACTGACCTTGCTCTGCCTGCCTCCCTGCTACTGATCTCAGCCTGCTACTGAACATTGCTCTACCTGCCTCCCTGGTACAGGCCTCGGCCTGCTACTGACCTTGCTCTGCCTCCCTCCCCAGTACTGACCTCAGCCTGCTACTGACCTTGCTCTGCTTGCCTCTCTCTCTCCGGTATTGGCCTGAGCTTAGTTGCCTCAGCTCTAGTCTCCCAGATTCTCGCAGTCTCCCAGACTCTATCAGCTAGTCCAACTCTCTTGATTCAATGGCCTGGAACCTCTCCCTCATGGAGGGCTGTCTAAAGGATCTTGCCTTGGTCTCCAAACAGGAGTCAACCTCCCTCCTGGCTGCAGCAACTGCAACTCAAACTGTTCTGAGTGATGCTCAGATCTACCTCATAATGACTATGTACAGAGAGAAGACTGAAGGGGAGGGTGGAAGGGGACCAAGTATGTAAAGTGACCAGCTAGGAGACATTAAAATAAATATATATATGATATACACATATCATATATACAATACAATATATATATATCACAAAAGTGAGTACACCCCTCACAGTACACCCCTCAGAAATTACACTTTGCTAAAATGTAAAGTAGTGAGTGTACAGCTTGTATAACAGTGTAAATTTGTGTCTAAACTGCTGGCAACAAAAGTGAGTACACCCCTAAGTCAAAATGTCCAAATTGGGCCCAATTAGCCATTTTCCCTCCCCAGTGTCATGTGGCTCGTTAGTGTTACAAGGTCTCAGGTGTGAATGGGGAGCAGGTGTGTTAAATTTGGTGTTATCGCTCTCACTCTCTCATACTGGTCACTGGAAGTTCAACATGGCATCTCATGGCAAAGAATTCTCTGGATCTGAAGAAAATAATTGTTGCTCTACATAAAGATGGTGTAGGCTATAAGAAGATTGCCAAGACCCAGAAATTGAGCTGTAGCACGGTGGCCAAGACCATACAGTGGTTTAACAGGACAGGTTCCACTCAGAACAGGCCTCACCATGGTCGACCAAAGAAGTTGAGTGCACATGCTCAGCGTCATATCCAGAGGTTATCTTTAGGAAATAGACGTATGAGTGCTGCCAGCATTGCTGCAAAGGTTGAAGGGGTGGGGGGGGTCAGCCTGTCAGTGCTCAGACCATACGCACACTGCATCAAATCTTTAGAAGCCTCTTCTAAAGATGATGCACAAGAAAGCCTGCAAACAGTTTGCTGAAGACAAGCAGACTAAGGACATGGATTACTGGAACCATGTCCTGTGGTCTGATGAGACCAAGATAAACTTATTTGGTTCAGATGGTGTTAAGCGTGTGTGGCAGCAACCAGGTGAGGAGTACAAAGACAAGTGTGTCTTGCCTACAGTCAAGCATGGTGGTGGGAGTGTCATGGTCTGGGGCTGCATGAGTGCTGCCAGCACTGGGGAGCTACAGTTCATTGAGGGAGCTATGAATGCCAAAATGTACTGTGACATACTGAAGCAGTGCATGATCCCTCCCTTCAGAGACTGGGCCGCAGGGCAGTATTCCAACATGATAACGACCCCAAACACACCTCCAAGGTGATGGACTGGCTAACCATGTCTCCAGACCTAAACTCTATTGAGCATCTGTGGGGCATCCTCAAATAGGAGGTGGAGGAGCGCAAGGTCTCTAACATCCACCAGCTCGGTAATGTCGTCATGGAGGAGTGGAAGAGGACTCCAGTGGCAACCTGTGAAGCTCCGGTGAACTCCATGCCCAAGAAGGTTAGGGCAGTGCTGGAAAATAATGGTAGTCACACAAAATATTAACGCTTTGGGCCCAATTTGGACATTTTCACTTAGGGGTGTACTCACTTTTGTTGAGTGTGTTGAGTTATTTTGTGGGGACAGCAAATTTACACTGTTATACAACCTGTACACCACTACTACTCACTACTACTCACTACCAGTTCCCTACCGCCGGATAGTAAAATGACGGCGGCAGGAACCCTTCCTCCCTCCATATGGTGTCCTTGGCTTCCTGGCATTGTGGAGAGCGCTCGCCGCATCACTGGGGACCCGATGTGCGTGCCCACCCATGATTGCTCATCACAGAGCAGGGACGTGGATCTGTGTGTCTAAACACACAGATCCACGTCCTGTCAGGGGAGAGGGGAACTGATCGTATGTTCCTTGTACAGAGCAACACCGATCGGTCTCCTCCCCTCATCAGTCCCCTCCCCCCACAGTTAGAATCACTCCCTAGGACACACATTTAACCCCTTCAGCGCCCCCTAGGGTTAACCTCTTCCCCGCCAGTGACATTTATACAGTAATCAGTGTATTTTTATAGCACTGATCGCTTTATAAATGTCAGTGGTCCCAAAATAGTGTCAAAAGTGTCCGATCTGTCTGCCCAATGTCACAGTCACAATAAAAATCACAGATCGCCGCCATTAGTAGTAAAAAAAAATAATAATAATAAAAATGACAAATCTATCCCCTATTTTGTAGATGCTATAACTTTTGCTATAACCAATCAATATACGCTTATTGTGATTTTATTTTACCAAAAATATGTAGAAGAATACATATCGGCCTAAACTGAGAAAAAAAATAGTTTTTTTTTTTTTAAAATGGGATATTAATTATAGCAAAAAGTAATAAATACAGTGTTTTCTTCAAAACACGCACTCTTTTTTTGTTTATAGTGCAAAAAATAAAAAACACAGAGATGATCAAATACCACCAAAAGAAAGCTCTATTTGTGGGGAAAAAAAAAACGATCAAAATTGAATTTGAGTACAACGTCGCATGACTGCGCAATTGTCATTCAAAATGTGACACGCTGAAAGCTGAAAATTGGCCTGGGCAGGAAGGGGGTGAAAATGCCCGCTATTGAAGTGGTTAACATTGTAGTATTTATTCAGTGTTGTCACATGCAAAGATATAATAAGATATTTACAAAAATGTGAAGGGTGTACTCACTTTTGTGAGATACTATACATATACAGTATATATATATATGGGGGGGGGAACCTTTAGGGGAACAGGGAAGCCATTGTAGAGGGGGGGGGGGGGTTCAGGAGATGGGCTTTGATACATTTGGAGCAATCACTTACCTGCATATATTGAAAGAGACTGAGTAACTGTGCCATTGCATGAGTTGTATGAAAACTAGTGTCCCCAATAAAACCAGCCACTTCCCTGTGCCCCCTACAGGAATAGTTAGGAACCTCCTTCCTTTCTCCAGACAATATCTTTAGGGCATATCCCAAGGCTAATTTTGGATCTCCACACGTATTAAAGATATGATAACCCAGAGTAACATTAGGCAGAAGATTGAGGTCTTTATTAATCTCATCAACAGAAAATATCAATGCCAAAATGCTTCTGTAGTCCTCAGTGTTAAAACTATGAACAAAGTATATGGAAAAAATTAAATATAAAAATGTAAAACACATGTAATGAAAAATAACCTATCAAAAAGGTAATAGAACTAATGATAAAAGTGTGAAGGTAATCCATACTATAGATAACTGATGGTTTAGTAGTTTTTTAGTGAACAGTGTGGCCATCAGAGGTTTGTGTGCAGAGTAAAGATGAAGTTCAGGTTTGTTCTTTTTGACCGATCCCCACTGCCCGTTCTCCATGAGCAGGAGATTGGTTGTTTAACAGCCCTACTTGAATTTGAGCTTGTGTAAATAGCATAGGCCCTGGCTTTTAAGGGTGACACTGGTTTATTTTACTTTCCCCACCCATCCACAGCCATTGTTGACTTTCTCCATCTTAAAGAAGGCATCTGCATTCCTTTTTTTACACCAATAAGTTCATGGGTGTAATAGCTAGTTCTGAACATGCTGGCCCCTGTATGACATCACTTGGGGGCCAGTATGTGAAGGACAGGAAAACAGTAAGTATGACAAGGCCTAATATATGCAGGACAGGGGGACAGTAGGTATGAAATGGCCCAGTATGTGCAGGACAAGAGAACAGTGGGTGTGTCAAGGCCTAGTATGTGCAGGACAGGAGAACGGTAAGTATGATAGGGCCCAGTATGTGCAGGAAAGGGGAACAGTAGGTTTGACAAGGCCCAGTATGTACAGGACAGGAGAACGGGAGGTATAACAGGGCCCAGTATGTGCAGGACAGGAGAACAGTAGGTTTGACAAGGCCCAGTATCATAGTTGCCAACAGTCCTGATTTGCCCGGGACATTCACAGAAATCAGTCCGATGTCCCAGTCTGAGCATGCTCTGGGCAAAATCCCAAAAAGCCCCGTCTGTCCCAGACTTTTGGCACTGCCATCAAGTCAGTAAAGTCTCAACAGCCTTCACATGCGGCACACCCAGATCCCTCCCCCAACCTATTCCGGCTCCCCCAGCAGCAAAGCTGTTCAGCAGCTCAGTATTAGGGACTCTGGTGTGAGGAACTCAGGTGGAGCCTGCCTCGCAGTGTGATTACGTGTGAGGAAGGAGTAGGCTGTGGCAACACAGAGAGAGCGGACCCAACCAGAGGTAAAATAGTGCTAACTCCAACTGTTGCTGGGAACGGGGCCTGGCGGGAGAGTTAGAGGAGCCTGGGTTGAGGAAAGAGTGGGGAGTCAGGGTATGAGAACATTCCAAATACCACTGTCCTCAACCACCATTGCCATTCTAATCAATCCTGCACAGAGAACAGGGATCAGAGTTTTTATGACTGGTCCAAATAATGGTACCAATGGGGGGTCAGGAGAGAACAGTATAGTACAGGGGGCCAGGAGACAACAGTAATGGGGGGGTGGAAGGAGAGAACAGTATAGTACAGGGGGCAAGGAGAGAACAGTAATGGGGACCCAGGAGAGAACAGTAATGGGGGGTCAGGAGGGAACAGTATTGGGGGGCCAGGAGGGAATGGTATAGGGGGCCAGGGGAGAACAGTAATAGGGGGCCATGATTGGACAGTATCGGGGTACAGGAGGGAACAGTATAAGGGGACCAGGAGAGAACAGTAATAAGGGACCAGGAGGAAACAGTATTGGGGGGCAGGAGGTAACAGTAATGGGAGTCCAGAAGAGAACAATAATAGGAGGCCAGAAGGGAACAGTATAGCACAGGGGATGGGGAGGGAACAGTATAGCACAGGGGGCCAGGAGAGAACAGAATAGGAGGACCAGGAGGGAACAGTATAGCACCGGGGGCCAGGAGAGAACAGTAATGGGGGGCCAGGAGGGAACAGTATAGGGGGACCAGGGGAGAACAGTAATGGGGGACCAGGAGAGAAAATAAATAAGGGGCCAGGAGGGAACATAAATGGGGGCCAGGAAGGAACAGTATAGGGGGACCGGGAGAGAACAGTGATGGGGGGCCAGGAGAGAACAGTAATGGGGGGCAAGGAGTGAACAGTATAGCACAGGGGGCCAAGAGAGAAAAGTATAGAGGGACCAGGAGGGAACAGTATAGCACAAGTATGTGCAGTACAGGAGAACAGTAGGTTTGACAAGACCCGGTATGTGCAAGACAGGAAAACAGGAGGTATGACAATGCCCAGTATGTGCAGGACAGGAGAACGGGAGGTATGACCGGGACCACTATATGCAGGACAGGAGAACGGGAGGTATGACCGGGACCACTATATGCAGGACAGGAGAACGGGAGGTATAAGTAGTGTTGCCACTTCATCCATTTAAAATGGATCATATATTATTACACAGGTTCTGGGGCTAATGTAATGCAGGTAAGGCATTAAGTGAATTTAATTACCACCTTAATCAGCCACGGAACCTGTGTAATTAATATCTGTTCCGTTTTAAAGGAATGAAGTGGTAACCTTAGGTATAGCAAAGTCCAGTATGGGTGACAAAAAATATTTTGTTATTTTAAATATTTGTGAAATAAAAAAAAATGCTACATGTTACTCCACCAAATTATGAGCTTTTCAGAAAGGCTTAACATTTTCAACCTTTCAAAATACCACGGGTCAAACCCATGACCTTGTATACATTGGACATGAGCACCAAATATCACACCAGAACAACTCTTGTATGGAGAGAGGAAATGTGGATGTCTATTACATTTTCATGGTGAAGGCTATTTGTTAGACTTCTGTTTGGTGAGTTGATGACAACTATGGGGCTTAATCACATTAATCCAACATTGACAGAAGGTTACCATGCTCAGCGTCTATCTCAAAGCCTGCCCCTGTCACTGGAGGAAAGCTTGCAGCTGTGGGTGGCAGTGACCGATTAGAGGTGCAGATCTCCTGATAGGGGGGCAGTGACAGACAAAAAAAGAGAACTCCCTTGTCTCTGCCCACAGATCTACCTCCTTCTTCTTACAGGTCTCTTCTCCCTTTTCCAGGACTTTCCAAAGACATCTATTGGGAGGTACTGTATGATGTCACAGGGAATAAATGTGCAAATTTCTACAGATTTTATAAAAAGATAATGATATACACTATATTACCAACAGTATTCGGATGCCTGCTTTTACACGAACATGAACTTTAATGACATTCCAGTCTTAGTCCATAGGGTTCAATATTGAGTTGGCCCACCCTCTGCAGCTATAACAGCTTCAACTCTTCTGGGAAGGCTGTCCACAAGAAGAGTTATAGGTGCAAAGGGTGGGCCAACTCAATAGTAAACCCTATGGACTAAGACTGGGATGCCATTAAAGTTCATGTGTGCAAAGGCAGGTGTCCTAATACTTTTGGTAATATAGTGTGCTTGGGTTAAATAAATCCTTCATCTTAGAGTTCAGCTTAACACATACAAGTACAAGTACCATATAATACAGCAATATGTAAATGTAACTTTAATTCACATTATGGCCCACTTTGTGAGAGCTTACATCTCCAAATGAAACAAGCTAGAGATTAGGTAATAGGGCAGATAAAGGGAATTAAAAAAAAAATCCATATGAATTGTGAATAATACAATTTTTATATACAATTCCTAAAGACATGTACTTACAATGTGCACAGGGTACGAAGTATTGTTTTCCCGTATGCAGTGCTGTGCTGTGTAGTTCTGGAGTGGGCAGACAATAGACCCCCCAAAATGATGTCTCCCTCTTGGTAATATTCATACTCAAACACAGGATTTGTGGCAGTAAGTCTACAAAGTGAAGCGGAACTCAGAGTTCTTATAAAATATGTGATGAGGAGATGAGTCAGCAGGTGGACAGAAGAGCAATTCATGCTGTCTGGCAGATCTCTCACTGTATTATCACCGGGGGCCCTGCTTATCCTCACACACCATCACCAGATCTTTATATACAAAATATCAGACTGTTATAGACTTAGATCTTCGGCTGCACAACAACGGACTGGTAACAATGATTAGCTTAGCTTCAGAAATACATTCTCTGCTACATAATAGTAATTGTGCTGAACGTACTTTTGTTGTGCTCAGAATATTTCCCCTCAAATAATCCCAACACAAAGATAAGCTTCTGTGTTAAACTGAGTTAAGCAATGTGATTACAATTCGGTGAACAAGCACGGTGCTCTACCCACAACCTATAGCTTACAGGTATGATGAGCTTGGGTTTGGTTCAAATTTACATTTGGCTAACAACAGAAGGAAGCCAATAGTACTGGGCCAATCACCTGCGGGCTGGTGATCTGATGGACACAAAGGAGTGGGGAAGCCCATGACATCATTAACCAATATGGCCACATGACCATATTTGGCCAATGATGTCAGGAGCATCATCGCCCCTTTGTTTACTGTAACTACAGGGTAGAGATTCCACCGCTTGCACATGAATGGTGTAATGCTCACAGCTCTCTTCCAGGTTCGTACCGAACCCAAGTTTATCCACTGTCAGGGCTAGGCTCAGCCCTTCCTTCTCTGAACTGGCCGTTCAGCTGTCGGCTAATTGCCAGCTCCTATCTCTCCACAGTTACTCAGCTGTTGATGATATCCTGCTCGTCAGTCCTGCCTACTTAAGCCGTCCGGTCCAGAGGATCTCTGCCTTCGCTTTAATCAACATCACAGAAACTATCTCCTGCGATCCTTTTCAAGACTTGCTTTGCTGACGTCCCTTCTGGCTCCAGATCCTGCTTGCTGTTCCACTACACTGATCTCTGACTTCTGGCTTGGCTGACTATCCGTTCCAGTTACCGAACTTTGGCTATATTTTGACTACGTTTTTCTTTTTACTTTTATTATTCAACAAGTGTGATTTAACTGTACTTCTGTCTCGGCCTGATTTCATGGTTTCTGACAACCACATCCAAGCACAATGTTCCCCATGCACACATTCAAGAAAGCGGCTGTTTCGTGATGCTGGGTGTTGTAATGACCATAGGCTGGAAACCGTGGATAATCAAAGTGCAGTAAATGTTATCAGCACTCCAAGGATTCTTAGAAAGGATCCAAAGCTTTATTGTTTAATCACATGATAGATAATATACAGCAAAGTTTCAGAGCCACGCAGGGCCCCTTCATCACTTGCCTGACAAAGGGGCTCTGTGTGGTTCTGAAACATTGCTGTATATTTATCATGTGACCACAGAATAAAGCTTTGGACCCATTCCAGGAATCCTTGGTGTGCTGATGACATTTTCTCCAAGTTCTGGAGTGAGTGGTTTGATCTGGTAAGGGTGGCGGGAGCGGAGCTGGGTGAATCTGAGATAGGGATGAGCCGAACACACCCCGGTTCCGTTCGCACCAGAACCTGTGAACGGACCAAAAGTTTGCGCAAACTTTAGAACCCCGTTAAAGTCTATGGGACTCGACCATTCAAAATAAAAAGTGCTAATTTTAAAGGCTAATATGCAAGTTATTGTAATAAAAAGGGTTTGGGGACCCGGGTCCTGCCCCAGGGGACATGTATCAATGCAAAAAAAGTTTTAAAAACGGTCGTTTTTTCGGGAGCAGTGATTTTAATGATGCTTAAAGTGAAAAAAAAGTGAAATATTCCTTTAAATATCGTACCTGGGGGTGTCTATAGTATGCCTGTAAAGTGGCGCATGTTTCCCGTGCTTAGAACAGTCCCTGCACAAAATGACATTTGTGAAGGAATAAAAGTAATTTAAAACTGCTTGCGGCTTTAATGTAATGTCGGGTCCCGGCAATATGGATGAAAATCAGTGAGACAAACGGCATGGGTACCTCCCGGTCCATTACCAGGCCCTTTGGGTCTATGGATATTAAGGGGAACCCTGCACGCAAATTGAAAAAAAGGAAAGGCGTGGGGCCCCCTGGCCCTATATACTCTGTACAGCAGTATACAGGCGGTACAAAAACAAGACAGGGACTGTAGGTTTGTTGTTAAGTAGAATCTGTTTGTAATTTTGAACTGGTACATTTTTAAAGTTTAGCTCCAACCAAAAAATCTATTTTTAAGCTTTTTGGAAAATATAGGGAAGGGTTATCACCCCTGTAACATTTGTTTTGCTGTCTGTGCACCTCTTCAGAAGATTTCACCTCACTTTCTGTCCCAATGATAAACTTTTTTTGAAAATTTGGGTTTTTTAGTGAAACAAGGATTGGTGATAAAGCATCATTGGAGAGGAGACACGATTTTCCCATATTAACTCTTACAGGAGAGAATTTCCCTTCCTAGGGGTAGATTTCATCTCACTTCCTGTTGTCTCCTTCCGTTTGCAAGTAGGAGTCGTTTGTAAGTTGGATGTTTGAAAGTAGGGGCCTGCCCTATATACTCTGCAGAAATTGGGGCCTTAGATGTTGATGTTGCCACAACACTGTAATGCCCCGTACACACGGTCAGATTCTCCGACGGAAAATGTGTGATAGGACCTTGTTGTCGGAAATTCCGACCGTGTGTGGGCTCCATCACACATTTTCCATCGGATTTTCCGACACACAAAGTTTGAGAACAGGCTATAAAATTTTCCGACAACAAAATCCGTTGTCGGAAATTCCGATCGTGTGTACACAAATCCGATGGACAAAGTGCCACGCATGCTCAGAATAAATAAAGAGATGGAAGCTATTGGCCACTGCCCCGTTTATAGTCCCGACGTACGTGTTTTACGTCACCGCGTTCAGATCGATGGGATTTTCCGACAACTTTGTGTGACCGTATGTATGCAAGACAAGTTTGAGCCAACATCCGTCGGAAAAAATCCTAGGATTTTGTTGTCGGAATGTCCGAACAAAGTCCAACTGTGTGTACGGGGCATTAGCCCTCACAGTTACTCTTGGTGGGTGCAGGAAAGGGCCCTGCTGTGAAATATTAGATTAAGAATTGTAATTACATGCACCTGTTGAACAGGGGCAGAAAAATTGGGCCTTTGGTGGTGGTGTTGCCACAACACTGTAAGCCCTCACAGTTACTCTTGGTGGGTGCAGGAATGGATCCTGCTGTGAAATATTAGATCAAGATTTGTAATTACTTGTCCCTGTTGAACAGGGGCAGAAAAATTGGGCCTTAGGCACTGGTGCCACAACACTGCAACCCCTCACAGATGCTATAGTTGGAGCGCAGGAATGAGCCCTGCTGCAAAGTATCGCATCAAAAATTGTAATTACACGCCCCTGTTAAACAGGGGCAAAAAATTGGGCCTTAGCCACTGGTGGCGGTGCCCAGAACCAAAAATGTTCTTACTAGCTATCAGCATGAAAATTGAGGAGGAAGAGAATTGTCACTCAGCATAACAGAATAATCACTCAGCATCAGCATAGGCAGTCTTGAAGGGATCTCACATTAAAAAAAAATATTCGGTTACATCAGCATCAGGTGCTTGGTAGCTGGTGATCCAAGAATGATTCATTTTTATGAAGGTCAGCCGATCGACCGTTTCAGTGGACAGGCGCACCCTGTGATCGGTTACAAAGCCTCCAGCAGCACTGAATGTGGATTCCGAAAGAACGCTGGATGCAGGAAAGGCCAGTAGCTCAATTGCATACTGTGCAAGCTCTAGCCAGTGATCCATCCTCAAGACCCAGTAACCCAGAGGATTTTCGGTGGGAAAGGTGTCCAAGTCTGATCTTGCCTCTAGGTAATCCTGCACCATGTGAATCAGACTTGCTGGAACCGATCATACCTTGGAGCTGCGGACTAAAAAATTGTCTGAACGCATCACGATCAGAACGGTCAGACGGCCACCTTCTCCACTGCTCCTTCTGTGACTGACCAAAGCCTCAGCAACACGTTGTCCAGGAGGACCAGGAAATTGTAACCTCCCAGGCTCTGGAAACATGTTGCACAAACCTTTCTGCAAGGCCTCCCAAAGATGTTTCATCCTCTGCTCCCTCAGCAACGGTAAGATAAGATCCGCAACCTTACCCTTGTAACGTGGATCAAGGAGGGTTGCCAGCCAGTAATGATCCCTCCCCTTAATACCACGAATACGAGGAACCTTCCGCAGGTTTTGCAGGATCAGGGAGACCATGCAGCGTAGGTTTGCTGAGGCATTCGGTCCAGAGTCCACTGGGTCACTAAGGACGACATGATCCGCAGCCACCTCCTCCAAGCCACGTACAAGTCCATGGGTTTCTTGAGACTGTAAATGATCCCTTAAAGACTGCTGTTGATGCTGAGTGCCAGGCTCCACCTCCATGCTGACACAATCCTCCTCCTCCTCCTCGTCCTCTTCCTGTGTGATTGGCGGGCATGCAGGAACACTGTCTGGATAAAGGGGGCCTTGAGAGGTAAGGAAGTCCTCCTCTTCCTCCATCTGTTCTGCCTCAAGTGCCCTGTCCATTATTCCATGCAGCGTGTGCTCCAACAGGTGAACAAGAGGGACAGTGTCACTGATGCATGCACTGTCACTGCTCACCATCCTCGTGGCCTCCTCAAATGGTGACAGGACAGTGCATGCATTACTGATAATAGCCCACTGGCGTGGGGAAAAAAAACAAGCTCCCCTGACCCTGTCCTGGTGCCATAGTCGCATAGGTACTCATTAATGGCCCTCTGCTGTGTGTGCAGCCACTGCAGCATGGCCAACGTTGAGTTCCACCTGGTGGGAATGTCACAGACTAGGCGGCTCTTGGGCAGATTAAATTCCTTTTGGAGGTCAGCCAGCCGAGCACTGGCATTATATGACCTGCGGAAATGCACACAGACTTTCCTGGTCTGCCTCAGGACATCCTGTAAGCCCGAGTACCTGCCCAAGAACCGCTGCACCACCAAGTTAAGGACGTGAGCCAAACAGGGCACATGGGTCAGTTGTCCCTATCGGAGGGTGGAAAGGAGGTTGGTGCCATTGTCGCAGACCACCATTCCTGGCTTAAGCTGGCGTGGGGTCAACCACCTCTGAACCTGCCCCTGCAGAGCTGACAGAATCTCTGCCCCAGTGTGGTTCCTGTCCCCCAAGCACACCAGCTCAACCACCGCATGGCATCTTTTTGCCTGCGTGCTTGCGTAGCCCCTTGAACGCCTACAGAGCACCGCTGGTTCTGAGGACAAATCAGCACAGGAAGAGGCCATGGAGGAAGAAGAAAAGAAGGGGGTGGAGGACAGAGGTGTGGCAGAATCACCACTAGTAGAATTTTGGAGGCGTGGTAGCGGAACAACCTCCAACACTACTGCACCCTGTCCTGCATCCTTCCCAGCTGCCAGAAGAGTCACCCAGTGCACATTGAAAGATAGGTAACGTCCCTGTCCATGCCTGCTGGACCATGAGACAGCAGTAATATGCACCTTACCGCTGACCGCCCTGTCCAGCGAGGCCAAGACATTTCCTTCCACATGCCAGTAGAGAGCTGGAATCGCCTTCCGTGAGAAAAAGTGGCATTTGGGAACCTGCCACTGAGGAACCACACATTCCACAAACTCACGGAAGGGGGCAGAGTCTACCAGCTGAAAAGGCAGCAGTTGAAGTGCTCGCAATTTAGCCAAGCTAGCATTCAACCACTGGGCATGTGGATGGCTGGGAGCGAACTTCTTTCGGCGGTGCAGCAGCTGGGGCAGGGAAATTTGCCTGGTACAATCTGACATCGGTGTACCGATAGCAGATTGCCCGCAAGTACTTGGCTGTGACACACCTAATCCTACACCTTCATTCCTCTCAGTGCAGGTTTCAGAGAGGACTGAAGGTATAGTGGGGTTGGAGATCTTAGCTGATGAGGAGCAAGGAGAGGTCCGCTTTGTTCTTTGGTGTGGGTCTTTTAGGTACGCTTCCCAAAGAACTATATAGCAGGTCGACATATGTCTGGTCAAACATGAGGTGCCCAAGCGGGTGATGTTTTGGCCACGCGAGATACGCTTGAGATATATGTTGCAAATAGCAGCGGTGCGGTAAGATGTACTCATCTCAAAAAAGGCCCACACCAAAGAACTTTTGGAATAACATGCAGAGACAGCAGTGCCCTGCACATGCGGAACTCTGCAGTGTGATGCAGTCACTGTGTTGCTCTTAAGCTGGCCCCTGGAGGGCATGTTGCCACGTTGGAGATGTGCCTCCTCCTTCTCCTCCTCCTCTCTCCTATCAGGCACCCACGTGGAGTCAGTGACTTCCTCATCATCCCCTCCCTCCTCATCACTGGGGCAAAGCTGGCAGTATGCTGCAGCTGGGGGAACATGACTGCCAGATTGCTGTCCTTCTTGGGCACCCCCTCTCTCTGGGCTCACGTTACTGCCTTCCTCTAGCTGGGTACCATCATCGGAGCCTTCAAAATGCTGGGCATCCTCCTGGAGCATGTACCCAACACTGTGGTCAAACAGTTCGGTGGAGTCCTCAGGAGGACATGGTGGGGCTAGGGAAGGAGTGACTGATGCCATTGAGCCGAGGGAGGAGGCCGTGTTGGCAGCTGCTTTGCCAGACAAAGTACCATGAGCCTGGGTGAGAGAGGATGAGGAGGATGAGGATGGCTTGGTCATTCACTCTACCAAGTCTTCGGCATGTTGCAGCTCAACACAGCCAGCTGCCGAAAAAAAGGACAGGCGTGTCCAACGGCCACGTGCTGATGAGGATGCACCGTGTCCGTGACCAGCACTGTTGCCTCTAGACACAGAGCCTGCTTGCCCTCTTTTATTGGCTTGTGACTGTCTGTCTCTCCTTGTTGGCCTTCCAGACATACTAATGGCCTGCAGTAAAATGTAGCTGAACAACGCTGGGATGTATATATATACTAATTATACTGCAACTAGCAGAATCAACTGCCTGCCTGTGGTATTAATAGGATCAAAACACCTGCAATTGTCTTCGGGTAGCTTTAGGTGCACACTGTGCAGAGGACACAGTACACTAACTATAAATACTGCAGCTGCCTGCCTGTGGTACCAATAGGATCGGAAGAAAACCAGCAATTTTCTTCAGGTTGCTTTAGGTGCACACTGTGCAGAGGACACAGTACACTAACTGTAAATACTGCAGCTGCCTGCCTGTGGTATTAATAAAATCAGAACACCAGCAATTGTCTTCAGGTAGCTTTAGGTACACACAGTGCAGAGGACACAGTACACTAACTGTAAATACTGCAGCTGCCTGCCTGTGGTATTAATAAGTTTAGAACACCAGCAATTGTCTTCAGGTAGCTTTAGGTGCACACTGTGCAGAGGACACAGTACACTAACTGTAAATACTGCAGCTGCCTGCCTGTGGTATTAATAGGATCAGAACACCAGCAATTGTCTTCAGGTAGCTTTAGGTGCACACTGTGAAGAGGAGACAGTAAACTAACTGTAAATATTGCAACTGCCTGCCTGTGGTACTAATAGGATCAGAAGAACACCAGCAATTGTCTTCAGGTAGCTTTAGGTGCACACTGTGCAGAGGACACAGTACACTAACTGTAAATACTGCAGATGCCTGCCTGTGGTATTAATAGGATCAGAAGAACACCAGCAATTGTCTTCAGGTAGCTTTAGGTGCACACTGTGCAGAGGACAAAGTACACTTACTGTAAATACTGCAGCTGCCTGCCTGTGGTATTAATAGGATCAGAACACCAGCGATTGTCTTCAGGTAGCTTTGGGTGCACACTGTGCAGAGGACACAGTGCACTAACTGTAAATACTGCAGCTGCCTGCCTGTGGTATTAATGGGATCAGAACACCAGACATTGTCTTCAGGTAGCTTTAGGTGCACACTGTGCAGAGGACACAGTACATTAACTGTAAATACTGCAGCTGCCTGCCCGTGGTATTAATACGATCAGAACACCAGCAATTGTCTTCAGGTAGCTTTAGGTGCATACTGTGCAGAGGACACAGTACACTAACTGTAAATACTGCAGATGCCTGCCTGTGGTACTAATAGGATCAGAAGAACACCAACAACTGTCTTAAGGTAGCTTTAGGTGCACACTGTGCAGAGGACAAAGTACACTTACTGTAAATACTGCAGCTGCCTGCCTGTGGTATTAATAGGATCAGAACACCAGCAATTAGGGGGGCGTGTCCGGCCGGCGAGAGAGACGGACGCTTTCTAGCTAAGCTCCCGCTCCAAGCCACCGCCGAGCGACTTATCAAGCGACGGAGGTACTCTTTTACACACAGGATGGCTTCCCTGGATGAAGCGGCACACGGAGCAGTCCGCAAGCGAGGTTCCCAGCGCTCAGCCCCGCAGAAACTGACAGATTTCTATCCTCCTAAGAGCGGCCGAAAAAACCAAGATGGCGCCGGCTCCGGAGCTCACACGCAGCAAGCTGAAGAGGGAGATATCTCCTCAGACTCCAGCAGCACGTCATCTTCGGTATGTACAGCTATTCACTGCACAAACACAGCAGAGACTGATTTCTATCCCCCTGATAGCCCATCAACACGTAGCCCTACTAAATTTAAAAAGGCTAAAGGAGCTGGCCAGGAAGAAGAATCTGACATGGAAGAAAGTGCTGCAGAGCATTCCTCTCAGACTCCTCTTGAACACTTTCCTTCATCTTCACAACCAGTGACACTGTCAAATATGAAAGATATGCTGATCTCTCTGAGAGACTCCTTACATATTGACATGATGAATATGCTGAAACCTATTAATGCCTCTGTACATGATTTACAACAAAGAATGTCTCATACTGAACACAAAATGGAAGATGCATTTTCTGCACACAATAACCTTGTAGATGTCTATAAAGAGCAACAAAATGATTTACAAAAAATGGCGGCCAAATTGGCAGATATGGAAGACCGCTCACGCAGGAATAACATTAAATTCCGCGGCATCCCAGAATCTATTACTACCAACGATCTTCAAGGTTATATACGCCAACTATTACGCACCTTAGTACCCAATGCGACTGACATGGAGCTGACAATAGACAGAGCGCATAGACTACCTAAACCGTCCTTTCTTCCAGATACAGTACCAAGAGACGTACTGACTAGAATTCATTACTACCATATCAAAGAAGAAGCCATGCGCGCTATAAGGAAAAATCCACAATTAACCGGACAATTTGCGGGTATTGCTTTATACACAGATTTATCGCAAGCTACTATACAACATAGAAAAAAGCTCCTTACTATCACAAAGGCTCTAAGGAATCATAATATATCCTATAGATGGGGGACCCCGTCGAAACTTACGGTTACACACCTGGATAAAACAATCAACATATTCTCTCTGGAAGCTGGCCTTAAATCTCTGAAAGAATGGGGAATTCTACCAACCGACAAACCGATGGAAAATAGACGGGAACCGTCTAAACTTCAAAAAGAATGGTCTTGACTCCTTACTTAAGATAGATTATACTCAGTACCTTACTTATTGCCACTGAAGGCGGTCCTTGGTGCTTAGGTAAACTTTAGTTACCCAAGAATTACTTCCTAACGCCATGTTGGCGTGGGATATTCGCCCTCAGATTTCAAGCAGTCCTTACTGCCTCTGGAATCCGGGGCAGGCTCCGGGATCCTTTTTACATTTTTTCTGTTTTTTTTGTTCTGTTTTTTATGTTGTCCTCACCTACTACATCCACTTGCCTGATCTCATTGACTTTCTTCCAACCTATTCTACTGATTACTGGTTGATAAACACAGCGTTAACATCTATCCCATGTTACTTATTTAAGATCATACTTCCATTCAACAGTAGATGGCAATCTTTACTCTGTATGACATCTACCTCTGATAAATATAATTCTGAAATTCAACAAACTACCTATGTGAAAATCTTCTCTTTCCCTTATAAGTTTTTACAAGAATACCCTACGTCTAGCATTCTGAAACAATAATTAATGACAATTAAGTTTGTTTCTCTGAACGCCAAAGGACTGAATAGCCCTTTTAAACGTAAACTTATGTGGTCGGAGGCCCAAAGGCTGAAAGGAGATGTTATCTGCGTACAGGAAACACATTTTTTGGAGGCCAAAGCACCACAATGTTCCCATAGACAGTATCCTCACATCTTTTTTGCAAACGCGGACTTAAAACGCAATGGAGTTCTCATAGCAATTAAAAATTCTGTTGCATTTTCTTTGCAGGAGGTTATCAAAGACCCCAAGGGGCGGTATATTATTTTAATTTGTACTATAAATGATGTTTTGTATACAATTGTATCATTATATGCACCCAACCAGGGACAGATAACCTTTTTGAGGAGATTTCTCAAAAAGATTAAAGCCATATGCAAAGGTAACCTTCTTATACTAGGGGACTTTAACTCAGTGGTAGACCCAAAATTAGACTGCTCTCCCCCTAAACTACACCATAAATCAACACTCCACTCCACAATACATAGCGAATCATTATACGATGTATGGAGATGTCACCACCCGGATGAAAAAGACTTCACCTTTTTCTCCAATCCCCACAGATCATATTCAAGAATAGATCTAATACTTACAGATCTGCCCTCACTATATAAAGCAAAACTTACTACCATTGAAACCATCACCTGGTCAGACCATGCCCCTATAACATTAGAATTAGAAGAACAAAATAGTGTGACCCCCGTAATTTTATGGCGCAATAATACACGCATCTTTACTCATAACACCCATCAAGAAAAAATTAAAAAACAACTAGAAGAATTTTTCCAGTTCAACACTACAGATGAGACCCCAACATCTACTATCTGGTGTGCCCATAAGGCTTTTATCAGAGGCCTACTACTGCAAATAGCGTCAAGGGAAAAAAGACAAAGAATGCAAGCAACTAAATCCCTTCTAACTAAAATTCGCCAATTAGAAACACAGAATAAAACAGACATGACCCAAACTTTAATAGAGGAACTAAAAAGTTGTAGATTAGAACTTAAACAACTTCTTATGTATGAATATGAAAAAGGCCTTAAACATTTAAGAGCTTCCTACTATTCCTCTGGAAATAAAGCGGGAAAGGTATTAGCCCAACATATCAAAACAAAACAAACAAAAACTAGAATAGCCCATATAACAGACCCCAAGACAGGAACTAAGCTATCACACCCTAAAGATATAGCAGATGTTTTTAAAAACTACTATAGCACACTTTATAATCTTCAATTAGATCCAAACACCTCCCAACCTACTACTGACGGAATTTCGAAATTTCTGGAAAAGGTTGAACTTCCGACTCTTGAATACGAGAGATTGGAGCGTCTTAATGCAAAAATATCAGTATCAGAAGTTGAGAAAGTCCTTAAATCTATGGCACTAAATAAATCTCCAGGTCCAGATGGACTATCAGCGGAGTATTATCAAAACTTCTCTGATAGTCTAATTCCTCATTTAGTGGAAGTATTCAACACAGTGGCATCTTCTGGCTCATTACCGACAGAAATGCTTAAAGCCCTAGTAGTCACATTACCCAAACCAGGGAAAGATCCCACCACACCACAAAATTTTAGACCAATTTCTCTCCTTAATACAGACATTAAAGTGTATGCAAAGATCGTTGCTAATAGATTGGCTGAAATAACCCCGTCCCTAATTGCCCCTGATCAGGTAGGATTCGTAAAGGGTCGTCAAGCTCCTGATGGCACTCGCAGGATTCTTAACCTACTCCGCATAGCTGAAAACCGCAAACTGCCTACGGCCTTTATAGCGTTAGACGCTGAAAAGGCGTTTGATAGAGTGCATTGGGGATATTTGCAAGCTACTCTCAAAAAATTTGGTTTCACAGGCCTTATCCTATCTGCCATTTTAGCATTATATACAAATCCATCGGCACAAGTCTTTACTTCCTCTGTACTCTCTGATACCTTCAACATAACAAATGGCACAAGGCAAGGCTGTCCCCTTTCCCCTTTGATTTTTACTTTAGTAATGGAACCATTTGCGGAGGCCATCAGAAGCTCATCCAACATTAAAGGTATATCTATAGACGGTAAAAGCCATAAAATAGGACTTTTTGCAGATGACGTCATTCTGACACTTTCCGAGGTTGAATCCTCATTACCAGAAATATGCACACTGATCGATTCCTTCAGCGCCATATCATACTACAAGATTAATATTGCCAAATGCCAAATTCTCACTACTAATATCAGTCATAAAATAAGAGCAAAAATGAAAGTATTATTTCCTGGTAATTGGGACAATAATAAAATCCAATATTTAGGGATTTTTCTCACAGCTAAATCTGTTCACCTTTATGATGCCAACTATAAAAAACTGCTACATTCTGTTCAGTATGAACTCTCACAATTGGGCAAATTCGAAATATCCTGGATGGGAAGGATAGCAACTTTAAAAATGATTATTTTACCAAAAATTCTTTACATACTTAGGACAGTCCCAATACTCCTTCCAACCTCTTTCTTTAATAAACTCGACACTTCACTAAGATCATTTATCTGGAAAGGAGTCAAAGCAAGAATAGCTTTCTCTATCCTTACAAAACACAGATCGAAAGGAGGAATGGGGGTACCAATAATCAAAGATTATTATAAAGCAAATCTTCTAGAACAGCTTAAAGCATGGCTTGATCCATCCTCAACAAAACAATGGGTTACTTTAGAAAAAAATATGGTGACAAATAAGAATCTTAGAGCCTTATTATTTGCAGCGGCTACTAAAAAACCAATGTATCTAACAGAACATCCTTCAATCTCTGCCTCACTTCAGGCTTGGTCAGGTCTCCTGAACAGGAAACAAGAACCTATACATATTCCCTTAGATGATATACCACTAGAAACATTTGAATTCTTAATTCCAGATTTTTCAGTTCAATCGTGGTTAAAAGGCGGGTTCTTAACTTTAAAAGAGCTTCCAGAATTAGTTAAACAGACAGATAAATTTAAGATGTTACAGATTCAACATCTCCTGCAGTCCTTTACATCTGATAACATAACTCTAGACAAAAGCATATGGGAATATTATCATAATAACTCTATCCAAAAAGGGGGTATCTCACTTATCTACTCTCTGCTTCAACCCAACACTCCAATCAGACAAACACCAGCAATATTGAAATGGGAAACAGATTTAAATACAACATTCTCGGAACAAGAATGGTCTAGAGCAATAAGAATTAGTATTGAAAGTTCACATTGTGTGTTACACTGGGAAAATGTATATAAAATACTATATAGGTGGTACCTAACTCCAGTTAGATTAGCGAAAATTTATAAAGAACAGTCCCCAGAATGCTGGCGTAATTGCGGGCAACCTGGGAATTTGATGCATATACTTTGGCATTGCAAATCTATTTCCAGCTATTGGAAATCTGTCTTCCAACTGATTTCCTCTGTCACGGGTATCATAACCAAACCATCTCCAGCATTGGCGTTGCTAGGACTTTCAATAGATCTCTTCCCTATCAATTTCAGAACGATAGTTTTACATATTTTAATAGCAGCCAGATTATCCATAATGTGTCAATGGAAAAACGACATAGCACCCACACTCACAGAAGTTGTCTCTAGAGTAAATCTACACTGCATTTATGAACATTCATATGCTAATATCCATGGTAATAAAGACAACTTCAAACGAAAATGGGAAAGGTGGATTACAACACATAACTTAACTAATATCCTCTGAAAAGTTATAACACCGGCAAACACATCTTCAACAACAAAAGTTAGCCAGTGAGGACTAGATAGTTACACTAGTAGTAGTAGTAGTAATAGTGATAGTTATAGTTGAGGGATACTTCCATTGCAACACTAGCTATAACGGAAAATTTCCAATTTATATTTTTATCCATTTTTGTTCTGTTTTATTTAGAGGTTTCTTTGATTGCTATTACTCTATCATAACTTCATAGGTTGAGATCGACATCCTAAATAGAGAAATATCCTTTAATCGTAACTGCATGTATATGGTGATCAATAATTACCATGCTTAGAAAGTATGATTTGTGATTCTATAAAGGAATATTGTAAATG
Organism: Aquarana catesbeiana; assembly: GCF_042186555.1. Taxonomy (NCBI): domain Eukaryota; kingdom Metazoa; phylum Chordata; class Amphibia; order Anura; family Ranidae; genus Aquarana; species Aquarana catesbeiana. The sequence continues at coordinate 22,431,314 of NC_133324.1, forward strand.
GTTCTCTACTATCATAAATAATATTATAGCCATAAGGAAACATATGGTTAAAAGCAATAGGAATCATTTACTGTATATTGCTAATTTGTAACTTAAAATGTTGGTGTATGTTTCTTTGCAAAGAATTTATATCCCTGTAAATGTTCAAAACTAATAAAAATTTTCAAAAAAAAAAAAAAAAAAAAAAAAAAAAAAAAAAAAGAACACCAGCAATTGTCTTCAGGTAGCTTTAGGTGCACACTGTGCAGAGGACACAGTGCACTAACTGTAAATACTGCAGCTGCCTGCCTGTGGTATTAATGGGATCAGAACACCAGACATTGTCTTCAGGTAGCTTTAGGTGCACACTGTGCAGAGGACACAGTACACTAACTGTAAATACTGCAGCTGCCTGCCTGTGGTACTAATAGGATCAGAAAAACACCAGCAATTGCTTTCAGGTAGCTTTAGGTGCACACTGTGCAGAGGACACAGTACACTAACTGTAAATACTGCAGCTGCCTGCCTGTGGTATTAATAGGATCAGAACACCAGCAATTGTCTTTAGGTAGCTTTAGGTGCACACTGTGCAGAGGACACAGTACACTAACTGTAAATACTGCAGCTGCCTGCCTGTGGTACTAATAGGATCAGAAAAACACCAGCAATTGCTTTCAGGTAGCTTTAGGTGCGCACTGTGCAGAGGACACAGTACACTAACTGTAAATACTGCAGCTGCCTGCCTGTGGTATTAATAGGATCAGAACACCAGCAATTGTCTTCAGGTAGCTTTAGGTGCACACTGTGCAGAGGACACAGTACACTAACTGTAAATACTGCAACTGCCTGCCTCTGGTACTAATAGAATCAGAAGAACACCAGCAATTGTCTTCAGGTAGCTTTAGGTGCACACGCTGCAGAGGACACAGTACACTAACTGTAAATAGAGCAGCTGCCTGCCCGTGGTACTAATAGGATTAGAAGAACACCAGCAATTGTCTTCAGGTAGCTTTAGGTGCACACTGTGCAGAGGACACAGTACACTTACTGTAAATACTGCAGCTGCCTGCCTGTGGTATTAATAGGATCAGAACATCAGCAATTGTCTTAAGGTAGTTTTGGTGCACACTGTGCAGAGGACACAGTACACTAATTTTAAATACTGCAGCTGCCTGCCTGTGGTATTAATAGGATCAGAACACCAGCAATTGTCTTCAGGTAGCTTTAGGTGCACACTATGCACAGGACACAGTACACTAACTGTAAATACTGCACCTGCCTGCCTGAGGTACTAATAGGACCAGAAGAACACCAGCAATTGTCTTCAGGTAGCTTTAGGTGCACACTGTGCAGAGTACACAGTACACTATCTGTAGATACTGCAGATGCCTGCCTGTGGTACTAATAGGATCAGAAGAACACCAGCAATTGTCTTCAGGTAGCTTTAGGTGCACACTGTGCAGAGGACACAGTACACTAACTGTAAATACTGCAGCTGCCTGCCTGTGGTATTAATAGGATCAGAACACAAGCAATTGTCTTCAGGTAGCTTTAGGTGCACACTGTGCAGAGAACACAGTACACTAACTGTAAATACTGCAGCTGCCTGCCTGTGGTATTAATAGGATCAGAACACCAGCAATTGTCTTCAGGTAGCTTTAGGTGCACACTGTGCAGAGGACACAGTACACTAACTGTAAATACTGCAACTGCCTGCCTGTGGTACTAATAGAATCAGAAGAACACCAGCAATTGTCTTCAGGTAGCTTTAGGTGCACACGCTGCAGAGGACACAGTACACTAACTGTAAATAATGCAGCTGCCTGCCCGTGGTACTAATAGGATTAGAAGAACACCAGCAATTGTCTTCAGGTAGCTTTAGGTGCACACTGTGCAGAGGACACAGTACACTTACTGTAAATACTGCAGCTGCCTGCCTGTGGTATTAATAGGATCAGAACATCAGCAATTGTCTTAAGGTAGTTTTGGTGCACACTGTGCAGAGGACACAGTACACTAATTTTAAATACTGCAGCTGCCTGCCTGTGGTATTAATAGGATCAGAACACCAGCAATTGTCTTCAGGTAGCTTTAGGTGCACACTATGCAGAGGACACAGTACACTAACTGTAAATACTGCACCTGCCTGCCTGAGGTACTAATAGGACCAGAAGAACACCAGCAATTGTCTTCAGGTAGCTTTAGGTGCACACTGTGCAGAGTACACAGTACACTATCTGTAGATACTGCAGATGCCTGCCTGTGGTACTAATAGGATCAGAAGAACACCAGCAATTGTCTTCAGGTAGCTTTAGGTGCACACTGTGCAGAGGACACAGTACACTAACTGTAAATACTGCAGCTGCCTGCCTGTGGTATTAATAGGATCAGAACACCAGCAATTGTCTTCAGGTAGCTTTAGGTGCACACTGTGCAGAGGACACAGTACACTATCTGTAAATACTGCAGATGCCTGCCCGTGGTACTAATAGGATCAGAACACCAGCAATTGTCTTCAGGTAGCTTTAGGTGCACACTGTGCAGAGGACACAGTACACTAACTGTAAATACTGCAACTGCCTGCCTGTGGTACTAATAGGACCAGAAGAACACCAGCAATTGTCTTCAGGTAGCTTCAGGTGCACACTGTGCAGAGGACACAGTACACTAACTGTAAACACTGCAGCTGCCTGCCTGTGGTACTAATAGGATCAGAAGAACACCAGCAATTGCTTTCAGGTAGCTTTAGGTGCACACTGTGCAGAGGACACAGTACACTAACTGTAAATACTGCAGCTGCCTGCCTGTGGTATTAATAGGATCAGAACACCAGCAATTTTCTTTAGGAAGCTTTAGGTGCACACTGTGCAGCGGACACAGTACACTAACTGTAAATACTGCAACTGCCTGCCTGTGGTACTAATAGGATCAGAAGAACACCAGCAATTGTCTTCAGGTAGCTTTAGGTGCACACTGTGCAGAGGACACAGTACACTAACTGTAAATACTGCAGCTGCCTGCCCGTGGTACTAATAGGAACAGAAGAACACCAGGAATTGTCTTCAGGTAGCTTTAGGTGCACACTGTGCAGAGGACACAGTACACTTATTTTAAATACTGCAGCTGTCTGCCTGTGGTATTAATAGGATCAGAACACCAGCAATTGTCTTCAGGTAGCTTTAGGTGCACACTGTGCAGAGGACACAGTACACTAACTGTAAATACTGCAGCTGCCTGCCTGTGGTACTAATAGGATCAGAAGAACACTAGCAATTGCTTTCAGGTAGCTTTAGGTGCACACTGTGCACAGGACACAGTACACTAATTGTAAATACTGCAGCTGCCTGCCTGTGGTATTAATAGGATCAGAACACCAGCAATTGTCTTTAGGCAATACTGCAGCTGCCTGCCCGTGGTACTAATAGGAACAGAAGAACACCAGGAATTGTCTTCAGGTAGCTTTAGGTGCACACTGTGCAGAGGACACAGTACACTTACTGTAAATACTGCAGCTGCCTGACTGTGGTATTAATAGGATCAGAACATCTGCAATTGTCTTCAGGTAGCTTTAGGTGCACACTGTGCAGAGGACACAGTACACTTATTTTAAATACTGCAGCTGCCTGCCTGTGGTATTAATAGGATCAGAAAACCAGCAATTGTCTTCAGGTAGCTTTAGGTGCACACTGTGCAGAGGACACAGTACACTAACTGTAAATACTGCAGCTGCCTGCCTGGGGTACTAATAAAATCAGAAGAACACCAGCAATTGTCTTCAGGTAGCTTTAGGTGCACACTGTGCAGAGGACACAGTACACTAACTGTAAACACTGCAGCTGCCTGCCTGTGGTACTAATAGGATCAGAAGAACACCAGCAATTGCTTTCAGGTAGCTTTAGGTGCACACTGTGCACAGGACACAGTACACTAATTGTAAATACTGCAGCTACCTGCCTGTGGTATTAATAGGATCAGAACACCAGCAATTGTCTTTAGGTAGCTTTAGGTGCACACTGTGCAGAGGACACAGTACACTAACTGTAAATACTGCAACTGCCTGCCTGTGGTACTAATAGGATCAGACGAACACCAGCAATTGTCTTCAGGTAGCTTTAGGTGCACACTGTGCAGAGGACACAGTACACTTATGCCCCTTACACACGGTCGGACATTGATCGGACATTCCGAGAACAAAATCCTAGGATTTTTTCCGACGGATGTTGGCTCAAACTTGTTTTGCGTACACACGGTCGCAGACAGTCGTCGGAATTTCCGATCGCCAAGAACGTGGTGACGTAAATCACGTACGACGAGACTAGAAAAGGCCAGTTCAGAACCAAGCGCTGCACCCTTTGGGCTCCTTTTGCTAATCCTGTGTTGGTAAAAGTTTGGTGAGAGAAGATTCACGCTTTTTCAGACTCGTGGCTTTCAGATCGTTTTCTGCTGTTCAGTTTGTGCTTGTGGGTTTGTATCTGCTCTTCAGTGCATGCAAGCAAGCAACGCGTGACTTTGTCATTGTGTTCTTGTTCGTTCGTTACTGTTTTTCAGGTCGCTCTTCACAGGCCTTGCTGTTTTTCAGTGCATTCTGTTACTTCGTTCTGAGCAGCGTACCGTTTTCTAGCCATGTTGTGTATACGTACTCCTCGTAGAGTTCGTGCTGTGCGGGGGCTTGGTGTTGGGGTCCTGACCTTGACACAAGTCCAGTCCGTGAACAGGGTGGGGAGGAAATCATAGACCAAGAATTGGTTGCTTCAGCGTGACCAGTTCTGTCATATGCCTTTGCTCCGTGAGATCCGTGAGAATAATTCTGATGACCCCGTATTTCACCGTTTGTTGGCTTTGCTGACCCCCTATATCAGCAGGCAGGATACCTGCATGAGGCAAGCCATCACTCCGAAGCAGAGGCTCGTCGCCACCCTGTGGTAATTGGCAACGGGGAGAAGCCTGCAGGACTTGAAATTCTCAACAGGCATCTCCCCCCAGGTTTTGGGAATAATTATCCCAGAGACCTGTTCTGCCATCATCCAGGTCCTGCAGAAGGAGTATATTAAGGTAAGATTTTTATCCTTTAACATCACATTTTATTGTATATAATGTTTGATAATATATTGTATTTCTTTTCTCATTCCCTAATTACCATGATTGTAATATGCTGTGAATGTCCCCTTTGTCCTCATACATGCTTGATTTTTATGTAATTATTTTTGTTGTCCTTCATACATATTTGCCTTCACTTACCTCCCCAGCATGGTCTCCTGGTCCTATATTCACCTCATGTAATCACTTAACAATGTATTTTATCAGCTCCATAGTAGTGCTTTACCTCAAACACCCCCTAAAATGTTTTTAAATGTGATTTGTGCTTTAAATTCAGGCAGAGTGCCAGAGGCTTTTTTGGGGGGTCCCCAAATCATTTGGAACCCTCCCTCCCCCCAACTGCTTAGTCAGCTGATACCAATTCTCTATCTATCCTCAATCATCTATCTGCTGACTTTGCCAAACCCATACACACTATACCCATCTCTTTAGTGGTCAGATTTATGGATGAATTCCCCAAAGCATGTAGTGCAAGGGCCTGCCTGTATACTTTCAAATGGTACTATTTAAAGTTTTTTTTATCCTATTATTATCTTGATAGGTAATAGCAGAATGTCCAAAAGTGCTCAAATGTGTACAATGTGTATTTATATCTTTGTATTATGACACTTCTTACCTGTCCAGTGGGCTGCCAATAGTGTAACTAAGGAGGGGCTGTTCAAAGTAATACCCATTATTTAGGAATTCATCTCTCAATGAAGTGGAGAAGGTTACCTGTTCAAGAGCTCCCCCCCCTATAATGTTAGAAATGACCCATGAGGGGGGGGAGGGGGAATATGATAGGTGTACCTTATACTTTGGTCTATAAAAATTCCCATAAATAAATGTTATCTTGATGTTGGCCAAGAATGTTTGTGTCTAATCTGCTTTTCATGTTTATGTGCAAAAAGACACATTTTTTCTTTCTATCCTCAACAGTTTCCTTCCACGCCACAGGAATGGCAGACTGTGGCCTCCCACTTTGCCCAGCGGTGGGACTTTCCTAACTGTGGAGGGGCAATTAATGGGAAACACGTCCACATCATCCCACCACCCAGCTCGGGGTCGTACTATTATAATTATAAGGGGTTCAATAGTATTGTGATGTTGGCGGTGGTGTCGGCTACTTATGAGTTCCTGTATGTGGACGTGGGGAAGAATGCCGGATGTCTGATGGTGGAGTCATCGCCCAGATGGAGTTCTACAGGCATTTCCAGAATGGCAGCTTGGACTTGCCACCTCCAGAAGACAATGTGGAAGGACTCCCATTCGTCTTCATTGCGGATGAAGCCTTTGCGCTGGGGGACCATCTTATGTGGCCATTCCCGATAAGGACCCTCACCCCGGACCAGAGGGTTTTTAATTATCGGCTGGCCAGAGCCAGAAGGGTGGTGGAAAACACGTTTGGAATCATGGCCAGCCGGTTCCGCCTATTTCTTACACCCATACACATGGCGGAGTACAAACTGAATCATATTATCCTGGCGTGCTGTGTTTTACACAACTTTTTATGGCAACATTCTGCTAACTATGCTGGCTCAGTTGGGCCTGAGGCCGGAATTCAAAATGAACCAACCCTGACAGCGCTTGAAAGTGGCCGTCCTGGCTTGCCCTCCCTGAGTGCCTGTGATGTCCGGCTAAGATACCTTGAATTCTTTGCGGGTAGGGGGGCTATCAATATGCCAGACAATGTGTGAAACCTTTATCAAATTAAAAAAAAAACATTAAGAAAATCTTTGGTGACATTTACTGCTTGTGTTTGTTTTAGCTGACCCTGACAGAAATGTGTTGAGTCCTGAAAATGGCGTGATTATGTAACCTTATACAAAGCACTGTTGGGTGTTATTTACTAAAGGCAAAGACACTTTGCACTCCAAGTGCACTTGAAACTGCACTTGGAGTGCAAAGTGGATTTGCCCTTAGGAAATAACCCCTATTGTCACTGAAAACACCAATTAGAGCACAACAAAAGTGTTGTAGTGTTGAGACAATAATCCACACATTCTTGATTAACAATCTTTTTAATACCAGCACAATCACATGTGCATTTAGAAAAGGTTTTTAAAACAATCCAACATGTTTGCTGTATAACAATTTTTGGAGTCACAATAGAAAAAGTAGAAATGTCCATTTAAGATAAAACAGGCATTTTTAAAACCCACAAGAAAGACACAAATCTTGAACTTACAAAGTTCACATTTGGTAGAACTTGAAGGCAATATCAGACATGAGTATTTAGGAACTGTGTTAGATATTGCGTTCAGATGGGGTGAAGTCACCCCCGGAAAAGCCAAATTTTGAAGATGCACACAAATAGCAGAATGTCAACATGTGCTAGCTGCCATCATGGGGGATCAAGGGACGTGTTTTGGGGGAGCAACCCCTTCCTCACAGCTACTTTATTATTGGGGAAGGGGTTGCACCCCCAAAACACGTCAATTGCTCTCCCGTGATGGCAGATAGCACATGTTGACACACTGTGTGCATCTTCAAAATTTGGCTTTTCTCCAATTAGACAAAAATGTTAAAATTGTAGCACACCATAAAAGAAAGGGCTTTGGAGGGGTTTTAAACTCTCCCCCAAACATCAATGATGTTCTTATTTTTTTGAAGAACATCATTGATGCTTTTCTTGATGTTTTCCAAGTCCCTATTACACTCCATGATCTCCCCAATCAGGATCTGTGCACTTTCAGAGGTGAAATGCTCTGGATCCACAACATCACGATCACCTAAAAAGATATAAACCAAAAAAAAACATGTATTATAAATATGCCGGCATCCATCTCTTACCCGAGCCTGTGGTCGCAGACACTCACCTGTTGTGGTGCCAATTTCCACCACGTCTTCCTCCTCCTGCTCTTCTTGTCTTTGGGGGATTTCCCCTTCTTCCAGAGGTGGGGGGTCTCTGGTCTCCTCGGATGAGGGGTGTCCTCCGAGTCTTTTCTCACCTATGTAAAAAAAAAAGGGTATACTTAGCACAAAGATATTTGAGGGAAGAACTATAAATATGAAACATTGCTTGGAAGTGGGGTACAATTGTCTGTTTTGGCAAAGTTCCAAGATGTAGAATTTTTAGTGTCCTTTGTCAAGCTTCAATACTTACCTGTTTTGTACAAGCTTCACAGATGGAGACACCCCTATAGTATACACTGGAGCACCTGTGTGCTCCCTAATAAAAATGGTGTTCTGGGGTCCCACACTAGTGCTCCAGCGTCCAGATGTCTAAACAGCTGCTGAGTGTCCTCTCCTTACACAGAATCTAGTTTGCATTTCATTCTATTAACAAACACATCTACACAACCAAATTAGTTTCAGACAAGTAGGCCCTAAAAAATGTTGGCAAATGCATATGGCCCAAACAATGGTGTTTTATAGGCCGAAAGAAAAATGTTTGATACGAACGAATAATGTGCCCATGAACATGAAAGTTGACATTTTAAACTGGATTAACAGTTAAGAAAAGCACATGGAGCAGCACGAACGTAATAAAGACAAAAAGACTAGGAACACAGTGCAACTACTTACTTTTTTGCAGCACTCTCTGGATCTTTCTGTACTGCTCGTGTTCTCGTAATTTCAGGTCCAACCAACGCTTCCTGAGCTGATCTTTCGTTCGACGTACCCTGAAATTCCGGTGCAGACTTTTGACCACTTTCACCATGATCTTAGCCTTTCGGACATTGGGGTTGGGGTAAGGTCCATACTTTCCATCATAGTCGGCCCTCTTCATTATGTCGACCATCTCCAACATCTCCCCAAAGGACATATTTGATGCCTTAAATCGTCTCTTTCTGGATTGGGACGTTTAAGGCTCCGGGCTTTCTTCCTCCTCCTCCTCGTTGGTGTAAATATCAGACACCTGCTCTGACTCCGCCATGTGCTCTTCCCCACCGAACGAGAAGGGGCGGGGAATAGACTAGAAAGAACGTCAGGGGCGGGCGGAGTTTCACGCATGCGCAGTGTCTATAAAGCGTAACACGCGTGCGTAGTACATACGATCTGTGAGCAGAGGAAGGAGTAACGGAGGCGATGATCGTGATAACGAAGGTAAGATTTAACATTGGGCCTATACTGCTTCTAGATTGAGGCCTGTATTTGCACAAGTTTAGAAGACTTTAGGCTGACATTAGGGTTTGTCTTGTGTTGTGTCTTGCAGTGAAAATGGATATCTTGAAAGATAAGGACTTTATGCCAATCTTCATTGATATGTTCAGGGAGCTGCCTTGTCTGTAGGAGATAAACCACCCTGAATATAAGAACCAAACAAAGAGGAAGGCAGCGCTGGATCAATTGCTGGAATTTGTGAAGACCGAGATACCCACGGCAGACATGACCTATTTGAAGATCCTAATTGGTGGCCTGAGGAGCACTTATCTAAGGGAGCACAAGAAGGTCCAGGATTCCCAGAGATCTGGAGCTGCAGATGACATTTATGTCCCAAGGCTGTGGTACTATGACAGACTGCATTTTCTGGCAGGTCAGACTGAACCCAGGCCAGCACTCTCCACTCTTCCTTCCACGCTTCCTTCCCCCCCAGCTGAGGCTTCTGATGTCCAACCTGGGCCTTCCAGGCAGCAACATGTGGAGGAGCCCAGCTTGAGCCAGGTATAGCATTCCTCTAAATATTTCTGCTTGTCCAATCAATGATGTTAACTAGATGTTAGTTTGGAGTACTAATTTATGATTGTGATGCAAAAACTAAAACCATGTCCCTTTTTCATACACAGGGAAGTCTCAGCCAGGAGGTGGCCGGGCCAAGCAGGCTGCCTGATATCCAGGTTCCTCCCCTCTACCTTCAAAGACAAAGTGGCAGGAAGAGGAGTGATCTGGAGGAGGCTGCCATAGGCCTCTTTTGGAAGACTACAGAGGCCCTGAGAAGCCCCCACAGTGTGGAGGAGGACTTTGCTTGCATAACTGCCTGCAAAATGCTGCAGATGGAGGAGGGCCAATGACTCCTGTGTGAGTCCTTAATTTTGGAAGCTCTCAATAAGGGGTTGAGGGGCCAAATAACATCTGCTACCCACATTTGTGACCTCACACATAGTCCTCCTCCTCCTCCAGGTCCTACTACTCCTTCTCCTCCAGGTCCTACTACTCCTCCTCCTCCAGGTCCTGCTCCTCCTCCTGCCACATCTCCAACACCAGAGCCACAGCCGGGAAGGAAGCATGGAAAGAAGACCAGAAAGTGATGACCCTGGATCCAGTCTGGTCTGGCAAAAGATGCAGCCTCTTCTAGTAGAACAGCCTGGGGACATAGATGTCATCTGCTGCTTTCCGGATCTCTGGGACTTCTGGACCAGACTACACTCCCTTAGATATGGACTCCTCAGGCCACCAATTTTGATGTTAAATAATTGATGTCTGCCCTAGGGGTCCAAGGCTTCGCCAATTTCTGATGTTTCTCCAGCATTGCCTCCCTCTTTGTTTGGTTCTGAGCCCTTAATAAAGGATTTTTGGTTTCAATTATACTCGCCTATGTGTGTTTTCCTTCAAAAGGACAGTTTGTTTGTGAGGATTCAGGTACATTTCAAAAATACAATGTGAAATTAACAAGGGACACCAACACCAAACAATCTCATTGAGATTAAATAATATAAGATATCAATGGTGTTGTGGTAACTTGACACACAAAACACACACAAAAATATTAGGGAGTAAAAATAACCAAAAAATAAAACAAAGATCAGCCTTGAAAAAAATACAAACTCAAAAAAAACAAAAAACGGCCTTTAAAAAAAATAAAAATAAATAAAACAACCAAAAAAAATTTTTGTCAGATGTGACAAATCATAATATATTGAGGGAATCCCGATAAATAATAAAGAAAGAAGTTTGAGAGAAGTCTGTGTGAATATGAGCAGCAAAACTACTTCATTCTTCTCACATTATAAAGAAGAAGAGAGTGCGCTGTATTAAACCATTTTTTACATTGCAGCATGACGAAAGTGCTGTATCCATTGTGAACGCTAATTTTACCAGAACGAGCTGTTCCGTCTCGGAATTTCTTCTGAGCAAGTGTGGCACTTTGTGCGTCGGAACTGGCCACACACGGTCGGAATTGACGCGATCGGATTTTGTTGTCGGAAAATTTTATAGCCTGCTCTCAAACTTTGTGTGTCGGAAAATCCGATGGAAAATGTCCGATGGAGCCCACACACGGTCAGAATGTCTGACAACACGCTCCGATCGGACATTTTCCATCGGAAAATCCAAACGTGTGTACAGGGCATAACTGTGAATACTGCAGCTGCCTGCCTGTGGTACTAATAGGATCAGAAAAACACCAGCAATTGCCTTCAGGTAGCTTTAGGTGCACACTGTGCAAAAGACACAGTACACTAACTCTAAATACTGCAGCTGCCTGCCTGTGGTATTAATAGGATCAGAACACCAGCAATTGTCTTCAGGTAGCTTTAGGTGCACACTGTGCAGAGGACACAGTACACTAACTGTAAATACTGCAACTGCCTGCCTGTGGTACTAATAGGATCAGAAGAACACCAGCAATTGTCTTCAGGTAGCTTTAGGTGCACACTGTGCAGAGGACACAGTACACTAACTGTAAATAATGCAGCTGCCTGCCTGTGGTACTAATAGGATCAGAAGAACACCAGCAATTGTCTTCAGGTAGCTTCAGGTGCACACTGTGCAGAGGACACAGTACACTTACTGTAAATGCTGCAGCTGCCTGCCTGTGGTATTAATAGGATCAGAACATCAACAATTGTCTTCAGGTAGCTTTAGGTGCACACTGTGCAGAGGACACAGTACACTAACTGTAAATACTGCAGCTGCCTGCCTGTGGTATTAATAGGATCAGAAGAACACCAGCAATTGTCTTCAGGTAGCTTTAGGTGCACACTGTGCAGAGGACACAGTACACTAACTGTAAATACTGCAGCTGCCTGCCTGTGGTATTAATAGGATCAGAACACCAGCAATTGTCTTCAGGTAGTTTTAGGTTACACTGTGCAAAGGACACAGTACACTAACTCTAAATACTGCAAATACTGTAAAAACACCTGCCTGCCTGTCAGTATATTAGGAAGAGAATAACAGGAATGGATCTAGTTAAACCGAATACAGTTTGTATATATATATATATATATATATATATATATACACACACAGCACCTAGGATGTATATATATACACAATAAACTGTAAGTGCGGCTAACTGACTTGCCTGCCTACTCTATCTAACTTAAATCAAATGACACTGTCTCTCTGTCTATCTCTCTCCGCCACCGCAATACACTACACAAGGCCGCCACACAGGCGGCCTTATATAGTGTGGGGCGTGTACTAAACCCCCTGAGCCATAATTGGCCAAAGCCACCCTGGCTTTGGCCAATTACAGCTCTCTGTGCAGACGGCGCTGTGATTGGCCAAGCATGTGGGTCATAGTGCATACTTGGCCAATCATCAGCCAGCAATGCACTGCGATGCCGCAGTGAATTATAGCCCATGACGCGCCACTCGAATTTGGCGCGAACGCCCCATAACATTCGCAATTCAACGAACAATCAAACAGGCGATGTTCGAGTTGAACGTGGGTTCGACTCGAACTCAAAGCTCATCCCTAGTCTGAGACTAGGTTGTTGGTCAGGCACATGGAGGGTGGGGGGTCAGTCTCAGCCATTGCTAAAAAGATGGTTAGCCTTTTTGTTCAAGCTACAGGGACCGCCGAATTTCACAAAAGATTTTTGGGTGAAAAAGGCGATAAGAGGGTACAACAAATGCCATTCACAGAAAGACACTAGGAGGCCTGTCACTTTCACGATCCTTCAAAAAATTTGTGAACAGTTGGAAAATGTGTGTTCTTCAGCTTATGAGGTTATTCTGTTTACTGCAGCCTTTTGGCTTGCATTCTTCGGGGCATTTCGGGTGGGAGAGTTGGTAAGCCTGTCTAAGCAAGTAGCAGGGGGGTTCATGGTTCAGGAGGTGGGGGCAAGTGAAGATAGGGTGGTGTTATGGTTATGGAAGTCCAAAACGAATCAGTGGGGCAATGGTATGAGGGTCATGCTGTTTGCCATGGATGGTTTGGGTGTGTGCCCCGTAAAGGGGGTCAAGGCTTTAATGGGGGTTCGACCGCATTGGGGTGGGCCATTTTTATTGCATGCGGATGGGTCATACTTATCCAAGTTTCAATTCGTGGCAGTGGTTAGGAAATGCCTGCGAGCGGAAGGTTTCGATTGCCGGCAATTTTCTTCACACTCCTTCCGCATTAGGGCGGCCACAGAAGCTGCTTGGTGTGATTTGGATGAGGCAGCTGTTAAGAAATTTGGGTGTTGGGAATCCAAGAGATTCCGTTCATACGTGCGTCTGCAATTGATATCAGAAGGTTGATTTTAATGGGTAGGGGGCACAGTAGACGTGTTTAGTTGAATGATATTACGCTGTATATGTTAAGTTGGTGTGTTTTTACCTGGGTTGTCATTATGTCTTTACAGATGGAGGTTACCCACGCCACGTCTGGATTTTGGGGCATTCTTATGTATTCTGGGGGGCGAGGAGAGCAGATTTTAGGCCAGATGGTAGGCAACTGGGCATAGCAAGGAGGGAGCAGGTATGGAGCAGAGTGGTGCCGGAGGTGGAGTGCTATGCCCGACTCGATCGCCTGCCTGACATTTTGGTTCTTCATGTGGAAGGGAATAATTTGAGGGTCAGGCGGAGCAGGGATTTGATTTCGGCCTTTAAGTCGGATTTCCTGATGCTCCGTTTGACATTACCGGATATGTTGCTGGTTTGGTCCGACATGGTTGCACGGACTACTTGGCGCATGGAAAGATCGGTGGTGAGGATTATTAAACGCGGATAAAAGTAAACAAGGTGGTGGGTAGATTTGTGGTACGAAACGGGGGTTTGATTATTAGACACATGGAGTTGGAGCTTAATGTGGGCCTGTACCTGGGGGGTGATGGTGTTCATTTGACAGCGGTGGGGATTGATCTGTGGGCACTAGGTCTTCAGGATGGAATACAGAGTGCCCTGCAGGTGTGAAGGGGCCCTTAAGGGTAAGGTGTCATCCTTGCGGGCTGTGGCGGTGTCCTTGGTCTTTGATGGTGGCAGATAACATATTTATGAAAGTGGTGGGGGGCTCATCGGTGGGATGGGCCCCTCTGGGGTATTCCAGTGGGACGGTGGCTGGAATATGTTTATGGATGCACTGCGGGAAGGGGGTTATCTCTGAACTGTTATACGGCTGGAGGCCTGGCTATGGTATAAAGGTCCCACAGTGTATTGGTGAAAAATGTTACATTGGGGGTGCCGTCAAAGACCAATAAGCTGTATTATGTTAATAAAAGAGTTGCCGTTATAAAATGTTAATTGGTATTTGGAAATTATTTAGGTTTTGTTAATAAAAGGCTGCTATGGCCATTTAAACTCCAAAACTCCTAAAACAATGGTTGGGGGTAAGTGCATTAAAAAGGGGGTAAGGATAAGTGGTGATATTTTTACTACATTGGTCAAGGGAGGCCCGGAACAGAGAAGAGAAAAAGGACAAGTAGTGAAGGGCCAGGCATGACTAGGTGTAAAGTGAGGCAAACAAAGGGTTAAAAAGTAGAAGGACATAGAAGAGGTGGAGGCAAGAATGGGAAAGTGTGGTGTGCAGAGGAGCTACATAAAAGAGGAGGTGGAGACTTCCTGGAACAGTTCCGTGCAGTGAGAGACAGGAGGAGGCAGTTTTCCCACCCATCCTCCCTGTGTTTTTGTTGTGGTGTGTGGTATGTTTGTTTTTCTTTTATTTCAGGTCAATGGATTTGGGTCATCATAGCAGCGGTATAACGGCGGTGTCCTTGGTCTTTGATGGTGGCAGATAACATATTGATCGAAGTGGTGGGGGACTGCTATGGCCATTTAAACTCCAAAACTCCTGTGTGGTCTTATTATTGGAGGGTAAGACAATGTTTGGGGGTAAGTGCAGTAAAAAGGGGGTAAGGATAAGTGGTGATATCTTTACTACACAGGTCAAGAGATGTGTGAACCGGCTCCATAGACAGCCAGTCACAATCTCCTGTCATGCGAATTGGATACTGGGAAACTTGCATCCAATTCGCACTAGTGTGAACCCAGCCTTAAAAAAAAAGAAAACTAATGTAGGCACCTCATCTGAGGACCAGCAAGGTGAAATATAATACATTTTTGTTTTTGGGTTGAGATACATGTTAACACTGATTGTTTTCCAGACTAAGGCCGGTCATACACAGTGCAAATGTCTTTCCTGCAACCCGTGGTATCGACTTTGATATGCTTTTACTATCCACTTGTTTGTGAGTATGTTTCCTTCTTTTTGTTTTTAATAAATATTACTTGGGCAATGCGCAAGGTTGGTGAGCCATCTCTTCATTGTTTTACAGAATAAGTTTAATGTTTGTAGTCTTTCCCCATAGGTGAGATCCTTCAGACCCTTTATTAGCTTTGTTGCCCTTCTCTGGACTCTCTCCAGTTTCAGTACATCCTTCTTGAGGACTGGTGCAGAGAACTGGAGCATACTCCAGGTGCGGCCAGACCAGAGTCTTCTAGAGTGGGAGAATTATCACTTTATCTCTTGAGTTTGTCCCCTTTTTAATGCATGCCAATATTCTGTTGGATTCTCTTGCAGCAGCTTGGCATTGCATGCCATTGCTGAGCCTATCATCTACTAGGACCCCCAGGTCCTTTTCCATCCTGGATTGCCACAGATGTTCTCCTCCTAGCGAGTACCTTGCGCTTGTATTTTTGGCATTTTTCAACATTAATCCTCATTTTCCATGTACCGGTAGTTGCCCACCCCATTATTTTGTTTAGGTCTTCTTGCAAGGTTTCCACATCTTACGGAGAAGGTATTGCCCTGCTTAACTCTGTATCGTCTGCAAATAACGAGATTGAGCTGTTTATTCCATCCTCCAGATCGTTTATGAATAATTTAAATAGGATTGGTCCCAGGACAGAACCCTGGGGGTCTCCACTTTCCACACCAGACCATTCCGAGTATTCCTTATTTATCACCACCCTTTGAATTCGCCCCTGCGGCCAGTTTTCAATCTATGTACTCACCCTAGATCAGAGTATGATCATTTCAACATAAAAACACAACCTATGTATGAGACATGTAGGTGGACTTGTTACCTGATGACCCCCATAGAATAGCAATGGCACATCGCCTGGCCCATGTGTAGTGTTTGCAGCCTCCCATTCTGCTGTGGTTCATTCTCCATGATTGAGTGTAAATACATACCCAGCCTTTGAAAGGCAGTGAGAATGCATTGTATATCCTCCTCACAACTTGCTTTAACCCTTTGGATCCTGCACAAGTAACACCATTCACTTGACTGGGTCATGATTGGTAGGCATACAGGGGGTATAATTCCTTCCACAGCTGCAAAGAAAAGCATTACAACCATGGCAGGTGTACACCCAAAGCCTCTTCCTCTGCAGCTAAAGGGGGTAAAAATTGAAAGAAGGTAAAACCACGGCTTTGTCTGTTTATTGTTGCCTGGACCAATTTCTTGCCCTTATGCTGACCATGACTCTGTCTGCACCTGAACTGACCCATCTGTACGTCTGACTAACTATGTTCTAGCAAGACACCAGTCCCAGCCATCCCTTGCAGACAACTGTATGCCTGGAACCACAGGAACAAATGTTTTTTCCAAAAATTATTTTTATATACTGTATGTATTGGAGTAACATACAGAAGGCTTGAACAATAGAAACTCTTTTCTTCTTCCTTTATTTAACCTCTTGCACTTTCTGGCCCACAAACATGGCATTCCTGGGAGCAGTGAAGTACTGGCAGACTAGGCTTGCTAGGTTTATAGCAACTGGGACTGCTATAGGTGACACCATTCTAAGCTATATTCTCTGACCACTCCCATAGAGGTGACAATTACAGTACATTTCCTTACATACAATCAGTGGCGTCGCTAGGGGGTGGCTTCTGGGGCCCATAGCCCCAAGTCTCTTACTGGGTGACCTTGTGTCCTGGATACATACATTCCACGACAATACAATGTCCCGAAATAAAACTAACAGAGTGAGCAAGCTCTTCCATAACACTGGCGTGCACTCTGCCTCCAGTTGATACTCTATCTACTGGTCACTGGTTGCTAGAGCCGCCTGATGTCTAGCAACCAGTGATGTCATGGCTGCAACTCCCTGCCCTGCATTCAAAGTCGGTGCCTAGTCCATTCCACTATGGACATCCACCCACCTCCTCTATCTTCTGGCAAGTGACACTGCATCTGGGACAGGTCAGTAGGGGGCCCCACTCCCGGCATCCCAAAGAACCAGGCTGGACTCTGCTACTTCACCTCCACTGGGATCTCTAATGGGCACCTGACCCTTCACAGCATGAAGCAGCCGGCACCAGTGATGTCCCGATCACACAGTAATGCCCCTTGCACACGGTCGGGAAAATTCCGACCGTGTGTAGGCTCCATCGGACATTTTTCATCGGAATTTCTGCCACACAAAATTTGAGATCTGGATCTCAAATTTTCCAACAACAAAATCTTTTCTCGTAAATTCCGATCGCGTGTACACAATTCCGACGCATAAAGTTCCACGCATGCTTGGAATCAAGCAGAGGAGCCGCACTGGCTATTGAACTTCATTTTTCTTGGCTCGTCGTACGTGTTGTACGTCACTGCATTCTTGACGTTCGTAATTTCCGTCAAGATTTGTGTGACCCTGTGTATGCAAGAAAAGTTTGAGCCAACGTCTGTCGGGAAAAAATCCATGGATTTATTTTGTTGTCGGAATGTCCGATCGTGTGTACAGGGCATTAGTGTTATTCTAGTAGGAGGGAGAGCCCCCAGCCTCTGCCCTCTCCATAACGAGAATTGCCGGGAAAACATTGAAATGTCAGAGGAAGTTCTAAAGAGCTGTCTGATGGATGGATGAGCCTTGAGCCTCTTTGTTGGTCACTTTCTTCACCTCTCCCCTCCCTAACCTGCCCGCTTAGAAAGCTCTGTGGCTGTGCTGGAAGAGTCATAAATCACTGTGAGGGGAAGGGAATGTACAGCTGTCAGTGTGTGTGTGTGTCTACATGTCTACTGCCTGTGTGTGTGCTACACTAAGACATGGGACAATGCTGGCTGTATGATTAAGGCCTGCTCACCCACTGTATACATAGCATGTCACTGTACACATGGTCCCTGGTAGAGAGACAGTCCCTGACCTGGAGACCTGTCCCTCTCCTTCACCCACTACTGTGTATGGCATTGATTTGTATTCAGAGCAAAAGTTCCGATATTATTATATCTACCCGTGATCAGATGGTTGAATATAAAGCATGCATGCTTCAAGTAAGCTCACACTGAGACTGCTTAATTCAGAGTCAAATTACTTTCTGTTTAATATTTCCGCCTCTCAAGACTTTTATACATTCCATTAAAGATTGAGATACGTCAACAAGACTGGTGCATACAAACCACAAATAAAAATACGTATAGTGATAAAACTTTGGTTTTAGCTGGGTGCTCATTTGTGGAAGTTGCTTTTATTCTTGCAGCACTTTGCAGCACTTCTTGCTCCTTTTAATTCATTTGTGTTATGTTCGTGTTATGTTGTTATATTCTGAATGTATTCTGGGAAGCAGGCACAAACTTCTGTTAACTGTTTCAGTCAGTCCAGTTCCTAAGCAAGCTTTGAAGAATATCTGAAAATGTCTTAAGGCTTATTAAGTGTAGAAGCTGAGTTATATATGTTGGGTATATAAAGCTGTATTGGAATAGACAATTCACCATGATCACATTTCTCACATCCATTACAGTCCCCCCTTGAAGCTGTCTATTTCAAACTGTCCCTCATACTAAAAGTCCTACTCACTTCCCTGGCCCATTCTCCTCTGCAACTCTTTTCAGCTGTATATAGAGAAGAGCAGTGACTACAATTCACGACCCCCCTCGATACAGCTTGGAGAGGGGCAGTCAGGTGCTGTCTGTCCCTGTAATCCTATGGCGTTGCATAGGTGACTGTAACGGAGCGTAACACATAATCATCATCAAGTCTTACATAATCATCATCATCTGGTATTTTTTGGTTCACAAACATGGGAGTAGATTGGTCAACAGCTTTTTCTACACACTTCTTAAAGCAGGGAAGAACACAGCAGACCATGACAGCTAGGGTTACTATAATTGTCAGAATGGCTATTCCGATCTGTGTTAAAATTCCCTGCCATCCCTCCTTGATCCAGATGAAGTACTGGTCCCAGGGGTTAGAGAGCTCTGAATTCTTCTTTAATTCTTTGGACAAATCCTCAAGCTTCTGGATGGCTAAAGCCACTTTACCATTTGGGCCTGTGTTATCTGGCATATAAGTACAGCATGTACTCGTTTCAGGTAACATCTTACACACACCCCCATTTTCAGCTAGGACCATATCTAAGGCCATACGGTTTTGGAAGGTCATATGTGAAGCGGCTTCTAGTTGTTCGGCTAAACCTTGGAATGCATCCCTGGTGTAATTAACAAACCTTTGTTGGTTGTAGTAGATGTAATTTATACATGAGGGTCGAAGCTTCCTGCTGAGGCACTCCTACGCCTCCTGTTAGGCCTGGGTGTGTTGTTTGTATTCGGCTTTGGGAACTCCCCACTCTGGCTTATTGAACATATCTTTCAGTTGGAAAGGCTTTCTAAAACCGGGATACCCACTTCCCCACCATAGGCCCAGAACATAGGTCCCACTGTCTCCTGGGCTAGGATTCTCAATGGTCAGCCTGAACTATTTTGTGTAAGGCTGATTTGTGTGTTTGTTGATTGTCATTCTATCTAAGAGTGACTTCCCATTTTTGTCTTTCCTATTTTGGGCGTTTTCAGGTTTGTACCCCCAGTTTGTACCCCCAGTGTTCCAACCCACTGCTCCCCAGGAATCACAATTGTTACCCCAATAGGAATCAGTAACGCATGCATACACAGTCATGGGTCTTACTGCTTCTGTTGTATGCAACTGTCTGCAACTGTTGTAGGAAATAACAACCCACTCTGGGGGCTGAACCAAACAATATCTCATAGGGTGACAGACCATGGTTTCCCCTTGGAGTGTACCTAACACTGAATAAGGCAATGGGTAGGCTGTCTGGCCAACTCATTCCCGTTGTCTGAGACATTTTTAGCATTCTAGATTTTATTGTGCCATTCAATCTCTCCACCTTCTCACTGCTTTGAGGATGATATGGGGTGTGGAAAGCTAGTGTGACCCCTAAAGCTGCCCATATTTCCTTGGTCACTGAGGCCGTGAAAGCCGGCCCCTGATTGTTCTCTATGGCCTCTGGGACACCATATCTGCACACTATTTCTGTAAAAAAAGTCTTTTAGTTGTGGAGTGATCCCTGGACCCAAGTAGTATTTGTTGATTAGGGCGTTCATCAAGGTTTTTGACAGATGAGAGGTACCGTGGGCCCACTGTACCATTGCAGGAAACATTGATCGTGGCAGACACAGTCTCTTGTTTAATTTCATGATTCCTTCAACTTCTATGGCTCCTTTTTTGATCCACACTTCTTTTTCTTCTTTGTCAACTGCCTCCTGTTGCTCCTTGAGGTGGGTCCTATTTACAGGAGGGTTTTATAGAATCCTGGTGGTTTGTACAATCTCTTCAGGGGTATCTATTGGGCCATCAAGGATGGGTGCATTCACTCTGCTGACCACTTCTCGCATCCCATCTGCAGCTTGTTTCGCAGAGGTATCTGACAGGTGATTGCCTCGTGCTTCTTGGGAAACCAGCTTGCCGTGCGCTTTTACCTTAAGTATAGCCACTTGTGCTGGGAGGAGTAGGGTATCCATTAAGTCCTTGATAGCTGCACTGTGTTTTACAGGTGTTCCTGCTGCTGTCAGGAACCCTCTGGTTTTCCGGATGATCCCAAATTTTCCTTCTGCCAATTTGCATGCCATAGTTAGGGCCTGGAGTTCTGCTTTCTGGACAGACATAGAGGAAGGTAATGCCTGCATACCTGGAACCATCCACAAAAATTGTCAAGTCAGGACATCAAGGGCTATTTCACTGACTGTCGGTAAGTGTGTTGTTTCCATCTTCATCACTTCGAAGCAGTCATGTGCGGTGAGATGAGGATCATTCTCCAAAGAGGTTCCCCCCTCGAAAAGAGGAAGCAGAGTGGATGGGTTAAGGGTATCACATCAGAGGACGGTGATGTTATCGGGGAGAAGCAAGGCACACTGGAGTCTGAGGTATCTTGCTGAGGACAGGTGTTTGGGCTGTCCTTGGTTCAGTATGGCAGTTATGTCATGAGGGGAATTGGGCTGCAAAGACGGCTCTGAGGCAGGAGGGTCCCCCCCTTGGTCCCCCCTTGGTCCCCCCCCTGGCCACTGAGTCCAGTTGACAGGAGTAATAACCAATGGGTCTGAGTCTGTTACCATGGGCCTGAGCCAAAACTCCTGTGGCATGTCCTTGTCTCTCTGAGACAAACAGTTTGAAAGTCTTTTAATAGTCTGGGAGTCCCAAAGCAGGGGCTGTTGAGAGGATCTCCTTCAGGGTTTCAAAATTGTCCACAGCTTCTGGAGAAAGCGAGAAAGGGTCAGATTTCAGGGCATCATAAACGAGTTGCATCAAGAGGGAGGCTTCTGGGATCAAAGAACGGCAGTAGTAGATTAATCCTAGAAAGGCGTGAAGGGGCTTTTGACCTTGAGGCAAAGGGTTGGCCTTGATTGCAGCAACTCTTTCTTCAGTGAGATGTCGGGTGCTTTGGGAGATGCAGTGGCCTAGGAAAATCACCTTCTCTCTGCACCTCTGCACCTTTTGCTTCGAGGCCTTGCATCCTTGCTCAGCCAGGTAGTGGAGGAGGCTTTCAGAGAAGATTGAGGCATCACCAAGGCACAAGCAGGAGGTCATCTACATACTGGAGGAGTACAATGTCTGGGTGTAACTTCATCCAGGTGTTCAGAATGAGGGCCATTGCCATGGCGAATTGGGAGGGAGAGTTCTGGGCACCTTGTGGCATAACAGTCCAGGTGTAGGGGGTAGGTGGTGACACAGGCTTGCCTGAATCCTTGTGTGGAAGGTCCATGTGATCCGGAGAGGGGCGGGGTGGTGGTCGAGGTGGGGTGTCATGTCCCTGGTACTGGGCGCTTTCATGTGGACCACGGTTGGGGCTTGGTTGACTGTGGGTGAATTTCCGAGGGCTTCGGTATTCCCTTCTGGAGTGCCCTTCTGGAGTGGTCTTCCGCAGTTGTAGCAGACACTTGGAGTTGGTACTGGTGGGCGCAGATAGGGTGTGTCAGAGGCCATCATGAGAGGAGCTACTCTCTACTGCTCTGTGAGGATTCTGGACCTAATAACCACTATTAACAATGTCTAAAGCTTCATTACTCTATACTCAGGGCGTGATAGGATCAGACCCTTTCTATTGACTCTTTAAGACCTGAGACAAATGCAGCAGCTAGCATATGTCTATGTGCTTTGTTCAGCATGCTAAAACCGAAATCAGTAAACATTTGTGCTATTTTATTGTGATATTTCTCAACAGATTCGCCTTTTTCTTGTGTGACCTCTTGTACACATATTGGCTTCAGGCGTTTTAGAGTGGAGATGTGAACCATCTCCATAGAGAATAATTGTTTTTTTTTTTTTATTTACAAAACTACAAAATGCTCAGATGTGAATGGTGCCTAAATCACCAAACACTTGTGTGGTTCTAGTTCATAGAATTATTTGCAACCTTGAATCACTTTCTCTTTCTTTATCAACCACAATTCATCTGGCATAACGCCCAGAATACATAACTTCCTATTTAATTACAATACTCTTAAATATGTTTTTGGTTGAAATTAAACATTTTAAAATCCCTAATTATTGCTAATACAGCTTAAACTCAATTAAAACCATTCGCATAAATATAGCACATTTGCTGTTATTAGAGAAACTCCTTAAAGTCAGACTTTGAAATAATCAAGACAACCTATACATAAATGATTTATTTAATTAAAATGCTACATTGATTGCTACTATGTTCCATCACTGGAAACATGTGGGTGGGTTTCGGTGTGGGCTGTTCAGGGGGTGGTGGCATAGGGCGTGTTGCCACAGGGGGAGGTGTCACTTAGAACAGAGGGGCGGTAGATGAAGGGCAGTGTCTACTTCCTGGGGACCAGACGCCATTATAAGGCGGTGGCTGACTACTTAGCTTCCTCTTTTCTGTTTTTTTAATACACAATACGACCATTTTGATTATTTTAATTAATTTCATGTTCTGTCCACCTTTCTTCCTGAATAGCGTTTGCAACTTTAAACCAAGCATCTGCTGCTTGTAGCAACCCATGATCTGACAACAGACCTTTTTTATGTTTCAAAACAGTACGCCATTCATCTACTTGTAGCCTTCCTCCCAAATGCATATCAACCACACACTTTTGCCAATTTATTTCCCTTTTTGACAGCACCCTCTCCTTCCCTAATACCAAGTCACAGGCCAAACTGCCCTCTTAAATTTTGCCCCATCGTTTCAGAGTGAGAGAGAGAGAGAGAGAGAGAGAGAGAGAGAGAGAGGGAGAGGGAGAGAGAGAGAGAGAAGCCTCTCAGCAAGACACTTAACAAACAGATGTTTGTTAGCAGTTAATATTCAATGAACCACTTTAAACGTCATTTACATGTTCCAACTCAAAGCCCAAACTTCTCACTGTCTTTTTCTACCTCTTCAAGCCCTTCTGGTTGTTAAGGTTGTAAGGGGCACCCCTCGCCCCCCCTGTCCTGCTATCCTGGCCTCAGCCTCCATGACCTCCAATGATTTGCCAACAACAATTTTGACTGGATAATGTACATTCAATCTGAATACCAATAAATGCGCAGCATGTAGCAGTAGGGGTTTGTAACCAAGGATTTCCCTCCTATACCCTGGCTCTACCACCTCAATCAACCCCCAACCCTTTTCATGTATCCCAAATAACAGTCCACAAACACACTTAGGACATGACATTACCAACAACAAGATGTGACCAACAACAAGCAACAAGATGTGTGACAACCGTAGAGGAATACAGGATTGTTCAGATCTCACGGGATCCCCACGCCACCGCTGGACATATTCCTGACGCCCCCTCCTGGTTTTCCCGTGCACTTCCTTGCACTCGTGCTTTGCCGCACAATTATTTGTTCCCCAGGAGGAGTTTAACCACGTCAACTAATTTCATCCGTGACTATTTAATCAATCCCTCATTCCCAACAGCTGCCACAAAACACAAGATCTATCAACAAAACAGAAATGAACAAAACAGGTGGTAGATATAATTGCAGGTTCCTTATTATATCAACAGACTCGAGGCAAGATATATACCTGTCTTTGAGGGCCGCAGGAAGCCAATATGGGCACAGAGGTTGACCAGCCACGGGTACAGGATAAACAGTAGACTAGATATACGAGATATCAAAAGTGTCTTATTGTTTTTAGAGGTGATCAGTCTCCATCCTGTCTCTCCGTGTTGGCTTGTCCCGGTCCCTTCTCGATCGGCTATCCCTTGGGATCCTAGCCTTGAGCCCCACGTTGGGCGCCAAAATGATTTGGATTCAGAACAAAAGTTCAGATATTATTATATCTACCCCTGATCAGATGGTTGAATATAAAGCATGCATGCTTCAAGTAAGCTCAAACTGAGACTGCTTAGTTCAGAGTCAAATTACTTTCTGTTTAATATTTCCACTTTTCAAGACTTTTATACATTCCATTAAAGATTGAGATACGTCAACAAGACTGGCGCATACAAACCACAAATAAAAATACATATAGTGATAAAACTTTGGTTTTAGCTGGGTGCTCATTTGCGGAAGTTGCTTTTATTCTTGCAGCACTTTGCAGCACTTTGCAGTACTTCTTGCTCCTTTTAATTCATTTGTGTTATGTTCATGTTATGTTGTTATATTCTGAATGTATTCTGGGAAGCAGGCGCAAACTTCTGTTAACTGTTTCAGTCAGTCCAGTTCCTAAGCAAGCTTTGAGCTTTGTGGAATATCTGAAAATGTCTTAAGGCTTATTAAGCGTAGAAGCTGAGTTACATATGTTAGGTATATAAAGCAGTATTGGAATAAACAGTTCACCATGATCACATTTCTTAATCACATCCATTACAGCACTGTCCCTGATTAATGGGGACAGTCCTTGTCTCATAAACCAGCCCCTCTGTCCTTCATTTATTTTTTTCTGTTCCTCTACCAAGTGTAACTATCATAGTTTGAATCCCTGTTTGGTAAGGACAGTTCCTGATGTATAGAAGAAGTCCATGTTCTAGACCAGTGATGGCGAACCTTGGCACCCCAGATGTTTTGGAACTACATTTCCCATGATGCTCAACTACACTGCAGAGTCTATGAGCATTATGGGAAATGTAGTTCCAAAACATCTGGGGTGCCAAGGTTCACCATCACTGTTATAGAAAGTCCATTATAGAGACAGCCCTTGAAAAAAAACTATATTTTTTTACTTTCTGCTATATACATATCCAATAAAAAAATATTAAAAAATGGAATTTCTTCATCAATGTAGGCCAATATGTATTCTGCTACATGTTTTTGGTAAAAAAAATACCAATAAGCATATATTGATTGGTTTGTGCAAAAGTTATAGCATCTACAGACTATGGGATAGATTTATGTATTTCTACTAGTAATGGTGGCGATCAGCGACTTATAGCGGGACTGCTATATTGCAGTGGACAAATTGGACACGCTGCATCTGGTGGCAGGTGATAGCTGTCCTGTACCATGTCCCCAGCCATTAGTAGAAATTTAAAAATCTGAAGTGAGATATATTGTTTAAATATTGTTTAATATATATATATATATATATATATATATATATATATATATATATATAAATATTAATATTAAACCATGGGATCCGCACTCAGATATGTAACTATATATTATGTATAAATATAGATATACACACACATACACACACGTATATTATATACATGTGTATGCCCACCCAAGCATATGACTTTCTTTACTTCGCTGCTGTGGGCTCTAGTCCCAGATCTTTTGTAGACCTAGCAATGCTCCTGCATACAATTGCTTGATGCACAAGATACTAGACATTTGCACTGCCGAAAAATGTGTTTGTTTTAGTTTAATTCGTTTTTTTTTGTTTTTCGCGTCATTCGTTATGATCAAAATTTGTAAATTTGATAATTCGTAAGTTCGAAAATTCATAAATTCGAAAATTTATAAATTCGAAAATAAGAACGAAAATCCAAAAGTTCGAAAGAACGAAAATCCAAAAATTCAAAATAATAACTAACTAATAATAACTAACTATTAAGTTATAGGTATTAAAATTTCCTTTCAAACTTTGCTGCTAGTCAACGTAACAAATACGAATTTATCCGAAGTTACGAATTACTTGAAATAACGAATGCCGCATCTAAACAAATGGAACAGAATGAATTATTAATAATAATTATAATAATAATAATAAGTTTTCATTATTATTGTTATTTATTATTATTATTAATTTGTTAAGTTCCATTAGTTTAGATACGGCATTCGTGATTTTGGATAATTGGTAACTTCAGATAAATTCGTATTCGTTACATTCACTGACTGCCAAATTTTAAAAGGAAATTCCAATACCTATAATTTAATAGTTAGTAATAGTTAAGTTATTATTAGTTAGTTATTATTTCAGATTTTCGAACTTTTGGGATTTCAAATTTTTCTTCTTATTTTTGGATTTTCGTTCTTTTGAATTTTCCTTTTTATTTATGGATTTTCTGATTTTCCGAATTTCCTGATATTTCGGATTTTCAGATTTTTGAATTTTGAATTTCTGAACTTCTGAATGTTTGAATTTTCTGGATTTTCGAATTTCCGATTTTCCAAATTTGCGAATATTCAAATGTACAAATTTTCAAATAATAAAATTTATGAATATTCGGAAAAATTTGTTAAATGGGATATTTCCGAATGAGCAAATTTGCCGAAATTCGTTAAAAAATTAATTCCCAACAAAACAAATTGCACATGTCTACAAGATACTAAGTCCGATATATAATCAGTCCAGAACATATATATTGTCATACTTCAGAGCAGCAGAATGTGCTCTGAATGTGAGAAATATCTTATAAAAACATATGACTTTGTGTAAAAAATAAAAATGAAGCCTTCAAAAGAATCGCTATGCCTTTTAAAAACACCTTAGGGTGTTTGCTTTCCAAAATATAGCCATTTTGTGAGTGTTTCTACCGTTCTGGTGCTCCAGGGCCTCCAATGTGGTAGGCAGTTAAGAAATTAGATGCATAACTTATGCCCCAAGAATGCCTGAAGGTGCTCTTTGTATGATGAGGCCACAATGTAGTGCACTGGGAACAAGATTAGAGATTTTTTGGATACATTCTGGTGTCACTTTGACTTTGTATAGAAGTAACAGGTGCGTAAAAATTGGTCTTTGGCTGTCGGTGGCGCCCTCCCACCGTAACCCTATAGAGCAGGGATATGAAATTAGCAGACCTCCAGCTGTTGCAGAACTACAAGTCCCATGAGGCACTGCAAGACTCTGACAGCCACAAGCATGACACCCAGAGGCTGAGGCATGATGGGACTTGTAGTTTTGCAACAGCTGGAGGTCCACTAATTGCATATCCCTGCTACAGAGGTACTCTTGATGAAAGCAAGAATTGGCCTTGCTGTAAAAAATTGCAATGATATACACCTGTCAAACAGGTGCAGAAAAATTGGTCTTTGGGTGTCGGTGGCGCCTTCCCACCGTAACCCTATAGAGGTAGTCTTGATGAAAGCAAGAATAGGCTGTCAGGTCACCTTGAGGCTAGGTGACAGATACACTCTGTAGGAGTCGGAAGTGCACCGCTAGGTAGTGGACCCTAGGACTGACTGCTGCGGATTGAACCCTGGGAGGTTCAGGAAGCAGGTCTACTGAATCACTGACACAGATCCCACTGGGAGCTAGAGCATAGATTCCCCAGGGCGCGGAGTCTAAGAGCCAGCAGGTGTTTACCAGAGCCTCTAGTGGTGAGGATGGACTGCGCTGCAGTCTGGCTCCAGGTCGCAGCCCCTAGGGTCTCACAGCTCATGCTCACGGTAGACTACAGGAAAAGAGGAAGGAGGCAGCAGGCTGGAACAACAAGGAAAGTAAGGGACAAGCCAAGGTCGGGGCCACAAGCAGACAAGGACAACAGAGTTCACGCCAAGGTTCAGGGTCACAGGCAAACAGGAATGGTCGGGGACACGCCAAAGGTCAGGGTCACTGACTCGGTTAAATTGATGATAGGCAACTCCTATCCTCATATTGATTAGTGGTTCCAAATTAATAATAACTACTGCAGTAGGGAACAGACACAAAAGATACGCTCAGCATCTTTCCAAATTACTGTTCTGCTTTATTATGACGCAATTGAAGGTTTTTATGCACATGATTACGTAGGTATCACATTAATATTACAATTGTACATTTATGGTAACAAGGGGCGTTACATAGGCAGGCTTATTCTAATCAGGACTCAAAAGAATGTAAACATTTACTGAAAACATTATTAGTGCCGTGTGCACAGTGAGGGCAGTGTGCAATACATACAAAATAGAATACAATTATATACAGAACTTACAAATTTCCATTACAGTCTCCCCTCTTTTGATCAATATTTTGATCACTAACCATACCTGCTATCACCTTTAACCTGGAACCTCCACACGCTTAGGTAGAGGTAGTCCTGGCCAAAGAGGCAAAAAACTCCATTGTGGAGAAAATAATAGCTGAGCAACTTTTTCATTACAAAATGACTTTTTATTGTGAAAAACAAATGATTGATAAGACATATTTACAGAGTACTGGCTGTACACTCCTGTGGCCAGAATGGCCTTCTAGCTTAATTGTTGGCATGCTGACTTATCAGCATATGTAAACACAGACAATTCTACATCAAATGGAAGACGTACAAAAGACAAATATGACTTCAACATGGCTAAACTATTTTTCAAATATATATATCCCTTACAATTAAAGTAACTGAATCAAAAAGTACCCTAGACTGTGATCACAAGAGGGAAACAAATCTTTTCTTTAATTTAGTCATTTTTGCAGTGTCTGGTGTGGATCCAGGTGACTTTTCCTTCAAGTTTTGCAAAAACTGTACATGAAATAGATGCTGTATTGAGTCTCCAAACATTTCCTTATATATAAATGTCTCTTAACAATCCACAAGTCACCTGGCTTTAGTTTTAGATCCTTCCAAACTTTTAGGATCTGGAATTGGGGAGAAAACACATAAATGAGTTTGTCAAAAACCTTAAAAGATCAGCAACATTTTCTATGAGATCCGAATGAAGGACTTCAGCTGCTGAGACAAAATATAAGCAAGTGAGTAACACACTCCCAAACCAAAGTCCAACATCCCCCTTAGGGGCTTCATAAAATATAAGAAAACATTCAGGCAAAAGTTTTCTAGTTTCTTACTCTACTTTGTCTGATACATTGTAGACAGTAAGGGGTGTAAAAATAAAACCTCAAAACTTCTAGTAAGGACTCTCCTATAAAAAATGATTTCCTCTGTTACTCTCTGTACTCCCTGGCACTCTGTACTTACAAACTACTTCTGATAACACTTTTTACTGTGGCCTTTGCAGTAGCATTTGCCACTGGACATCCAAAAAACATGTCCATACAGACAAAATGCATACTCGTAAGATCCTAACTTGGGCATCTGGATATATCTTTTTTGTAATCTCTGGGAGGGATGTTCAGCTTTTGGTAACACCTTTGGTAACAGGTAAAACAAGAAGTGGTATGTTATAAAAACAACTGTGGAGAACCCTGGCTCTATCCCACGCTCATTTACTAAGGCAGCCATAACTGCTTGTGACTGATGACACGGTCCATGTGTCAAGCTGGAGGGAAAAGAGTGGCTGACAGACATAAATGATCACCTTTTCCAAAGTCCTGTTTCATAAGAAGTTGCCCCCTGTGGACCACTTGTTCTTCTCATTCTGGGGTCCTTAAAGTTGAATTATTAATCCCAGCTATACTGGGCCAGAACTAGGGTGGAATCTGTGAGTTGCACAGACCCATCAAGTGTCCGGGGCTGTAAATGTAGCATCCTTAGTCACCTGGTCTGCTTCCATTTGTGAAAGTTAATATGGCTACCTCAGCAAGAACCTGGAAGGCTGAAAACAGCCGATCAGATTAACTTGGCATGCTTCATTGGTTTACCTGCCGAAGTAAAAACAAACTTCTGGCCCTTCAAATGGAACCAAAAGCTCTCTATATCTCGACTATCTATATAAATATACACTCTTTTTATAGCTCACAGGCTTTGCTAAAACATGGAGCTCTGCTTCTTGAGCTGGGGAAAAAGGATCCAATGACTTTGAATACAGAGTATCCTTCTGGGTGATAAACTGCATACTCAAATCTACAAAAAATGTAATATCTGGGTCTTCAGGGAGTGTGTCCCGAACTGGGCTCACAGCAGCTGATTCCTTCATCATCAATTTAACACGTGTCTTCCTTTGTCTCCAGCCTCCTCCAATAGAGGCAATAAGGTGGCTGGATTCAAATGTACGCATTTTTCATTGTTAGATTTGTACATAAACAAATTCATATTTTAAACCTTTCATTAGACAAACATTTAGTTAGCTGTATATTTTCTGCACAGAATGTCGGACCATTAAAAATTAAATGTTTGACTAAAACAATATCTAACTTTGTCTAATAGCACCTTTGCATAAAAGCTACAGCTCTGATATATCGGGGTGAACCCTTCATTACTGGGTCCAGCTTGCATAAATATATTACAATGGCTTGTTTTCTATCACGCTATTTGTGTAAGAACTCCAGTTTCATGTTTCAAAAGACAACTTTTTCCTGGCAATATTATAATAAATGATAACAATACCCTGCGGGCATGGAGAGATGTCCATAAATCCAAACTATTCTTCTGCTTATACCACTGTACTTACAAGAAAAAGGGGCACATCATTTCACAATCCACACATTCTGCTTTGGATTTCAAAAATAAAAATAAATAAAAACAAAAGGATCAACAATCTGTATGATGGACCAGAAAGCATCAAAAACTATAAAACAACTGGCTGCAGGTGGCATCTATCCTAACAGGGTGGGTGGATTTGATGTGATGGGTCTGTTATATTTAAATTTTATTTATAACAACTCTCACATCATGGACTGACATCAAGTTATTATCAAGAACCTTGAAATTTCATTTTTGTAGAAAAACTTCTTATGTATTCCATCAATCTTGGCTTTGTTAAATATTATGGCAGCTTTATTCCAAATAACAACCTCATCTTAATCTTTTTTTCTCTCAATAAGGGCTTATTGAATAAATGTAAAATTACAAAATTGTTATCTTAAACTAAACTAATCTCATTCATTACAAATTTCCCCAATAACCTGGATTTCATTTCCAACCAAAGGTTGTCTAAACCAGTTTCAATATATCTATATTATTAATAAAATTGTTAAACTCATATTAGAAATTAATACTCATTATTACTTAATTTTACTTAATTTCCCTTTTTTAAATGCACTGTTTCCACTATCAAAGGATATTCAATTTGTGTAATACACGGTTAAATGTAACCTTCATTTTACCATGTTTGGAAAACAGATTCAAAATAATTGTGATCACATTGTTTACCATTAGATTCGTTAACCCGGCACATTTTGTTATAAATGTTTTGTCTAAAAAACAGAAATTGGCATGGTGTCCTTCCAGCTTATCACTGACCTCTCATCCCAGCCACATTTCTTTCATGAGAGCACAAAGGAGGGGCTCACATCTGCGTACATGACACACACAAGCAATAGAACTAAAGGTCCCAGCATTCGCACACACATACACCAATATCTCTCTAAAATCGCTTACATTTTTCCCATTTGTACACAACACATGCATATCATTCTCTCAATTTCTTTTAACTCTTTAATATTTCCCTGCATAAATTCTGCATTCCTTATTTTGTTCAGATATCTTTTATATCTAGCTTCTATGATCAGATGGGCAGCCAGAGTACTCATCCCATCTTCTCTCTCTGACAACATATAAAGTATTCTGTTTTAATTCTCATTTCTCTGTTTCTTGACTCTAATAGTTATAGTGCCTGACCCCAAATTCATCCCACAACTTAACATGAAAATGTCCCTTTCTGTCTAGTGTTAATGTCACCCTTGATCCATCCTGCTCACATAGATAGCTGTTTCTCTAGCTGTTTACTCTGCATGATTCTTAGTCCCTATGGCCTTTGGTAACCCAGTTACCCATTGTGGATCCATGTCCACTCTAACCATTAATCTAGGGGCTCAGTATAGGCGGAACCGCACCTTCGGTTCATATATAGCGCTCCTCTTGCGCTGGGCATTTTTGAGGGTCTCTTACCCTTCATTCCCTTAATTCAATGCCCATAATGACTGGCCAGTCTTCTCTCTTCTCTACGTGTGCCTATACCCTCTTGCCTTTAAACTACTTTATCTAGCAGATTTACTACATATACCTGTGAACAGCACTATTCTTCCCTTTCTTATCTATAACACTCCGATGGACAATAGACAGGGACAACATAACATATAACCACCAATCAATACAGTTCGATTAAGGGGAGTAAAATAGGTACCCTTTGTCCCGAAAATGCCTTACCGATCAAGGAAGTCTGATAACTCAAATGTAAGCAAAAGGCTTACCTCAGCCGGCTGATTATCAGAAATTCCCGGATCGTCTCAAGCTCCTCGTTTCGGATACTCAGGGTCACCTGGAATCCCCTCCTAAGGCAAAGCTCGCCATGCTGACTCAGTTAAATTGATGATAGGCAACTCCTATCCTCATATTGATTAGTGGTTCCAAATTAATAATAACTACTGCAGTAGGGAACAGACACAAAAGATACGCTCAGCATCTTTCCAAATTACTGTTCTGCTTTATTATGACGCAATTGAAGGTTTTTATGCACATGATTACGTAGGTATCACATTAATATTACAATTGTACATTTATGGTAACAAGGGGCGTTACATAGGCAGGCTTATTCTAATCAGGACTCAAAAGAATGTAAACATTTACTGAAAACATTATTAGTGCCGTGTGCACAGTGAGGGCAGTGTGCAATACATACAAAATAGAATACAATTATATACAGAACTTACAAATTTCCATTACAGTCACGAGCAGACAGGAATGGTTAAGAACAGGCCAAAGTCGGTAACTGGAATCAGACGTAGGAAACACAGCAAGTACACACTAAAGCTAACACACAATGGATGATCAGCACTGCTGGCTGGCAGAGCACAGGTTAATATAGGGTTCCCTGATAGGAGCTGGGGTGGAGCCATGCTAGAGGAGAGTTTACAAAAGCAGTCAGGTGAGGGTCAGCTGGTCTCTAGAGATGAACACATGGAGACAGGTAAGCTGACAGACAAACTCTATTGCATAACCATGACATGGCCTTGCTGTAAAAAATTGCAATAATATGCACCTGTCAAACAGGTGCTGAAAAATTGGTCTTTGGGTGTTAATTGTGCCAATGAAATCTATACCAAAAACCTTCTTCCAGATGAAATGATTGAACACTCTCAAAGCTAGGCAGCCTCAAAGTCCTGCAGAGATTCCACATCCCAAAAAAACGTAATCAGTGACATCAGCATCAGGGGCTTCATAGCTGGTAATCAATGACTTTTAACAAAAAGTGAAACGGTCCATGGAGTCTGTGGACAGACGTGTTCTATGATTAGTAACGAAACCTCCTGCAGCACTGAATGCCCATTCTGAAAGCACGCTGGATGCAGGGCAGCCCAACAACTCAATAGCATACTGGGCAAGTTATGGCCAGTGGTCTATTCTCATGACCCAGTAAGTCAGTGGATCGTCAGCTGGAAAGCCCCCATCTCTGTTTTGGCCCCAAGGTAATCGTCCACCATGTGATGCAGACGTTGCCGATAGGATGTGGAAGCTGACAGCCCTGGGCGGCGAGGACTAAAAAAATTCCAAAATGCCTCACTTAGGCAGACGCCTTCTCCAACGCTCCTCTCTTGACCAACAGAAGACTCAAAATGACGTTTTCCACAACACTGTAACCTACTGGAGTCAGGAAAAACGTTCAATAAAATCCTCTTTAACGTGTCTTCAAGAGATTTTATCTTTGGCACGCTCTGTGGGGACAGGATGAATTCTGAGACCTTCCCCTTATAACGGTGGTCAAGGAGGGTTGCCAACCAGTAATCATCTTTCTCCTTTATGCCACGTATTCTTGGGTCCTTTCGCAGGCTTTGAAACATAAGGTTACCCATGTGCCCTAAATTTGCCGAGGCTTGAGAAGCAGACTCCTCGGGGTCACTCAGGATGTCAGCATCTGGAACTTCCTTCTCCCAGCCACGTGCTACTCCCAGGGGTCCTGGGGTTAGAAAGCCGCATGTCTTCCTCTTCTTGGAAGCCTATAAAAATTGCCAGAATCTTCCTCTTCCCCTTTCTCCTCCTGTGTGTTCTGTGACATAGGAATGATGGTGTCTGGATAAAGTGGGCCTTGAGAGGAAAGGAAGTCCTCCTCTTCCTCCTCATACTCTGCCTCCAGTGCCCTGTCCATAATGCCACGCAGAGTCTGCTCCAGCAGGAACACAACAGGGATTGTGTCACTGATGCATGCACTGTCACTGCTCACCATCCTTGTGGCCTCCTCAAATGGTGACAATACAGTGCATGCATCCTTAATGATTAGCCATTGACGTGGGGAAAAAAAGCAGAGGCGGCCTGAGAATGTCGTTGAGCTGTACTGGCACAGGTACTCGTTGATGGCCCTCTGCTGCATGTATAGCCACTACAGTATTCCCAAAGTTGAGTTCCACGTGGTGGGCATGTCACAAATCAGGCGGTTTACGGGCAGGTGCAATTCCCACTGAATTTCAGCCAACTGAGCACTGGCTGTCTATGACCGCCTGAAATGGCTACAGACTCTTCTGGCCTGCTTTAGTACATCTTGCAACCCTGGGTACGTACTTAGGAAACGATGCACTACCAAATTGAGGACATGTGCCTGGCATGGCACATGTGTCAACTTTCCCTGTCTAAGGGCGGACAGGAGGTTTGAGCCATTATCGGACACCACCATTCCTGGCTCCAGCTGGCGTGGTGTGAACCACCTCTGGGCCTGTCCATACAGAGCAGCAAGAATCTCTGCTCCGGTGTGGTTACTGTCCTCTAAACACACCAGCTGAAGCACTGCATGGCACCTTTTAGCCTGACTCTGGGAATAGCCCTTTGAACGCTTAGGGGGTACCTGATGCTCATAGGACAATTCTGCAGAGGGGGGCATGGAGGTGGCAGAGGAGGAGGAGGTGGGGGTAGAGCTCACAGGTCTGGCATCATCACCACCATCTGTATGGAGACGTTGGGACAAAACAAGCTGCAGCACCGAGCCCTATTCTGCATACTTTCACATTGCAAGCAGTGTTACCCAGTGTGCTGAGAACAAAATATATTGTCCCTGCCCATGCTTGCTGGACCATGAGTCAGCAGTAAGGCGGATTTTATGGCTGAATGCCTTGCCCAATGATGCCATCACATTCCCTTCCACGTGATGGTAGAGAGATGGAACAGCCTTACGTGAAAAGTAGTAGCGACTGGGAACCTGCCATTGTGGTACAGCACATTGTGCGAATTCAGGAAGGGGCAGAATCCACCAGGCTGAAAAGCAGAGGTTGGAGAACCAACAGCTTTGACAGGCTTGCATTCAGACTCTGGGCATGTGGGTGGCAGGGACTGTATTTTTTTTTCCGCTGCAGCAGATGTGGCAGAGAAATTTACCAGCTACAGTCTACAGCTGGTGGTATGCTGCTGGCAGATGTGCTGCTAGGACCTGGGACACCCTGTGCTATACCATCATTCCTGTCAGTGGAGGCTGCTGAGAGGTAATGACTCGGTATCGCAGGGGCAGACTGAAGTGGGTAAGGAGGAGGAGGGACAGATTTGTGCCCCTTTTGTGTGGCTTTTAGGAGCTGAGTGGTTGGACATTAAATGCCTTGCTAAGCATGTGGTACCCAAATGGTTGGTGTTTTTGCCACATTTGATGTGATGTGCCTGAGACACAGTTTGCAGATAGCAACAGTGCGATCTGCTGCAGATGTGCTGTAAAAAGCCCAGACAGCTGAGCTTTGGGGAGTGGGCCGGGAGATAACAGCTGCAGAATGTGATGGAATAGGGTGGCTGCATTCTACTCTTTCTTGATGTCTGCCTCCTTGGGGTTGTGCCGCCTCGCCTTCAGTTTCCTTCTCTGCTCTATCTGGCACCCAAGTTGAATCAGTGACCTCATCATCATCATCATCATCATTTCCATCTCCTCCATCTTCATCATTACCACTGGAGACAACTTGACAATAAGCTGCGGCTTGGGGAACATGAATGCCAATTTGTCTACCAGTGTTCATCCCTCTCTCTAGGTTCATATTCCTGTCATCCTCAACCTCAGAATCAACATCTGAATTCAGTAATAGCTGGGCATCATCAAGGTGCAGGTGGCTGACGCTGTGGTCAAATAACTCAGCTGACTCCTTAATAGCTGATGTTGGGGCTATGGCAGGAATAGATGTGGACACTCTGGCAACTGCAGGGGAATGCACACTTGTCTCTGCTTGCGTGATAGAGGATGAGGAGGATGAGGAAGGTTTAGTAAGCCAGTCCACCACCTCCTCTGCATGCTGTGGCTGGATAGCACGGCCAAACTCACTAAACAGAGGAAATGATGCCCTGCATGAGGACTGACCACCACGTCCACCTTTGCCTGTGGGAACATTTGTTGCTGGCCCCCTTACAGTGCCAAGGGAACGTCTGCCTTTCCTTGTTGTCCTCCCAGACATTATTGGGTGGGAGGGGGCAGTGCTTATAAGCAAATGTAAAGAAGAAGTTGAAATCTGTGCGTAGATGCACTTTAATCAATGTAAAGAGGTGTTTGGTGCACTTTTATTTGAGTACTCACACTACACAGACACACTCCACAGATACACTATAATATACTGCAATATAATGCACCAAACGTACAGTGATGCACAGAACCATATGGCATTAAACTGGCAGTAACGCACACAAAATGATATGGTGTTTAATTGACAGTAACGCACACAGAACTATATGGCGTTAAACTGGCAGTAACGCACATAGAACTATATGGCGTTAAACTGGCAGTAACGCACGCAAAATGATATGGCGTTAAACTGGCAGTAACACACGCAAAATGATATGGCGTTAAACTGGCAGTATCGCACACAGAACTATATGGCTTTGAACTGGCAGTAACGCACACAGAGCTATATGGTGTTAAACTGGCAGTAACACACACAAAACGATATGGTGTTAAACTGGCAGTAACGCACGCAAAACTATATGGCATTAAACTGACAGTAACACACACAGAACTATATGGCGTTAAACTGGCAGTAACGCACGCAAAACGATATGGCGTTAAACTGGCAGTAACGCACACAGAAGTAAATGGCGTTAAACTGGCAGTAACGCACACAAGTAAATGGCGTTAAACTGGCAGTAACGCACACAGAAGTAAATGGCAGTAACGCACGCAAAACAATATGGCGTTAAATTGGCAGTAACGCAATCAAATAGATGGTGTTCAACCGTCACTACACTGACACTATCTGAGCTGTCCCTACTCTAGCTATACACTAATGTCAAGATTACTGACACGACTGTCTCACTACACTACTCTGAAACTATATGAGTTGTCCCTACTCCACACTAATGTATGTATGAATGACATGGTCTCACTACACTACAGTGAAACTATCTGAGCTGTCCCTACTCTAGCTGCACAATATGCAAAGCTGAATGATGGTCCTCCTCAATACACTGACAGTATCCCTAGACTGACACTAAACTAATATTCTACACTGACAATTGAAGAAAAATAGCACAGTATAGCACATTAACTAATAGCACTGAACAGAGCCCTGTTCTATCCCTCTCTACGCCGAAATCACACTGAAAATGGCTGCCATTGAAAGAATACTTTTATACTGTGGGGCGGGAATGAGCCATGATTGGATAAAGTGATGATGACAGTGACAAATCATGACTCTGACAGTGCTCTGTGCCCTGATTGGCTGAAGCTTTCACTGCTTCAGCCAATCAGGGCTTGCAATGCACTGTTCAGCGCCGCAAAGCATTGTGGTCGGTTCGGGGGCCCAAACAAACGGCTATTTACCGAACGACCGAACAACGGAAAATTGGCACAAACTTATGCTAGGACGGAACCGTTCGCTCATCTCTACTCTCTAACTGTGGGGTAGGTGTTTGTAGTGTAAGAAGACAAAGATCTCTGTATTTTCCTGTCACAGAATGGCAATCTGCCTTGTTTACATAGGCAGACCGCCGTTCTGGCTGCCTCGGCAACGATTGGTGGGTCCCGGTGGACAACCGGTCCGCCAGACCAGCTGATTGGCTCCCGCTGTGTCCAATCACAGCGGGAGCCAGTCACCGGTGATGCACATGCATGCCCCAGACCAGGAAGAGCAAAATCATGTACAGAGCCTGTACAGATGTACAGAGGCCGCCCCGCTGCAGAATATTTACGACCAGAAGCAGTTAAAAATGAATAATACGACATTTTAAATCTGTTTTTGTGTACTTTTTTTTACTATAGCCATTTTTTCATACTCAAAATATGTTGAAGTCATACCCTATAGCCCCAAAAGGGCAGAGCTCAGAAGCAGTAATAATATATATATTAAATAGTCATCTGTGCCACTAAAGAATAAATATAAATAAATATATATATATATATATATATATATATATATATATATATATATATATATTCTTTAGTGGCACAGATGACTATTTAGGTCTTCTAGGCTGGAAGAAGGCATGGTAGCAGGATCTTTAGGTGGTGTTGGCTGCTGGTACCAATGGTGATGGCATTGGTACATTAAAAACAATGGGACCTCACTTTATTTTTATAATGGTCAACTTCTAAAAGCATTCAGGTGACACTCCAGTACTCTTTTTTTGGAAAAATGCCACCTGCTGTAATAATTGAAAAAAATAGTGTTGGAGGCTGGGCAGCAGACATTCTATATGGAAAACTGAGCCTGTCAGGTTATTGATCCAACCTGTTGACCCAACAGCCCATTAAATCAATGGTTGTGGGTTTGAGAACCAAGAATCAATGCTTTTCATTTGCTGTCTATTCATCTCTCTACATAGAATAGAGTGACGGTAAACCTTGGCACCCCAGATGTTTTGGAACTACATTTCCCACGATCACGATACTCAGCTACACTACAGAGTGCATGAGCAGCATGGGAAATGTATTTCCAAAACATCTGGGGTGTCAAGGTTCGCCATCACTGGAGTAGACCGATAAAACAGAAATTCAATTGTTAAATCAAATTATAATCCACATCAAAAATATGAATTCTATTTTTTTTCTTTAGGATGATAAAGAATAAAACTGTGGATGAACAAATAATAAAAGAATGTTTTCAGGTGTATCATTTTATTCATGTGTTATTCAGTATAAGCATTTATTTGCTTTATTAATTTTTTTTCACCAACATAATTTTTCTGGAATTTATCTCAGGTTTAAAAAATAGGATATATATTTTTGGAAAAAATATACAGCCTAATATTCCAGCACTGGAGGCCAGTATGGCGAATACCTCCACAGCCACCATGTATTTCCCTCTGGTGCTCAGATAGGCCGGGATCATGGCAATCCAGACACTGCAGAACACCAGCATGCTGAAGGTGATGTACTTGGCCTCATTAAAACTGTCTGGTAATGTCCTCACCATGAAAGCCAGAACAAAACTCACAGCTGCCAGAAACCCCATATAACCCAACACAGAGTAGAACCCGATAACTGACCCTTCATTACACTGAATGAGGATCTTCCCAGGATAGGAGTCCATGTCATACTCTTGGTAGGGAGGAGACACTGACAGCCAAATAACACAGATCACAACTTGGACAGAGGAGCAGACTGAACACACAAAATAAGCCACTCTGACCCCCACCCACTTCCTCCAGGAACTTCCCGGTTTTGTTGCTTTAAATGCAATGCAGACAATGATAGTCTTGGCCAGAACAGAAGAGACAGCGATGGAGAAGAAGATCCCAAATGACATTTGTCTCAGCATGCAGGTTATATCCACAGGACGTCCAAGGAACAAGAAGACACAGAGGAAGCTCAGCAAGATGGAGGTCAGGAGGATGAAGCTCACGGTTCGGTTATTGGCTTTCACAACTGGAGTGTCCCAGTAGTAAATACAAATTAATAATATAATCATTGTTATGGCTGAAAAAAGTAAAGCTGATAATGAAAATATTGTAACAATAACATCATTTTTATAGGACAAAAAATAATATACTTTGGGAA
This sequence comes from Aquarana catesbeiana, assembly GCF_042186555.1. Taxonomy (NCBI): domain Eukaryota; kingdom Metazoa; phylum Chordata; class Amphibia; order Anura; family Ranidae; genus Aquarana; species Aquarana catesbeiana. The sequence continues at coordinate 22,471,706 of NC_133324.1, forward strand.
CACATGTCACTTTTCTCTCATCCGGCCATTCTTTATTGTGACACCTGTGGCAGCTTTCACTGTCTGTTAAATAAGAGAAAAAGTCTTGTAAATTAAAACATTTTTGTTAGCAACAAAATGGTCTGTGTGCAGTAGCGTGCGAACAGTGTAGATATACAAACACCAGATAATACAAGTAAAGAAAAATGCAGCACTATTATAGGATGGATAAAACACCCATATAAGGCTAGGTTCACATCTATGCTGCTGCGCTTGATGTGTTTTTTAGGCACATTTTAGCAGTGCGTTTTTCATTTTTAAATCCTTGTTTCCTATGCGTTTTTGCATGCATTACTTTTTTTTCTCTTTAAACACACTGTAAACACACTGTATATAGCTGGTTTTTAAGGAGGGGGCCGAGAAGCCGGCAACCACATCCTTAACATCTGATGAATCATCAGCTGTCAGCGGGATACCCGTCTGACAACAGAATGTAAAAAAAAAAAAAATTGCCGGCAAATAAAAAAAAAGTGAAAAAAGAATAGTGGAGCCTATGACGGGAGTCACTTTTGGGTACAGGGTGATTTAGAAAATATATCTTGGATTACTTAAAATGGGACAATAATATTTATTCACAATATCTCCTAGGATATATGTAAAGATTATTTTTTGTTTGTTTGATTCTGAACTCAACATGTTAGTTGAGAGAGCTGATCACATTGGCCTCTAGAACTGGGTAGGAGCCGAACAGTCTACTCCTACTCTAGTTTGTTACCTACTAGGCTGTGGAGGTGGGGAGATCACTGTTTGTATTGTTAATTGTAATTAGCTCCTGCTATCGGGAGAAGGTGTCCTATGTTTATACTAAACATTCCCTCAACATGGGGGGATGGGTGCTTTGGGATGTCATGTGACATCACAAGGGGCGGGCTCTCTGGGTGACGTCATCGGATGGCCACGCCTCATGGCTATATAAGAGATGGCAGACTTCGGGCGACAACACAACGGAGGAAGACAGCCTTAGAAGAAGAGCGGCCTTTTTTGTTTTTAGCGGGTAACCGGCGGCAAGGAAGAAGACAGCTCCAGGAGAAGACACCTCTGGAAGAAGACAGCTCACGGAGAAGACAGCTCGGGGAGAAGACAGCTTGCGGGAGAAGACAGCTCGGGGAGAAGACAGCTCAGTTGGAGAAGACAGTTCGGGGGAGAAGACAGCTCCAGGAGAAGATAGCTCCAGGAGAAGACAGCTTGGGGCTTCTTTTTTAATAAAGGACTTTTTAAAAACTGGCTCTTGTTTTTTTTTTACAATGGGACTTTAAATGAAGCGTTTAGATAGTGGAGGTAAATCACACCATGTTTGAATTTCACCATGGAATGTTTAATGATATACAAACAATAAAAGTATGGATTTAAGTACATGTAAAAAGCGTACACATGGCATAGGCATTGTAAAAAGGTACAGTTATAACAGCACATGATTCTAGTGGTATAGCATAATACTGTAAGCGACAACATGCCAGATACCGATAATTGTACCCATACGGTAAACATACATCCACTGAGTAGGAACAGATAATATGGTTGAATACATAGGATGGTGGTTCAATAAGTATGGTTGCATGTACTCTCTTTACGTTATCAGTATGGTTTATTTCACTTCTATACATATTCCATAGGAATTTTTGGACGCATCAGCTCCTGATGAGTGGAAACACATCTATCCACGAAACGCGTCAAGCTTTACTGTGATGCCCCAGATACATCTTACACGCAACCATACTTACTGAACCACCATCCTATGTATTCAACCATATTATCTGTTTCACTCTGTTTCACTTTATTATTACCCATATACCGGGATGGAGGCACTTTGCCATGCTTCATCTAAAGTCCCAACTCCTGTATATCATTTACTATGCCTATGCCATGTGTACGCTTTTTACATGTACTTAAATCCATACTTTTATTGTTTGTATATCATTAAACATTCCATGGTGAAATTCAAACATGGTGTGATTTACCTCCACTATCTAAACGTGTATGAAAAAAAATGTATAGAGTGTCCTTATGTGAAAAATGAAGTCCGTATAAAGTCCGTATAAATCCAAAGTGATCAGCAAATTTCAGGTTAAACACCCTTGGTGTGTTGCCTCCACCAAATAAATGCTGCCTGATTGTTCACAGCCGGAGCCTGTCAGCAAGTTCCAGCCAATGAATCACGGCCGTGACCTGCTGATCAGCTGTGTCCAATCACAGCCCAGAGCCTTGCGTTGGCAATCAATGACAGAGAACGATCTCTCTGATTTTCAGAGCACACACTTTACACATATTATACATAGTTAGGCACATATTTATCCCCTTGATCACCTAGATTTAAACCCCTTCCCACCCAGTGTCATTAGTACAGTGACAGTGCATAATAATATCACTGATCACTGTATTAGTGTCACTGGTGATGGCAGAGGCAGTTAGTCAGCTCTCCCCAGCTTCAGTTAGTGTCAAATTCGCAACCGTGCTATCACAGTCCTATTATAAGTCACTGATTACTTCCTTTAGTAGTATAAAAAAGTCAGTATATACTATGTTGTCAAAAGTATTGGGACAACTGCCTTTACACGCACATGAACTTTAATGTTATCCCTGTCTTAGTCCGTTGGGCTCAATATTAAGTTGGCCCACCCTTTTCAGCTATAACAGCTTCTCTTCCGGGAAGGCTGTCCACAAGGTTTAGGAGTGTGTCTATGGGAATGTTTGACCATTCTTCCAGAAGCGCATTTGTGAGGTCAGGCACTGATGTTGGACGAGAAGGCCTGGCTCACAGTCTCTGCTCTAATTCATCACAAAGGTGTTCTATCGGGTTGGTGTGCAGGCCAGTTCCTCCAGCCCAAACTTGCTCATCCATGTCTTTAGGGACCTTGCCTTGTGGAAGCTAAACAGTGGGGACCTTGAGTGCAGATTGTGAACACATTTTGCTTTTTGACTACTGGTGATTGCTGGGTTGCATTTTTAGGTTCTTTTTGGGGCTTTTCCTTGTAGCTTTTTAACACCTTTTTCTGTCTCTTTTTAAAACAGCTTTTTTTTTTCTTTGCTTCCTTCAGCCTACTAATTAAGGGTAGTGGTTAATTGGTCACAGGTGCTTGAGGCCTATATAACCTTGTGTAGAACGCATTGTGAGCCTACTCATCTTTGAGCTTGCTGGAACTCAGACCAAGTGAAACTGGACTAAGTAGTGAGTTAAAAAAAAACAGATTTAGTGGAACTGGACTAAGTGGTGAGTTAAAAAAAAAGAGTTGAAAACAAGAGGTTGTAACAGGGGTCAAGTAACTGTGTAGGGTGAGTGTGTACCTGTGTATTGTAAGTACATGAGTGCTGCCAGTGCATGTAGGCTGTATTAAGTATTAGTGTCAGGTAGTACCTGTGTATTGTGAGTACCTGAGTGTTGTCTGAGTAGTGTGTGTGGATCGTTAGTACTTGTGTATTGTGTGTGCACGTTGGTTAGCGAGTGCACGTTGGTGTCACGTGCCTGGTGGTAGAGCCTGATATGCAGAGGACGACCACTCTTACTCCTCTGACTTGGGGCCCCTAATAGAGTACACAGGAAGTGCAGGAGTGCAGAGTCGCATGAGTGCCTGGCAGGATCTTGACAGCAAAGCTGGGCTGGGACACCGTGTAGAGCTGTGGAAGAGTGCAGACATGGCAAAAGTCCAGGAACAACAGCAAGCAGGGAGCTGGAACAAGCTGGTACTAGAACACCACAGGCAGAGGAGCTGATGTAGCTACAGCAGGACTGGAAGCTCTTCTAATGCCACGTACACACGGTCAGAATTTCCATCAGAAAAAGTCCAATGGGAGCTTTTCATCGTATATTACGACCGTGTGTATGCCCCATCTGACTTTTTCAGTCAAAAATTCAGACGGACTTAGATAGAGAACATGTTCTATATTTTTTCGACGGAACAAATTACTATCGGAAAAACCCCTCGTCTGTAGCATATTAGATTAGCAGATTAGCAGAAGGAGCCCAAAGGGTGGTGCACTGGCTAATGAACTTACTTTTTGTAGTGCCGTCGTACATGTTGTACGTCGCCGCGTTCTTGAAGTTCGGAATTTGGTGTGACCGTGTGTATGCAAGACAGCTTGAGTGGAATTCCGTCGGAATTCTGTCGGAAAAACCTTCAGAGTTTATTCCTAAAAAAAAACGGCCGTGTGTACAGGGCATAAGGCTGAAGAGAAGGCAGGTACAGGCAGTCCGGGCCATACACAGGCAGGCACGTCAGGAACAGATGCAGAGACTGGAGCAGAGTCAGGATACAGGCCAGGTCGGTAATGGGCTGACAGCGAAGTAGCAGAAGGAGCAGGCGCAGAGTGAGGAACAAGCCGGGGTCGGATGCAGGCAGAAGGCAGGAACGTCAGGAAGCAAGCCGGGTCACAACGGAGCAGATATCAGATATGGTAGGCAAAGACACACAGGGAACGCTGTAGAGCAGACAGCATTGAGTCTGGGTGCTGACCCAGTTTAAATAGCCTTTTGGCACCATGAACTGTCACGAGGTGTGCGCGCGCATGCGCACGTGAACTCGCGCGCACCAACGTGGGCAGGCGCACCCATGGCATTCTCCCAACAGAAACTAAGATTCTGTAGCCACCATCTTGATTGCTGGAATGCCCTTCCTGACAGTTGGTCAGGGGGTGCATGTTGGTCAGCGAGTGCCTGTGTATTGTCTTGTTGAGTATTAGTGTCAGGAAGCTAGTTGTTAGGTAATTTGGACAGGGTATAATCCCCAATCCTCATTAAATTAGTAGGTAAGATGCCCGGTGGGTGTGGAGATGTGACTCGGTGTACATCTTGTGGCATGTATACGTTCCTTGATCATCCGATCGAGGTCGAATATTGCTGTGCAAAATGTAAGCACATTGTTTCCCTGAAAGCCCAGGTTCTGAATCTGGGGAAGCAACTGTCAGCACTGAGAAGTTCCTCCATACTAAAACAGAGCAAGGAACATATACGGCAGGTGCCGGCAGGGGTCAGCACAGAGGCGGGTGGGGACAAAGAGGTGCATGCACTAGGAAAGAGTAGATGGGTAACAGTCAGGAAAGGTAGAGGGGTAAGTGCCAGGGAGGCCGATCCAGGGCTGGAGCATCCCAATAAGCGCGCTCGATTGAGTGATATTGGTGAAACCAGTCAGGGACCAGCACTGCTGGAGCTGAGGGACTCTCCTAGCTGCCGGGGGAAGAACTCCTCCAGAGAGAGTGCGGGGGGCAGCAAAGGGAAAGGATAGACAGATTCTGGTGGTAGGGGACTCAATTCTTAGAAGGACAGAGAGGGCAATCTGTAACAAATACCTGAAGCGCCGAACTGTATGTTGTCTACCGGGCGCTCGGGTTCGGCACATCACGGATCTGGTGGACAGATTACTGGGAGGCACTGGGGAAGACCCGGCTGTCATGGTGCACGTTGGCACCAATGACAAAGTCAGAGGCAGATGGAGTGTCCTAAAGAACAATTTTAGGGACTTGGGAGCTAAATTGAGGAAAAGGACCTCCAAGGTAGTATTCTCAGGAATACTAACGGTACATCGAGGTACACCAGAAAGGCAGAGGGAGAGCTGGTGTAGTAAGGAGGGGTTTGGGTTCCTGGAGAACTGGGCCGACTTCTCATTCGATCATCAGTACTATAGAAGGGAAGGACTGCACCTAAATGAGGAGGGTGCAGACCAGCTGGGAGTAAAGATGGCCAAAAAGTTAGAGGAGTTTTTAAACTAGGCGATGGGGGGAGGGCCCAGAGGTAGAGATAGTCAGCGTGGAACATATTCCAGAGGGTAGTATTGGGAGCATTAGTGGTAGGTTGACTAAAGCACATAAACCCAAGGTAAGTATAGTAACAAGTCCTAGTTGCAACCTCGGAACTCCCAATAAGAGGATAGTAAGTGACCGGTCTAAACTACGTGGCATATTCACCTATGCCAGGAGCCTGGCAGACAAGATGGGTGAACTAGAGATATTGTTGTATGAGGAGGATTTGGATTTTGTGGGAATTTCAGAGACCTGGTTCAACAGCTCTCATGATTGGCTGGCAACCATTCAAGGGTATACCCTTTATCGCAGGGATAGAGAGGGTAAAAAAGGGGGAGGGGTATGCCTATATATCAAGAATAATGTACAAGTGAATGTGAAGGATGACATCACTAAGGGAGCTAGGAAGGAGGTGGGATCCTTATGGGTAGAGCTCCAAAGGGATGAAGCTAAGGGGGAAATAATACTGGGAGTATGCTATAGGCCCCCTAACCTGAGGGAGGAGGGGAAGCGGATCTCCTAACACAAGTTGGATTAGCAGCAAGGATGGGAAGTGCTATCATAATGGGGGATTTTAATTATCCAGACATAGACTGGGTGAAGGGAACCCCCCATTCGTCTAAGGCTCGCCAGTTCCTAAATGTCTTGCAGGACAATATCATGGTTCAGATGGTCAACACACCAACTAGAAATAAAGCATTACTGGATCTACTGATTACCAACAATACAGACCTGATCACGGATGTGGAAATACGGGGCAATTTAGGAAACAGCGATCACAGGTCAATTGGCTTCAGTATAAATCACACAAACAGGAAACATAAGGGGAATACAAAGACACTAAATTTCAAAAGAGCCAACTTCCCTAAACTATGAACCTTGTTAGAAGGCATGAATTGGGATAAAATCTTAGGAACAAAGAACACAGAGGAGAGATGGGTTTGCTTTAAGAGTATATTAAATAAGGGCATTAGCCAATGCATCCAATGCAATGCATCAAGTAATTGCCAGACCATTGTTCCTAATTTTTAATGACAGTCTACTGACTGGAATTGTACCAGGTGATTGGAGAAAAGCACCAATATTTAAAAAGGGCCCAAAATACATCCCTGAGAATTACAAACCAGTTAGCCTAACATCAATATTATGCAAGCTCTTGGAGGGGATGATAAGGCACTATATGCAAGATTTTAGTAACAAGAACAGTATCATTAGCAGTAATCAGCATGGATTCATAAAGAATTGTTCTTGCCAAACCAATCTATTAACTTTCTATGAGGAGGTGAGTTGCCATCTAGATAAAGGAATGCCGTTAGACGTGGTGTATCTGGATTTTGCAAAAGCATGTGACACAGTTCCCCATAAACGTTTACTGTACAAAATAAGGTCCATTGGCATGGACCATAGGGTGAGTACATGGATTGAAAACTGGCTACAAGGGCAAGTTCAGAGGGTGGTGATAAATGGGGAGTACTCGGAATGGTCAGGGGTGGGTAGTGGGGTTCCCCAGGGATCTGTGTTGGGACCAATCCTATTTATTTTGTTCATAAATGACCTGAAGGATGGGGTAAACAGTTCAATCTCTGTATTTGCAGATGATACTAAGCTAAGCAGGGCAATACATTTTCTGCAGGATGTGGAAACCTTGCAAAAACATCTGAACAAATTAATGGGGTGAAAAATAAAAGAAATATCTGCGCTATAATGAACAATAACATGCAGCAGCTAAGCACTATAACCCAGATAGTAGGCACTAGACATGTGCGCCGTCAATAAATTTGTTTTGTTCCATTCCGTTTTGTATTAGCCGTTAATTCGTATTTCATAATTCGTGTCTGAAATTCAATTTGGATTCGTACGAAATACGAATTTTCGTTAGGTTCGTTAACTTTTCATAACAATTATGAACGTTCGTTATGATGAATTTAAAAAGCAAACAATACCTTTCTCAATATGGCAGTCGTCTGACTCATTATGCTCATTATGAGGGGCTCCCACCATTCCTGTGCTGTTCTGACTTCCTCCTGGGGCTGTACCTCTGCTGTGCTCATTATGAGGGGCTCCCACCATCCCTGTGCTGTACTGACTTCCTGGATTTGTACCCCTGCTGTGCTCATTATGTTTCGTCAACGAAATTTCATATAAAATTCGGAAGCATAACAATTTGTATTTTGGATGCTTCCGAATTTTTGGAAATTCGTACGAAATGAACCGCACATGTCTAGTAGGCACACAAGCAGATATATAGCAGAAAAAAGTGCAGCGCTATAAATTGAGATTAGTGTTAGTTGATACAAATATATGTGTACCACAGCTAATTATGAAAGTGCAAAAGTGCAAATAATATCCGTGGTTATAAACCATAGATCATAAAAAATCAATACAGTGCACAACAACAGTTGATTGAGCAAATGTCCAATGCATCATTAGTGCACAAAATACAAATGTCCATATAATTGATAAGTGACTTGAGTTAATAAGATAAAATCCTGGTGTACTGTGAAGTAAATCGTTAATGAATAGTGGGACATGAAAAATAGACTTGACCACGTGAGACCACCACCACAGAGGGACAGGAGGCTTACCGGAAAGCCAGTGACTGCCCTTACTCAGGGGGGTCAAACAAGGCTTATTGGATCTGTGATCTGTTTGGAGGAATATCCTGGTAGCTGAAGCGAGATGTCCCAATGTGTTGGGCTTGCACCACCGGATGGTTTCGCGCTAAGCGGTAGTCCAATCCAATCCCACGGCCAAAAGTGCAAGTGAATGGATATATAAAAAAGAAAAAGAAAAAAAAACTCCAATAATGCTACAAAAAAGCTTTATTGAGCGAAAATGCAATGCTGCATGTAATGAGAAGACCCACACCCAGGTCACTCAGATAAAAATTAGAATTCCAAACAAAGTGTGGACAGCCTTCCCAGAAGAGCTGAAGCTGTTTTAGCTGAAAAGGGTAGGCCAACTCAATACTGAACCCAACGGACTAAGACTGGGATGCCATTAACGTTCATGTGCGTGTAAAGGTAGGTGTCCAAATACTTTTGGTAATATAGTGAACATACCATAGTTCAAATATCAAAATACCTTGTAACGTGTATGACAAATGCTTGAAAGCTTTCGTTTTGTCTATTTTCCATAACGGCATAGAAAAACTTTCTGCTGCCAGGATACACCGAACCACCACAATGTGGAACCTTCATGGGTTACAAATAAACCAAGTACAGGAACCTACAGTTTAGATCAGTAATGATAATTGAATTGGTGAAATGGTTATCCTCTTTGGATCTTATCTATCTGAACTTCTTGTTGATGAAGCAGGTACGTGTTCTTTTCCACCCCTTCCCTTTAGAGGGGGTGGAAAAGAAGAGTATTATCTGTATTGAACTGTACTGTAATTGTGCTGCCCTCCCTCTACATTGTAAAGTGCTGCGTAAACTGTTGGCGCTATATAAATCGAGTATAATAATAATATAATAATAATAATTTTCCGGGTACATTCACTATAAACTCCACCTTCTGACCATCTATGGTTAGTTTTTACATTCCTACCAGTTACATTGGACACCTCGCCCTCAGAACACGGGATGCATTCATAGCAGCACACATGGGTACTTCCATTAGAAACTTTTCTGTACCCACGAGGACATCTCTCATTACATCGGGATTCTGGAATCTTGAATTACATGTGGAATATAAAAGAGAAACATTAAAAATTGTAATGATTAATTCTCAAAATTATAGATTTCAGCAAAATTGAGTCAAAGATAAAGGCAAATTAAAAGTGTTTTTGGTGGCTTTTAGAGGCAAAATGTTTTGGGAAATAATACACTTTTTTAGCATTTTAACACAAAAAAAAAACCACATAACCCAATTTTTTGTAAAATATTAAAGATGATGTTGCACTGAGTAAACAGAGACCAAACATGTCACACTTTAACCACCTTTCGCCCGCGCTATAGCTGAATGCTGGCTACAGTGCGGGCTTCCAGTTCCAGGAAGGCGTCAATAGACTTCCTCCCGTGATCGCACTGCTCGCACGCCCCAGGGAGGCCGGCGCTCACTGTGATCACCGAGTCCTTCAGACTCGGCTGATCACAGAACAGGGTAAAGGGCCAATCACAGCGACCCTTTACCACGTGATCAGCTGTCAGACAATGAAAGTAAACAGAAGCTGGTTATCGGCTTTTTTTCTCATCATGATCAGCATGAGGAAAAAAAGATAAAGCCGGTAATGGGCTTCTGTTACAGGGACATTCATCCAGATCTGTGCCACCTATCAGTGCCCACAAATGCTACTAATCATTGCCGACCAGTGCCATCTATCAGTGCCCACCAGTGCCACCTTAAAGTGCCAATCAGTGCCCACCAGTGCCATATTTCAGTGCTGTCAATCAGTGCCCAATCAGTGCCACCTATCCAGCGGCAGACTGACAACTGTGGGGCCCCCGGGCAATAGGAGCAGATTATGGGGTCCCCGGGCAATAGGAGAAGATTATGGGGCCCCCGGGCAATAGGAGATTATGGGGCCCCCAGGCAATAGGAGATTATGGGGCCCCCAGGAAATAGATTATGGGGACACACAGTATACACACACACATACAGTATACACACACAGACACACAATATACACACACAGAATACATATACACACACTGAAAAGGTACTGGAGAGGCGGGGCAGCTATAATCTTGGGATTTTTTTTTTAAAATACAGACTTTTACATACTGTCTCTGGTTTTATGGAGGATGGCAACCCTGATGGGGCCCCTTAGGGCATGGGGCCCTTGGGCAGTGCCCGAGTGCCGAATGGTCAGTCCGCCCCTGCACCTATCAGTGCTACCAATCAGTGCCCATCAGTGCCTCATCATTAGTGTTAAATACCAGCGCGTATCAGTGCCCAGCAGTGCCAAATATCAGTGCCCATCAGTGTCACCTATCAGTGCTTATCAGTGCCTCCCCATCAGTGTGCACCAGTGCTGCCTCATCAGTGCCCATCAGTGCTGCCTCATCAATGCCTATCAGTGCCCATCAGTGTAGCCTCATCAGCGCACATTAGTGAAGGAGAAAAATTACCTGTTTGCAAAATTCTATAACAAACTATGAAGACATATTTTTTTTCAAAATTTTCGGTCTTTTTTTGTCACTTTAGCAAAAAATAAAAATCCCAGCTGTGGTTAAATACCACTAAAAGAAAGTTCTATTTGTGTGAAAAAAATTATAAAAATTTTGTTTGGGTACAGTGTTGCATGACCGCACAATTGTCATTCAAAGTGCAACAGCTCTAAAAGCTGAAAATTGGCCTGGGCAGGAAGGGGGTTTAAGTGCCCGGTAGGCAAGTGGTTAAAATTGCGCACGCCCTGTGCAACAGCATCAAATAGCGTGAATATTACTATCCATAGGCAACTATTTAAAAACCTTTACAGGTTACCACTTTAAATTTACAGATGAGGTCTGGTGCTAGAATTACTGCCTCTGATTTGACGGCTGCGGTGATACCGCACATGTGTGGGGGTGATCGCTGTTTGTGTGCGCGTGGGACCGACGCATGTGTTTGCCTTTGTGTGCAAGCACGGGGGTGGGGGGGTACTTTATCTTTATTTTATTTTATTTACACTGTTGCTTAATTTTTTATTTGCTGTCACAGGGAATGCAAACATCCTTGTGACAGCAATAGACATTCAATATATACCATTTATGGAGAGATCTGGAGTCTATAAGACCCCAAATCCCTCCTCTGCACTTACAGTAAAAGCATTCAAAACACCAAGATCTGTGTTTTTGAATGCTTTTAATCTTTTTTGAAAATGGCGCTATTGGAAGTGATGTCATCTAACCACTTCCGGGATACTATACCGAAGAGCCGATCAAAGGAAATCCCTGCTTGGTCTGGCTGTTTGGCCAGCCTGCTGGTAACGAGGGTCTTCCGGTGGGACAGTAGAGTCCAAGCAAGCTGTGTAAGGTGATAACAATTAAGCAGCTAGTTAGCTGCTCCGATTGCTATTACAAGAGAGCCGACCAAAAAACGGCAGCTGCCGGCATCAAACTGGTACAACCACTTGAAGACCATTGACGTGTCAGGTACGTGACTGGTGGGTAGACATGTGCAATTCGTTTAATTCCGAATTTATTTTTTAACACAATTTGACAAATTAGTTAATTCAGAAATATCCGAATTAACAAAAACCCATTTAACTAATTTTTCAGAATATTCATAAATTCGAATATTTGAAAATTTGTAAATTCGAAAATTTTGAAAATCTGAAATAATAACTAACTAATAATAACTTAACTATTACTAACTATTAAATTATAGGTATTGGAATTTCCTTTCAAATTTGTCTGTTAGTGAATGTAACGAATATACAAATTTATCAGAAGTTACGAATTATTCGAAATAACGAATGCCGTATCTAAACGAATGGAATGTAACTAATTAATAATAATAAATAACAATCCTAATAATGAGAACGTTTTATTATTATTATTTATTATTACATTGTTCACTAACAGCCAAATTTGAAAGGAAATTCCAATACATATAATTTAATCGTTAGTTATTATTAGTTAGTTAGTTATTCTTTCAAATTTTCAGATTTTCTTTCCTATTTTCGGATATGAATTTTCGAATTTATGAATTTACGAATTTTCAAACTTACAAATTTTCTAATTTACGAGTTATTCTTATTAGTTATTATTAGTTAGTTAGTTATTCTTTCAAATTTTCAAATTTTCTTTCTTATTTTCAGATTTTTGAATTTACGAATTCTGATCATAACGAATGACCCGAAAAATGAAAAAAAAAATAAATAAAAACGAATAAATTGAAAATGAACAAACAAATTTTTTGGCAGTGCACATGTCTAGGGATGTTGCGGCAGCACAGTCTCCCGTAAATATTCAAAAACAGGTACCCGTAACCCCCTCCCCCCTGAAAGGTGCCAAATGTGGCACTGGAGGGGGGGGGGATAAGCGGAGCTTCCACTTTTGGGAAGGAGCAGAAGGAGCTGCTACCCTGGGCACTGTGGTATCATGTGAGGTGGGGAGGGCACCACAAGGGGATAAGAGGGGGGTATTCGTGCTAGGGGGGATGATTGGGGATGATTTGAGATGAATGAGAAATGGGGGAGGGGAATTTGTGCTGGGGGGATGGGAGTGGGGGAGAGGATTTGTGCTTGGAGGAGAAGTTTGAGGGGTAGAAGATTTGTGCTAGGAGGGGTTATTTTTTTTTTGGGGGGGGGATTTGGGCTGAAGGGATTTGGTGAGAGAGAGAATTTGAGCTTGGGGGTGGGGGGCAAATATTCATGCTGGCAGTGGGGATTTCAGCTGGGGGAGAGGATTTTTGCTTGGAGGGAAAATTTGAGGGTAGAGAATTTGTGCTAGAAGGGGGGATTTGGGGGGTTTGTGCTAGAAGAGTTGATATGGTAGAGGGGGGAGGAAAATTGGGCTGGGTATTATTTTGGGCGGGGGGGGGGAGATTTGTGCTAGTAGGGATGATTGGGGATGATTTGTGCTAGGATGGGAAATGGGGGGGGATTTGTGCTAGGGGGGTGGGAGTGGGGGGAGAGGATTTGTGCTTGGAGGGGAAGTTTGAGGGGTAGAGGATTTGTGCTAGGAGGGATGATTTTTTTTTGGGGGGGGATTTGTGCTGAAGGGATGTGGTGAGAGAGAGAATTTGAGCTTGGAGGGGGGATGGGGGGCAAATATTTGTGCTGGCAGTGGGGATTTCAGCTGGGGGAGAGGATTTTAGCTTGGAGGGGAAATTTGAGGGGTAGAGAATTTGTGCTAGGAGGGGGAATTTGGGGGTTTGTGCTAGAAGAGGTGATATGGTAGAGGGGGCACGCGCAAAGGGGAGGACATCTATTGACGGCCTCCCGGCAATGTAGGTCCGTGCTGGAGCCATCATTCGGCTATAGCTCAGATGGGGACAGGTTAATATTGCATATTTGGTCTGTTGTACTCGTTTTTCACAAGATCGGTATATCACGATTGACGAGGGTGCAGGTTATATAGTTGGTGGTGCGCGCAATTTGGCGTGACCTTTTGATGTGAACGTTCTTTGGCACGAATATTTACCTTCCTGGTTCAATGTTTTTCACCCATGCGCAGTAGCAACCATTTGTTTTTTCCCCAGAACGAATAACGCGATTAACCTTGCAATTTATTGTTCATACGGCAGAAGTTTTCCAAACTTGCCGTTGTGTTTTTTTTTGCCACAAATACATCACAACCAATTAACGATTTGTGCCCATTAAGCGCTTGCCAACCGGCTCACGCCGATATGTCGGCAGAAGGGCAAGTACAGGCAAATTAACGTACCTGTACGTTGCCCTTTAAGAAGTGGTTTGCAGGCCTGCCGCTACCTCCATGAGTGTGATCGTGGGTTCCGTGGACTCGATGTCCGCAGGGATACCTGCAATCGTCTCAGGGAGAGGAAGAACGGGGAGTTGCTGATGTAAAGAAGCATTTCCCCATTCTGCCTAGTGACACTGTCACTGATCTCTGCTCCCTGTAATCGGGAGCGGTGATCAGTGTCATGTCACACATAGCCACGCCCCCCCACAATTAGAAACACTCCCTTCACTGCCCCCTAGTGGTTAATTCCTTCACTGACAGTGTCATTTACACAGGAATCAATGCATTTGTATAGCACTGATTGCTGTATAAATGACAATGGTCCCAAAAATGTGTCAAAAATGTCTGATGTGTCCGCCATAATGTCGCAGTCCTGATAAAAATCGCAGATCGCCGCCATTACTAGTAAAAAAAAATTAATAATAAAAATGCCATAAAACTATCCCCTATTTTGTAGACGCTATAACTTTTGCGTAAACCAATCAATAAATTTATTGCGATTTTTTTTTAACAAAAATATTTAGAAGAATACGTATCAGCCTAAACTGGGTAAAAATAATGTTTTTTTATATATTTTTGGGGGGTATTTATTATTCCAAAAAGCAAAAAAAAATGCATTTTTTTCAAAATTGTTGCTATTCTTTTGTTTATAGCAAAAAAAATAAAAACCGCACAACTGATCAAATATCACCAAAAGAAAGCTCTATTTGTGGGGAAAAAAGGACGTCAATTTTGTTTGGGAGCCACGTCGCGCAACCGCGCAATTGTCAGTTAAGGCGACACAGTGCCGAATCGCAAAAAGTGATCTGGTCTTTGGCCAGCCAAATGGTCTAGGGCTTAAGTGGTTAACTTGGCGAAAAGACGAACAAAGTGTCTAAATGACCGATTTTCGTCTGATTTTTTCGTCTAGTGTATGGCCAGCATTCGTGCCAATTGGTAAATAAAATGTACAAATAAAACAAGACTATAAATACAGAAAGCATTTCGTACAATGGCATTTTTCCATGAGACATTATTAAGTTCAATACTGAAAATATCATCATCATCGTCTTCATCCAGAGTCTTGTTAAAGGCAAGCAATGGCACCGTGAGCAATCTGTAGTCAGTCTCGTTTTTGTAAATGACAATATTTGCTAAAATCAACTTGTTGGGGACTTCTGCTTTATCATTGAAGAAGATCTCCGCTCCAGTGGAGTCCGAGTGATGAACCCTTCTCATATAGCTGCGCAACTTCAATGGAAAAATTGAGACACAAATGATAAAGTAAAATAAACAGAATATGGAAGTAATCTCTACATAGACATTGGCTTACAATTAGGGGATCAGCAACATTTTGAGTTTTTGCAAAATCTGGGTGAAAATTAGAACATTTCTACAAAATTTCACCATTTTTGGGGAAATGTGCTGGAGCCAATAAGGAAGGAGAAATGAATGTAGACCTCAGTGTGTTTTGAGTGAGTTTCAAAGCGCTTTAAGCTTTTCACTGCCATGTAGACATGTGTCATTTGTTTTGTTTTCGAATTCCACAAATTCGTTAATTCGGAAATATTAAAATTAACGAAAACCTGTTCAACGAATATTTCCGAAATTCAAAAAGCTGGAAATTCGAAAAAATTCAGAAATTCGATAACTCGAAAATCCAAAAATTGAAAATTCGGAAATTCGAAGATTCGAAAATTGGAAAACCCGAAAATTCGAAAATTCAAAAGGACGAAAATCCGAAAATAAGAATGAAAATCCAAAAATTTGAAAACCCCAAAATTTGAAAATCTGAAATAATAACTAACTAATAATAACTATTACTTACTATTAAATTAAAGGTATTGGAATTTCCTTTCAAATTTGGGTGTTAGTGAACATAACGAATATGAATTTATCCGAAGTTATGAATTATCACAAATAATGAATGCCGCATCTAAACGAATGAAATGTAACAAAATAATAATAATAATAATAATTATAAAACTTTTTATTATTATTTATTATTGTTAATTTGTTACGTTCCATTTGTTTAGATGCGGCATTCGTTACTTTGGATAATTTGTAACTTCGAATAAATTTGTATTCGTTACGTTCACTAACAGCCAAATTTGTAAGGAAATTCCAATACCTATAATTTAATAGTTAGCTATTATTAGTTAATTAGTTTGTTATTATTTCGGAATTTCTGATTTTCGAATTTTCAGATTTTCGTTCTTATTTTTGGAATTTCGTTTTTTTGACTTTATGGTTTTTCTTTCTTATTTTCAGATTTTCACATTTTTGGATTTCCAGATGTTCAAATTTTCGGATTTCGAATTTACGAATTTTCGAATTTACAAATTTATGAATTTATTCGAAATAACGAATTTTGATCATAACGAATGACCCGAAAAACAAAATTAAAAAACAAAAAAACCCAAATGAGACGACAAAACGCACATTTTTTTGACTGTGCACATGTCTATTGCCATGGACCAGCTGCCATTGTTCACCTTACATGGCCAGGCTATTTTTTATATTTTTAGCATGCACCAATAAAATGCTCAACACATACTTAACTGCTTACAGCCAGGGCCTGCCGGCCCTTTACTGTGTACCCCTTATCCATTCAATTAGGGGGATGGTATCTGGATCCCCTTATTTGTTAAAGGGGGCTTCCAGGTGCTGATAAGGCCCCTGCCCACATACCCCCACAACCACATTACAAGGGTTGCAGGAAAGAGGCCCTTGTTCTCACCAACAAGGAGAAGGTGCTTTGCTAGGGCCCCCCCCCAGGAAGGTACCCCCACATAGAAGGCATGCGGTCTGGTATGGTTCAGAGGGGGGTGCATGGTCACCCCTCCTTTGTTGGCCAGCCACACTGCATTCTCAGATTAAGGGCCTGGTACAGATTTTTTGGGGGACCTAACACTTTTTTTTATTTTTTGTCAAATCCAACTCAAAAGATCTGGTATGTATTTTGGGGGGACATTTTTTTTAAATTCCTTCTTTAGGGTGTGCAACTGAAAAAATTACATTTACTAATGTAGCACAGGGGTTTTGCCACCCAAGTTACTATATTAAATAATGTGATATTCTTAAGTAAGAGTTTGGCTCCCTCTAGTGTCTTTTTCTTTTAATGCTATTAAGACTTTTGTTTGGTTTCTGTAAAGCCACACTCCAAAGCATTGTGGGAGATGTAGTTAATGAGGAAGTGTATCATGTGCTTAAACTCAGTCTGTGAACTACTGACCCACAATGCCCAGTACACCTACCCACAATGCCAAGTCACAGAACAGCCTGCTGGGTAGGCAAATAAAAGGGACAGCACGGCCATCTTTCGGCGTCTTGGGACGCCATTCAAAGACTGTCTGCAGTGAGGTCTGTGTGTGTGACCGGGAGACTGCGGCCTGCAAGGTGCGGAGCGGAATCATCTGGCCTCTGAGGAGTTCTAGAACACAGTCAACTGGACCAGAGTGCGAATGGTCTGGAGAACCCAAGATTTCTAGAAGTTTCCTGCATTACAGTCATCAGCCATCAGACGGAGCGGTACGGTGTGACGGCGCCAGCTTGAATTGGACTGAAATAAAAGGAAAGAAGCCTCACAAGCATCTAGGCCTGTTGTAGTGAGCGGGCACTTGCCCAGATCAATATAGTGTACTGTTGACTAAGTGTGTCATCCATAGACTGTTGGTGAGACTTGTAGTCCCACAGAAGTAATCTCACTTATCCATAGGCTGCATACAGTGGAACTTCAGGGTTTCCTTCACTGTGCTATAACATTAATGCTACATCACATCCACTGCTAAGGAGAAAGTATTACAAGTGCCTTTTGTTTGCAAGTACACAATTATCAGCACATCACTTATCATACAGTCTGCTGTCCACTTGTTTCCCTGTTGGATTTACAAATACTGCAGTCTAATACCCTGAGCTAGCTGAAGACCAAGAAGACAAGGGACTTCTATCATCTCCTACAAAGTACCATAGTTCACTTTACATTGGGAACATTGCATTAAAATCTGGGGGGAGCCCTTGAGCACAGGATATATTTATTGTGTTGTACCACTGTATGTTCATAACAGTTATTGCAGATCTGGTGTACATGCTTGGAGGTCAGTGGGAAGTCGCTTAATATGCCTTCAAGGCAGTTGCCAGAGGGGAATGCATATCAGCCATTAAGACTGTCCGTGCCAATGAGAATGTGGAAATAACAGCTTACAACAGGAGGAGAGGGATTGTGCTAGGGTCCATGCGGAGTCCCCCTCGGGGGCCTCGTATGGATCCCTTCTGGAGGCTAGACGGCGTTTGTCGCTGTTTATCAAGGGGCTGACAAAACCAGAGGAGTCTCAGAAAATGCATAAGGTCTTTGCTGAGGGGGACAAGAATGGGAAACTCTTGGCCATGCTGGTGGCAGATCACCCTCCGATGGCTCACATTCCAGTTATTAAAGACAAGGGGGAGCACTGGTCAGTGATGCGACACTTATCATGCAGGAGTTTGTGGATTTTTTTCTCGTCATTATACAAGTAGTCTCCCATCCCTCCGTATGACACAGCAGAATTGGACAATGTACTTATGAGACTGCCTCTACCCCGGCTGTCTGAAGAAGAGTGTGCCCTGTTAGAGGCCAAAATCACGGTCAAGGAGATTGAGGCTTTCCCGCCCAACAATGCCCCCGTGCCGGATGGCTTCCCAGCAGACTTTTACAAAGCTAATGTTGAAACATTAGCCGTTAAATTTAACTGGTTACTAGAACACTGCCTGGAACGCTCCTCTCTGCCAGATTCTATGATGGAAGCATATATGATTATTTTGCCAAAACCAGGAAAGGACCTGACTGAATGTGCATCCTACCATCCCATAGCCCTCCTGAATACAGACCTTAAAATCCTAACCAAGCTGTTAGCAACTAGACTTGCCAAGATTATCCAAACAATAGTTAATATAGACCAAACTGGGTTCATGCCAGGTAAATCGACGGATATCAACCTCAGGAGACTATTCACACATTTACAACTCCCTTCCACCGACTCTGAGTCTAGAATTGTGGTGTCCATAGACATAGCAAAAGCCTTCGACTCAATTGGCTATTCATGAGTAGGGTCTTGGAGGTCATGGGATTTGGACCACACTTTCGGAAGTGGATTTCCATGTTATACAAGAACCCCAAGGTGGCTATACGCATGGGAAAGGTGGTGTCACCATTTTTGCAGTGAGTAGGGGTACCAGACATGGCTGCCCGCTGTCCCCTTTCCTTTTTGCCCTGGTTATGGAGCCCCTGGCTATCGCCTTGCCTTCCTCCGGAAGGGTTCAGGATATTAGGGTAGGTACAATTCATGAAACATTGGCATTATACGCTGATGACATGCTCCTGTTTCTTGAGGACCAAGGGAACTTGCTGAAGGTTGTATTGGAAATCTTGGATGACTTCGCCAGGTTCTCGGGGTTACAGGTGAACTGGAGCAAATCCTCAATTCTCCCCTTAGATGATAGGGCAAAGAATGGAGTGGATTCCGACCTACCATTACAATGGGTGTCGTCAATGAAATACCTGGGGGTAAAGATTACAGCAAATATAAATGATTACATGTCCCTTAACTTGCTCCCACTGTTGACTTTTCTTAAACAAAAAAAACAGGCGTGGACTAGACTTCCATTGTCTCTGATAGGCAAGATTAATCTACTCAAAATGAAGGTCCTCCCGGTAATCCTATATTTTTTAAGACATGCACCAGTGTGGAGTCCAAAATCATATTTTAAACATTTAGATGGAATAGTGGGCTCCATCCTATGGGCCCCCTAGTCCCCTAGAATTGAGCTTAAGGTACTACAGGAACCGGCGGATAGGGGGGGACTAGTGCTCCCAGATTGGCACAAGTACTATCTGGCAGGCCAAATGGTCTTTGCCCAGAGATGGCTGTCCATGGATGAGGAAGACGCTGCCACGGTGTTGGAGGCGGCTCACCTGGGGTTGTATGAAAGTTTGCGTATGGCACTCTTCAGGGGCCTTAAATCTGAACTACCGATAACAATCACTATGATGACCACGATTAAAGCTTGGGAAACTGCGGTTCAATTGGCATCTCCTAGTTTTTAGGGCTTCTCAGCCACGACCCTGCTGTGGATGAACCCTAAGCTGCAGCATTTCTATAACTTACCCGACCCCATGATCTGGGCGGTAAAGGGAGTTAAGACATTAGGAGATATAGCCTCCTACGGTGACCTTATGACATTCCCTCAGATGAAGACGAGACATGACATACTTATTTCGATACCTACAACTTAGGCACGCATATCAGTCACAATTTAGGGACCGCAAAGTGGAATCACTTCCATCAACCCTTGAAACCCTATCCTCGCCACCCCCTATATTACAACTTGCGCCCGCTTGTGGAATGGCGACAAACCTTTACCCTTAAAAATCCCTATAGGCGATGTTAAAAAATTTCTACAGGTTACCAGTTTTGAGTTACAGAGAAAGTCTAGTGCTAGAATTATTGCTCTCGCTCTAATGATCGCGGTGATACCTCACATGTGTGGTTTGAACACCGTTTTCATATGCGGCGCTACTCGCGTATGCGTTCACCTCTGTGTGCGAGTTCGTCGGGACGGGGTGCTTTAAAAAAATTTTTTTTTTCCTATTTATTTTACTTTTAATTTTTTATTTTGACACAGTTTTAAAATAAAATAACATTTTGGGTCACTTTTATTCCTATTACAAGGAATGTAAACATCCCTTTTAATAGAAAATAGAAAAAAAAGCATGACAGGACCTCTTAAATATGAGATCTGGGGTCAAAATGACCTCAGATCTCATATTTATGCTAAAATACAATAAAATAAAAAAAAAAAAATCTCCTTTAAGAGCTATGGGCGGAAGTGACGTTTGACGTCGCTTCCGTCCTCCCATGCCATGGAGCCGAGCTGGCGCCATCTTCTCCTCAGTCGGCAGCCAGGCATCCACGGGAGAAGACTACTACTGGCGGGTCCGGTAAGCAGTGGAGATGACTGGAGCGCAGCGGGAGGGGAGTGGGCACCTCTCTTGCCGCCGATAAAAGTGATCTTGCGGCGAATCTGCCGCAGAGACCACTTTTATCCTAAAGAGAAATGCACGCCGTTCCCGAAAATACCAGGGTTATGGCAGCTAGCTGCTGCCATAACCCCGGTATTTAGCATCAAAGTACTGACGTACGGGTACGCCGCCCCCCTAATCCATGTGCCCCTCCCCAATCTACATGCAGGGCGCCGGATGCATGGATTCCAATGGGGTTTATTTTTTTTAAATGTTTTTTTAGAAGCGTGTAATTAGAGCCTAAGGCTCTAATTGGCTTCAAAAAAGGGTGGGCTCGAGGCGCAGTGTCCACCCAGTTGCGTGACAATAGCGAATGAATATTCGTTATTGCCTTTCTGATTCTCCTCCCTGCCCAATCAGGAAGTGGTTCCTGAGACCCAATTGGCCGAGAGGAGAAGCAATCCTATTGGCCGCCGAGGAGACCCAGGGGAAGCCACCGTGAATCAGAGGACAAGGAGACGTAGGGTGAAGCTTCCGCCCAGAGGAAGCGCTGCCTGTGACCTAGATGGGGTAAGTGGTGACTGACCTTTGGTTCGTGTGATCAGACAGACTGACCGACCCACTGACCCTGGGGGGGCGGGGGGTGGATTGTTTGCCCCCCCAAAAAAAAAATTAAAACCACCAGCCGCCACTGATCAAAACAGATGTATTTATCTATTCTTGATGACCATAGTCCATCCAAAAAACAACTGTCCATCAAATGTACCGTATATTATGTATTCTATTTAATGTACAGGGTACAAACTTACTAATTGATGTGATTTATTTGTTCCTAGTTTGTCTTTGCTGAGCTTCATTCTGTGCAAGGCCTGAGCCATCACATAAACGGAGGTGTAGGCATAGAAGGGCTTGGAATCCTTGATGTTAGAGAACAATGGGGGCATATGAGCTAATCCTGAACAAGTTCTCCCAGAAAAGTTATATATACATTCTAGGATGATATTTTTTAATGGGTTCGGAGAAAGACAATGGAACACTTGAAGCCAAATGTCCTCGATCATTGGATCATTGGGGCGGGTGGATGGATTTGCACTGTCAATAAACGTATCCAGGTTTGGAATTGTTTTTGATGGTAATATAAAAATTAAACTACAGTTAACTGTGGAAAAGAAATCAGATTCCATATACTTAAAATTGGTCCATGAGTCATGTAGTATCAGAGTTTTATTTTCCATAGTGGCTTTAAATTCATCATACACATACAGATAGTCTAGGGAGAAATGACCACAAATGATGATGACATCACTACTTGACTTCTTAGCGGCGGTCAGCATCCTCTGTTTATTAATATGCGCCTTATCTGTAAGTTTCATTATAAACTCAATGCAGATGGCGTGCCGACTCATCATTTTACTCAACTCTTGTAATTCTGTGTCCCCACTTCCATCACTTGGTGTGATCATTCCAACCCAATTCCATCCGAAATGCTTCAGACATTTTATAACAGACGTGTAACGGACCCGATCATCCTGAATAATTCGGTAAAAAGTTGGATAAACTTGTCTGTTACTGAAAAGGGGGTCAGTGACAAGATAGTTGATCTGAAAGAAAAATGCTTTGAAAAGTTCTAAAGATGTGTTTTTTTGTTACGATTTTGTATTATATTTATATATTCGAAATAAAATCATTTTGTCAGAGGACCAATACTCACACAGCTATTACTAATGCTAATGCTTATTCCCGTGCAGCTAATGCTCATGCACCAGGACAAAGACGAGCTTGGGTTAAGTATTATGACTTAGGCAGGCCATGCATTGGTCGAAAATTTTATCTAAGAATTTTCATTCGTATTTCGCACCATTAGTGGGGCTGCAGCAACAGCCGATTTTCATGCGGCAATCAAATTTGAATAATCGGACATGTTTTTCGGACATGATTTTCTAATCAATGATGGGAGAATCGTGCGAAAAATGTAATTAAAAAAGAAATGCGCATGTGCAAGAAAAGAAAATTCCCAGAAAGAAAAGAAGATTCCCAGCCACGAAAAATTTTTTCTGAAGCAACATGAGGTGAAATTGAAAGCTTGGTTGGCCGAATTTTTGAAATCAATGGTGGCACTATCGGATAACAAAACACACAAATTTTCTCATTTTCAAAAGAAAGTACTTTCGAAATTTGACCATGTATGGCCTTGTAGGCTGAAACACATCAACTTCTCTTATCTGCGTTTATAAACTGTGGTTTTTCCATTAAAAATTATGATTTTTATGAGTTAACAACTAGACATGTGCAATTCGTTTCGTTCTGAATTAATTTTTTAACAAATTTCGACAAATCCGTTAATATTCGTAAATTTGTAAATTCGAAAATCCCAAAACCCGAAAATCTGAAAAAATAATGAACTATTAAATTATAGGTATTGGAATTTCCTTTCAAATTTGTTTGTTAAAGTGACGAATACGAATTATCCGAAATAACAAATGCCGTATCTAAACGAATGGAGTAACTCATTAATAATAATAAATAACAATAATAATAATAATAATAATAAAACCTTTTTATTAAGATTATTATTTATTATTCATTTGTTCTGTTCCATTTGTTTAGATGCGGCATTCATTATTTCTGATAATTTATAACTTCGGATAAATTCGTTACTTTCACTAATAGCCAAATTTGAAAGGAAATGCCAATACCTATAATTTAATAGTTAATTATTATTAGTTAGTTATTATTTAGAATTTTCGGATTTCGTTCTTTCTTATTTTCGGATTTTCTGATTTTTGGAATTTACGAAATTACAAATTTTCAAATTTTTGAATTGCAATCATAACGAATAACCCAGAAAAAAAAAACGATTAGGAGGAAAACAAACAGATTTTTTGGCAGTGCACATGTCTATTGACAACAGGTTGTGCGGATCATCCTAATAAATTACCTCTCTCAGATAAACGACTGTGGATCAAACACCAGTAAGCTCTACTAATATTATGTTGTATGGGTAGATGCACTGGATTTTATCATTTGCTGCATGTGAGCTTGGGATAAGATCTATTGTGCACTGACACCTAGGTGCATCTCTGTGTAAGTCCATGTGCATAGATGCCAAGCTGCCTATTTACAGGAAACCCTGGAGCAGTGGCGGCTGGTGTTCAAAATTTTTGGGGAGGCGCAAACAAACTGAAAAATACTGAACCCTCCCCCCATCAACTGCAGCCTCACTGTGCCCATCAATTGCAGCCACTTGGGCCCATCATATGCAGTCACTTGTGCCTAGTATATGCAGCCACTTGTGCCTAGTATATGCAGCCACTTGTGCACATCATATGCAGCCACTCTATGATTTGGGGCTCCATCAAGCTTGGGGCCTTATCTTACACATAATACTTTTATTACTACAGAACCATTATCCTCATCCATCATTAGTGTGGACACACTATCAAATGGGGACTTTTGTGTGCGTCTGGCCTCCCCCCCTCTTTGAGCTCCTCCCTCAGCTCCCGGACCTGACTCAGTTGGTGGCCTTGTGACTGTGGACCTCATGGAGTTCACACTCCTCTGGCATGTGAGTATCCACTTGGGGTCAGTGGCTCTTTGCCTCCCCTACATGCACACCTTTTCTTTTTTTGTTTCTTAAAATGCATATTGAGTTTTACTTATTTAAAAAAACCCTCTCCTCCCCCCTTTTTTAGATTTTGGTGTACAATCGCCCTTGAAGAGTGTTTAATACACGAAACGCGTCGTGCTTACATGCACCAAAAAATCATCTTTTTCACTAGGTCTACATACCAACAAGCTTCTACTTACCTACTTTGTGACCTTGTGCATTTTAAATGGATGTTTCACCTTTTAAGACCATCTGCCCTGTATCATTTGGGGGCATGTTACTATGTTTACAATGTATCAATCAGGATGTATTTGTATATGACTTGACTGCCAAATCCATACTGGGACCATTATCGTGTCACTATGTTACTGTGTATCAATAAAATGGTTTGATGTAATGGTAACTGACCCTCTGGCCTCATTTGCCCACCTCATTCAAAGTCCCAACCTTCCTGTTTTATGTATGCACAGGGATGGAGACTCGCGTCTCATTTAAAGTCCCAACCTCTCGCCTCTTTAAACATATGCAGCCACTTGTGCCAATCAAATGCAGCGACTTGTGCCCATCATATGCAGCCACTTGTGCCCATCATATGCAGCCACTTGTGCCGGTCATATGCAGCCATTTGTGCCCTTCAAATGCAGCCACTTGTGCTTGTAAAATGCAGCCACTTGTGCCCATCATATGCAGCCACATGTGCCCATCATATGCAGCCACTTGTGTCCAGTATATGCAGCCACTTGTGCCCATCATATGCAGCCACTTGTGTCCATCATATGCAGCCAATTGTGCCCATCATAAGTAACCATTTGTGCCCGTAAAATGCAGCCATTTGTGCCCGTCAAATGCAGCCACTTGTGCCCATCATATGCAGCCACTTGTGCCCAGTATATGCAGCCACTTGTGCCAAACAAATACAGCCACTTGTGCCCATCATATGCAGCCACTTGTGCCCATCAAATGCAGCCACTTTTGCTCATCATATGCAGTGACTTGTGCCCATCATATGCAGCCATTTGTGCCCGTCAAATGTATCCACTTGTGCCTGAAAAATGCAGCCACTTGTGCCCATCATATGCAACCACATGTGCCCATCATATGCAGCCACTTGTGCCCAGTATATTCAGCCACTTGTGCCCATCATATGGAGCCACTTGTGTCCATCATATGCAGCCACTTGTGCCCATCAAATGCAGTCACTTGTGCCCGCCATAAGCAACCATTTGTGCCCATCAAATGCAGCCACTAGTGCCCGGCAAATGCAGCCACTTGTGCCCATCATATGCAGCCACTTGTGCCCAGTATATGCAGCCACTTGTGCCAAACAAATACAGCCACTTGTGCCCATCATATGCAGCCACTTGTGCCCATCAAATGCAGCCACTTTTGCTCATCATATGCAGCCACTTGTGCCCATCAAATGCAGCCACTTGTGCCCAGTATATGCAACCAGTTGTGCCAATCAAATACAACCACTTGTGCCCATCATATGCAGCCACCTGTGCCCATCATATGCAGCCATTTGTGCCCATCATATGCAGCCACTTGTGCCCAGTATATGCAGCCACTTGTGCCAAACAAATACAGCCACTTGTGCCCATCATATGCAGCCACTTGTGCCCATCAAATGCAGCCACTTGTGCTCATCATATGCAGCCACTTGTGCCCGTCAAATGCAGCCACTTATGCCCATCAAATGCAGCCATTTGTGCCCATCATATGCACCCACTTGTGCCCAGTATATGCAGCCAGTTGTGCCAATCAAATACAGCCACTTGTGCCCATCATATGCAGCCACTTGTGCCCTTCATAGGCAGCCACTTGTGCCCATCATATGCAGCCACTTGTGCCCGTCAAATGCAGCCGCTTGTGCCAGTCAAATGCAACCATTTGTTCCCATCATATGCAGCCAATTGTGCCCAGTATATGCAGCCAGTTGTGCCAATCAAATACAGCCACTTGTGCCCATCATATGCAGCCACTTGTGCCCATCATATGCAGCCATTTGTGCCCATCATATGCAGCCACTTGTGCCCAGTATATGCAGCCACTTGTGCCACACAAATACAGCCACTTGTGCCCATCATATGCAGCCACTTGTGCCCATCAAATGCAGCCACTTTTGCTCATCATATGCAGCCACTTGTGCCCATCAAATACAGCCACTTGTGCCCGTCAAATGCAGCCATTTGTGCCCATCATATGCAGCCACTTGTGCCCAGTATATGCAGCCACTTGTGCCAATCAAATACAGCCACTTGTGCCTATCATATGCAGCCACTTGTGCCCATCATATGCAGCCACTTTTGCCCTTCATATGCAGCCACTTGAGCCCATCATATGCAGCCACTTGTGCCTCTCATATGCAGCCACTTGTGCCTGTCATATGCAGCCATTTGTGCCCATCAAATGCAGCCACTTGTGCCAATCAAATGCAGACACTTGTTCCCATCATATGCAGTCACTTGTGCCCATAAAATGCAGTCACTTACCCTGGCAATAAACTCACACCCCCCGCTCGGGGCTCGCATCTGCTGGCACTTGCACACCCCCCCTCGGGGCTCGCAACTCTAGACCCCCCAACCCCATGGGAGGTCCGGCACTTACCTGAAGACTTGCATCCTCTGTGTCTTCGTCCACTCTCCTCCACACTTGGGCAGCAGCAGCGGCAGAGGTACCTGCTCCTCTCATGCTTCCTCCACTTGCCAAAGCACCACAAAAGGTTTGCCTGGCACTTTGGCCAATCGGGAAACAGGGCTCACCGACCTGCCTCCTGATTGGCGGGGAGGTACTGTAGTGTGAAGATATTGAAAATTGATTTGCTATGGTCACACAATTGGGTGGGATCAGAGCACACTCTCTGTGCCCTGAGCCCACTCTTTTTTGAAGCCCACCCCCGCCATAGGAATCCATGTGTCCGGCATCCTGAAATTTGCCGGGTGCATAGATAGGGAGACAGCG
The DNA here is from genome assembly GCF_042186555.1 of Aquarana catesbeiana. Lineage (NCBI taxonomy): Eukaryota > Metazoa > Chordata > Amphibia > Anura > Ranidae > Aquarana > Aquarana catesbeiana. Next base: position 22,499,370 of record NC_133324.1, read on the forward strand.
GCAGGGAAAGGGGGTGTGGCACCCATGCGCCCTCAATGCACGGGCCACTACTGCCCTGGAGTATGCTATTTGCTGGATGTTCTTCAGCTTTTCAGTGTCTCGTGTTCCTGTGTTCCTGCTTTTGCTGACTGGTCTTCCGTTGCTGACCCGGCTCATTCCTGACCTTGATCTGTGGATTCTGGATACCGATCCTGCCTTCCTTCTGACTATTCTCTACCTGCTTCCCTGCTACTGACCTTGCTCTGCCTGCCTCCCTGCTACTGATCTCAGCCTGCTACTGAACATTGCTCTACCTGCCTCCCTGGTACAGGTCTCGGCCTGCTACTGACCTTGCTCTGCCTCCCTCCCTGGTACTGACCTCAGCCTGCTACTGACCTTGCTCTGCTTGCCTCTCTCTCTCCGGTATTGGCCTGAGCTTAGTTGCCTCAACTCTAGTCTCCCAGATTCTCGCAGTCCCCCAGACTCTATCAGCTAGTCTAACTCTCTTGATTCAATGGCCTGGAACCTCTCCCTCATGGAGGGCTGTCTCCAGGATCTTGCCTTGGTCTCCAAACAGGAGTCAACCTCCCTCCTGGCTGCAGCAACTGCAACTCAAACTGTTCTGAGTGATGCTCAGATCTGCCTCATAATGACTATGTACAGAGAGAAGACTGAAGGGGAGGGTGGAAGGGGACCAAGTATGTTAAGTGACCAGCTAGGAGACATTAAAATAAAGGTAAATATATATATATATCACAAAAGTGAGTACACCCCACACAGTACACCCCTCAGAAATTACACTTTGCTAAAATGTAAAGTAGTGAGTGTACAGCTTGTAAACAATGTAAATTTGCAGTCCCCTCAAAATAACTCACGTATAGCCATTAATGTCTAAACTGCTGGCAACAAAAGGGAGTACACCCCTAAGTCAAAATGTCCAAATTGGGCCCAATTAGCCATTTTCCCTCCCCAGTGTCATGTGGCTCGTTAGTGTTACAAGGTCTCAGGTGTGAATGGGGAGCAGGTGTGTTAAATTTGGTGTTATCGCTCTCACTCTCTCATACTGGTCACTGGAAGTTCAACATGGCACCCCATGGCAAAGAATTCTCTGAATCTGAAGAAAATAATTGTTGCTCTACATAAAGATGGTGTAGGCTATAAGAAGATTGCCAAGACCCAGAAATTGAGCTGTAGCATGGTGGCCAAGACCATACAGTGGTTTAACAGGACAGGTTCCACTCAGAACAGGCCTCACCATGGTCGACCAAAGAAGTTGAGTGCACGTGCTCAGCGTCATATCCAGAGGTTATCTTTGGGAAATAGACGTATGAGTGCTGCCAGCATTGCTGCAGAGGTTGAAGGGGTGAGGGGGGGTCAGCCTGTCAGTGCTCAGACCATACGCACACTGCATCAAATCTTTAGAAGCCTCTTCTAAAGATGATGCACAAGAAAGCCTGCAAACAGTTTGCTGAAGACAAGCAGACTAAGGACATGGATTACTGGAACCATGTCCTGTGGTCTGATGAGACCAAGATAAACTTATTTGGTTCAGATGGTGTCAAGCGTGTGTGGCAGCAACCAGGTGAGGAGTACAAAGACAAGTGTGTCTTGCCTACAGTCAAGCATGGTGGTGGGAGTGTCTTGGGTCTGGGGCTGCATGAGCGCTGCCAGCACTGGGGAGCTACAGTTCATTGAGGGAACTATGAATGCCAACATGTACTGTGACATACTGAAGCAGTGCATGATCCCTCCCTTAAGAGACTGGGCCGCAGGGCAGTATTTCAACATGATAACAACCCCAAACACACCTCCAAGGTGATGGACTGGCTAACCATGTCTCCAGACCTAAACTCTATTGAGCATCTGTGGGGTATCCTCAAACAGGAGGTGGAGGAGCACAAGGTCTCTAACATCCACCAGCTCCGTAATGGAGGAGTGGAAAAGGACTCCAGTGGCAACCTGTGAAGCTCTGTTGAACTCCATGCCCAAGAAGGTTAGGGCAGTGCTGGAAAATAATGGTGGTCACACAAAATATTAACACTTTGGGCCCAATTTGGACATTTTCACTTAGGGGTGTACTCACTTTTGTTGAGTGTGTTGAGTTATTTTGTGGGGACAGCAAATTTACACTGTTATACAACCTGTACACCACTACTACTCACTACTACTCACTACCAGTTGCCTACCGCCGTATAGTAAAATGACGGCGGCAGGAACCCTTCCTCCCTCCATATGACGTCCTCGGCTTCCTGGCATTGTGGAGAGCGCTCGCCGCATCACTGGGGACCCGATGCGCGTGCCCACCCATGATTGCTCATCACAGAGCAGGGACGTGGATCTGTGTGTGTAAACACACAGATCCACGTCCTGTCAGGGGAGAGGGGAACTGATCGTATGTTCCTTGTACAGAGCAACACCGATCGGTCTCCTCCCCTCATCAGTCCCCTCCCCCCACAGTTAGAATCACTCCCTAGGACACACATTTAACCCCTTCAGCGCCCCCTAGGGTTAACCCCTTCCGCGCCAGTGAAATTTATACAGTAATCAGTGTATTTTTATAGCACTGATCGCTTTATAAATGTCAGTGGTCCCAAAACAGTGTCAAAAGTGTCCGATCTGTCTGCCCAATGTCACAGTCACAATAAAAATCACAGATCGCCGCCATTAGTAGTAAAAAAAAAATAATAATAATAAAAATTACAAATCTATCCCCTATTTTGTAGACGCTATAACTTTTGCTATAACCAATCAATATACGCTTATTGTTATTTTATTTTACCAAAAATATGTAGAAGAATACATATCGGCCTAAACTGAGGAAAAAAATTGTTGTTTTTTTTTTTAAATGGGATATTAATTATAGCAAAAAGTAATAAATACCGTGTTTTTTCCAAAACACGCACTCTTTTTTTGCTTATAGTGCAAAAAATAAAAAATGCAGAGATGATCAAATACCACCAAAAGAAAGCTCTATTTGTGGGGAAAAAGAAAACGATCGAAATGGAATTTGAGTACAACGTTGTATGACCGCGCAATTGTCATTCAAAATGTGACACGCTGAAAGCTGAAAATTGGCCTGGGCAGGAAGGGGGTGAAAATGCCCGGTATTGAAGTCGTTAACATTGTAGCATTTATTCAGTGTTGTCACATGAAAAGATATAATAAGATATTTACAAAAATGTGGAGGGTGTACTCACTTTTGTGAGATACTCTCTATATATATATATATATATATATATATATATATATATAATATATAAAACAGTGTAGCGCTGGACTAATGAGGATACGCATATAATAATATATGCGAAAGAGCCGAGACCCATATGTTTGTGAATAAATGTGAAAAAAACATATAACACCTAATCTGATACAATTAAGTATCTATATGCGTGTATTGTGACACTAAAAATTAAATCAAGTGCACCTATATATATCTAAAACGAAAATTAATATGCAAATACAAATGTAATGAACTTAAAATAAATCATGTAAATCAAACGTGACAATAAAAATTGGAATTACATCAACATGTGGTAAGGAACTTTGTTCACTTATATATTATTGGTTGGTCCTTTGTGCTTGGTGATCACAATGGAAGTGAAAAATTAAGGTGAATAATTAAAATAAAAGTCCCAATAAATAATGAGCAAAAAGTCCCAAATCGTGATAACACTCCAACACAAATTCCGGTTCAATATTCCACCGCAGCTGTTGCCCACCACCAAAGGAAGAATTGGAGGCTTACCGGACAGCCTGCGACCACCCTTATTCAGGGGGGTCAAAACAGGCTCTGTAGGGATGTAGAAATCCAGATGGTGTCTTCGCCCATGCTTTTCAGATGTTCTCTAGGTGTTCCTATGGCAAGCCAAGGGGGGCTTCCAGACAGGGTGTACTTGGCAATAACTAAGTTTTATGTGTTGATCTTGTCTTGGCCTCTTGCTATTCTGACTTTTGAAGCCATATATATATAGTCCTGGGGGGAGAACCTTTAGGGGAACAGGGAAGCCATTGTAGAGGGGGGAGGGGGCAGGAAATGGGCTTTGATACATTTGGAGCAATCACTTACCTGCATATATTGAAAGGGACTGAGTAACTGTGCCATTGCATGAGTTGTATGAAAACTAGTGTCCCCAATAAAACCAGCCACTTCCCTGTGCCCCCTACAGGAATAGTTAGGAACCTCCTTCCTTTCTCCAGACAATATCTTTAGGGCATAGCCCAAGGCTAATTTTGGATTTCCACACGTATTAAAGATATGATAACCCAGAGTAACATTAGGCAGAAGATCGAGGTCTTTATTAATCTCATCAACAGCAAATATCAATGCCAAAATGCTTCTGTAGTCCTCATTGTTAATACTATGAACAAAGTATATGGAAAAAATTAAATATAAAAATGTAAAACACATGTAATGAAAAATAACCTATCAAAAAGGAAATAGAACTAATGATAAAAGTGTGAGGGTAATCCATACTATAGATAACTGATGGTTTAGTAGCTTTTTAGTGAACAGTGTGGCCATCAGAGGTTTGTGTGCAGAGTAAAGATGAAGTTCAGGTCTGTTCTTTTTACAAAAGAGAAGGGAAAGTGGGACTTTAAATGAGATGGATGACTCTGTGGAGGCAAAGTTGAGAAAAATTGCAAAATTTTATTAATAAAGAACGTTATAGAGAATATGGCAATATTATAACCACACATACATTCAGTACAATAATTCATATAGGCTCCACCCACACATAACATACAGGTGTGGCATGGGTAAAAAGTTTGCATGAGTATGATATTTTCAAAACAGTTCAATGATACATTGCATCGAGTAAATTTGTATATATACATGTGACATATAAACAGCACCAGCAACAGGAGTATGAATGTAGGAAATAAAACCATGATAGATGAATAAATAAAAGTCAGAATTAATAATCTTCTGCAGACCAAGATTCAATGTGTCCATTACAGACACAGGTCAGCATCACTTGTTCCCGACGCGTTTCGTGTAGAGACACTCCTCAGGGGCAGATGCTCAAATATGTCTGCAGAGTGTAAAGAAAGAAATGATGAAAATAGTCTAGTTCTAATTAGTAATGTAGGGCAAGTTAGCCCATCCTAAATACTCACATAGGGTCCAATACGGTAAAATGCTGTGGCCATGTGATCAGAGTCCCAAGATAGTCTCCCCCTGGGAACTGAGGTAATTGCAGCCGCGCACAGCAGGGTGCATGCAACAAAACCTCCCGTTGACCCAAGACACAAAATGCTGGTGCATGAGTGGAAAACTGCGGTGGCCTGTGAGGGCAACCTGAAGTGATCTGTGAAGATGTAAAAGAAAATTGTGTGTGAATGATGGAAAAGAAAAAAAAAATTATATATAATGTAAAAGGGGGTGTATGTTAACTCAATATGTGAGCTATGTGAGCATTATTGAAGTTACATGAAAAAGTGAAAAGATAATAAATGGCGAAGACAAATGTTAAAACAAAAAGAGTGGCAACAGTGATGACCAAAAGAAGAAAGAGACATCAAACAAAAGTGGCAAACAAATGTAGATGACCTAGGAGTGACTTACGTGTTGCAGCGAGGCTGGAAACAAGGGGGAGTGCTGAATGCGATGTGGTATCTGGGAAGTGTAACGACATGATTGTGACAGGGGAGGCAGCTTATATGCACCCCGAACACGTGCACGCCGGCTCTTACCAGCGTCACGCTAGCGTGACATGGGCAGGAAGGGGCTCCGGAGAAGGTGGTAAGCAACGCCCTCCACAGAAGCCCATATTCACTACTAGAACAACTGGGATGGAAATCACGTGCTCTGTGTGTTGGCGTCAATCCTGACATCATGGTTTTATTTTCTACATTTATACTCCTGTTGCTGGTGCTGTTTATATGTCACATGTATATATACAAATTTACCCCATGCAATGTATCATTGAACTGTTTTGAAAATATCATACTCATGCAAACTTTTTACCCATGCCACACCTGTATGTTATGTGTGGGTGGAGCCTATATGAATTATTGTACTGAATGTATATGTGGTTATAATATTGCCATATTCTCTATAACGTTCTTTATCAATAAAATTTTGCAATTTTTCTCAACTTTGCCTCCACAAAGTCATCCATCTCATTTAAAGTCCCACTTTCCCTTCTCTTTTGTATACAATTTAGGGATGGAGGCACACCGCATATGTGCCTCATCTAAAGTCCCAAATCCACCTTTCCATTAGGTTTGTTCTTTTTGACCACTCCCCACTGCCCGTTCTCCATGAGCAGGAGATTGGTTGTTTAACAGCCCTACTTGAATTTGAGCTTGTGTAAATAGCATAGGCCCTGGCATTTAAGGGTGACACTGGTTTATTTTACTTTCCCCACCCATCCACAGCCATTGTTGACTTTCTCCATCTTAAAGAAGGCGTCTGCATTCCTTTTTTTACACCAATAATTTCTTGGGTGTAATAGCTAGTTCTGAACATGCTGGCCCCTGTATGACACCACTTGGGGGCCAGTATGTGAAGGATAGGAAAACAGTAAGTATGACAAGGCCTAATATATGCAGGACAGGGGGACAGGAGGTATGACATGGCCCAGTATGTGCAGGACAAGAGAACAGTGGGTGTGACAAGGCCCAGTATGTGCAGGACAGGAGAACATTAGGTATGACAAGGCCCAGTATGTACAGGACAGGAGAACGGGAGATATAACAGGGCCCAGTATGTGCAGGACAGGAGAACAATAGGTTTGACAAGGCCCAGTATCATAGTTGCCAACAGTCCTGATTTGCCCGGGACATTCACAAAAATCAGTCTGATGTCCCAGTCTGAGCATGTCCTGGGCAAAATCCCAAAAAGCCCCGTCTGTCCCAGACTTCTGGCACTGCCATCAAGTCAGTAAAGTCACAACAGCCTTCACATTCGGTACACCCAGGCTGTGGCAACACAGAGAGAGCGGACCCAACCAGAGGTAAAATAGTGCTAACTCCAACTGTTGCTGGGAACAGGGCCTGGCGGGAGAGTTAGAGGAGCCTGGGTTGAGGAAAGAGTGGGGAGTCAGGGGATGAGAACATTCCAAATACCACTGTCCTCAACCACCATTGCCATTCTAATCAATCCTGCACAGAGAACAGGGATCAGAGATTTTTTGACTGGTCCAAATGATGGTACCAATGGTGGGCCAGAAGACAACAGTAATGGGGGAGGGGGTGGCAGGAGAGAACAGTATAGTACAGGGGGCAAGGAGAGAACAGTAATGGGGGCCCAGGAGAGAACAGTAATGGGGGGCCAGGAGGGAACAGTATTGGGGGGCCAGGAGGGAATGGTATAGGGGGCCAGGGGAGAACAGTAATAGGGGGCCATGATTGGACAGTATCGGGGGTAGAGAAGGGAACAGTATAGGGGGACCAGGAGAGAACAGTAATGGGGGACCAGGAGGAAACAGTATTGGGGGACCAGGAGGTAACAGTAATGGGAGGCCAGGAGAGAAAAGTAATGGGGAGCCAGGAGAGAACAGTAATGGGGGCCAGGAGAGAACAGTAATAGGGGGATCAGGAGAGAGCAGTAATGGGGGGCCAGGAGAGAACAATAATAGGAGGGCAGGAGGGAACAGTATAGCACAGGGGACGAGGAGGGAACAGTATAGCACAGGGGGCCAGGAGAGAACAGCATAGGAGGACCAGGAGGGAACAGTATAGCACCGGGGGGGCCAGGAGAGAACAGTAATGGGGGGGCCAGGAGGGAACAGTAATGGGGGGTCAGGAGGGAACAGTATAGGGGGACCAGGGGAGAACAGTAATGGGGGACCAGGAGAGAAAATAAATAAGGGGCCAGGAGGGAACATAAATGGGGGCCAGGAGGGAACAGTATAGGGGGACCGGGAGAGAACAGTGATGGGGGGCCAGGAGAGAACAGTAATGGGGGGCAAGGAGTGAACAGTATAGCACAGGGAGCCAAGAAAGAACATTATAGGGGGACCAGGAGGGAACAGTATAGCACAGGGGGCCAAGAGAGAACAGTATAGAGGGACCAGGAGGGAACAGTATAGCACAAGTATGTGCAGTACAGGAGAATGGAGGTATGACAAGACCCAGTATGTGCAGGACAGAAAAACGGGAGGTATGACAATGCCCAGTATGTGCAGGACAGGAAAACGGGAGGTATGACAATGCCCAGTATGTGCAGGACAGGAAAACGGGAGGTATGACAATGCCCAGTATGTGCAGGACAGGAGAATGGGAGGTATGACAGAACCCAGTATGTGCAGGACAGGAGAACGGGAGGTATGAGTAGTGTTGCCACTTCATCCATTTAAAACACAGGTTCTGGGGCTAATGTAATGCAGGTAAGGCATTAAGTGAATTTAATTACCACCTTACTCAGCCACGGAATCTGTGTAATTATTATCTGTTCCGTTTTAAAGGGATAAAGTGGTAACCTTAGGTACAGCAAAGTCGAGTATGGGTGACAAAAAATATTTTGTTATTTTAAATATTTGTGAAATAAAAAAAAGCTACATGTTACTCCACCAAATTATGAGCTTTTCAGAAAGGCTCAACATTTTCAACCTTTCAAAATACCAGGGGTCAAACCCATGACCTTGTATACATTGGACATGAGCACCAAATATCACACCAGAACAACTCTTGTATGGAGAGAGGAAATGTGGATGTCTATTACATTTTCATGGTGAAGGCTATTTGTTAGACTTCTGTTTGGTGAGTTGATGACAACTATGGGGCTTAATCACATTAATCCAACATTGACAGAAGGTTACCATGCTCAGCGTCTATCTCAAAGCCTGCCCCTGTCACTGGAGGAAAGCATGCAGCTGTGGGTGGCTGTGACCGATCAGAGGTGCAGATCTCCTGATAGGGGGGCAGTGACAGACAAAAAAAGAGAACTCCCTAGTCTCTGCCCACAGATCTACCTCCTTCTTCTTACAGTTCTCTTCTCCCTTTTCCAGGACTTTCCAAAGACATCTATTGGGAGGTACTGTATGATGTCACAGGGAATAAATGTGCAGATTTCTGCAGATTTTATAAAAAAGATAATGATATACACTATATTACCAACAGTATTGGGATGCCTGCCTTTACACGAACATGAACTTTAATGACATTCCAGTCTTAGTCCATAGGGTTCAATATTGAGTTGGCCCACCCTTTGCAGCTATAACAGCTTCAACTCTTCTGGGAAGGCTGTCCACAAGAAGAGTTATAGGTGCAAAGGGTGGGCCAACTCAATAGTAAACCCTACGGACTAAGACTGGGATGCCATTAAAGTTCATGTGTGTGTGTAAAGGCAGGTGTCCTAATACTTTTGGTAATATAGTGTGCTTGGGTTAAATAAATCATTCATCTTGGAGTTCAGCTTAAAGCATACAAGTACAAGTACCATATAATACAGCAATATGTAAATGTAACTTTAATTCACATTATGGCCCACTTTGTGAGAGCTTACATCTCCAAATGAAACAAGCTAGAGATTAGGTAATAGGGCAGATAAAGGGAATTAAAAAAAAAAATCCTTATAAATTGTGAATATTACAATTTTCATATACAATTCCTAAAGACATGTACTTACAATGTACACAGGGTACGAAGTATTGTTTTCCCGTATGCAGTGCTGTGCTCTGTAGTTCTGGAGTGGGCAGACACTAGACCCCCCATAATGATGTCTCCCTCTTGGTAATATTCATACTCAAACACAGGATTTGTGGCAGTAAGTCTACAAAGTGAAGCGGAACTCAGAGTTCTTATAAAATATGTGATGAGGAGATGAGTCAGCAGGTGAACAGAAGAGCAATTCATGCTGTGTGGCAGATCTCTCACTGTATTATCACCGGGGGCCCTGCTTATCCTCACACACCATCACCAGATCTTTATATACAAAATATCAGACTGTTATAGACTTAGATCTCTGGCTGCGCAACAACGGACTGGTAACAATGATTAGCTCAGCTTCAGAAATATTCTCTGCTTCATAATAGGAATTGTACTGAACGTACTTTTGTCGTGCTCAGAATATTTCCCCTCAAATAATCCCAACACAAAGATAAGCTTCTGTGTTTAACTGAGTTAAGCAATATGATTACAATTCGGTGAACAAGCACAGTGCTCTACCCACAACCTATAGCTTACAGGGATGACGAACTTGGGTTTGGTTCAAATTTACATTTGGCTAACAGTAGCAGGAAGCCAATAGTACTGGGCCAATCACCTGCGGGCTGGTGATCTAATGTACGCAAAGGAGTGGGGATGCCCATGACATCATTAACCAATATGGCCACATGACCATATTTGGCCAATGATGTCAGGAGCATCATCGCCCCTTTGTTTACTGTAACTACAGGGTAGGGATTCCACCGCTTGCACATGAATGGTGTATGGCTCATAGCTCTCTTCCAGGTTCGTACCGAACCCAAGTTTATCCACTGTCAGGGCTGGGCTAAGCCCTTCCTTCTCAGAGCTGGCCGCCCAGCTGTCGGCTAATTGCCAGCTCCTATCTCTCCACAGTTACTCAGCTGTTGATGATATCCTGCCTACTTAAGCCGTCCAGTCCAGAGGATCTCTGCCTTCGCTTTGGTCAACATCACAGAAACTATCTCCTGCGATCCTGTTCAAGACTTGCTTTGCTGACATCCCTTCTGGCTCCAGATCCTGCTTGCTGTTCCACTACATTGATCCCTGACTTCTGGCTTGGTTGACTATCCATTCCGGTTACCGAACTTTGGCTATATTTTGACTACGTTTGTTCTTTTTACTTTTATTATTCAACAAGTGTGATTTAACTGTACTTCTGTCTCGGCCTGATTTCACGGTTTCTGACAACCACATCCAAGCACAATGTTCCCCATGCACACATTCAAGAAACCGGCTGTTTCGTGATGCTGGGTGTTGTAATGACCATAGGTTGGAAACCGTGGATAATCAAAGTGCAGTAAATGTTATCAGCACTCCAAGGATTCTTAGAAAGGATCCAAAACTTTATTGTGTGCATCACATGATAGATAATATACAGCAAAGTTTCAGAGCCATGCAGGGCCCCTTCATCACTTGCCTGACAAAGGGGCTCTGTGTGGCTCTGAAACATTGCTGTATATTTATCATGTGACCACAGAATAAAGCTTTGGACCCATTCCAGGAATCCTTGGTGTGCTGATGACATTTTCTCCAAGTTCTGAAGTGAGTGGTTTGATCTGGTACGGCTGGCGGGAGCGGAGCTGGGTGAATCTGAGATAGGGATGAGCCGAACACACCCCAGTTCGGTTCGCACCAGAACCTGTGAACGGACCAAAAGTTTGCGCGAACTTTAGAACCCCGTTAAAGTCTATGGGACTCAAACATTCGAAATAAAAAGTGCTAATTTTAAAGGCTAATATGCAAGTTTTTGTCCTAAAAAGGGTTTGGGGACCCGAGCCTTGCCCCAGGGGACATGTATTAATGCAAAAAAAAGTTTTAAAAACGGCTGTTTTTTTGGGAGCAGTGATTTTAAAGATGCTTAAAGTGAAAAAAAAGTGAAATATTAATTTATATATCGTACCTGGGGGTGTCTATAGTATGCCTGTAAAGTGGCGCGTTTCCCGTGCTTAGAACAGTCCCTGCACAAAATGTCATTTGTAAAGGAATAAAAGCAATTTAAAACTGCTTGTGGCTTTAATGTAATGTCGGGTAATATGGATGAAAATCAGTCAGACAAACGGCATGGGTACCCCCCAGTCCATTACCAGGCCCTTTGGGTCTATGGGTATTAAGGGGAACCCCGCACCCAAATTAAAAAAAAGAAAGGCATGGGGCCCCCAGGCCCTATATACTCTGAACAGCAGTATACAGGTGGTGCAAACAAGACAGGGACTGTAGGTTTGTTGTTAAGTAGAATCTGTTTGTAATTTTGAACTGGTACATTTTTAAAGTTTAGCTTCAGCCAAAAAAATCTATTTTTAAGCTTTTTGGAAAACATAGGGAAGGGTTATCACCCCTGTAACATTTGTTTTGCTGTCTGTACACCTCTTCAGAAGATTTCACCTCACTTTCTGTCCCAACGATGAATGTTTTTTTGAAAATTTGGGTTTAGTGAAACAAGGATTGGTGATAAAGCATCATTGGAGAGGAGACACGATTTTCCCATATTAACTCTTACAGGAGAGAATTTCCCTTCCTAGGGGTAGATTTCATCTCACTTCCTGTTGTCTCCTTCCGTTTGCAAGTAGGAGTCGTTTGTAAGTTGGATGTTTGAAAGTAGGGGCCTGCCCTGTATACTCTGCAGAAATTGGGGCCTTAGATGTTGATGTTGCCACAACACTGTAAACCCTCACAGTTACTCTTGGTGGGTGCAGGAACGGGCCCTGCTGTGAAATATTAGATCAAGAATTGTAATTACATGCACCTGTTGAACAGGGGCAGAAAAATTGGGCTTTTGGTGCTGGTGGTGGTGTTGCCACAACACTGTAAGCCCTCACAGTTACTCTTGGTGGGCACAGGAATGGGTCCTGCTGTGAAATATTAGATCAAGATTTGTAATTACATGCACCTGTTGAACAGGGGCAGAAACATTGAGCCTTAGGCACTGGTGCCACAACACTGCAACCCCTCACAGATGCTATAGTTGGAGCGCAGGAATGAGCCCTGCTGCAAAGTATCGCATCAAAAATTGTAATTATACGCCGATGTTAAACAGGGGCTGAAAAAATTGGGCCTTGGGCACTGGTTCTGGTGCCACACACTGCAACCCCTCACAGATACTCTAGTTGGAGCGCAGGAATGAGCCCTGCTGCAAAGTATCGCATCAAAAATTGTAATTATACGCCGATGTTAACCAGGGGCTGAAAAATTGGGCCTTGGGCACTGGTGCTGGTGCCACACACTGCAACCCCTCACAGATACTCTAGTTGGAGTGCAGGAATGAGCCCTGCTGCAAAGTATTGCATCAAAAACTGTAATTACATGCCCCTGTTAAACAGGGGCAGAAAAACTGGGCCTTAGCCACTGCTGCCACAACACTGCAACCCCTCACAGATACTATAGTATTGCATCAAAAATTGTAATTATACTCCCCTGCTAAACAGGGGATGAAAAATTGGGCCTTGGGCACTGGTGCTGGTGCCACAACACTGCAACCCCTCACAGATGCTCTAGTTGCAGCGCAGGAATGAGCCCTGCTGCAAAGTATTGCATCAAAAATTGTCACTCAGCATAACAGGATAGTCACTCAGCATCAGCATAGGCAGTCTTGAAGGGATCTCACATTAAAAAAAAATATTCGGTTACATCAGCATCAGGTGCTTGGTAGCTGGTGATCCAAGAATGATTCATTTTTATGAAGGTCAGCCGATCGACAGATTCAGTGGACAGGCGCACCCTGTGATCGGTTACAAAGCCTCCAGCAGCACTGAATGTGCATTCCGAAAGAACGCTGGATGCAGGAAAGGCCAGTAGCTCAATTGCATACCGTGCAAGCTCTGGCCAGTGATCCATCCTCAAGACCCAGTAACCCAGAGGATTTTCGGTGGGAAGGTGTCCAAGTCTGATCTTGCCCCTAGGTAATCCTGCACCATGTGAATCAGACGCTGGCGATGGTTGCTGGAACCGATCATACCTTGGTGCTGCAGACTAAAAAATTGTCTGAACGCATCACGATCAGAACTGTCAGACGGCCACCTTCTCCACCGCTCCTTCTGTGACTGACCAAAGCCTCAGCAACACGTTAACTAGGAGGACCAGGAAATTGGAACCTCCCAGGCTCTGGAAACGCATTGCACAAACCTTTCTGCAAGGCCTCCTAAAGATGTTTCATCCTCTGCTCCCTCTGCAATGGCAAGATAAGGTCCGCAACCTTACCCTTGTAACGTGGATCAAGGAGGGTTGCCAGCCAGTAATGATCCCTCCCCTTGATACCACGAATACGAGGAACCTTCCGCAGGTTTTGCAGGATCAGGGAGACCATGCAGCGTAGGTTTGCTGAGGCATTCGGTCCAGAATCCTCTGGGTCACTAAGGACGACATGATCCGCAGCCACCTCCTCCAAGCCACGTACAAGTCCATGGGTTTCTTGAGACTGTAAATGATCCCTTAAAGACTGCTGCTGATGCTGAGTGCCAGGTTCCACCTCCATGCTGACAAAATCCTCCTCCTCCTCCTCCTCTTCCTGTGTGATCGGCGGGCATGCAGGAACACTGTCTGGGTAAAGGGGGCCTTGAGAGGTAAGGAAGTCCTCCTCTTCCTCCATCTGTTCTGCCTCAAGTGCCCTGTCCATTATTCCATGCAGCGTGTGCTCCAACAGGTGAACAAGAGGGACAGTGTCACTGATGCATGCACCTTCACTGCTCACCATCCTCGTGGTTTCCTCAAATGGGGACAGGACAGTGCATGCATCCCTGATAATAGCCCACTGGCGTGGGAAAAAAAACAAGCTCCCCTGACCCTGTCCTGGTGCCATAGTCGCATAGGTACTCATTAATGGCCCTCTGCTGTGTGTGCAGCCACTGCAGCATGGCCAACATTGAGTTCCACCTGGTGGGCATGTCACAGACTAGGCGGCTCTTGGGCAGGTTAAATTCCTTTTGGAGGTCAGCCAGCCGAGCACTGGCATTATATGACCTGCGGAAATGCACACAGACTTTCCTGGCCTGCTTCAGGACATCCTGTAAGCCCGGGTACCTGCCCAAGAACCGCTGCACCACCAAGTTAAGGATGTGAGCCAAACAGGGCACATGGGTCAGTTGTCCCTATCGGAGGGCGGAAAGGAGGTTGGTGCCATTGTCGCAGACCACCATTCCTGGCTTAAGCTGGCATGGCGTCAACCACCTCTGAACCAGCCCCTGCTGAGCTGACAGAATCTCTGCCCCAGTGTGGTTCCGGTCCCCCAAGCACACCAGCTCAACCACCGCATGGCATCTTTTTGCCTGCGTGCTTGCGTAGCCCCTTGAACGCCTACGGAGCACTGTTGGTTCCGAGGACAAATCAGCACAGGAAGAGGCCATGGAGAAAGAAGAAAAGGAGGGGGTGGAGGACAGAGGTGTGGCAGAGTCACCACTAGTACAATTTTGGAGGCGTGGTAGCGGAACAACCTCCAACACTACTGTACCCTGCCCTGCATCCTTCCCAGCTGCCAGAAGAGTCACCCTGTGCGCGGTGAAAGATAGGTAACATCCCTGTCCATGCCTGCTGGACCATGTGTCAGCAGTAATATGCACCTTACCACTGACCGCCCTATCCAGCGAGGCCAAGACATTTCCTTCCACATGCCAGTAGAGAGCCGGAATCGCCTTCCGTGAGAAAAAGTGGCGTTTGGGAACCTGCCACTGAGGAATCGCACATTCCACAAACTCACGGAAGGGGGCAGAGTCTACCAGCTGAAAAGGCAGCAGTTGAAGTGCTCGCAATTTAGCCAAGCTAGCATTCAACCACTGGGCATGTGGATGGCTGGGAGCGAACTTCTTTCGGCGGTGCAGCAGCTGGGGCAGGGAAATTTGCCTGGTACAATCTGACATCAGTGTACTTGGCTGTGACACACCTAATTCTACACCTTCATTCCTCTCAGGTGCAGGTTTCAGAGAGGACTGAAGGTATAGTGGGGTTGAAGATCCTAGCTGATGAGGAGCAAGGAGAGGTCCGCTTTGTTCTTTGGTGTGGGTCTTTTAGGTACGCTTGCCAAAGAACTGCATAGCAGGTTGACATATGTCTGGTCAAACATGAGGTGCCCAAGCGGGTGATGTTTTGGCCACGCGAGATACGCTTGAGATATATGTTACAAATAGCAGCGGTGCGATCAGATGCACTCGTTTTAAAAAAGGCCCACACCAAAGAACTTTTGGAATAACGTGCAGAGACAGCAGTGCCCTGCACATGCGGAGCTCTGCAGTGTGATGCAGTCAGTGTGCTGCTCTTAAGCTGGCCCCTGGAGGGCATGTTGCCACGTTGGAGATGTCCCTCCTCCTCCTTCTCCTCCTCCTCTCTCCTATCAGGCACCCACTTGGAGTCAGTGACTTCCTCATCATCCCCTCCCTCCTCATCACTGGGGCAAAGCTGGCAGTATGCTGCAGCTGGGGGAACATGACTGCCAGAATGCTGTCCTTCTTGGGCACCCCCTCTCTCTGGGCTCACGTTACTGCCTTCCTCTAGCTGGGTACCATCATTGGAGCCTTCAAAACGCTGGGCATCCTCCTGGAGCATGTACCCAACACTGTGGTCAAACAGTTCGTGGGAGTCCTCAGGAGGACATGGTGGGGCTAGGGAAGGAGAGACTGATGCCATTGAGCCGAGGGAAGAGGCCGTGTTGGCACCTGCTTTGCCAGACAAAGTACCGTGAGCCTGGGTGAGAGAGGATGAGGAGGATGAGGATGGCTTGGTCATCCACTCTACCAAGTCTTCGGCATGTTGCAGCTCAACACAGCCAGCTGCCGAAAAAAAGGACAGGCGTGTCCCACGGCCACGTGCTGATGAGGATGCACCGTGTCCATGACCAGCACTGTTGCCTCTAGACACAGACCCTGCTTGCCCTCCTTTATTGGCTTGTGACTGTCTGCCTCTCCTTGTTGGCCTTCCAGACATACTAATGGCCTGCAGTGAGATGTAGCTGAACAAAGCTGGGATGTATATATATATATATATATATATACTGATTATACTGCAGCTAGCAGAATCAACTGCCTGCCTGTGGTATTAATAGGATCAGAACACCTGCAATTGTCTTCGGGTAGCTTTAGGTGCACACTGTGCAGAGGACACAGTACACTAACTATAAATACTGCAGCTGCCTGCCTGTGGTACCAATAGGATCAGAAGAACACCAGCAATTTCTTCAGGTTGCTTTAGGTGCACACTGTGCAGAGGACACAGTACACTAACTCTAAATACTGCAGCTGCCTGCCTGTGGTATTAATTAGATCAGAACACCAGCAATTGTCTTCAGGTAGCTTTAGGTGCACACTGTGCAGAGGACACAGTACCCTAACTGTAATTACTGCAGCTGCCTGCCTGTGGTATTAATAGGATCAGAACACCAGCAATTGTCTTCAGGTAGCTTTAGGTGCACACTGTGCAGAGGACACAGTACACTAACTGTAAATACTGCAGCTGCCTGCCTGTGGTATTAATAGGATGAGAACACCAGAAATTGTCTTCAGGTAGCTTTAGGTGCACACTGTGCAGAGGACACAGTACACTAACTGTAAATAATGCAGCTGCCTGCCTGTGGTACTAATAGGATCAGAAGAACACCAGCAACTGTCTTCAGGTAGCTTTAGGTGCCCACTGTGCAGAGGACACAGTATACTTACTGTAAATGCTGCAGCTGCCTGCCTGTGGTATTAATAGGATCAGAACAGCAACAATTGTCTTCAGGTAGCTTTAGGTGCACACTGTGCAGAGGACACAGTGCACTAACTGTAAATACTGCAGCTGCCTGCCTGTGGTATTTATAGGATCAGAAGAACACCAGCAATTGTCTTCAGGTAGCTTTAGGTGCACACTGTGCAGAGGACACAGTACACTAACTGTAAATACTGTAGCGGCCTGCCTGTGGTACTAATAGGATCAGAAGAACACCAGCAACTGTCTTCAGGTAGTGTTCCGCTCTCAAAACACTGACTGTTGTGTGGTTCTAAACGGACAGCTAAACACTTGTCAGAGACTCCAGTAAACGGAAGCCCAATGCTTGATTTGTCTACCGAAGTAATCCAACTTTATTTTAGTTCTTAGTTTTTAATTTTTTAATTTTTTTTATGAAACTGCAATACAATACAATAACAAGATATCAGTACACATAGAATAACTAATCTAGCATAAATGACAGATGACACAACAGAAAGACACTTACAGGTGATGATGTCTCAAGCCCCTTGGGAGAGAAACAGACATGCTGCATCCATGTAGAATGACAATCTAAAATGGCTGAAGAACTTCCTGAACCAAAGGTCACATCTTGTATGAGAAATTTACCTGACTGAAGATAAAGCTGCTACAGACTTTGGCCACTAGATGGCAGTGGTAAACTACACATTCTATATAAGTAATTATAACGTAATTAGCTTGCATAGGCAGCACACTCCCTGTCTGATATAATACATTATATCACTACTTATACATATCTACTGTACAGGGAAAAACACACTCATAAGAAAATATGTTCCTGTCTAGAACTGGTAACATAAACTAAAACATGAGTCCACAATATCGTGTCTCTTGGCTATGGTACTTCAAGCTGGAAGCCCACATGAAGAAATAGTTTTGTCCTTAAACCCATCTTCAGATTGGAGAAGCCGCACTAGACCAAACTATCTCCAATGGCAATTGTAATCCACAGGATGAATTTTAACTCTTGGCGAAAGTCACATCTGAAAGCTGTCAGTGACAAGCTCTATATTATGTATTGTGTCAACAACATAACAGAGTACCTGTTCAAAGGAGAACAATGACATCTGAAACTGGTCTGGCGTACACTTTAACAGTCCCTTGTTTTGTCACTTTGACTTCAACCTTTCTGACATTACCATCTTTACTTGGCAACGTATTCGTGACAATTCCCATAGGCCAGTTGTTTCTGCTTTCTTGACCATCTTTCAATAACACAACATCTCCAACTTTAACATTGGGACTGGTCTTATCCCATTTCCTGCGACTTTGTAAGGTAAACAAGTAATCTCTCCTCCATCTCTTCCAAAACGTATCAGCCAGACATTGGACTTGTTTCCATTGCTTTACATGAAGTTCTGTTGTACTAAAATCTCCACGAGGGGCCGACAAAGAGTCTACCTTTTGGGTCAAGAGCATAGCAGGAGTGAGAACTGTTGGATCATCTGGATCTGTAGATATTGGTACCAAAGGTCTTGCATTAATGATGGCCATAAGTTCTGCCATGAAAGTACTCAAAATCTCATGAGTCAAACGAGTAGGTTTAGCTTGGAGTAACATTGCATCCAAAATGCGCCTAGCTACACCTATTAACCTTTCCCAAGCACCTCCCATGTGAGATGAGTGTGGAGTGTTAAAGATCCATGTGCATCCTTTGTCTTCAAGATAGTCTAGAAGTTCTACATCATTTGAAAATATATGCAGTTCCTTGCATGCTCCTACAAAATTAGTACCTCTGTCCGAGCGAATTAACTTAGCCGTACCACGAACAGAAAATAGTCTTCTTAGGGCGTTGATGAAACTGGATGCTGACATGGACTCAATCAATTCTATATGCACTGCTCTTGTAGAAAGACATGTGAAAAGAACAGCCCAACGTTTGTTGTCAGCGCTACCTCCTCTAGTTCGGCGTGTTACAACTGCCCAGGGACCAAACACATCAACACCCACACTAGTGAATGGAGGCTCAGGATTGATTCTATCTTTTGGTAACTCTGCCATCTTTTGGCTTTCCAATCTCCCTCTGAGCTTACGACACATGACACATTTGTGAATGATTGCAGACACTAGATGTTTTCCACCAAGAATCCAGAAACCTGCAGCTCGTATTGCACCTTCTGTTATGTGGCGCCCTTGGTGAACTATTTGATTGTGATAATGTCTTACAATCAAAGTAGCAATATGGTGATCATGAGGAATGATGACAGGCTGCTTCTCCTCATCTGATAGAGTGGCAAATGATAAACGGCCACCTACTCTCAATAGTCCATCTTGATCTATAAAGGGACTGAGTTTTGTAAGACGGCTATGTTTTGGAAGCGTCTTTTGTAGTTCAATGCAGTCATATTCTTGCCTGAAATATGTATGTTGTACAGAAGAAATTATGACTGTCTTGGCTTGTGAAAGTTCTTCTAAACTGACTCTTTCATGGAAAACTCCCCAGCTTCCGGGTCGATCATCATTGGTTTTCTTCTGGAAGCTTTTCGCAACATGAATTAGTCTTGCTATGACCCTGTTTAGGCTGCTCCAGTTGGAAAATCTTTCGAAGCAATGTAACTGCAGTCTAGTGTCAACAGTTTTAGTGCTGAAGCTTACTACTTCTGACCTAATTTCAGGATCAGCTTCGGGTTCCACTAAAGAGTAAACATTGGTGTTATCAGGATTATCTACAACTGTCTGATACAGAAAATGTGGGCCAGAGAACCATATAGAGTCCTGAAGGCAAGCTATCTGTGTAGGCCTGGTAGCATAATCTGCAGGATTTTGTTCTGAGGGCACATAGAACCATTGCTCTGGACAGGTTGCTTGTCTGATCCTATTCACCCGATTGGAAACATATAAGAAGAATCTCTTGGTAGTGTTACAGATATAGCCTAAGACTGTTTTACTGTCTGTAAAGAATTTCACAGCATCTAGGCTTAGGTCCATCTCATCTCTCACTAGCTCATACAGTTCAACCGCTAGTACGGCTGCACATAACTCTAGGTGTGGAATTGTATGTGCCGGCCTAGGACTCAGTTTGGATTTTCCCATAACAAATCCAACATGACAGACATTTCCTCCATTGTTTACCTTCAAGTAAGCAACTGCACCTATAGCTGTAACAGATGCATCTGAGAAAATGTACAGTTCCCTTTTGCAGGCTTGTGACAATGAAACAGGAACATAACATCTGGGTATTTGTAAACATTGTAAGGATTGTAAAGACTCTGTCCATTTGACCCACTCATGTAGTCTCTCTTGTGGAAGTAAGGCATCCCACTCACTTTCTCCACTTGACAGTTCATGAACTAAGGCCTTACCTTTTATGGTGACAGGTGCTACAAACCCGAGAGGATCGTAGAGACTGTTCACAGTGGATAGAATTCCTCTTCTCGTGAATGGCTTTTCTACTGAAGAAACCTGAAAAACAAAACAGTCCTTCTCTATATCCCAGCTTAGGCCTAAACTCTTCTGTAAAGGAAGGGTGTCTGTTCCCAGGCAAAGGTCTTTGAGATTCTTAGCTCTGTCTTCTGCGGTGAAAGCTTCCATGACTTGTTTGCTGTTAGAAGCTATCTTATGTAGTCGCAGATTAGACTCTGCCAGCATTTGTTTTGCTTTGTTAAGAATGTTGATTGCCCCTTCAGGTGTGCTAGCTGAAGCAAGTCCATCATCTACATAGAAATGTCTCATCACAAGGCGTTTGGCATCTTGACCATAATGTTCTGCACCTTTCTGGGCAGCTTTGCGCATGCAGTATATGGCAACAGCAGGAGAAGGGCTATTACCAAAAACATGCACCCTCATTCTATACTCTGTCACCTCTTTATCTGTGTCGTTATCCTTGTACCACAGGAAACGCAGGTAATCACGATGGTCCTCTCTCACTAGAAAACAATAAAACATCTGTTGCACATCCCCTGTGAAGGCAATAGGCTCTTTCCTGAAGCGTAAGAGGACACCCAGAAGTGTGTTGTTTAGATTTGGGCCACTCAGCAGAACATCATTTAATGAAACACCTTCATGTTGAGCACTGTTATTATTTGTTCTGGCTTGTGTGGATGGTAAACGCCAAACATTGGCAGATACCAGTGTTCTTTACCTTCACCCAGTGATGGTGCTACTTCGGCATGATTGTTGTCAAGCATCCTTTTGATGAATTCTGTAAAGTCTTTTTTCACTTCAGGTTTTCTTTGCAAAGTTTTACGTAGTGCGTTCAGGCGCTTTATGGCTTGCTCTCTGTTACTAGGTAAATAACACCTGGGTGTGCGAAAAGGTAAAGGAGCTACCCAATTATTGTTTTCATCTTGGAAAGTCTCTTTATCCATGATATTGAGAAAGGCTTGATCATCTATGGACATTGCTTGTTTGTCATCATCTTTTGTTCGCTGGAACACCGAGTTCCCTAAAGTGTCAGTCTTCATGCCACTACTAATGTCTCTATTGTAATTAGGAGAGTCACAGTATGGTTTTAGGGTTTCTTTGATGACAAAGCTGTTCTGACATGGACTAAGAAGGGACGTGCGCCCATTCACTAGCACAGATGTCTTTGAAGTGTTGACTCTGTCAGGCCGATGTGTTGCTCCTAGACAAACTTCTCCTACTATAACCCACCCTAGGTCAAGTCTTTGAGCATAGGGGCCATTAAAGGGCCCATTAATTTGTTGGCGTACCTTATGCACCTGTAGAATGTCTCTTCCAAGAAGTAGAAGAATAGAGGCATCTTTCTGGATAGCTGGAATAAGGTGTGATATTGAATTGAGATGAGGATGATGAAGGGCCACTTCTGGTGAAGGTATCTCTGCTTTATCGTCTGGTAACATATCACACTCTATCAAGGTGGGAAGTGAGAGATGGACTCTCTTGTCAAGAGACTCGATACTAAAGTCGGTAGCTCTTCTTCCTGAAGTTTCCATCACTCCTGCACATGTCTTTAGGGTGTATGGAACTGCACTCGATGTAATGTTGAAAGCATCAAAAAAGTCTGACCTTGCCAGTGACCTGTTACTCTGTTCATCCAGAACCACATACATCTTAACTGCTTTTTGCTTTTCCCCTGTGGGGTACACTGTTGCTAGGCAGATCTTGGAACATGAACGTGGAGTTATACTGTCACCACAGATTTCCGTGCATTTGGACATTACTGGGGTAGATGAATTATCTTTTTGCTCCCTGTCCCCACCTTTCGGGGCTTCTGTGACCTCTAATGGTCGGTGCAAAGTACCAGGGTGTAAAGCTGTGATGTGTCTATTACTGCCACATTCTGAGCAATCCGCTTGTATTTTGCAGTCTTTGGCTACATGTTTAGTGGATCCACAACACTTGAAGCAGATGCCGTTTTGTCTAAGAAAGGCTATCCTTTCCTTGACAGGTTTACTTTTGAACCCTTTGCACTTGTTTAGGGGGTGGGGCTTTTTATGAAGTGGGCAAAGTCTATCAGGGTCTTCAAAGGTGTTTACCTTGTAGCTGCTTAGACAGTCTGGGTCCTCAGAGGGTACAGTTGTCTTATGGGCGATCACTGAAGTCCTATGGGTGGCTCTAGGTGGCTTTTCTGCTTTCGGCAGTTGACTGTTGGTGATGAAGGAAAAGCTAGGATCACACCTGATCTTAGCTTGCTGCTGCACAAACCTAGAAAACACAAAGAATGGAGGAAAAGGGACATCATGATCTTCTTTGTATTTGGCTCCAACACTCAACCATTTTTCTTGTAGGTTGTGAGGTAGTTTCTCCACTATAGGCTTAGTACCGGTAGCAGTATCTAAATGTGCAAGACCTCTTAAATAGCCTTCTTCTTTGGCACACTGGACTTCCCAAAGTATATCACCCAGCTCTTGCAGTTTGAAATTGTCTCTGCTGTTTAGCTTAGGGAAAGACTCCAGTCTTTTCATTAGAGCACCTTCAATTGCTTCTGGTGATCCATATCTTTCTTCTAGCCTTTGCCAGGCCATATCAAATCCTGCTGAAGGGTTAAATATTTGAATCCTGCGCATCCTTCTTGCATGCTCTGCTGACTCAGTTCCAAGCCATTTTATCATCAGGTCTAGCATCTCAGCTGCTGGTAATTCTAAGTCTTTGACTGCATTCAGAAAAAAAGACTTCCATGCCCAGTAATTCTCGGGGGAGTCATCGAACTTGAGAAAGCCTGAATTAACCATCTCTTTACGGATAAGATATTTAGTGACATCTTGTGCACTCTGGTGTTTGGGTTGCTGTAGTAAGGATTCACTTGGCCTGTTCCTATATGTCTCTAATGGTTCATCTTTAAATGTTCTGGCATTGCTAGCTTCATGGGTTTGTTTTCGTACACTCAGGGGTTCTGCTGGTTCTGGTTTAAATTCAGCTGACTCTGGATTGGGAAACTGTTTAGTTGCATTGCTGTTTGAAAGTTCTTGGACATACTCCTTTGTACGTTCTGCTGAGGAACAGGGTTTCTCAGGCACATCTGGGCCTTTGTGGATAGACCCACTTCCAGACCGCTCAATATCAGCATAAGCTGCGGCCTCTGCTGCTGCAGCGGCGGCTGCGCACTGACACTGAAGTATATGCAACTTTGCTTCCTGCTCTGATTTTTCTTTTATAATGGCAGCCTCTTTCTCAGCAAATTCTAGCTTGACCCGAGCTGCCTCTGCTTTGGCGCGAGCTCTGACTAAAAGGGCACTTGCTGATGAAATCTGACTGGACCTTGTTGATTTAGACGAGTGTGAGCGTGCATCGTCTTGCTGGACACTTGGCATGCTCTCCCTGCCTTGATGTGTCCCGGGTAGCTGATCTTCAGCCTTATACTGTCTTCCTGATCTTAGACTCATTCTGTCTGTGCAGAGACTAATATCTCCAGGCTTGTTGCGCTACACCTTTTCACTGTTCCGCTCTCAAAACACTGACTGTTGTGTGGTTCTAAACGGACAGCTAAACACTTGTCAGAGACTCCAGTAAACGGAAGCCCAATGCTTGATTTGTCTACCGAACTAATCCAACTTTATTTTAGTTCTTAGTTTTTAATTTTTTAATTTTTTTTTATGAAACTGCAATATAATACAATAACAAGATATCAGTACACATAGAATAACTAATCTAGCATAAATGACAGATGACACAACAGAAAGACACTTACAGGTGATGATGTCTCAAGCCCCTTGGGAGAGAAACAGACATGCTGCATCCATGTAGAATGACAATCTAAAATGGCTGAAGAACTTCCTGAACCAAAGGTCACATCTTGTATGAGAAATTTACCTGACTGAAGATAAAGCTGCTACAGACTTTGGCCACTAGATGGCAGTGGTAAACTACACATTCTATATAAGTAATTATAACGTAATTAGCTTGCATAGGCAGCACAGGTAGCTTTAGGTGCACACTGTGCAGATGACACAGTATACTAACTGTAAATACTGCAGCTGCCTGCCTGTGGTATTAATAGGATCAGAACACCAGCAATTGTCTTCAGGTAGCTTTAGGTGCATACTGTGCAGAGGACACAGTACACTAAATGTAAATACTGTAGCTGCCTGCCTATGGTACTAATAGGATCAGAAGAACACCAGCAATTGTCTTCAGGTAGCTTTAGGTGCACACTGTGCAGAGGACACAGTACACTAACTGTAAATACTGCAGCTGCCTGCCTGTGGTACTAATAGGATCAGAAGAACACCAGCAATTTTCTTCAGGTAGCTTTAGGTTACACTGTGCAAAGGACACAGTACACTAACTGTAAATACTGCAAATACTGTAAAAACACCTGCCTGCCTGTCAGTATATTAGGAAGAGAATAACAGGAACGAATCTAATTAAACTGAATACAGGCGGCCTTATATAGTGTGGGGCCGTAATTGGCCAAAGCCACCCTGGCTTTGGCCAATTACGGCTCTCTGTACAGACGGCACTGTGATTAGCCAAGCATGTGGGTCATAGTGCATGCTTGGCCAATCATCAGCCAGCAATGCACTGCGATGCCGCAGTGAATTATAGCCCATGACGCACCACTCGAATTTGGCGCGAACGGCCCATAACTTTCGCAATTCGACGAACAATCGAACAGGCGATGTTCGAGTCGAACATGGGTTCGACCTGAACTCAAAGCTCATCCCTAGTCTGAGACTAGGTTGTTGGTCAGGCACATGGAGGGTGGGGGGTCAGTCACACCGGAAGTGAAGGGAAATATCCGAGGTATGTGGAACGCATATGCGGTCCACACCTCTATCTAACTAGACGGCTAAAAAAATGAAAATAAAAATAGAAAATAGAGCGCAAATGCAGCCACCGGGAACCAACAGCCTATCAGGGCTCGCGCAGTCTGCGCGTGACGTCGATCCAGGCAAATACCGGAAGTGAAGGGAGATAACCGAGGTATGTGGAACGCATATGCGGTCCACGCCTCTATCTAACTAGACAGCTAAGAAATGAAAATAAAAATAGAAAATAGAGCGCAAATGCAGTCACATAACGGGATGTGTCACACCAACAAGAACAGTGAGTCAATCACCATAGAGTCTATTTGGCGTCTCACATGGCACAAACAATGCTAGACTTACATGCCTTCCCAAAATTAGTATTAGATATAACACAAACCGCAAATATAGTATGGTAAACAATAATAAATAATAACTATTAAAATGGAAGAAAAAAACGCTGATTTCTTATCTAATACTAGTTTGTTACAAAGCCAACAACATAGAGAATGTAGATATCAAAGTAATTAATAACGTAATTGATAATATTAAACACACTTTCAGAGATACTACCTGTCTAAGAGGAGACACTACTACGTGTGTAATAATCCTATTAAGAGGGAGTAGATCAAAATGTGAACCTCTTATGTCCCAAATACATGTAAATAATCTGAATCGATCATCAATAAGAAGAAAAACATGTATATGGGCTAATCTCCAATGTGACCTATTGGTCTTCATAACCTCAAAAATAACAATTAAACCGTATAACCTTATGAACCAGGAGCAGGGAAAAAATAAAACATACATCAACTTTAATGACTGGTTAATAAATGCATTTATGTCCCAATCAATATTGAGACCAAATGGAGAATAACATTTTAATTGATGGATCCAGAATGTCTCTAATTTGGACACGCCCCTCTTAAGGGATTCGCCCCTCCAGTGTGGAATGAATTTATCAATAACTTGGAACTGAGTCCCGATTGGATTCTGATTATGGCACCGCAAAAAGTGTTTGGGGACACTGTGGTTTGTAAGACCTTTTTTTATATTAGCTATATGTTCATTTGCTCTAACAGAGAAAGTGCGTATAGTGCGGCCCACGTACTGTTTTCCGCATGGACATGTGATCAAATAGACCACATATCGTGTTTCGCACGTCAAAAAATGTTTAATCTGGTATTCCCTTCCTGTGGAGGTGGAAGCAAACGTCTCGGTTTTCTTTCGTCCACAAACATTATGTAGACAGATGTTACAACGACGGCAGGGGAAGAACCTTTTCATGTTATGAAAAAAAGGACGAACAATGGGAGGGTCAATAGTGTAAGGAGCAATCTGACTTTTTATAGATGGGGCTCCCCTATAGATGATACCACTCGGTTCTGGGAGCAGAAGGCCCAATATTGGGTCATTTTTTAAAACCCTCCAATGTCTTGATATAATTTGTTTGATCTGCTTGTGTTGTACAGAAAAACTTGTCAAAAGAGACCACTTATGTTTATTGTCATGTGCCCGTTTGGATTGCCCAACTAATAATGAGTCTCTGTTGATCAAGGAAACTTTTCTAATCTCATCGTCAACTTCTATTGGGTCGTAGCCTTTATCAATGAATCTGGATCTCAGAATCTGTGCCTGATAAAAATAGTCAGGGAGGTTGCTACAATTGCGCCTAATCCTGGTGAACTGGCTGCGTGGTACAGATTTCAGCCAGGTAGCATGATGGCAACTGTCGACCGGAATGTAACTATTCCGGTCAGTTGGTTTAAAAAACATTTTTGTTTCCAAATGATCATCAACTGCAACTATCACTAAATCAAGAAAGTGGATAGCAGAAGCACTGACCTCATACTTCAACTCAATTCCAATATCATTATCATTCAATGTAGCTAGGAAAGCATGTAAAGAATCCACATTTCCTCTCTATAGGAGGAGGAGGTCGTCTATGTACCTGGCCCAAAGGACTAACTCCGGGGAGTCCAGGGCATAGACGACATCCTCCTCCCATCGGGCCATAAAAATATTGGCCAAACTCGGGGCAAACTTAGCGCCCATGGCCACTCCCTTCTGTTGGATAAGGAAGTCACCGTTGTACCAAAAATAGTTATGTTTGGTAGCGAACCTCAGCAGATCCATAATGAATCTTTGTTGGGTTCTTGGGATGGACTCTTCTCTAGATAAGAAGAGTTCAACCGCAGCAAATCCTAGATTGTGGAGTATACAAGTATATAGCGACGTAACGTCAGCTGTGACTAGGAGTAAATCTCTACTGTAGGTAACATTATTCAACTTAGCGATAGTATCCTTAGTATCCCTTAAGTATGATGGCACAGATTGTATAATGGGTTGGAGGAAGAAATCTATATATTTCCCTATGCGGGAGGTAACGGAATCAATGCCGCTGATAATGGGGCGGCCTGGTGGTTGAGTGACACTTTTATGCACTTTAGGTAAATAATATATTACGGGGATCCTGGGGACAACTGGGACTAAATAACTTTTTTCTTTTTTATCTAAAATCCCTAATTGGAAACCGGTATCTACCAAATCAGTGAGTAATTTCTTATAAGAGGTTGTAGGATTAGCATAAATCCTTGCATATGGAAACCTATGGAAGGATTTATGCTAGAGAAGAGTCCATCCCAAGGACCCAACAAAGATTCATTATGGATCTGCTGAGGTTCGCTACCAAACATAACTATTTTTGGTACAATGGTGACTTCTTTATCCAACAGAAGGGAGTGGCCATGGGCGCTAAGTTCGCCCCGAGTTTGGCCAATATTTTTATGGCCCGATGGGAGGAGGATGTCGTCTATGCCCTGGACCCCCCTGGAGTTAGTCCTTTGGGCCAGGTACATAGACGACATCCTCCTCCTATGGAGAGGAAATGTGGATTCTTTACATGCTTTCCTAGCTACATTGAATGATAATGATATTGGAATTGAGTTGAAGTATGAGGTCAGTGCCTCTGCTATCCACTTTCTTGATTTAGAGATAGTTGCAGTTGATGATCATTTGGAAACAAAAACGTTTTTTAAACCAACCGACCGGAATGGTTACATTCCGGTCGACAGTTGCCATCATGCTACCTGGCTGAATTCTGTACCACGCAGCCAGTTCACCAGGATTAGGCGCAATTGTAGCAACCTCTCTGACTATTTTTATCAGGCACAGATTCTGAGATCCAGGTACATTGATAAAGGCTACGACCCAATAGAAGTTGACGATGAGATTAGAAAAGTTTCCTTGATCAACAGAGACTCATTGTTAGTTGGGCAATCCAAACGGGCACATGACAATAAACATAAGTGGTCCCTTTTGACAAGTTTTTCTGTACAACACAAGCAGATCAAACAAATTATATCAAGACATTGGAGGGTTTTAAAAAATGACCCAATATTGGGCCCTCTGCTCCCAGAACGGAGTGGTATCATCTATAGGGGAGCCCCATCTATAAAAAGTCAGATTGCTCCTAACACTATTGACCCTCCCGTTGTTCGTCCTTTTTTTCATAACATGAAAGGATTCTTCCCCTGCCGTCGTTGTAACGTCTGTCTACATAATGTTTGTGGAAAAGAAAACCAAGACGTTTGCTTCCACCTCCACAGGAAGGGTATACCAGATTAAACATTTTTTGACGTGCGAAACACGATATGTGGTCTATTTGATCACATGTCCATGCGGAAAACAGTACGTGGGCCGCACTATACGCACTTTCTCTGTTAGAGCAAATGAACATATAGCTAATATAAAAAAAGGTCTTACAAACCACAGTGTCCCCAAACACTTTGCGGTGCCATAATCAGAATCCAATCGGGACTCAGTTCCAAGTTATTGATAAATTCATTCCACACTGGAGGGGCGAATCCCTTAAGAGGGGCGTGTCCAAATTAGAGACATTCTGAATCCATCAATTAAAATGTTATTCTCCATTTGGTCTCAATATTGATTGGGACATAAATGCATTTATTAACCGACCATAAAAGTAGATGTATGTTTTATTTTTTCCCTGCTACTGGTTCATAAGGTTATAGGGTTTAATTTTTATTTTTGAGGTTATGAAGACCAATAGGTCACATTGGAGATTAGCCCATATACATGTTTTTCTTCTTATTGATGATCGATTCAGATTATTTACATGTATTTGGGACATAAGAGGTTCACATTTTGATCTACTCCCTCTTAATAGGATTATTACACACGTAGTAGTGTCTCCTCCTAGACAGGTAGTATCTCTGAAAGTTTGTTTAATATTATCAATTACGTTATTAATTACTTTGATATCTACATTCTCTATGTTGTTGGCTTTGTAACAAACTAGTATTAGATAAGAAATCAGCGTTTTTTTCTTACATTTTAATAGTTATTATTTATTATTGTTTACCATACTATATTTGCGGTTTATGTTATATCTAATACTAATTTTGGGAAGGCATGTAAGTCTAGCATTGTTTGTGCCACGTGAGACGCCCAATAGACTCTATGGTGATTGACTCACTTTTCGTTGGTGTGACACATCCCGTTATGTGACTGCATTTGCGCTCTATTTTCTATTTTTATTTTTATTTCTTAGCCATCTAGTTATATAGAGGCGTGGACCGCATACGCGTTCCACATACCTCGGTTATCTCTCTTCACTTCCGGTATTTGCCTGGATCGACGTCACGAGCAGACTGCGCGAGCCCTGATAGGCTGTTGGTTCCCGGTGGCTGCATTTGCGCTCTATTTTCTATTTTTATTTTCATTTTTTTAGCCGTCTAGTTAGATAGAGGTGTGGACCGCATATGCGTTCCACATACCTCGGATATTTCCCTTCACTTCCAGTATTTGCCTGGATCGACGTCACGCGCAGACTGTGCGAGCCCTGATAGGCTGTTGGTTCCCGGTGGAACTTATCAGCCATTGGCCCTTCAGTCGTGGCGGTCATGTGATTCATGATGAGCCCCGATGGACGGTCCTGGCTGGTTAAAGGGTGATCACCTGATACCGATGTAAGGGCGAGTGCGACGTGAGAGTTTCTTTGGCATTATTTAATTGGCTTAGCCAAATCGAGGCCTGGTTGTATATACCATACTTGTTTACTAGGATTGGAAGATTATACCACTGACGTCATCTTCCCGAGACCCGGAAGCGCAGACAGGTGCTGGTATTTTTTAAATTATATTTTAGTATATATATAGGCATCTTTGTGGCAGACAGACATATACCCCAGTTGACGTCCTCGTGGACGAAACACGTCGGGTTTGATATGCCTGTCTTGCCACGATTGAATTAAGCACTTATTTTACTTATTTTCACGTATTTTGTACCTGGTCTCTGTTGTTGTCTATGAGCCAGTGTGCTTCTTTTATTGCAAAACTTTTTTTAAAGTTTTTGAAAGCAGTCTCACACTATGTGGAAGTTTTTTCTTTAACTCTTCCATCTGAGGATCTGCATGAAGGACCGAGTACCGAATAGTGGTATAATTTTATACCGTGAAGCTCGGTGACTAGTGGGACCATAGGAGGCTGTTCTTTGAGTGACTTCATCTCCTGCCGTCTCCACCTGCCGAGGATACAGTACTACATCCACCATTGTCTGCTCTACCATAAGCCCGTTTGACTCCTAAGCCACTGGCTGATGAGTCCACCATCTCTGGTAAGGGTATTTTTCACCTATCCCTATCTACATCACAAGTTTGATCATCAGATTACACGGGAACCATTTTTGGATTTTAGTGGAAGCCTTATGGTCAAGTCTTCAGATATATGTCTTGAGGACTTTCTATGGACTTTTACTTTATCTTTACATATAACTTTAAGTTGCGGTAACAACACTATAGGTATGAATGTTGTTTCACTTCAATTTTTACAGAGTCGCACATATTGACTCAGGATTTAGGCACTAGTATGTTCCCTGTTAAGGGTCGTTAAACAGACACGCAGATTTGTCTATGAACGTACTATATGTGTATCTACATTCTTGGTGTTTTACACACTTGATTTTTATTTATGCTTTATTGTGTTTCTTCTTATGTTTAAATAGACACCTTATAGATACGATCCCACAGAGATATCCTCTTTGTGGTTTACACATCTGATTTCTAATTTTTTTTTGTGTTCTATTGGGCTTTCCTTTGTGTAGAAATAGACACTTTATAGATGTGACCACACTGGTAATCACTCCACAGATGATCACACACAGGATCAGTAAAAGTCCTGTCTCACTAAACACTTTATTGTGCTAAACCTGGCCCCCAGACTGTCATTTTGGTGGGTCTTGCCCAATAAAGAACAAGTTTTTTCTAGTGCCACAGTGGTTAGGAAATGCCTGCAAGCGGAAGGTTTTGATTGCCGGCAATTTTCTTCACACTCCTTCCGCATTAGGGCGGCCACAGAAGCTGCTCGGTGTGGGTTGGATGAGGCAGCTGTTAAGAAATTTGGGCGTTGGGAATCCAAGAGATTCCGTTCATACGTGTGTCCGCAATTGATATCAGAAGGTTGATTTTAATGGGTAGGGGGCACAGTAGACGTGTTTAGTTGAATGATATTACGCTGTATATGTTATGTTGGTGTGTTTTTATCTGGGTTATCATTATGTCTTTACAGATGGAGGTTACCCACGCCTCATCTGGATTTTGGGGAATTCTTATGTATTCTGGGGGGTGAGGAGAGCAGATGTTAGGCCAGATGGTAGGCAACTGGGCATAGCAAGGAGGGAGGCATGTATCCGGTGGTTGGGAATTCCGGGGATGGTATGGAGCAGAGTGGTGCCGGAGGTGGAGTGCTATGCCCGACTCGATCGCCCGCCTGACATTTTGGTTCTTCATGTGGAAGGGAACGATTTGGGGGTCAGGCGGAGCAGGGATTTGATTTCGGCCTTTAAGTCGGATTTCCTAATGCTCCATTTGGCATTACCGGACATGTTGCTGGTTTCGTCCTACATGGTTGCGCGGACTACTTGGCGCATGGCAAGATCGGTGGTGAGGATTATTAAACGCGGATAAAAGTAAACAAGGTGGTGGGTAGATTTGTGGTACGAAACGGGGGTTTGGCTATTAGACACATGGAGTTGGAGCTTAATGTGGGCCTGTACCTGCGGGGTGATGGTGTTCATTTGACAGTGGTGGGGATTGATCTGTGGGCACTGGGTCTTCAGGATGGGATACAGAGAGCCCTGCAGGGGTGGAGGGGCCCTTAAGGGTAAGGTGTCATCCTTGCGGGCTGTGGCGGTGTCCTTGGTCTTTGATGGTGGCAGATAACATATTGATGGAAGTGGTGGGGGGCTCATCGGTGGGATGGGCCCCTCTGGGGTATTCCAGTGGAACGGTGGCTGGAATACATTTATGGTTGCACTGCGGGAAGGGGGTTGTCTCTGAGCTGTTATATGGCCGGAGGCCTGGCTATGGTATAAAGGTCCCACAGTGTATTGGTGAAAAATGTTACATTGGGGGTGCTGTCAAAGACCAATAAGCTGTATTATGTTAATAAAAGAGTTGCCGTTATAAAATGTTAGTTGGTATTTGGAAATTATTTAAGTTTTGTTAATAAAAGGCTGCTATGGCCATTTAAACTCCAAAACTCCTAAAACAATGGTTGGGGGTAAGTGCGGTAAAAAGGGGGTAAGGATAAGTGGTGATATCTTTACTACACTGGTCAAGGGAGGCCCGGAACGGAGAAGAGAAAAAGGACAAGTAGTGGAGGGCCAGGCATGACTAGGTGTAAAGTGAGGCAAACAAAGGGTTAAAAAGTAGAAGGACATAGAAGAGTTGGAGGCAAGAATGGGAAAGTGTGGTGTGCAGAGGAGCTACATAAAAGAGGAGGTGAAGACTTCCTGGAACAGTTCCGTGCAGTTAGAGACAGGAGGAGGCAGTTTTCCCACCCATCCTCCCTGTGTTTTTGTTGTGGTGTGTGGTATGTTTGTTTTTCTTTTATTTCAGGTCAATGGATTTGGGTCATCATAGCAGCGGTATAACGGCAGTGCCCTTGGTCTTTGATGGTGGCAGATAACATATTGATCGAAGTGGTGGGGGACTGCTATGGCCATTTAAACTCCAAAACTCCTGTGTGGTCTTATTATTGGAGGGTAAGACAATGTTTGGGGGTAAGTGCAGTAAAAAAGGGGTAAGGATAAGTGGTGATATCTTTACTACACAGGTCAGGAGATGTGTGAACCGACTCCATAGACAGCCAGTCACAATCTCCTGTCATGCGAATTGGAAATCTGCATCCAATTTGCACTAGTGTGAACCCAGCCTTAAAAAAAAAAAGGAAAACTAATGTAGGCACCTCATCTGAGGACCAGCAAGGTGTAATATAATACATTTTTGTTTTTGGGTTGAGATACATGTTAACATTGATTGTTTTCCAGACTAAGGCCGGTCATACACAGTGCAAATGTCTTTCCTGCAACCGTGGTATGGACTTTGATATGCTTTTACTATCCACTTGTTTGTGAGTATGTTTCCTTCTTTTTGATTTTAATAAATATTACTTGGGCAATGCGCAAGGTTGGTGAGCCCTCTCTTCATTCTTTTACAGAATAAGTTTAATGTTTGTAGTCTTTCCCCATAGCTGAGATCCTTCAGACCCTTTATTAGCTTTGTTGCCCTTCTCTGGACTCTCTCCAGTTTCAATACATCCTTCTTGAGGACTGGTGCCGAGAACTGGAGCGTACTCCAGGTGCGGCCGGACCAGAGTCTTCTAGAGTGGGAGAATTATCACTTTATCTCTTGAGTTTGTCCCCTTTTTAATGCATGCCAATATTCTATTGGATTCTCTTGCAGCAGCTTGGCATTGCATGCCATTGCTGAGCCTATCATCTACTAGGACCCCCAGGTCCTTTTCCATCCTGGATTGCCACAGAGGTTCTCCTCCTAGCGAGTACCTTGCGCTTGTATTTTTGGCACCCAAATGTATTACCTTACATTTTTCAACATTAATCCTCATTTTCCATGTACCGGTAGTTGCCCACCCCATTATTTTGTTTAGGTCTTCTTGCAAGGTTTCCACATCTTGCGGAGAAGGTATTGCCCTGCTTAACTCTGTATCATCTGCAAATAATGAGATTGAGCTGTTTATTCCATCCTCCAGATCGTTTATGAATAATTTAAATAGGATTGGTCCCAGGACAGAACCCTGGGGGTCTCCACTTTCCACACCAGACCATTCCGAGTATTCCTTATTTATCACCACCCTTTGAATTCGCCCCTGTGGCCAGTTTTCAATCTATTAACTCACCCTAGATCAGAGTATGATCATTTCAACATAAAAACACAACCTATGTATGAGACATATGTAGGTGGACTTGTTACCTGATGACCCCCATAGAATAGCAATGGCACATCACCTGGCCCATGTGTAGTGTTTGCAGCCTCCCATTCTGCTGTGGTTCATTCTCCATGATTGAGTGTAAATACATACCCAGCCTTTGAAAGGCAGTGAGAATGCATTGTATCGCCTCCTCACCACTTGCTTTAACCCTTTGGATCCTGCACAAGTAACACCATTCACTTGACTGGGTCATGATTGGTAGGCATACAGGGGGTATAATTCTTTCCACAGCTGCAAAGAAAAGCATTACAGCCATGGCAGGTGAACACCCAAAGCCTCGTCCTCTGCAGCTAAAGGGGGTAAAAATTGAAAGGTGGTAAAACCCACGGCTTTGTCTGTTTATTGTTGCCTGGACCAATTCCTTGCCCTTATGCTGACCATGACTCTGTCTGCACCTGAACTGACCCATCTGTACGTCTGACTAACTATATTCTAGCAAGACACCAGTCCCAGCCATCCCTTGCAGACAACTGTATGCCTGGAACCACAGGAACAAATGTTTTTTCCAAAAATTATTTTTATATAGTGTATGTATAGGAGTAACATACAGAAGGCTTGAACAATAGAAACTCTTTTCTTCTTCCTTTATTTAACCTCCTGCACTTTCTGGCCCACAAACATGGCATTCCTGGGAGCAGTCAAGTACCGGTAGACTAGGCTTGCTAGGTTTATAGCAACTGGGACTGCTATAGGTGACACTATTCTAAGCTATTTTCTCTGACCACTCCTATAGAGGTGACAATTACAGTACATTTCCTTACATACAATCAGTGGCGTCGCTAGGGGGTGGCTTCTGGGGTCCATAGCCCCAAGTCTCTTACTGGGTGACCTTGTGTCCTGGATACATACATTCCGCGACAATACAATGACCTGGAATGAAACTAACAGAGTGAGCACGCTCTGCCATAGCAATGGCGTGCACTCCAGTTGATACTCTATCTACTGGTCACTGGTTGCTAGAGCCGCCTGACGTCTAGCAACCAGTGATGTCATGGCTGCAACTCCCTGCCCTGCATTCAAAGTTGGTGCCTAGTCCATTCCACTATGGACATCCACCCACCTCCTCTATCTTCTGGCAAGTGACACTGCATCTGGGACAGGTCAGTAGGGGTCCCCACTCCCGGCATCCCAAAGAATCAGGCTGGAGTCTGCTACTTCACCTCCACTGGGATCTCTAATGGGCACCTGACCCTTCACAGCATGGAGCAGCCGGCACCAGTGATGTCCCGATCACACAGTAATGCCCCTTACACGCGGTCAGGATTTTCCGACGGAAAATGTTCCATGGGAGCTTGTTGTCGGGAAAATTCCGACCGTGTGTAGGCTCCATTGGACATTTTTCATCGGAATTTCCACCACATAAAATTTGAGATCTGGATCTCAAATTTTCCGACAACAAAATCTGTTCTCGTAAATTCCGATCGCGTGTACACAATTCCGACGCACAAAGTTCCACGCATGCTTGTAATCAAGCAGAAGAGCCGCACTGGCTATTCAACTTCATTTTTCTCGGCTCGTCGTACGTGTTGTATGTCACTGCGTTCTTGACGTTCGTAATTTCCGACAACATTTGTGTGACCCTGTGTATGCAAGAAAAGTTTGAGCCAACATCCGTCGGGAAAAAATCTATGGATTTATTTTGTTGTCGGAATGTCCGATCGTGTGTACAGGGCATTAGTGTTATTCTAGTAGGAGGGGGAGCCCCAGCCTCTGCCCTCTCCATAATGAGAATTGCCGGGAAAACATTGGAATGTCAGAGGGAGTTCTAAAGAGCTGTCTGATGGATGGATGAGCCTTGAGCCTCTTTGTCGGTCACTTTCTTCACCTCTCCCCTCCCTAACCTGCCCGCTTAGAAAGCTCTGTGGCCGTGCTGGAAGAGTCATAAATCACTGTGAGGGGAAGGGAATGTACAGCTGTCAGTGTGTGTGTGTGTGTACATGTCTACTGCCTGTGTGTGTGCTACACTAAGACATGGGACAACGCTGGCTGTATGATGAAGGCCTGCTCACCCACTGTATACACAGCATGTCACTGTACACAGGGTCCCTGGTAGAGAGACAGTCCCTGACCTGGAGACCTGTCCCTCTCCTTCACCCACTACTGTGTATGGCATTGATTTGTATTCAGAGCAAAAGTTCCGATATTATTATATCTACCAGGGGCGTAACTACCACCATAGCGACCCATGCGGGTGCTATGGGGCCCGCAGCCAAGTGGGGCCCAGTGAGGATGAGAGCACCACCCGCACAGTCTCCCAGCCAGGGGAAGAGAGAGGAGAGGAAGAGGCAAGCTGTGACCTGTGCCCAATGCAGCGTGACCTGAGCCCAATACAGCATTGCCTGTGCCCAATACAGCCTGGTCTGCTTGTGCCCCATTCAGCCTCACCTGTGCAGAGGAAGAGGCAAGCCACCTGGATCAGCAGAGAGCTGAATTGCCCGATGTAATAGCTTTCATTAGAACTTCCAGTGTTCCTGGGGCTCACGTCACATAGCTCCACCTCTTGGCCCGGTGCCTTTGATAGACAGAACGCCAACCCAAAGTGGGACGTGTGACGTCATCAAAGGTGTCAGGCCAAGAGGTGGGGCTATGTGACGATGAGCCCCGGGAAGACGGGAAATTCAAATGAAAGCTATTACAGCGGCAATCCCGCTCTCTGCTGATCCGAGTGGCTTGCCTCTTCCTCTGTACAGGTGAGGCTGTATGGGGCACAGGCAGACCAGGCTGTATTGGGCACAGGCAAAGCTGTATTGGGCACAGGTCATGCTGCATTGGGCACAGGTCACGCTGTATGGGGCACAGGTCATGCTGTATGGGGCACAGGTCACGCTGCATGGGTCACAGGTCACGCTGCATTGGGCACAGGTCACGTTGTATGGGGCACAGGTCACGCTGTATGGGGCACAGGTCACGCTGCATTGGGCACAGGTCACACTGTATGGGGCACAGGTCACGCTGCATTGGGCACAGGTCACGCTGCATGGGGCACAGGTCACGCTGCATGGGGCACAGGTCATGCTGCATGGGGCACAGGTCACGCTGTATGGGGCACAGGTCACGCTGTATGGGGCACAGGTCACATTGTATGGGGCACAGGTCACGCTGCATTGGGCACGGGTCACGCTGCATGGGGCACAGGTCACGCTGCATGGGGCACAGGTCACGCTGCATGGGGCACAGGTCACGCTGCATTGGGCACAGGTCACGATGCATTGGGCACAGGTCACGCTGTATGGGGCACAGGCAGACCAGGCTGTATGGGGCACAGGTCACGCTGTATGGGGCACAGGTCACGCTGCATTGGGCACAGGTCACACTGCATTGGGCACAGGTCACGCTGCATTGGGCACAGGTCATGCTGTATGGGGCACAGGTCATGCTGCATTGTGCACAGGTCACGCTGCCTTGTGCACAGGTCACGATATATGTGGCACAGGTCACGCTGCATTGACACTAGGGCAGCTGTGGGGGGGGCTGTTTGCAGGGGGGCCCCATACAACATTTTGCTATGGGGCCCTGCTATTTCTAGTTATGCCCCTGATATCTACCCCTGATCAGTAGGGATGAGCTTCGAGTTCGAGTCAAACTCATGTTCGACTCGAACATTGGCTGTTCGCAAGTTCACCGAACAGCGAACAATTTGGGGTGTTCGCGGCAAATTCGAATGCCGCGGAACACCCTTTAAAAGTCTATGGGAGAAATCAAAAGTGCTAATTTTAAAGGCTAATATGCAAGTTATTGTCATAAAAAGTGTTTGGGGACCTGGGTCCTGCCCCAGGGGACATGGATGAATGCAAAAAAAAGTTTTAAAAACGGCCGTTTTTTCAGGAGCAGTGATTTTAATAATACTTAAAGTCAATCAATAAAAGTGTAATATCCCTTTAAATTTCGTACCTGGGGGGTGTCTATAGTGTGCCTGTAAAGGGGCGCATGTTTCCTGTGTTTAGAACAGTCTGACAGCAAAATGACATTTTGAAGGAAAAAACTCATTTAAAACTACCCGCGGCTATTGCATTGCCGACAATACACATAGAAGTTCATTGATAAAAACGGCATGGGAATTCCCCAAAGGGGAACCCCGAACCAAAATTAAAAAAAAAAAATGACGTGGGGGTCCCCCTAAATTCCATACCAGGCCCTTCAGGTCTGGTATGGATATTAAGGGGAACCCCGGCCAAAATTAAAAAAAAAAAATGACGTGGGGTTCCCCCTAAATTCCATACCAGACCCTTCAGGTCTGGTATGGATTTTAAGGGGAACCCCGCGCCAAAAAAAAAAAAAAAAACGGCGTGGGGTCCCCCCAAAAATCCATACCAGACCCTTATCCGAGCACGCAACCTGGCAGGCCGCAGGAAAAGAGGGGGGGACAAGAGTGCGGCCCCCCCTCCCTCCTGAACCGTACCAGGCCACATGCCCTCAACATTGGGAGGGTGCTTTGGGGTAGCCCCCCAAAACACCTTGTCCCCATGTTGATGAGGACAAGGGCCTCATCCCCACAACCCTGGCCGGTGGTTGTGGGGGTCTGCGGGCGGGGGGCTTATCGGAATCTGGAAGCCCCCTTTAACAAGGTGACCCCCAGATCCCGGCCCCCCCCCTGTGTGAAATGGTAAGGGGGTACATAAGTACCCCTACCATTTCACGAAAAAAGTGTCAAAAATGTTAAAAATGACAAGAGACAGTTTTTGACAATTCCTTTATTTAAATGCTTCTTCTTTCTTCTATCTTCCTTCATCTTCTGGTTCTTCTGGCTCTTCTGGTTCTTCTGGTTCTTCCTCCGGCGTTCTCGTCCAGCATCTCCTCCGCGGCGTCTTCTGTCTTCTTCTCCTCGGGCCGCTCCGCACCCATGGCATGGGGGGGAGGCTCCCGCTCTTCTCTTCTTCTCTTCTTCTTTTCTTCTTTTCTTCTTTTCTTCTCTTCTTCTCTTCTTCTTCATTTTCTTCTCCGGGCCGCTCCGCAATCCATGCTGGCATGGAGGGAGGCTCCCGCTGTGTGACGGCGCTCCTCGTCTGACAGTTCTTAAATAACGGGGGGGGGCGGGGCCACCCGGTGACCCCGCCCCCCTCTGACGCACGGTGACTTGACGGGACTTCCCTGTGGCATTCCCCGTGACGTCACAGGGAAGTCCCGTCAAGTCACCGTGCGTCAGAGGGGGGCGGGGTCACCGGGTGGCCCCGCCCCCCCGTTATTTAAGAACTGTCAGACGAGGAGCGCCGTCACACAGCGGGAGCCTCCCTCCATGCCAGCATGGATTGCGGAGCGGCCCGGAGAAGAAAATGAAGAAGAAGAGAAGAAGAGAAGAAAAGAAGAAAAGAAGAAGAGAAGAAGAGAAGAGCGGGAGCCTCCCCCCCATGCCATGGGTGCGGAGCGGCCCGAGGAGAAGAAGACAGAAGACGCCGCGGAGGAGATGCTGGACGAGAACGCCGGAGGAAGAACCAGAAGAACCAGAAGAGCCAGAAGAACCAGAAGATGAAGGAAGATAGAAGAAAGAAGAAGCATTTAAATAAAGGAATTGTCAAAAACTGTCTCTTGTCATTTTTAACATTTTTGACACTTTTTTCGTGAAATGGTAGGGGTACTTATGTACCCCCTTACCATTTCACACAGGGGGGGGCCGGGATCTGGGGGTCACCTTGTTAAAGGGGGCTTCCAGATTCCGATAAGCCCCCCGCCCGCAGACCCCCACAACCACCGGCCAGGGTTGTAGGGATGAGGCCCTTGTCCTCATCAACATGGGGACAAGGTGTTTTGGGGGGCTACCCCAAAGCACCCTCCCAATGTTGAGGGCATGTGGCCTGGTACGGTTCAGGAGGGAGGGGGGGCCGCACTCTCGTCCCCCCCTCTTTTCCTGCGGCCTGCCAGGTTGCGTGCTCGGATAAGGGTCTGGTATGGATTTTTGGGGGGACCCCACGCCGTTTTTTTTTTTTTTTTTTGGCGCGGGGTTCCCCTTAAAATCCATACCAGACCCTTAATTTAGGGGGAACCCCACGTCATTTTTTTTTTTAAATTTTGGCCGGGGTTCCCCTTAATATCCATACCAGACCTGAAGGGCCTGGTATGAAATTTAGGGGGACCCCCACGTCATTTTTTTTTGATTATTCATGTTCGTGTCCCATAGACTTTAACGGTGTTCGCATGTTCGAACAAACTTTTTTCCTGTTCGCATGTTCTGGTGCGAACCGAACAGGGGGGTGTTCGGCTCATCCCTACTGATCAGATGGTTGAATATAAAGCATGCATGCTTCAAGTAAGCTCACACTGAGACTGCTTAATTCAGAGTCAAATTACTTTCTGTTTAATATTTCCGCCTCTCAAGACTTTTATACATTCCATTAAAGATTGAGATACGTCAACAAGACTGGCGCATACAAACCACAAATAAAAATACATATAGTGATAAAACTTTGGTTTTAGCTGGGTGCTCATTTGCGGAAGTTGCTTTTATTCTTGCAGCACTTTGAAGCACTTTGCAGCACTTCTTGCTCCTTTTAATTCATTTGTGTTATGTTCGTGTTATGTTGTTATATACTGAATGTATTCTGGGAAGCAGGCACAAACTTCTGTTAACTGTTTCAGTCAGTCCAGTTCCTAAGCAAGCTTTGAGCTTTGCAGAATATCTGCAAATGTCTTAAGGCTTATTAAGTGTAGAAGCTGAGTTATATATGTTGGGTATATAAAGCTGTATTGGAATAGACAATTCACCATGATCACATTTCTCACATCCATTACAGTACCCCCTTGAAGCTGTCTATTTCAAACTGTCCCTCATACTAAAAGTCCTACTCACTTCCCTGGCCCATTCTCCTCTGCAACTCTTTTCAGCTGTATATAGAGAAGAGCAGTGACTACAATTCACGACCCCCCTCGATACAGCTTGGAGAGGGGCAGTCAGGTGCTGTCTGTCCCTGTAATCCTATGGCATTGCATAGGTGACTGTAACGGAGTGTAACACATAATCATCATCAAGTCTTACATAATCATCATCATCTAGTATTTTTTGGTTCACAAACATGGGAGTAGATTGGTCAACAGCTTTTTCTACACACTTCTTAAAGCAGGGAAGAACACAGCAGACAATGACAGCTAGGGTTACTAGAATTATCAGAATGGCTATTCCGATCTGTGTTAAAATTCCCTGCCATCCCTCCTTGATCCAGATGAAGTACTGGTCCCAGGGGTTGGAGAGCCCTGAATTCTTCTTTAATTCTTCGGACAAATCCTCAAGCTTCTGGATGGCTAAAGCCACTTTACCATTTGGGCCTGTGTTATCTGGCATATAAGCACAGCATGTACTTGTTTCAGGTAACATCTTACACACACCCCCCTTTTTAGCTAGGACCATA
Organism: Aquarana catesbeiana; assembly: GCF_042186555.1. Lineage (NCBI taxonomy): Eukaryota > Metazoa > Chordata > Amphibia > Anura > Ranidae > Aquarana > Aquarana catesbeiana. The sequence goes on from NC_133324.1 coordinate 22,541,487, forward strand.
TCTAAGGCCATACGGTTTTGGAAGGTCATATGTGAAGCGGCTTCTAGTTGTTCGGCTAAACCTCGGAATGCATCCCTGGTGTAATTAACAAACCTTTGTTGGTTGTAGTAGATGTAATTTATACATGAGGGTCGAAGCTTCCTGCTGAGGCACTCCTACGCCTCCTGTTAGGCCTGGGTGTGTTGTTTGTATTCGGCTTTGGGAACTCCCCACTCTGGGTTATTGAACATATCTTTCAGTTGGAAAGGCTTTCTAAAACCGGGATACCCACTTCCCCACCATAGGCCCAGAACATAGGTCCCACTGTCTCCTGGGCTAGGATTCTCAATGGTCAGCCTGAACTATTTTGTGTAGGGCTGATTTGTGTGTTTGTTGATTGTCATTCTATCTAAGAGTGACTTCCCATTTTTGTCTTTTCTATGTTGGGCGTTTTCAGGTTTGTACCCCCAGTTTGTACCCCCAGTGTTCCAACCCACTGCTCCCCAGGAATCACAATTGTTACCCCAATAGGAATCAGTAACGCATGCATACACAGTCATGGGTCTTACTGCTTCACCCCAGGACTGGATCCTGTACATAGTACCTGGAATTATCTGCTCATAAGAGGATATAAAAGTGGCAACATGTGTATTGGATGAGTTATACCAGAATTGTGTTATACCATCTTTTTGTTTGATGGCTACCTCTTGTGCCTGAGCAATGATTACTATGGAAAGGATATGCAGAATCATTTGGCCCCCTCTGCCTCTTCCTCAGGTACAGGGACTTTCTTGCAGTGGGAGGCGTGTGTCCACGTGTTCTTTCCTGGCCACTTGATGTGGCAGTTGTTAGGAGAACCTGGAAAGGACCATCATATCTGGGTTCAAGAGTATGTTTTCTCACAAACTTCTTTATCAGGACTCAGTCACCAGAGTCACTCCTGTATCTAGCTCAAGATCTGAAATGGAAGAAAACACTTCTGAATGGATACGGGTTAATTCTCGAGATAAAGCAATCACATAATCAGTTAATACATCAGATTGGAGATGCAACTGTTGTGGGAAATAACAACCCAGTCTGGGGGCTGAACCAAACAATATCTCATAGGGTGACAGACCATGGTTTCCCCTTGGAGTGTACCTAACACTGAATAAGGCAATGGGTAGGCTGTCTGGCCAACTCATTCCCGTTGTCTGAGACATTTTTAGCATTCTAGATTTTATTGTGCCATTCAATCTCTCCACCTTCCCACTGCTTTGAGGATGATATGGGGTGTGGAAAGGTAGTGTGACCCCTAAAGCTGACCATATTTCCTTGGTCACTAAGGCCGTGAAAGCTGGCCCCTGATTGTTCTCTATGGCCTCTGGGACACCATATCTGCACACTATTTCTGTACAAAAAGTATTTTAGTTGTGGAGTGATCCCTGGGGCCAAGTAGTATTTGTTGATTAGGGCGTTCATCAAGGTTTTTGACAGATGAGAGGTACCGTGGGCCCACTGTACCATTGCAGGAAACATTGATCGTGGCAGACACAGTCTCTTGTTTAATTTCAAGATTCCTTCAACTTCTGTGGCTCCTTTTTTTGATCCACACTTCTTTTTCTTCTTTGTCAACTGCCTCCTGTTGCTCCTTGAGGTGGGTCCTATTTACAGGAGGGTTTTGTAGAATCCTGGTGGTTTGTACAATCTCTTCAGGGGTATCTATTGGGCCATCAAGGATGGGTGCATTCACGCTGCTGACCACTTATCGCATCCCATCTGCAGCTTGTTTCGCAGAGGTATCTGACAGGTGATTGCCTCGTGCTTCTTGGGAAACCAGCTTGCCGTGCGCTTTTACCTTAAGTATAGCCACTTGTGCTGGGAGGAGTAGGGTATCCATTAAGTCCTTGATAGCTGCACTGTGTTTTACAGGTGTTCCTGCTGCTGTCAGGAACCCTCTGGTTTTCCAGATGATCCCAAATTTTTCTTCTGCCAATTTGCATGCCATAGTTAGGGCCTGGAGTTCTGCTTTCTGGGCAGACATGGAGGAAGGTAATGCCTGCATACCTGGAACCATCCACAAAAATTGTCAAGTCAGGACATCAAGGGCTATTTCACTGACTGTCGGTAAGTGTGTTGTTTCCATCTTCATCACTTCGAAGCAGTCATAAGCGGTGAGATGAGGATCATTCTCCAAAGAGGTTCCCCCCTCGAAAAGAGGAAGCAGAGTGGATGGGTTAAGGGTATCACATCAGAGGACGGTGATGTTATCGGGGAGAAGCAAGGCACACTGGAGTCTGAGGTATCTTGCTGAGGACAGGTGTTTGGGCTGTCCTTGGTTCAGTATGGCAGTTATGTCATGAGGGGCATTGGGCTGCAAAGATGGCTCTGAGGCAGGAGGGTCCCCCCCTTGGTCCCCCCTTGGTCCCCCCCTTGGCCACTGAGTCCAGTTGACAGGAGTAATACCCAATGGGTCTGAGTCTGTTACCATGGGCCTGAGCCAAAACTCCTGTGGCATGTCCTTGTCTCTCTGAGACAAACAGTTTGAAAAACTTTTAATAGTCTGGGAGTCCCAAAGCAGGGGCTGTTGAGAGGATCTCCTTCAGAGTTTCAAAATTGTCCACAGCTTCTGGAGAAAGCGAGAAAGGGTCAGATTTCAGGGCATCATAAACGGGTTGCATCAAGAGGGAGGCTTCTGGGATCCAAGAACGGCAGTAGTAGATTAATCCTAGAAAGGCATGAAGGGGCTTTTGACCTTGAGGCAAAGGGATGGCCTTGATTGCAGCAACTCTTTCTTCAGTGAGATGTTGGGTGCCTTGGGAGATGCAGTGGCCTAGGAAAATCACCTTCTCTCTGCACCTCTGCACCTTTTGCTTCGAGGCCTTGCATCCTTGCTCAGCCAGGTAGTGGAGGAGGCTTTCAGAGAAGATTGAGGCATCACCAAGGCACAAGCAGGAGGTCATCTACATACTGGAGGAGTACAATGTCTGAGTGTTACGTCATCCAGGTGTTCAGAATGAGGGCCATTGCCTTGGCGAATTGGGAGGGAGAGTTCTGGGCACCTTGTGGCATAACAGTCCAGGTGTAGGGGGTAGGTGGTGACACAGGCTTGCCTGAATCCTTGTGGAGAAGGTCCATGTGATCCGAAGAGGGGCAGGGTGGTGGGCGAGGTGGGGTGTCATGTCCCTGGTACTGGGCGCTTTCATGTGGACCACGGTTGGGGCTTGGTTGACTGTGGGTGAATTTCCGAGGGCTTCGGTATTCCCTTCTGGAGTGCCCTTCTGGAGTGGTCTTCCGCAGTTGTAGCAGACACGTGGAGTTGGTACTGGTGGGCGCAGATAGGGTGTGTCAGAGGCCATCATGAGAGGAGCTACTCTCTACTGCTCTGTGAGGATTCTGGACCTAATAACCACTAATAACAATGTCTAAAGCTTCATTACTCTATACTCTGGGCGTGATAGGATCAGACCCTTTTAATTGACTCTTTAAGACCTGAGACAAATGCAGCAGCTAGCATATGTCTATGTGCTTTGTTCAGCATGCTAAAACCCAAATCAGTAAACATTTGTGCTATTTTATTGTGATATTTCTCAACAGATTCGCCTTTTTCTTGTTTGACCTATTGTACACATATTGGCTTCAGGCGTTTTAGAGTGGAGATGTGAACCATCTCCATAGAGAATAATTGTTTTTTTTTTTTTATTTACAAAACTACAAAATGCTCAGATGTGAATGGCGCCTAAATCACCAAACACTTGTGTGATTCTAGTTCATAGAATTATTTGCAACCTTAAATCACTTTCTCTTTCTTTATCAACCACAATTCATCTGGCATAACGCCCAGAATACATAACTTCCTATTTAATTATAATACTCTTAAATATGTTTTTGGTTGAAATTAAACATTTTAAAATCCCTAATTATTGCTAATACAGCTTAAACACAATTAAAACCATTCACATAAATATAGCACATTTGCTACATTTGCTGTTATGAGAGAAACTCCTTAAAGTCAGACTCTGAAATAATCAAGACAACCTATACATAAATGATTTATTTAATTAAAATGCTACATTGATTGCTACTATGTTCCATCACTGGAAACATGTGGGTGGGTTTCGGTGTGGGCTGTTCAGGGGGTGGTGGCATAGGGCATGTTACCACAGAGGGAGGTGTCACTTAGAACAGAGGGGCGGTAGATGAAGGGCAGTGTCTACTTCCTGGGGACCAGACGCTATTATACGGCGGTGGCTGACTACTTAGCTTCCTCTTTTCTGTTTTTTTATACACATACACAATACGACCATTTTGATTATTTTGATTAATTTCATGTTCTGTCCACCTTTCTTCATGAATAGCGTTTGCAACTTTAAACCAAGCATCTGCTGCTTGTAGCAACCCATGATCTGACAACAGACCTTTTTTTATGTTTCAAAACAGTACGCCATTCATCTACTTGTAGCCTTCCTCCCAAATGCATATCAACCACACACTTTTGCCAATATATTTCCCTTTTTGACAGCACCCTCTCCTTCCCTAATACCAAGTCACCGGCCAAACTGCCCTCTTAAATTTTGCCCCATCGTTTCAGAGTGAGAGAGAGAGAGAGAGAAAGAGAGAGAGAGAGAGAGAGGGAGAGAGAGGGAAAGAGAGAGAGAAGCCTCTCAGCAAGACACTTAACAAACAGATGTTTGTTAGCAGTTAATATTCAATGAACCACTTTAAACGTCATTTACATGTTCCAACTCAAAGCCCAAACTTCTCACTCTGTCTTTTTCTACCTCTTCAAGCCCTTCTGGTTGTTAAGGTTGTAAGGGGCACCCCTCGCCCCCCCTGTCCTGCTATCCTGGCCTCAGCCTCGATGACCTCCAATGATTTGCCAACAACAATTTTGACAGGATAATGTACATTCAATCTGAATACCAATAAATGCGCAGCATGTGGCAGTAGGGGTTTGTAACCAAGGATTTCCCTCCTATACCCTGGCTCTACCACCTCAATCAACCCCCAACCCTTTTCATGTATCCCAAATAACAGTCCACAAACACACTTAGGACATGACATTACCAACAACAAGATGTGACCAACAACAAGCAACAAGATGTGTGACAACCGTAGAGGAATACAGGAATGTTCAGATCTCACGGGATCCCCACGCCACCGCTGGGCATATTCCTGACGCCCCCTCCTGGTTTTCCCGTGCACTTCCTTGCACTCGTGCTTTGCCGCACAATTATTTGTTCCCCAGGAGGAGTTTAACCACGTCAATTAATTTCATCCGTGACTATTTAATCAATCCCTCATTCCCAACAGCTGCCACAAAACACAAGATCTATCAACAAAACAGAAATGAACAAAACAGGTGGTAGATATAATTGCAGGTTCCTTATTATATCAACAGACTCGAGGCAAGATATATACCTGTCTTTGAGGGCCACAGGAAGCCAATATGGGCACAGAGGTTGACCAGCCACGGGTACAGGATAAACAGTAGACTAGATATACGAGATATCAAAAGTGTCTTACTGTTTTTAGAGGTGATCAGTCTCCATCCTGTCTCTCCGTGTTGGCTTGTCCTGGTCCCTTCTCGATCGGCTATCCTTTGGGATCCTAGCCTCGAGCCCCACGTTGGACGCCAAAATGATTTGGATTCAGAACAAAAGTTCCGATATTATTATATCTACCCCTGATCAGATGGTTGAATATAAAGCATGCATGCTTCAAGTAAGCGCAAACTGAGACTGCTTAGTTCAGAGTCAAATTACATTCTGTTTAATATTTCCACTTTTCAAGACTTTTATACATTCCATTAAAGATTGAGATACGTCAAAAAGACTGGCGCATACAAACCACAAATAAAAATACATGTAGTGATAAAACTTTGGTTTTAGCTGGGTGCTCATTTGCGGAAGTTGCTTTTATTGTTGCAGCACTTTGCAGCACTTTGCAGTACTTCTTGCTCCTTTTAATTCATTCGTGTTATGTTCATGTTATGTTGTTATATTCTGAATGTATTCTGGGAAGCAGGCGCAAACTTCTGTTAACTGTTTCAGTCAGTCCAGTTCCTAAGCAAGCTTTGAGCTTTGCAGAATATCTGAAAATGTCTTAAGGCTTATTAAGCGTAGAAGCTGAGTTATATATGTTAGGTATATAAAGCTGTATTGGAATAAACAGTTTACAATGATCACATTTCTTAATCACATCCATTACAGCACTGTCCCTGATTAATGGGGACAGTCCTTGTCTCATAAACCAGCCCCTCTGTCCTTCATTTATTTTTTTCTGTTCCTCTACCAAGTGTAACTATCATAGTTCGAATCCCTGTTTGGTAAGGACAGTTCCTGATGTATAGAAGAAGTCCATGTTATAGACCAGTGATGGCGAACCTTGGCACCCCAGATGTTTTGGAACTACATTTCCCATGATGCTCAACTACACTGCAGAGTCTATGAGCATTATGGGAAATGTAGTTTCAAAACATCTGGGGTGCCAAGGTTCACCATCACTGTTATAGAATGTCCATTATAGAGACAGCCCTTGAAAAAAACTATATTTTTTACTTTCTGCTATAATACATATCCAATAAAAAAATATTAAAAAATCGAATATCTTCATCAATGTGGGCCAATATGTATTCTGCTACATGTTTTTGGTAAAAAAAAATACCAATAAGCATATATTGATTGGTTTGCAAAAGTTATAGCATCTACAGACTATGGGATAGACTTATGGATTTCTACTAGTAATGGTGGCGATCAGTGACTTATAGCGGGACTGCTATATTGCAGTGGACAAATTGGACATGCTGCATCTGGTGGCAGGAGATAGCTGTCCTGTACTATGTCCCCAGCCATTAGTAGAAATGTAAAAATCTGAAGTGAGATATATTGTTTAAATATTGTTTAATTTATATATATATATATATATATATATATATATATATATATATATATATATATATATATATATTAATATTAAACCATTGAATCCGCACTCAGATATGTAACTATATATTATGTATAAATATATATATACACACACATACACACACGTATATTATATACATGTGTATGCCCACCCAAGCATATGACTTTCTTTACTTCGCTGCTGTGGGCCCTAGCCCCAGATCTTTTGTAGACCTAGCAATGCCCCTGCATACAATTGCTTGATGCACAAGATACTAGATGTTTGCACTGCCGAAAAATGTGTTTGTTTTAGTTTAATTCGTTTTTTTTTTGTTTTTCGCGTCATTCGTTATGATCGAAATTTGTAAATTTGAAAATTCGTAAGTTCGAAAATTCATAAATTCGAAAATTTATAAATTCGAAAATAAGAACGAAAATCCAAAAGTTCGAAAGAACGAAAATCCGAAAATTCTAAATAATAACTAACTAACTAATAATAACTAACTATTAAGTTATAGGTATTAAAATTTCCTTTCAAACTTTGCTGCTAGTCAACGTAACAAATATGAATTTTTCCGAAGTTACGAATTACTTGAAATAACGAATGCCGCATATAAACAAATGGAACAGAATGAATTATTAATAATAATTATAATAATAATAATACGTTTTCAGTATCATTGTTATTTATTATTATTATTAATTCGTTAAGTTTAGATACGGCATTCGTGATTTCGGATAATTGGTAACTTCAGATCAATTTGTATTCGTTACATTCACTGACTGCCAAATTTTAAAAGGAAATTCCAATACCTATAATTTAATAATTAGTAATAGTTAAGTTATTATTAGTTAGTTATTATTTCAGATTTTCGAACTTTCGGGATTTCAAATTTTTCTTCTTATTTTTGGATTTTCGTTCTTTTGAATTTTCCTTTTTATTGATGGATTTTCTGATTTTCCGAATTTCCTGATATTTCGGATTTTCAGATTTTTGAATTTTGAATTTCTGAACTTCTGAATGTTTGAATTTTCTGGATTTTCGAATTTCCGATTTTCCAAATTTGCGAATATTCAAATGTACAAATTTTCAAATAATAAAATTTACGAATATTCGGAAAAATTTGTTAAATGGGATATTTCCGAATGAGCAAATTTGCCGAAATTCGTTAAAAAATTAATTCCCAACAAAACAAATTGCACATGTCTACAAGATACTAAGTCCGATATATAATCAGTCCAGAACATATATATTGTCAATACTTCAGAGCAGCAGAATGTGCTCTGAATGTGAGAAATATCTTATAAAAACATATTACTTTGTGTAAAAAATAAAAATGAAGCCTTCAAAAGAATCGCTATGCCTTTTAAAAACACCTTAGGGTGTTTGCTTTCCAAAATATAGCCATTTTGTGAGTGTTTCTACCATTCTGATGCTCCAGGGCCTCCAATGTGGCAGGCAGTTAAGAAATTAGATGCATAACTTATGCCCCAAGAATGCCTGAAGGTGCTCTTTGTATGATGAGGCCACAATGTAGTGCACTGGGAACAAGATTAGAGATTTTTTGGATACATTCTGGTGTCACTTTGACTTTGTATAGAAGTAACAGGTGCGTAAAAATTGGTCTTTGGCTGTCGGTGGCGCCCTCCCACCGTAACCCTATAGAGCAGGGATATGAAATTAGCAGACCTCCAGCTGTTGTAGAACTACAAGTCCCATGAGGCACTGCAAGACTCTGACAGCCACAAGCATGACACCCAGAGGCTGAGGCATGATGGGACTTGTAGTTTTGCAACAGCTGGAGGTCCACTAATTGCATATCCCTGCTACAGAGGTACTCTTGATGAAAGCAAGAATTGGCCTTGCTGTAAAAAATTGCAATGATATACACCTGTCAAACAGGTGCAGAAAAATTGGTCTTTGGGTGTCGGTGGCGCCTTCCCACCGTAACCCTATAGAGGTACTCTTGATGAAAGCAAGATAAGGCTGTCAGGTCACCTTGAGGCTAGGTGACAGATACACTCTGTAGGAGTCGGAAGTGCACCGCTAGGTAGTGGACCCTAGGACTGACTGCTGCGGATTGAACCCTGGGAGGTTCAGGAAGCAGGTCTACTGGATCACTGACACAGATCCCACTGGGAGCTAGAGCATAGATTCCCCAGGGCGCGGAGTCTAAGAGCCAGCAGGTGTTTACCAGAGCCTCTAGTGGTGAGGATGGACTGCGCTGCAGTCTGGCTCCAGGTCGCGGCCCCCAGGGTCTCACAGCTCATGCTCACGGTAGACTACAGGAAAAGAGGAAGGAGGCAGCAGGCTGGAACAACAAGGAAAGTAAGGGACAAGCCAAGGTCGGGGCCACAAGCAGACAAGGACAACAGAGTTCACGCCAAGGTTCAGGGTCACAGGCAAACAGGAATGGTCGGGGACACGCCAAAGGTCAGGGTCATGAGCAGACAGGAATGGTTAAGAACAGGCCAAAGTCGGTAACTGGAATCAGACGTAGGAAACACAGCAAGTATACACTAAAGCTAACACACAATGGATGATCAGCACTGCTGGCTGGCAGAGCACAGGTTAATATAGGGTTCCCTGATAGGAGCTGGGGTGGAGCCATGCTAGAGGAGAGTTTACAAAAGCAGTCAGGTGAGGGTCAGCTGGTCTCTAGAGATGAACACATGGAGACAGGTAAGCTGACAGACAAACTCTATTGCATAACCATGACATAGGCCTTGCTGTAAAAAATTGCAATAATATGCACCTGTCAAACAGATGCTGAAAAATTGGTCTTTGGGTGTTAATTGTGCCAATGAAATCTATACCAAAAACCTTCTTCCAGATGAAAGGATTGAACACCCTCAAAGCTAGGCAGCCTCAAAGTCCTGCAGAGATTCCACATCCCAAAAAAACTTAATCAGTGACATCGGCATCAGGGGCTTCATAGCTGGTAATCAATGACTGATTACTTTTAACAAAAGTGAAACGGTCCATGGAGTCTATGGACAGACGTGTTCTATGATTAGTAACGAAACCTCCTGCAGCACTGAATGCCCATTCTGAAAGCACGCTGGATGCAGGGCAGCCCAACAACTCAATAGCATACTGGGCAAGTTATGGCCAGTGGTCTATTCTCATGACCCAGTAAGTCAGTGGATCGTCAGCTGGAAAGCCCCAATCTCTGTTTTGGTCCCAAGGTAATCGTCCACCATGTGATGCAGACGTTGCCGATAGGATGTGGAAGCTGACAGCGAGGACTAAAAAAATTCCGAAATGCCTCACTTAGGCAGACGCCTTCTCCAACGCTCCTCTCTTGACCAACAGAAGACTCAAAACGACATTTTCCACAACACTGTAACCTACTGGAGTCAGGAAAAACGTTCAATAAAATCCTCTTTAACGTGTCTTCAAGAGATTTTATCTTTGGCACGCTCTGTGGGGACAGGATGAATTCTGAGACCTTCCCCTTATAACGGTGGTCAAGGAGGGTTGCCAACCAGTAATCATCTTTCTCCTTTATGCCACGTATTCTTGGGTCCTTTCGCAGGCTTTGAAGCATAAGGTTACCCATGTGCCCTAAATTTGCCGAGGCTTGAGAAGCAGACTCCTCGGGGTCACTCAGGATGTCAGCACCTGGAACTTCCTCCTCCCAGCCACGTGCTACTCCCAGGGGTCCTGGGGTTAGAAAGCCGCATGTCTTCCTCTTCTTGGAAGCCTATAAAAATTGCCAGAATCTTCCTCCTCGTCCTCCCCTTTCTCCTCCTGTGTGTTCTGTGACATAGGAATGATGGTGTCTGGATAAAGTGGGCCTTGAGAGGAAAGGAAGTCCTCCTCTTCCTCCTCATGCTCTGCCTCCAGTGCCCTGTCCATAATGCCATGCAGAGTCTGCTCCAGCAGGAACACAACAGGGATTGTGTCACTGATGCATGCACTGTCACTGCTCACCATCCTTGTGGCCTCCTCAAATGGTGACAATACAGTGCATGCATCCTTAATGATTAGCCATTGACGTGGGGAAAAAAAGCAGAGGCGGCCTGAGAATGTCGTTGTGCTGTACTGGCACAGGTACTCGTTGATGGCCCTCTGCTGCATGTATAGCCACTACAGTATTCCCAAAGTTGAGTTCCACGTGGTGGGCATGTCACAAATCAGGCGGTTTACGGGCAGGTGCAATTCCCACTGAATTTCAGCCAACTGAGCACTGGCTGTCTATGACCGCCTGAAATGGCTACAGACTCTTCTGGCCTGCTTTAGTACATCTTGCAACCCTGGGTACGTACTTAGGAAACGATGCACTACCAAATTGAGGACATGTGCCTGGCATGGCACATGTGTCAACTTTCCCTGTCTAAGGGCAGACAGGAGGTTTGAGCCATTATCGGACACCACCATTCCTGGCTCCAGCTGGCGTGGTGTGAACCACCTCTGGGCCTGTCCATACAGAGCTGCAAGAATCTCTGCTCCGGTGTGGTTACTGTCCCCTAAACACACCAGCTGAAGCACTGCATGGCACCTTTTAGCCTGACTCTGGGAATAGCCCTTTGAACGCTTAGGGGGTACCTGATGCTCATAGGACAATTCTGCAGAGGGGGGCATGGAGGTGGCAGAGGAGGAGGAGGTGGGGGTAGAGCTCACAGGTCTGGCATCATCACCACCATCTGTATGGAGACGTTGGGACACAACAAGCTGCAGTACCGAGCCCTGTTCTGCATACTTTCACATTGCAAGCAGTGTTACCCAGTGTGCTGAGAACAAAATATATTGTCCCTGCCCATGCTTGCTGGACCATGTGTCAGCAGTAAGGCAGATTTTATGGCTGAATGCCTTGCCCAATGATGCCATCACATTCCCTTCCACGTGATGGTAGAGAGATGGAACAGCCTTACGTGAAAAGTAGTAGCGACTGGGAACCTGCCATTGTGGTACAGCACATTGTGCGAATTCAGGAAGGGGCAGAATCCACCAGGCTGAAAAGCAGAGGTTGGAGAACCAACAGCTTTAACAGGCTTGCATTCAGACTCTGGGCATGTGGGTGGCAGGGACTGTATTTTTTTTTCCGCTGCAGCAGATGTGGCAGAGAAATTTACCAGCTACAGTCTACAGCTGGTGGTATGCTGCTGGCAGATGTGCTGCTAGGACCTGGGACACCCTGTGCTATACCATCATTCCTGTCAGTGGAGGCTGCTGAGAGGTAATGACTCGGTATCACAGGGGCAGACTGAAGTGGGTAAGGAGGAGGAGGAGGAGGGACAGATTTGTGCCCCTTTTGTGTGGCTTTTAGGAGCTGAGTGGTTGGACATTAAATGCCTTGCTAAGCATGTGGTACCCAAATGGTTGGTGTTTTTGCCACATTTGATGTGATGTGCCTGAGACACAGTTTGCAGATAGCAACAGTGCGATCTGCTGCAGATGTGCTGTAAAAAACCCAGACAGCTGAGCTTTGGGGAGTGGGCCGGGAGATAACAGCTTCAGAATGTGATGGAATAGGGTGGCTGCATTCTACTCTTTCTTGATGTCTGCCTCCTTGGGGTTGTGCCGCCTCACCTTCAGTTTCCTCCTCTGCTCTATCTGGCACCCAAGTTGAATCAGTGACCTCATCATCATCATCATCACTTCCATCTCCTCCATCTTCATCATTACCACTGGAGACAACTTGACAATAAGCTGCGGCTTGGGGAACATGAATGGCAATTTGTCTACCAGTGTTCATCCCTCTCTCTAGGCTCATATTCCTGTCATCCTCAACCTCAGAATCAACATCTGAATCCAGTAATGGCTGGGCATCATCAAGGTGCAGGTGGCTGACGCTGTGGTCAAATAACTCAGCTGACTCCTTAATAGCTGATGTTGGGGCTATGGCAGGAATAGATGTGGACACTCTGGCAACTGCAGGGGACTGCACACTTGTCTCTGCTTGCGTGATAGAGGATGAGGAGGATGAGGAAGATTTAGTAAGCCAGTCCACCACCTCCTCTGCATGCTGTGGCTGGATAGCACGGCCAAACTCACTAAACAGAGGAAATGATGCCCTGCATGAGGACTGACCACCACGTCCACCTTTGCCTGTGGGAACATTTGTTGCTGGCCCCCTTACAGTGCCAAGGGAACGTCTGCCTTTCCTTGTTGTCCTCCCAGACATTATTGGGTGGGAGGGGGCAGTGCTTATAAGCAAATGTAAAGAAGAAGTTGAAATCTGTGCGTAGATGCACTTTAATCAATGTAAAGAGGTGTTTGGTGCACTTTTATTTGAGTACTCACACTACACAGACACACTCCACAGATACACTATAATATACTGCAATATAATGCGCCAAACATACAGTGATGCACAGAACCATATGGCGTTAAACTGGCAGTAACGCACACAAAATGATATGGTGTTTAACTGACAGTAACGCACACAGAACTATATGGCGTTAAACTGGCAGTAACGCACATAGAACTATATGGCGTTAAACTGGCAGTAACGCACGCAAAATGATATGGCGTTAAACTGGCAGTAACACACGCAAAATGATATGGCGTTAAACTGGCAGTATCGCACACAGAACTATATGGCTTTGAACTGGCAGTAACGCACACAGAGCTATAGGGTGTTAAACTGGCAGTAACACACACAAAACGATATGGTGTTAAACTGGCAGTAACGCACGCAAAACTATATGGCATTAAACTGACAGTAACACACACAGAACTATATGGCGTTAAACTGGCAGTAACGCACGCAAAACGATATGGCGTTAAACTGGCAGTAACGCACACAGAAGTAAATGGCAGTAACGCACGCAAAACAATATGGCGTTAAATTGGCAGTAACGCAATCAAATAGATGGTGTTCAACCGTCACTACACTGACACTATCTGAGCTGTCCCTACTCTAGCTATACACTAATGTCAAGATTACTGACACAACTGTCTCACTACACTACTCTGAAACTATATGAGTTGTCCCTACTCCACACTAATGTATGTATGAATGACATGGTCTCACTACACTACAGTGAAACTATCTGAGCTGTCCCTACTCTAGCTGCACAATATGCAAAGCTGAATGATGGTCCTCCTCAATACGCTGACACTATCCCTAGACTGACACTAAACTAATATTCTACACTGAGAATTGAAGAAAAATAGCACAGTATAGCACATTAACTAATAGCACTGAACAGAGCCCTGTTCTATCCCTCTCCACGCCGAAATCACACTGAAAATGGCTGCCATTGAAAGAATACTTTTATACTGTGGGGCGGGAATGAGCCATGATTGGATAAAGTGATGATGACAGTGACAAATCATGACTCTGACAGTGCTCTGTGCCCTGATTGGCTGAAGCTTTCACTGCTTCAGCCAATCAGGGCTTGCAATGCACTGTTCAGCGCCGCAAAGCATTGTGGTCGGTTCAGGGGCCCAAACAAACGGTCGAACGACCCGTTTGTTCGGCTATTTGCCGAACGACCGAACAATGGAAAATTGGCACAAACTTATGCTCGGACGGAACCGTTCGCTCATCTCTACTCTCTAACTGTGGGGTAGGTGTTTGTACTGTAAGAAGACAAAGATCTCTGTATTCTCCTGTCACAGAATGGCAATCTGCCTTGTTTACATAGGCAGACCGCCGTTCTGGCTGCCTCGGCAACGATTGGTGGGTCCCGGTGGACATCGGGTCCGCCAGACCAGCTGATTGGCTCCCGCTGTGTCCAATCACAGCGGGAGCCAGTCACCGGTGATGCACATGCATGCCCCAGACCAGGAAGAGCAAAATCATGTACAGAGCCTGTACAGATGTACAGAGGCCGCCCCGCTGCAGAATATTTACGACCAGAAGCAGTTAAAAATGAATAATACGACATTTTAAATCTGTTTTTGTGTATTTTTTTTTACTATAGCCATTTTTTCATACTCAAAATATGTTGAAGTCATACCATATAGCCCCAAAAGGGCAGAGCTCAGAAGCAGTAATAATATATATATTAAATAGTCATCTGTGCCACTAAAGAATAAATATAAATAAATAAATATATATATATATATATACATATATATATATATATATATATATATATATATATATATATGTATATATATATATATATATATATTTATTTATTTATATTTATTCTTTAGTGGCACAGATGACTATTTAGGTCTTCTAGGCTGGAAGAAGGCATGGTAGCAGGATCTTTAGGTTGTGTTGGCTGCTGGTACCAATGGTGATGGCATTGGTACATTAAAAACAATGGGACCTCACTTCATTTTTATAATGGTCAACTTCTAAAAGCATTCAGGTGACACTCCAGTGCTCTTTTTTTGGAAAAATGCCACCTGCTGTAATAATTGAAAGAAATAGTGTTGGAGGCTGGGCAGCAGACATTCTATATGGAAAACTGAGCCTGTCAGGTTATTGATCCAACCTGTTGACCCAACAGCCCATTCAATCAATGGTTGTGGGTTTGAGAACCAAAAATCAATGCTTTTCATTTGCTGTCTATTCATCTCTCTACATAGAATAGAGTGACGGTAAACCTTGGCACCCCAGATGTTTTGGAACTACATTTCCCACGATCACGATACTCAGCTACACTACAGAGTGCATGAGCAGCATGGGAAATGTATTTCCAAAACATCTGGGGTGTCAAGGTTCGCCATCACTGGAGTAGACCGATAAAACAGAAATTCAATTGTTAAATCAAATTATAATCCACATCAAAAATATGAATTCTATTTTTTTTCTTTAGGATGCTAAAGAATAAAACTGTGGATGAATAATAATAATAATAATAAAAGCATGTTTTCAGGTGTATCATTTTATTCATGTGTTATTCAGTATAAGTATTTATTTGCTTTATTAATTTTTTTTCACCAACATAATTTTTCTGGAATTTATCTCAGGTTTAAAAAATAGGATATATAATTTTGGAAAAAATATACAGCCTAATATTCCAGCACTGGAGGCCAGTATGGCGAATACCTCCACAGCCACCATGTATTTCCCTCTGGTGCTCAGATAGGCCGGGATCATGGCAATCCAGACACTGCAGAACACCAGCATGCTGAAGGTGATGTACTTGGCCTCATTAAAACTGTCTGGTAATGTCCTCACCATGAAAGCCAGAACAAAACTCACAGCTGCCAGAAACCCCATATAACCCAACACAGAGTAGAACCCGATAACTGACCCTTCATTACACTGAATGAGGATCTTCCCAGGATAGGAGTCCATGTCATACTCTTGGTAGGGAGGAGACACTGACAGCCAAATAACACAGATCACAACTTGGACAGAGGAGCAGACTGAACATACAAAATAAGCCACTCTGACCCCCACCCACTTCCTCCAGGAACTTCCCGGTTTTGTTGCTTTAAATGCAATGCAGACAATGATAGTCTTGGCCAGAACAGAAGAGACAGCGATGGAGAAGAAGATCCCAAATGACATTTGTCTCAGCATGCAGGTTATATCCACAGGATGTCCAAGGAACAAGAAGACACAGAGGAAGCTCAGCAAGATGGAGGTCAGGAGGATGAAGCTCACGGTTCGGTTATTGGCTTTCACAACTGGAGTGTCCCCATAGTAAATACAAATTAATAATATAATCATTGTTATGGCTGAAAAAAGTAAAGCTGATAATGAAAATATTGTAACAATAACATCATTTTTATAGGACAAAAAATAATATACTTTGGGAACACATGTCACTTTTCTCTCATCCGGCCATTCTTTATTGGGACACCTGTGGCAGCTTTCACTGTCTGTTAAATAAGAGAAAAAGTCTTGTAAATTAAAACATTTTTGTTAGCAACAAAATGGTCTGTGTGCAGTAGCGTGCGAACAGTGTAGATATACAAACACCAGATAATACAAGTAAAGAAAAATGCAGCACTATTATAGGATGGATAAAACACCCATATAAGGCTAGGTTCACATCTATGCTGCTGCGCTTGATGTGTTTTTTAGGCACATTTTAGCTGTGCGTTTTTCATTTTTAAATCCTTGTTTCCTATGCGTTTTTGCATGCATTACTTTTTTTTCTCTTTAAACACACTGTAAACACACTGTATATAGCTGGTTTTTAAGGAGGGGGCCGAGAAGCCGGCAACCACATCCTTAACATCTGATGAATCATCAGCTGTCAGCAGGATACCCCTCTGACAACAGAATGTAAAAAAAAAAAAATTGCCGGCAAATAAAAAAAAAGTGAAAAAAGAATAGTGGAGCCTATGACGGGAGTCACTTTTGGGTACAGGGTGATTTAGAAAATATATCTTGGATTACTTAAAATGGGACAATAATATTTATTCACAATATCTCCTACCGTGTTTCCCCGATAGTAAGACACCCCCGATTGTAGGACGTATCGGGAGTTTCAGAGGGGTCAGCTAATATAAGCCGTACCCCGAAAGTAAGACATATGTCTTACTTTCGGGGAAACACGGGGGGATTTGCCTCCAGTGACGTGCGGTACAAAGAGTGGGGCTGGGGGTGCGGGTCTCTGTCCCCCTCCGTTCTCCCCCTCCGTTCCGCTTTCCTCCTCTGTGCCTCCCAGCTGTCCCCTCCGTTCCCCCCTCCTTCTCTGTCCCCCTCCGTTCTCCCCCTCCTTCCTTTGTGAATAGACAGAGTCAGCTGACTCTGTCCATTCACATAACTGAAACATTGTAATCTCCTGTGATTACAATGTGTCAGTTTATGAATGGAGAGAAGCCGCGGTCTTCTCTCCATTCATTCTCAGTGCAGCTGACGCTGCAGAGAAAGGGACTGGGGAATCTCTATCCTCTGTCTCTTTCTCTGTCTCAAGGGGGAGATATCAGAGGTCTGTTAAGACCCCTGATATCTCACCAAAGCCCCCCAACAGGGCTGATTAAAAAAAAAACAAAAAAAACACATATTGCAATAAAGAATAAAAAAATTTTTTTTTCCCAATATAAGACATACCCCGAAAGTAAGACATAGTGGGGCTTTTAGGGATAAAAAGAAAGTAAGACACTGTCTTACTTTCGGGGAAACACGGTAGGATATATGTAAAGATTATTTTTTGTTTGTTTGATTCTGAACTCAACATGTTAGTTGAGAGAGATGATCACATTGGCCTCTAGAACTGGGTAGGAGCCGGACAGTCTACTCCTACTCTAGTTTGTTACCTACTAGGCTGAGGAGGTGGGGAGATCACTGTTTGTATTGTTAATTGTAATTAGCTCCTGCTATCGGGAGAAGGTGTCCTATGTTTATACTAAACATTCCCTCAACATGGGGGGATGGGTGCTTTGGGATGTCATGTGACATCACAAGGGGCTGGCTCTCTGGGTGACGTCATCGGATGGCCACGCCTCATGGCTATATAAGAGATGGCAGACTTCGGGCGACAACACAACGGAGGAAGACAGCCTTAGAAGAAGAGCGGCCTTTTTTGTTTTTAGTGGGTAACCGGCGGCAAGGAAGAAGACAGCTCCAGGAGAAGACACCTCTGGAAGAAGACAGCTCACGGAGAAGACAGCTCGGGGAGAAGACAGCTTGTGGGAGAAGACAGCTCGGGGAGAAGACAGCTCAGTTGGAGAAGACAGTTCGGGGGAGAAGACAGCTCCAGGAGAAGATAGCTCCAGGAGAAGACAGCTTGGGGCTTCTTTTTTAATAAAGGACTTGTCAAAAACTGGCTCTTGTTTTTTTTTACAATGGGACTTTAAATGAAGCGTTTAGATAGTGGAGGTAAATCACACCATGTTTGAATTTCACCATGGAATGTTTAATGATATACAAACAATAAAAGTATGGATTTAAGTACATGTAAAAAGCGTACACATGGCATAGGCATAGTAAATGATATACAAACAATATATTTGAAAAAGAGGGGGAGTTGGGACTTTAGATGAAGCATGGCAAAGTGCCTCCATCCCGGTATATGGGTAATAATAAAGTGAAACAGAGTGAAACAGATAATATGGTTGAATACATAGGATGGTGGTTCAGTAAGTATGATTGCATGTAAGATGTATCTGGGGCATCACAGTAAAGCTTGACGCGTTTCGTGGATAGATGTGTTTCCACTCATCAGGAGCTGATGTGTCCAAAAATTCCTATGGAATATGTATAGAAGTGAAATAAACCATACTGATAACGTAAAGAGAGTACATGCAACCATACTTACTGAACCACCATCCTATGTATTCAACCATATTATCTGTTCCTACTCAGTGGATGTATGTTTACCGTATGGGTACAATTATCGGTATCTGGCATGTTGTCGCTTACAGTATTATGCTATACCACTAGAATCATGTGCTGTTATAACTGTACCTTTTTACTATGCCTATGCCATGTGTACGCTTTTTACATGTACTTAAATCCATACTTTTATTGTTTGTATATCATTAAACATTCCATGGTGAAATTCAAACAATTTCCCTTCATTATTACCCATATACCGGGATGGAGGCACTTTGCCATGCTTCATCTAAAGTCTCAACTGCCCCTCTTTTTCATTGTTTTTTTTACATTTCACTGCTTTTTGGGGTGAATGGGTAGAGGTACGATGTACCCAATACTCATTCACATAGGGGGGTGGAACTGGGGGTCCCCTTGTTAAAGGGAGCTTCCAAATTCCTATAAGCCTCCCGCCCATTGACCCTGGCAACCACAGCCCAGGGTTGTCGGGAAGAGGCCCTTGTCCCCATCAACATGGGGGCAGGGTGCTTTGGGGTGGGGGACAGAGCCCCCCAAAGCAGCCATCCCCCATGTTGAGGGCATGCGGCCTGGAATGGTTCGTGGGGGGGGTTGGGCGTCCCCTCCCTTTCCTGACCTGCTGGGCTGCATGCTCGGATAAGGGTCTAGTATGGATTTTGGGGGGACCCCACACCATTTTTTTCTTAAATTTTGGTGTGTGGGTGGGGGGGTCCCCTCCAAATCTATACTAGACCCCTGGTATGGACCTCGGGGGGGGGGGGGACCCCACACCACTTTTTTCAAGTTTATTTTTTTTTTTACATTCAGCTGTCAACGGGGAACGTCGCTGACAGCTTATGACTCATTGGTTTTTAAGGACGCATCGGCCGGCTTCCCAGCCCCCTCCTTAGCAACCAGCCCTAAACATTGTTTAAACAGAAAAATACAAACTGCAAAACGCAAAACACATAAAAAATTGCATCACAAACACAACACTTGCATTACTGGTGAAATTTCATTGAAGTCTATTAGGCTCCATTCACTCTAGCGCGTTTTTTGATGCATTTTGCATTTTGCAGAAATGCACGGGAATTTTTTAACATGGGTTCCTATGGAACATGTTCACATCAATGCCTTTTTGTTTCTCTGCATTTTTGGAAAGGGTCAGGGACTTATTTTCATGCAAAATGCAGCGTTTTGCATGTAATAGAATTCAATGGACAAGCGTTTTTGATGCGTTTTTGCCGTTTTTTTTTAAGACTGTAAAAAATCGCGGCAAAAACGCTGCAAAAACGCTGCTCAAAAACGTGGCAAGCATGAAAAAAAACCCTCCAAAAACGCTCAAAAGCAACATGCATAGGTGTGAATCGAGCCTTAGGCTCGATTCACACCTATGCAGTTTTAGTGCTTTTTGCATTTTGCAGATTTGCACTACAGTCCATTTAACATGGTTTCCTATGGAACACGTTCTGTAGTGCAAATCTGCAAAATGCAAAAAGCACTGAAAATGCATAGGTGTGAATCCAGCCTAACACCCAAAACGTGGAAAAAAAGTCCCCTACCCTTTCCAAAAATGCACCGGCCGCAAAGCGCATAGATGTGAACGTGTACCATAGGAAACCAAGGTAAATGGACTGTAGTGAATTTCTGCAAACTGCAAAATGCACTAAGAAATGCATAGGTGTGAACCTTGGGTTAGGCCCCATTCACACTAGCGCGTTTTTTGATGCATTTTGCATTTTGCAGAAATGCACGGGAATTTTTTAACATGGGTTCCTATGGAACATGTTCACATCAATGCTTTTTTGTATCTCTGCGTTTTTGGAAAGGGTCGGGGACTTTTTTTCATGCAAAAAGCAGCGTTTTGCATGTAATGGTTTTCAATGGACAAGCATCAAAAACGCAAGTGCACCGTTTTTGCAGCGTTTTTGATGCGTTTTTGGTGCGTTTTTGGTGCGTTTTTGCCGTTTTTTTTTTTTTTTATTTTTTTTTTTTGTAATTTTTTTTTAAGACTGTAAAAAAAAATGAAAAAAAAAAAAAAAACGCAAAACGCAAATCGCGGCAAAAACGCGGCAAAAACGCGGCTCAAAAACGTGCCAAGCATGAAAAAAAAACCTCCAAAAACGCTCAAAAGCAACATGCATAGGTGTGAATCGAGCCTTAGGCTCGATTCACACCTATGCATGTTGCTTTTGAGCGTTTTTGGAGGTTTTTTTTTCATGCTTGCCGCGTTTTTGAGCCGCGTTTTTGCCGCGTTTTTGCCGCGTTTTTGCCGCGATTTGCGTTTTGCGTTTTTTTTTTTTTTTTTTTTTTTCATTTTTTTTTTACAGTCTTACAAAAAAATTACAAAAAAATAAAAAAAAAAAAAAAAAAAAAAAAAACGGCAAAAACGCACCAATAACGCACCAAAAACGCATCAAAAACGCTGCAAAAAAGGTGCACTTGCGTTTTTGATGCTTGTCCATTGAAAACCATTACATGCAAAACGCTGCATTTTGCATGAGAAAAAGTCCCCGACCCTTTCCAAAAACGCGGAGATACAAAAAAGCATTGATGTGAACATGTTCCATAGGAACCCATGTTAAAAAATTCCCGTGCATTTCTGCAAATTGCAAAATGCATCAAAAAACGCGCTAGTGTGAATGGGGCCTAAGTGAGTATCTGTGTAATGTTTAAACACCCAATTCAAGGTAAATATAACAGAAAGTGCATAAAATAGACTTAAAAAATATATATATAAAAAATGTGTATGAACCACAGAAAAAAAATGTATAGAGTGTCCTTATGTGAAACATGATGTCTGTATAAATCCAAAGTGATCAGCAAATTTCAGGTTAAACACCCTTGGTGTGTTGCCTCCACCAAATAAACGCTGCCTGATTGTTCACAGCCGGAGCCTGTCAGCAAGTTCCAGCCAATGAATCACGGCCGTGACCTGCTGATCAGCTGTGTCCAATCACAGCCCAGAGCCTTGCGTTGGCAATCAATGAGAGAGAATGATCTCTCTGATTTTACACATATTATACATAGTTAGGCACATATTTATCCCCTTGATCGCCTAGATTTAATCCCCTTCCCACCCAGTGTCATTAGTACAGTGACAGTGCATAATAATATCACTGATCACTGTATTAGTGTAACTGGTGATGGCAGAGGCAGTTAGTCAGCTCTCCCCAGCTTCAGATTGTCAAATTCGCCAGCGTGCTATCACAGTTCTATTATAAGTCACTGATCACTGCCTTTATTGTCAAAAGTATTGGGACAACTGCCTTTGCACGCACATGAACTTTAATGTTATCCCAGTCTTAGCCTGTTGGGCTCAATATTAGGTTGGCCCACCCTTTTCAGCTATAACAGCTTCTCTTCCGGGAAGGCTGTCCACAAGGTTTAGGAGTGTGTCTATGGGAATGTTTGACCATTCTTCCAGAAGCGCATTTGTGAGGTCAGGCACTGATGTTGGATGAGAAGGCCTGGCTCACAGTCTCTGCTCTAATTCATCACAAAGGTGTTCTATCGGGTTGGGGTGCAGGCCAGTTCCTCTAGCCCAAACTTGCTCATCCATGTCTTTAGGGACCTTGCTTTGTGGAAGCTAAACAGTGGGGACCTTGAGTGCAGAGTGTGAACACATTTTGCTTTTTGACTACTGGTGATTGCTGGGTTGCATTTTTAGGTTCTTTTTGGGGCTTTTCCTTGTAGCTTTTTAACACCTTTTTCTGTCTCTTTTTAAAACAGCTTTTTTTTTTCTTTGCTTCCTTCAGCCTACTAATTAAGGGGAGTGGTTAATTGATCACAGGTGCTTGAGGCCTATATAACCTTGTGTAGAACGCATTGTGAGCCTACTTATCTTTGAGCTTGCTGGAACTCAGACCAAGTGAAACTGGACTAAGTGGTGAGTTAAAAAAAAAAACAGATTTAGTGGAACTGGACTAAGTGGTGAGTTAAAAAAAAAACAGATTTAGTGGAACTGGACTAAGTGGTGAGTTAAAAAAACCAGAGTTGAAAACAAGAAGTTGTAACAGGGGTCAAGTACCTGTGTAGGGTGAGTGTGTACCTGTGTATTGTAAGTACATGAGTGCTGCGAGTGCATGTAGGCTGTATTAAGTATTAGTGTCAGGTAGTACCTGTGTATTGTGAGTACCTGAGTGTTGTCTGAGTAGTGTGTGTGGATCGTTAGTACTTGTGTATTGTGTGTGCATGTTGGTTAGCGAGTGCACGTTGGTGTCACGTGCCTGGTGGTAGAGCCTGATATGCAGAGGACGACCACTCTTACTCCTCTGACTCGGGGCCCCTAATAGAGTACACAAGAAGTGCAGGAGTGCAGAGTTGCACGAGTTCCTGGCAAGATCTTGACAGCAGAGCTGGGCTGGGACACCGGGTAGAGCTGTGGAAGAGTGCAGACATGGCAAAAGTCCAGGAACAACAGCAAGCAGGGAGCTGGAACACCTGGTACTGGAACACCACAGGCAGAGGAGCTGATGTAGCTACAGCAGGACTGGAAGCTCTTCTAATGCCACGTACACATGGTCAGAATTTCCGTCAGAAAAAGTCCAATGGGAGCTTTTCATCGTATATTCCGACCGTGTGTATGCCCCATCTGACTTTTTCAGTCAAAAATTCAGATGGACTTAGATAGAGAACATGTTCTATATTTTTTCGACGGAACAAATTCCTATCGGAAAAACCCCTGGTCTGTATGCTGTTCCGACGAGATTAGCAGAAGGAGCCCAAAGGGTGGCGCACTGGCTATTGAACTTACTTTTTCTAGTGCCGTCGTACGTGTTGTACGTCGCCGCGTTCTTGACGGTCGGAATTTGGTGTGACCGTGTGTATGCAAGACAGATTGAGCGGAATTCCGTCGGAATTCTGTCGGAAAAACCTTCAGAGTTTATTCCGAAAAAAAACGTCCGTGTGTACAGGGCATAAGGCTGAAGAGAAGGCAGGTACAGGCAGTCCGGGCCATACACAGGCAGGCACGTCAGGAACAGATGCAGAGACTGGAGCAGAGTCAGGATACAGGCCAGGTCGGTAATGGGCTGACAGCGAAGTAGCAGAAGGAGCAGGCGCAGAGTGAGGAACAAGCCGGGGTTGGATGCAGGCAGAAGGCAGGAACGTCAGGAAGCAAGCCGGGTCACAACGGAGCAGATATCAGATATGGTAGGCAAAGACACACAGGGAACGCTGTAGAGCAGACAGCATTGAGTCTGGGTGCTGACCCAGTTTAAATAGCCTGTTTGGCACCATGAACTGTCATGAGGTGTGCGTGCGCATGCGCACGTGCACTCGAGCGCACCAGCGTGGGCAGGCGCACCCGTGGCATTCTCCCAACAGGAACTAAGATTCTGTGGCCACCATGTTGATTGCTGGAATGCCCTTCCTGACAGTTGGTGCATATTGGTCAGCGAGTACCTGGGTATTGTCTTGTTGAGTATTAGTGTCAGGAAGCTAGTTGTTAGGTAATTTGGACAGGGTATAATCCCCAATCCTCATTAAATTAGTAGGTACGATGCCCGGTGGGTGTGGAGATGCGACTCGGTGTACATCTTGTGGCATGTATGCGTTCCTTGATCATCCGATCGAGGTCGAATATTGCTGTGCAAAATGTAAGCACATTGTTTCCCTGAAAACCCAGGTTCTGAATCTGGGGAAGCAACTGTTAGCACTGAGAAGTTCCTCCATACTAAAACAGAGCAAGGAACGTATACGGCAGGTGCCGGAAGGGGTCAACACAGAGGCGGGTGGGGACAAAGAGGTGCAGGCACTAGGAAAGAGTAGATGGGTAACAGTCGGGAAAGGTAGAGGGGTAAGTGCCAGGGAGGCCGATCCAGGGCTGGAGCATCCCAATAAGCATGCTCGATTGAGTGATATTGGTGAAACCAGTCAGGGACCAGCACTGCTGGAGCTGGGGGACTCTCCTAGCTGCCAGGGGAAAAACTCCTCCAGAGAGAGTGCGGGGGGCAGCAAAGGGAAAGGATAGACAGATTCTGGTGGTAGGGGACTCAATTCATAGAAGGACAGAGAGGGCAATCTGTAACAAATACCTGAAGCGCCGAACTGTATGTTGTCTACCGGGCGCTCGGGTTCGGCACATCACAGGTCTGGTGGACAGATTACTGGGAGGCGCTGGGGAAGACCCGGCTGTTATGGTGCACGTTGGCACCAATGACAAAGTCAGAGGCAGATTGAGTGTCCTAAAGAACAATTTTAGGGACTTGGGAGCTAAATTGAGGAAAAGGACCTCCAAGGTAGTATTCTCAGGAATACTAATGGTACATCGAGGTACACCAGAAAGGCAGAGGGAGATTAGGGAAGTAAACAAGTGGCCGAAGAGCTGGTGTAGTAAGGAGGGGTTAGGGTTCCTGGAGAACTGGGCTGACTTCTCATTCGATCACCAGTACTATAGAAGGGAAGGACTGCACCTAAATGAGGAGGGTGCAGACCAGCTGGGAGTAAAGATGGCCAAAAAGTTAGAGGAGTTTTTAAACTAGGCGATGGGGGGAGGGCCCAGAGGTAGAGATAGTCAGCGTGGAACATATTCCTGAGGGTAGTATTGGGAGCATTAGTGGTAGGTTGACTAAAGCACATAAACCCAAGGTAAATATAGTAACAAGTCCTAGTTGCAATCTCGGAACTCCCAATAAGAGGATGGTATGCGACTGGTCTAAACTACGTGGCATATTCACCAATGCCAGGAGCCTGGCAGACAAGATGGGTGAACTAGAGATACTGTTGTATGAGGAGGATTTGGATTTTGTGGGAATTTTAGAGACCTGGTTCAACAGCTCTCATGATTGGCTGGCAACCATTCAAGGGTATACCCTTTATCGCAGGGATAGAGAGGGTAAAAAAGGGGGAGGGGTATTGTTAGGTCCCTCACTTACCAGACAGGTGAGTCCGCTTGGGCAGAGGGTAGGCTCCCTTACGTATCCGATTCGGGGCCCCCGATAGAGCAGACAGGAAGCCCGCGAATACGGAGTGGTATGAGGGCCTGATGTTTGGATCCTGGAGAAAGGTGGTCTTTCAAGCAACAGGTAGAACTTCAGGAATACTGGAACTGATGCTGAGCAGGAGCTTATCAGGCTGGTCACACACAGGCAGAGGTCGGCAACGGGCTGGCAGCAACGGTACAAAGGGAGCAGGCAGAAACAAGGTCAAACAAGCCGGGGTCGGGTTCAGGCAGCAATCAAGGAGGTCCAAAAGGCAAGCCGGGTCATAACGGGTCAAACTTCAGAGATACAGGAACACAGAGAGGATCATGGAACTAGACACAGTGCTGTTGATCAGGCAGCACCGAACAGGGGTAGAGGCAGACTTAAATAGGCTGATTGACGCCAAAACGGCGCGCTCGTGCACGCGCTGATCCGCAAAAGCGCCCCGCGCCCCAGCACGCGCCCCCGACAACGGCGTGCACGCCAACACTACCGGGCACGCCCGCAGTAACGCCCATAGGCGAATGCGCGTTAGCGCGTACGCACGCACGCCCGGACGCCACCCTGCATGCCATGGCCGGCCAGACCAGACACGCCAGTGCCCCCAGGAACACGCGCCCCAGCACGCACAGGAACACGAGTACCAACGCGCCCCGGCGCACAGCGGTGCCCAACCAGGTAACCTCTCTGACAGTGCCCCCTCCTCAAGGGCAGACTCCGGATGCCCAGCTGGGCCATTTTTGAGGCATGAGAAGCTTTAAATGACTGTAGGAGTTCCCTGGCATGCAAGTTGCTCTCTGGCTCCCAAGAATTATCTTCGGGCCCATAGCCCTTCCATTTTACAAGGTATTGAACTTGATTGCGTCTTCTTCTGCAATCTAAAATTGCCTCCACCTCGAACTCCTCTTCGCCATTAACTAAGATAGGCTTGGGTGGGCCAATACTACAGCCAGCAAAGGAGTTGGGGGTTACCGGCTTCAAGAGGGACACATGGAAGACTGGGTGTATCCTCAGGGCGTTAGGAAGATCAAGTTCATATGCCACATCGTTAATTTTTCTTTTAACCAAAAAAGGACCCAAGTATTTAGGGCCTAGTTTTCTGGACGGACAGGCCAACTTAAGGTTAGTGGTAGATAACCAGACAGAATTGCCTGGTTCCAGAGCAAGTTCTCCACGTCTCTTCCTGTCAAAAATTCTTTTGTAGTCTTCTTGAGCTTTGGTCATGGTATCCTGCAGTAATTTGTTATTATTTGAGAAAAAGTCCAAGGTTTCGGATACTGCAGGGACAGGGCACTCGGGAATAGACCCAGGGAAGAAGGATGGATGGAAACCATAGTTAGCATAGAATGGTGACTGATTGGTAGCTGAGTGTAGTGAGTTGTTGTAAGAGAACTCCGCGATGGGGAGCAGGGAAGCCCAGTCATCCTGGGAGAATGCAGAGAAACAGTGGAGGTATTGCTCCAAGGTCTGATTCGTCCTCTCGGTTTGTCCATTTGACTGGGGGTGATAGGCCGAAGAAAATGATAATTCAATCTCTAGGGAGCCACAGAGGGCTTTCCAGAATCTGGCGGAAAATTGGACGCCTCTGTCGGAAACTATGTTGGTTGGTACTCCATGCAGTCTGATGATCTCTTTGATAAAGATGGTAGCGGTTTCCATAGCCGAAGGGGTGCCCTTCATGGGGAGGAAGTGGGCCATTTTAGACAGCCTGTCTACCACAACAAAAATGGAAGAGAAACCTTCTGATGGGGGGAGTTCAACAATAAAGTCCATTGAAATCATGGCCCACGGTCTCTCTGGGACTGGTAATGGTCTCAACAGACCCCATGCTCTTGCCCAGCTACTCTTGCTTCTGGCGCAAGTATTACAGGACTCAACGTATTCCTTGCAGTCTTTAGTAAGGTGAGGCCACCAAAAGGTGCGTTGGACGAGATCAATTGTCTTCCGTGTGCCGAAGTGACCGGCCAATTTGTGATCATGGCACAAGTTTAACACCCGTACTTTTAGCTCCTCAGGGACCACAATTTTGTTTTTGTACCAGAACAGCCCATCTTTGGTACAAGCTTCAGCAGGTGATGACATTCCCATAGAGGACCGTCTGATCTGAGAGATTAGATCCTCCTGTAGGATCAGGAAATTCCCAGAGGGGAGGATGGTGTCTGGAGACAGGGTCTTCTCTGAATCAAGGAACATTCGGGAGAGGGCGTCGGATTTGACATTCTTGGATCCGGGTCTGTAGGTAATATGAAAAATAAATCGGGAAAAAAAGAGTGCCCATCTGGCTTGCTGGGGTTTTAGTCTCTTAGCCATCCTTAGATATTCTAAATTTTTATGGTCTGTGTAGACCAAAATGGGGTGAGCTGCACCCTCCAGGAGATAACGCCATTCCTCCAGAGCTGCCTTAATGGCTAGAAGTTCCCAATCTCCCACGTCATAGTTCCTCTCGGAAGAGGAGAGCTTGCGTGAAAAGAATCCCACAGGGTACAGGAGTGCTTTGGCACCTTGTCTTTGTGAGAGCACGGCTCCAGCCGCGACTTCGGAAGCATCCACTTCTAAGACGAAAGGCAAGGCAGGGTTGGGATGTTTGAGGATAGTGGCTCTCCAATAGGGTCCTGCCTCTTTCAGAGGGAGAGGGACTATTGCGGTACCATGAGGAAAAAAAAGACTTTGTTTAAAAAATAGTAAATTTATTTCAAAATGACAATAAAAGGTCCTGCAAGGGACATATACTATACATTATCATGATTTAACATACACAAAAAATAGTGATTGTTACAGCATTGTTGACACTAAGTTGGTATAACTGATGCCCACACAGATGCATGGACAGAGGTTATATAATATGATACTTGCAGACGTGACCTCTACAGTTTCGCGGTCACAGCCGCTTCTTCAGGAGGCGTCTGATAGTATATAATCTATAAAAATGAGGGAAACAATACAGTATCAACATGACAAGCAAGAATAAATAAGCAGTTATCAGAAGAGGTACAACATTAATATTGGAGAACATAATTGAAATTTGAAAGTTGCACTCACCAAGCTATAACCTCCAAGGTTATAGCTTTTTTCAAAAAAAAAAAAAAAAATTTCAGGCTTTTTTCAACAAAGTCTCAGGTTTTTTCCCTATGATTGTATGTAAGTGGACTCTTCACATATAGTGGTTTCACTATATAATTTTTATTCTTTGATGTTCCTCTTTTTATGGCTGACTCCAAATTCCCAGTAGATTACATGCTTTATTAACAAGAGTTATGTATATTTAGATCGAACTGTCTTTATAACATCCTGGGACGGGCAGCGATGCATGTCCCCTTAATTGTGGGTCCCTATATGCTCCCATCGCTGGAGACTATGCATCCCTTTCCCCCTCTCAGTTTATTCTTTGACCAACATTGTTTGTATTCAAGTTACTATCACCCATTGCACTAACCATCCTTCTCTGGAGGGATGTGAGGAGTTAATTCTCCCCCTACGGCGGGCTTGCGTTCCTCCGGCAGCAGGCTGGGCTCTACGGAGCCCAGCCGCTGCTTCGTCTGATCACTGCTCTGGCACCGATCACTATGTGAGCTGTGCGCCTGCGCAAGGTGACTTTCCCGCGCCTGCGCAACAGTGGAGGACCGGACCCGGAAGTAATAGCGGCGGTCATTTTCGGCGCCACTGAACTTCCGGGTTGGAGGCATTTAAGATGCCTAGACTCGGCTGCTCACTGTCACAGGCGGACACCCAGCACTTCACCGACGCTATCCGGAGCCCCTGTAAGTACCCATGCAATGCCCCCCATGTAGGACAGGGATTACCATTACTTGTTTATGGTATCTCCCCCTCCTCCTTGGCTCAGAGTACCTTGCCTCTTCTGATAACTGCTTATTTATTCTTGCTTGTCATGTTGATACTGTATTGTTTCCCTCATTTTTATAGATTATATACTATCAGACGCCTCCTGAAGAAGCGGCTGTGACCGCGAAACTGTAGAGGTCACGTCTGCAAGTATCATATTATATAACCTCTGTCCATGCATCTGTGTGGGCATCAGTTATACCAACTTAGTGTCAACAATGCTGTAACAATCACTATTTTTTGTGTATGTTAAATCATGATAATGTATAGTATATGTCCCTTGCAGGACCTTTTATTGTCATTTTGAAATAAATTTACTATTTTTTAAACAAAGTCTTTTTTTTTCCTCATGGTACCGCAATAGTCCCTCTCCCTCTGAAAGAGGCAGGACCCTATTGGAGAGGTCTCTGCTCTGGTTTCTCTTTCAATCCCATTTTCTGTCTTATTCACATTTAGGATGATGGTACCTATTATTGATATCATACCCCCCTTTGCAAATCATGTGGCATACCCTTGAACTCTGAGGATAGTGGCTGACATAAACAGAGCTTTGAGTTTTTCAAAGGCCACTTGCGCCTTAGGGGTCCAGCAGAACCGGATTCCCTGTTTGATGAGTTCCGTAATGGGAGTTATTATTGAAGAGAATCCTTTAATGAATTTCCTATAAAAATTGGCGAAGCCAATAAAGCGCTGTACTCCTTTTTTGTCTATAGGTGCAGGCCAATCCAAGATAGCGGATACCTTTTGCGGGTCCATTTTGATACCGTCAGGAGAAATGACCAAGCCTAGGAACTGGATGGATTGGAGCTCGAACTCGCATTTTTCGAGTTTGGCATAGAGCCCATGTTGTCTAAGTCGGGTAAGTACGTTTCGCATGTGTTTGCGGTGGTCAGTCAGGGAAGCAGAGAAAACCAGGATATCGTCCAGATAAACGATGACATATAGGTCCAGAAAGTCACGAAAGACATCGTTGACGAAGTTCTGGAATGTGGCTGGCGCATTGCACAGGCCAAAGGGCATGACGAGGTACTCATAGTGCCCGAATCGAGTACGAAAGGCCATCTTCCATTCGTCCCCCTCTCTTATGCGGATCATATTGTAGGCTCCGCGGAGGTCCAGCTTGGTGAAGATGGTAGCAGGTCCTAATCTCTGAAATAATTCCGGCACTAGAGGTAGCGGGTATCTGTTCTTTATAGTAATTTTATTGAGTTCCCAGTAATCGATGCAGGGACGTAAGGAGTGATCTTTCTTCTCTACGAAAAAGATGCCTGCACCTGCTGGAGATGTGGAGGGACGAATTAATCCTTTCTTTAGGTTTTCGTCAATATAGACTTTCAAGGTGCCCAGCTCCTGCTCAGTTAAGGGAAAAATCCTCCCGAAGGGAACTTCAGTTCCGGGTAAAAGTTCTATCGGGCAATCGTAGGGTCTATGTACCGGAAGAGTTTCTGCCCCCTTTTTGCTGAACACATCCAGGAAATCCCGGTAGGGTTCGGGAAGATTTTGATAAGACTTGGTTTCTGAATCTAGGCAAAGGCATTGAGAGGATGTCATGGGGGACCCTGTAAACAGTGTTGTTTGCAATACTCAGATGAAAACTGGATCTTGCCTGTGGACCAGTTGATACTGGGATTGTGAGCCTGTAGCCAAGGCATTCCTAAGATAATTGGAAAGAGGGGAGAGGAGATGACATCCAGGCGTAAAAGTTCCTGGTGTTCTGGGCCAATGGTGGTCAGTAGAGGAACAGTTTCCTGGGTAACAGGTCCGGAGCTGAGGGTGGAGCCGTCCGCTAAGAAAACTGCCTGTCCCTGTTCCGGTCAATGAATTCGCTACATGCTCCCGAATCAATGATGACCGGTACTGGGATGTTCCTTCCAGGTAACTGTAATATAACAGAAAGTGTTAAGTGGTTACCGGATCTGGGTGAAACAGGTGCACACAAAGAGGAGGACGGCAGGCACTTACGTCTCTTGTTGGGGCATGCCCTTGCAAAGTGTCCAGACTCTCCACAGTACAGGCACAGATTGAGTGTGCGTCTGCGCGTTTTCTCTTCTGGGGTCAAAGAGGGACGGAGCAGTCCTAGCTGCATGGGTTCAGGAGCTTCCTGGGTTGGAACAGATGGGACAGGAGGAGCTTGGTTCGGGGCACTAGGAGCCCTGGGCAGCATCCAAGTGAGGCGTGGATGGCCAATGGACCTCTCAGAACGTCTCTCTCTAAGGTGGCGGTCAATCTGGATTGACAGGTTTATGAGCACATCCAGTGTCTGAGGTACCCCTACCCATGCCAATTCGTCTTTAAGAGGGTCCGACAACCCCAGCCGGTATTGGTGATGCAAGGCCGCGTCATTTCACTCCGTATCAGAGCTCCAACGCCTAAACTCCACAGCGTAATCTTCAGCCACTCTACGGCCTTGTTGTAGGGAGTGCAAGGAGGCTTCTGCCGTGGCTGTTAGCTGGGGGTCCTCGTATAACTGAGACATTGCTGTGAAGAGGTCATTCAAGGAATCCAGAGATCTGGCCTTTTGCTCCAGCAGGTGATGGGCCCTAGTCTGAGGCTCGCCGGTCAAAAGAGATATGACGAACCCCACCTTGGTGGCCTCCAAGGAAAACGTACGGGGTTGTAAGGCAAAATAAAGTTTGCATGCCTTGCGGAACGCCCGGAACTTGCAAAGTTCTCCGGAGAATTTTTCAGGTGTAGGCACCCTGGGCTCTGGTGGGAGCATTACTACAGAGGGCGCTGAGGCAGGATTAGCAGGTGCTGCTCCCGGAGGGGATGCTGAGAGGGCCTGGACCTGTCCTTCCAGTCTTGTATAGCCCTCCTGTAAGCTTTTAACTGCTTGGGTGAGGCCCGCTAGGTGCCTGCAAAGTTCATCCATGGGGGAGGCCCCCTGCCTGGACTCAGTCATGGCTGCCTGATACTGTCAGGTCCCTCACTTACCAGACAGGTGAGTCCACTTGGGCAGAGGGTAGGCTCCCTTACGTATCCGATTCGGGGCCCCTGATAGAGCAGACAGGAAGCCCGCGAATACGGAGTGGTATGAGGGCCTGATGTTTGGATCCTGGAGAAAGGTGGTCTTTCAAGCAACAGGTAGAACTTCAGGAATACTGGAACTGATGCTGAGCAGGAGCTTATCAGGCTGGTCACACACAGGCAGAGGTCGGCAACGGGCTGGCAACAACGGTACAAAGGGAGCAGGCAGAAACAAGGTCAAACAAGCCGGGGTCGGGTTCAGGCAGCAATCAAGGAGGTCCAAAAGGCAAGCCGGGTCACAGCGGGTCAAACTTCAGAGATACAGGAACACAGAGAGGATCACGGAACTAGACACAGAGCTGTTGATCAGGCAGCACCGAACAGGGGTAGAGGCAGACTTAAATAGGCTGATTGGCGCCAAAACGCAGCGCGCCGATCCACCAAAGCGCCCCGTGCCCCTGCATGCGCCCAAGCGCGCCCCCGACACCGGCGTGCACGCCAACACTACCGGGCACGCCGCGGTAACGCCCATAGGCGAACACGCGCCAGCGCGAACGCGCGTACGCACGCCCGGACGCCACCCTGCACGCCACGGCCGGCCAGACCAGACACGCCAGTGCCCCCAGGAACACGCGCCCCAGCACGCACAGGAACACGAGCACCAACACGCCCCGGCGCGCACCGGCACCGGTGTGCACGCCAACACTACCGGGCATGCCGCGGTAACGCCCATAGGCGAACGCGCGTACGCACGCACACCCGGACACCACCCTGCATGCCACGGCTGGCCAGACCAGACACGCCAGTGCCCCCAGGAACACGCACCCCAGCACGCACAGGAACACGAGCACCAACGTGCCCCGGCGCGCACCGGCGCCCAACCAGGTAACCTCTCTGACAGGTATGCCTATATATCAAGAATAATGTACAAGTGAATGTGAAAGATGACATCACTAAGGGAGCTAGGAAGGAGGTGGGATCCTTATGGGTAGAGCTCCAAAGGGATGAAGCTAAGGGGAAAATAATACTGGGAGTATGCTATAGGCCCCCTAAACTGAGGGAGGAGGGGAGGTGGATCTCCTATCACAAGTTGGATTAGCAGCAAGGATGGGAAGTGCTATCATAATGGGGGATTTTAATTATCCAGACATAGACTGGGCGGAGG
Organism: Aquarana catesbeiana; assembly: GCF_042186555.1. Taxonomy (NCBI): domain Eukaryota; kingdom Metazoa; phylum Chordata; class Amphibia; order Anura; family Ranidae; genus Aquarana; species Aquarana catesbeiana. The sequence goes on from NC_133324.1 coordinate 22,575,391, forward strand.
GAACCCCCCATTCGTCTATGGCTCGCCAGTTCCTAAATGTCTAGCAGGACAATTTCATGGTTCAGATGGTCGACGCACCAACTAGAAATAAAGCATTACTGGATCTACTGATTACCAACAATACAGACCTGATCACGGATGTGGAAATACGGGACAATTTAGGAAACAGCGATCACAGTTCAATTGGCTTCAGTATAAATCACACAAATAGGAAACATAAGGGGAATACAAAGACACTACATTTCAAAAGAGCCAACTTCCTTAAACTATGAACCTTGTTAGAAGGCATGAATTGGGATAAAATCTTAGGAACAAAGAACACAGAGGAGAGATGGGTTTGTTTTAAGAGCAAATTAAATAATGGCATTAGCCAATGCATCCAATGCAGTGCATCAAGTAATTGCCAGACCATTGTTCCTAATTTTTAATGACAGTCTACTGACTGGAATGGTACCAGGTGATTGGAGAAAAGCACCAATATTTAAAAAGGGCCCAAAATACATCCCTGAGAATTACAGACCAGTTAGCCTAACATCAATAGTATGCAAGCTCTTGGCGGGGATGATAAGGCACTATATACAAGATTTTAGTAACAAGAACAGTATCATTAGCAGTAATCAGCATGGATTCATAAAGAATTGTTCTTGCCAAACCAATCTATTAACTTTCTATGAGGAGGTGAGTTGCCATCTAGATAAAGGAATGCCCGTAGACGTGGTGTATCTGGATTTTGCAAAAGCATTTGACACAGTTCCCCATAAACGTTTACTGTACAAAATAAGGTCCATTGGCATGGACCATAGGGTGAGTACATGGATTGAAAACTGGCTACAAGGGCAAGTTCAGAGGGTGGTGATAAATGGGGAGTACTCGTAATGGTCAGAGGTGGGAAGTGGGGTCCCCCAAGGTTCTGTGCTGGGACCAATCCTATTTATTTTATTCATAAATGACCTGAAGGATGGGGTAAACAGTTCAATCTATGTATTTGCGGATGATACTAAGCTAAGCAGGGCAATAAATTTTCTGCAGGATGTGGAAACCTTGCAAAAAGATCTGAACAAATGAATGGGGCGAAAAATAAAGGAAATATCTGCGCTATAATGAACAATAACATACAGCAGCTAAGCACTATAACCCAGATAGTAGGCACTAGACATGTGCGCAGTCAATAAATTTGTTTTGTTCAGTTCCGTTTCGTATTAGCCGTTAATTTGTATTTCATAATTCGTGTCCGAAATTCAATTTGGATTCATACGAATTTTCGTTAGGTTCGTTAACTTTTCGTAACAATTATGAACGTTCGTTATGATGAATTTAAAAAGCAAACAATACCTTTCTCAATATGGCAGTCGTCTGACTCATTATGCTCATTATGAGGGGCTCCCACCATTCCTGTGCTGTGCTGACTTCCTCCTGGGGCTGTACCCCTGCTGTGCTCATTATGAGGGGCTCCCACCATCCCTGTGCTGTACTGACTTCCTGGGTTTGTACCCCTGCTGTGCTCATTATGAGGGGCTCCCACCATCCCTGTGCTGTACTGACTTCCTCCTGGGGCTGTACCTCTGCTGTGCTCATTATGAGGGGCTCCCACCATCCCTGTGCTGTACTGACTTCCTGGGTTTGTACCCCTGCTGTGCTCATTATGAGGGGCTCCCACCATCCCTGTGCTGTGCTGACTTCCTGGGTTTTTAACTTCATCATAACAAATAATCGTAATTATTATGACGATAATAAAACAATATTAACAGACATTCTTATTTTGTCCGATTCTGAATCTTCCATCGACTACCAGTACCAGTCTCCCACTCCCATATTAAAAAAGGTAATTTTCCCAACCCTCACTCAGCAGCAGAAGAAAACCTCTGATTGGTCAACAAAACACCAGTCATGTTTCCGTTGTAACGGAATTTGGATCCGAAATTCGTCAACGAAATTTCGTATAAAATTCGGAAGCATAGCAATTTGTATTTTGGATGCTTTCGAATGTACGAATTTTTGGAAATTCGTACGAATTTTCGATTCGTACGAAACGAACCGCACATGTCTAGTAGGCACACAAGCAGATATATAGCAAAAAAAGTGCAGCGTTATAAATTGAGATTAGTGTTAGTTGATACAAATATATGTGTACCACAGCTAATTATGAAAGTGCAAAAGTGCAAATAATATCCGTGATTATGAACCATAGATCATAAAAAATTAATACTTAGACTTGAGTTAATAAGATAAAATCCTGGTGCACTGTGAAGTGAATCATTCATGAATAGTGGGACATGAAAAATAGACTTGACCATGTGAGACCACCACCACAGAGGGACAGGAGGCTTACCGGAAAGCCAGTGACCGCCCTTACTCAGGGGGGTCAAACAAGGCTTATTGGATCTGTGATCTGTTTGGAGGAATATCCTGGTTACTGAAGCCTAGTGAGATGTCCCAATGTGATGGGCTTGCACCACCGGATGGTTTTCACAGACGCTAAGCGGTAGTCCAATCCAATCCCACGGCCAAAAGTGCAAGTGAATGGATATATAAAAAAGAAAAAGAAAAAAACTCCAATAATGCTAAAAAAAAAGCTTTATTGGACGAAAATGCAATGCTGCATGTAATGAGAAGACCCCCACCCGGGTCACTCGATTAATCAGATAAAAATTGGAATTCCAAACAAAGTGTGGACAGCCTTTCCAGAAGAGCTGATGCTGCTTTAGCTGAAAAGGGTGGGCCAACTCAATATTGAACAATACGGACTAATGCCCTGTACACACGATAGGATTTTCCAATGGAAAATGTGTGATAGGACCTTGTTGTCGGAAATTCCGACCATGTGTAGGCTCCATCACACATTTTCCATAGGAATTTCCGACACACAAAGTTTGAGAGCTTGCTATAAAATTTTCCGACAACAAAATTCGTTGTCGGAAATTCCGATCGTGTGTACACAAACCTGACGCACAAAGTGCCACGCATGCGCAGAATAAATTAAGAGATGAAAGCTATTGGCTACTGCCCCGTTTATAGTCCTGACGTACGTGTTTTACGTCACCGCGTTCAGAACGATCAGATTTTCCGACAACTTTGTGTAACCGTGTGTATGCAAGACAAGTTTGAGCCAACATCCGTCGGAAAAAATCCATGGATTTTGTTGTTGGAATGTCTGATCAATGTCCGACCGTGTGTACGGGGCATAAGACTGGGATGCCATTAACGTTCATGTGCATGTAAAGGTAGGTGTCCCAATACTTTTGGTAATATAGTGAACATACCATAGTTCAAATATAAAAATACCTTGTAACGTGGCTGACAAATGCTTGAAAGCTTTCGTTTTGTCTATTTTCCATAATGGCATATAAAAACTTTCTGCTGCCAATATACACCGAACTACCGCAATATGGAACCTTCATGGGTTACAAATAAACCAAGTACAGGAACCTACAGTTTAGATCAGTAATGATAAGTGAATTGGTGCAATGGTTATCCTCTTTGGACCTTATCTATCTGAACTTCCTGTTGTTGAAGCAGGTACATGTTCTTTTCCACCCCTTCCCTTTAGAGGGGGTGGAAAAGAAGAGGCCCTCCTGTCCCTTCTGTATTGAACTGTACTGTAATTGTGCTGTCCCCCCTTTACATTGTAAAGCGCTGTGTAAACTGTTGGCGCTATATAAATCGAGTATAATAATAATAATTTTCCGGGTAAATTCACTATAAACTCCACCTTCTGACCATCTATGGTTAGTTATCACATTCCTACCAGTTACATTGGACACCTCGCCCTCAGAACACGGGATGCAGTCATAGCAGCACACATGGGTTTTTCCATTAGAAACTTTTCTGTACCCATGAGGACATCTCTCATTACATCGGGATTCTGGAATCTTGAATTACATGTGGAATATAAAAGAGAAACATTAAAAATTGTAATGATTAATTCTCAAAATTATAGATTTCAGCAAAATTGAGTCAAAAGATAAAGGCAAATTAATAGTGTTTTTGGTGGCTTTTAGAGGCAAAATGTTTTGGGAAATAATACACTTTTTTAGCATCTTAACACAAAAAAAAAACACATAACCCAATTTTTTGTAAAATATTAAAGATGATGTTGCACTGAGTAAACAGAGACCAAACATGTCACACTTTAACCACCTTTCGCCCGCGCTATAGCTGAACGGCGGCTACAGCGTGGGCTTCCAATTCCAGGAGGACGTCAATAGACGTCCTCCCGTGATCGCACTGCTCGCGCGCCCCAGGGAGGCCGGCGCTCACTGTGATCACCGAGTCCTTTGGACTCGGCTGATCACAGAACAGGGTAAAGGGCCAATCACAGCGGCCCTTTACCACGTGATCAGCTGTCAGACAATGAAAGTAAACAGAAGCTGGTTATCGGCTTTTTTTCTCATTATGATCAGCATGAGGAAAAAAGGATAAAGCCGGTAACGGGCTTCTGTTACAGGGACATTCATCCAGATCTGTGCCACCTATCAGTGCCCACAAGTGCCACCTTACAGTGCCAATCAGTGCCCACCAGTGCCACATTTCAATGCTGTCAATCAGTGCCCAATCAGTGCCACCTATCCAGGGGCGGACTGACAACTCATGGGGCCCCCGGGCAATAAGAGAAGATTATGGGGCCCCCGGGCAAGAGGAGAAGATTATGGGGCCCCCGGGCAAGAGGAGAAGATTATGGGGCCCCCGGGCAATAGGAGATTATGGGGCCCCCAAGCAATAGATTATGGGGACACACAGTATACACACACAGACGCACAATATACACACACAGTATACACACACAGAATACACATACACACACTGAAAAGGTACTGGAGAGGCGGGGCAGCTATAATCTTGGGATTTTTTTAAAAAAATACAGATTTTTACATACTGTCCCTGGTTTTATTGAGGCTGGCAACCCTGATGGGGCCCCTTAGGGCATGGGGCCCTCGGGCAGTGCCCGAGTGCCCGAATGGTCAGTCTGCCCCTGCACCTATCAGTGCTACCAATCAGTGCCCATCAGTGCCTCATCATTAGTGTTAAATACCAGCACCTATCAGTGCCCATCAGTGCCAAATATCGGTGCCCATCAGTGTCACCTATCAGTGTCACCTATCGGTGCTCATCAGTGCCGCCTAGAAGTGTCACCTATAAGTGTCCATCAGTGCCACCTATCAGTACCTCCCCATCAGTGCGCACCAGTGCTGCCTCATCAGTGCCCATTAGTGCTGCCTCATCAATGCCTATCAGTGCCCATCAGGGCAGCCTGTCAGTGCCCGTCAGTGTAGCCTCATCAGCGCACATCAGTGAAGGAAAAAAAATTACCTGTTTGCAAAATTCTATAACAAACTATGAAAACATTTTTTTTTCAAAGTTTTCGGTCTTTTTTTGTTACTTTAGCAAAAAATAAAAATCCCAGCTGTGATTAAATACCACTAAAAGAAAGTTCTATTTGTGTGAAAAAAATTATAAAAATTTTGTTTGGGTACAGTGTTGCATGACCGCGCAATTGTCATTCAAAGTGCAACAGCTCTAAAAGCTGAAAATTGGCCTGGGCAGGAAGGGGGTTTAAGTGCCCGGTAGGCAAGTGGTTAAAATTGCGCATGCCCTGTGCAACAGCGTCAAATAGCGTGAATATTACTATCTATAGGCAACTATTTAAAAACCTTTACAGGTTACCACTTTAAATTTACAGATGAGGTCTGGTGCTGGAATTACTGCCTATGATTTGACGGTTGCGGTGATACCACGCATGTGTGTGCTATCGCTGTTTGTGTGCGCGTGGGACCGACGCATGTGTTTGCCTTTGAGTGCAAGCATGGGGGTGGCGGGGGGTACTTTATCTTTATTCTATTTTATTTACACTGTTGCTTAATTTTTAATATGCTGTCACAGGGAATGCAAACATCCTTGTGACAGCAATAGGCATTCAATATGTACCATTTATGGAGAGATCTGGAGTCTATAAGACCCCAAATCCCTCCTCTGCACTTACAGTAAAAGTATTCAAAACACCAAGATCTGTGTTTTTGAATGCTTTTAATCTTTTTGAAAATGGCGCTATCGGAAATTATGTCATGTAACCACTTCCGGGTTACTATACCGATGAGCCAATCAAAGGAAATCCCTGCTTGGTCTGGCTGTCTGGCCAGCCTGCTGGTAACGAGGGTCTTCCGGTGGGACAGTAGAGTCCAAGCAAGCTGTGTAAGGTGATGGGGCCGTCCCCTCCCACTGCTTGTAATAACAATTAAGCGGCTAGTTAGCTGCTCCGATTGCTATTACAAGAGAGCCGACCAAAAAAACGGCAGCTGCCAGCATCAAACTGGTACAACCACTTGAAGACCATTGACGTGTCAGGTACGTGACTGGTGGGTAGACATGTGCAATTCATTTTGTTCCGAATTAGTTTTTTAACAAATTTCGACAAATTAGTTAATTCAGAAATATCCGAATTAACAAAAACCCATTTAACAAATTTTTCAGAATATTCATAAATTTGTAAATTTGTAACTTCAAAAGTTTCAAAAATCTGAACTAATAACTAATAATAACTTAACTATTACTAACTATTAAATTATAGGTATTGGAATTATTCTTTCAAATTTGGCTGTTAGTGAACGTAACGAATACGAATGTATCCAAAGTTACGAATCATCCGAAATAATGAATGCCAAATCTAAACGATTGGAGCATAAAAAATTAATAATAATAAATAACAATAATAATGTTTTATTATTATTACTATTATTATTATTTATTATTATTTTTTTCATTCCATTTGTTTAGATGCAGCATTCGTTATTTCAGATAATTCGTAACTTCGGGTAAATTCGTATTCGTTATGTTCACTAACAGACAAATTTGAAAGGAAATTCCAATAACAATAATTTAATAGTTAGTTATTATTAGTTAGTTAGTTATTCTTTCGGATTTTCGGATTTTCTTTCCTATTTTCGGATTTATGAATTTACGAATTTTCAAACTTTTGAATTTACAAATTTTTTAAATTTATGAATTTACTGTATGAAAAAAACAGGTACCTGTAACCCCCACCCCCCTGAAAGGTGCCAAATGTGGCACTGGAGGGGGGAGAAAGATAGGGCCGGGATGGGGGGGGGCAGAAGGAATGGCTGCCCTGGGCACTGTGGTATCATGTGAGGTGGGGAGGGCACCACAAGGGGATAAGATGGGGGTATTTGTGTTGGGAGGGTAGTAGAGGATAAGAATAGGAAGGGAAGTTAGGAGGGGTGAAGGAATGATGATCTGGGGGGATTTGTGTTGGGGTGGGAATGGGGGAAGGGAAAAGCACTTGTGCTAGGAGGGGGAATTTTTGGGTTTGTACTAGAGGAGGTGATATGGTAGAAGGGGAGGGAAATAGTGCTAGGAGGGGATTTTTTGGGGCTAGGGGGTGGATTTGTGCTAGTAGGGATGATTGGGGATGATTTGTGCTAGGATGGGAAATGGGGGGTGGGGGTTTGTGCTGGGGGGGTGGGAGGGGTGGAAAGGTTATGTGCTTGGAGGGGAAGTTTGAGGGGTAGAGGATTTGGGCTAGGAGGGGGGTTTTGGGGGTTTGTGTTAGAAGAGGTGATATGGTAGAGGGAGCGCATGGGGAGTGTGCAAAGGGGAGGACATCTATTGACGGCCTCCCGGCAATGTAGGTCCTTGCTGGAGCCATAATTCGGCTATAGCGCGTATGGGGACAGGTTAATATTGAATATTTGGTCTGCTGTACTCGTTTTTTACAAGATCGGTATATCACGATTGACGAGGGTGCAGCTTATATAGTTGGTGGTGCGCACGATTTGGTGACCTTTTGACGTGAACATTCTTTGGGACGAATATTTACCTTCCGGGTTCAATGTTTTTCACCCATGCGCAGTAGCAACCATTCATTTTTTTCACGGACGAATAACGCGATTAACCTTGCAATTTATCGTTCATACGGCAGAAGTTTTCCAAACTTGCCGTCCGTTTTTTTTTTGCCACAAACACGTCACAACCAATTAACGATTTGTGGCCATTAACTTGGCAAAAAACGAACAAAGTGTTTAACTACTTGCTTACTGGGCACTTAAACCCCCTTCCTGCCCAGACCAATTTTTAGCATTCAGCGCTGTCACTCTTTGAATGACAATTGGGCGGCCATGCTACAGTTTACCCAAATGAAATTTTTATCATTTTTTTCACACAGATAGAGCTTTCTTTTGGTGGTATTTAATTACTGCTTATTTTTTTCTAAATAAAACAAAAAGGGACTGAAATTGAAAAAGAAAAAAAAAAAACTGTTTCATAGTTTGTTATAAAATTTTGAAAACAGGTAATTTTTCTCCTTCACCGATGTGTGCTGATGAGGCTGCACTGATGGGCACTGATAGGTGATACTGATGGGCAGTCATAGGCACTCATAAGGCGGCACTAATGGGCACTGATAGGTTGCACTGATAAGCACTGATGAAGTGGCACTGATAGGTGGCATTGAGAGGTGGCACTAATGGGTAGCACTTATGGTTGGAACTGATGGGCACTGATGGTTGGCACTGATGGGAGGCACTGAAGGGCACTGATAGGTGGCACTGATAAGCAGCACTGATAGGTAGCACTGGTGGGCACTGATGGGCACTGGTACGCACTGGTAGGTGACACTGATAGGCAGCACTGATCTGTGGCACTAATTATTAGACAATGATGGGCATTGATTGGAAGCACTGGTAGGCATTGGTGGGTGGCACTACAGATACTGGTAGGTGGCACTGTGGGCACTGGTAGGTGGCACTGTGGGTACTGGTAGGTGGCACTGGTAGGTGGCACAGTGGGCACTGGCAGGTAACATTGGTCGGCACAGCCACGGCTTTCTGAGTGAGAGACCGATGTACCTCTGACAGGAGCCGGTGATCGGCTTTTTTTTCCCCTCACGCTGACAGCGTGAGGGGAAAAAATACAGATTACCGAGCTTCTGTTTAGATCACGTGATCAGCCATCAAGGGCTGACAGCTGATCACGTGGTAAGGGGCAGGGATCGACCCCTTACTCGGATCTGTGCTTGCTCGGGAGGACGTCCAGGGATGCCCTCCCAGCAATTAAGGCCCGCGCTGTAGCCGTCTTTCGGCTATAGCGTGGGCGCCAAGTAGTTAAATGATGGATTTTTGTCCGATTTTTCGTCGAGTGTATGGCCAGCATTAGTGCCAATCTGTGAATAAAATGTACAAATAAAACAAGACTCTCTATAAATACAGAAATCATTTCTTACAATGGCATTTTTCCATGAGACATTATTAAGTTCAATACTGAAAATATCATCATCATCGTCGTCATCCAAAGTCTTGTTAAAGGCAAGCAATGGCACCGTGACAAATCTGTAGTCGGTCTTGTTTTTGTAAATGATAATATTTGCTAAAATCAACTTGTTGGGGACTTCTGCTTTATCATTGAAGAATATCTCCGCTCCAGTGGAGTCAGAGTGATGAACCCTTCTCATATAGCTGCGCAACTTCAATGGAAAAATTGAGACACAAATGATAAAGTAAAATAAACAGAATATGGAAGTAATCTTTACATAGACATTGGCTTACAATTAGGGGATCCGCAAAATTTTGAGTTTTTGCAAAATCTGGGTAAAAATTAGAACATTTCTACAAAATTTCACCATTGAATGTAGACCTCAGTGTGTTTTGAGTGAGTTTCAATGCGCTTTAAGCTTTTCACTGCCATGTAGACATGTGTCATTTTGTTTTTCGTTTCCGAATTCAACAAATTCATTAATTCGGAAAAATTCAAATTAACGAAAACCCGTTCAACGAATATTTCCGAAATTCAAAAAGTTGGAAATTCAAAAAAATTCGGAAATTTGATAACTCGAAAATCCAAATATCAAAAATTCGGAAATTCGAAGATTCGGAAATTTGGAAATTTGAAATGAGAAGGAAAACCCAAAAATTCAGAAGGATGAAAATAAAAACTAAAATCAGAAAATTGGAAAATTTGAAAGAATGAAAATCTGAAATAACCAACTAATAATAACTATTACTAACTATTAAATTATAGGTATTGGAATTTCCTTTCAAATTTGTGGGATTCCCGGTTCTCTCAGGGGAGAGGAGACAGATCGTGTGTTCATACTAAGTATGAACACCGATCTCTCTCCTACCCTAGTCAGTCCCATCCCCCCTACAGTTAGAACACACACTAGGGAACACAGTTAACCCCTTGATCGCCCCCTAGTGTTAACCCCCTTCCCTGCCAGTGACATTTACACAGTAATCAGTGCATTTTTATAGCACTGATAGCTGTATAATTTTGAATGGTCCCAAAAATGTGTCTAAAGTGTCCAATTTGTAGGCCGCAATATCGCAGTCCCGATAAAAATAGCAGATCACTGCCATTACTAGTAAAAAAAAAAAAATAATAATAATAAAAATGCCATAAATCTATCCCCTATTTTGTAGATGCAAACCAATCAATATACGCTTATTGAGATTTTTTTTACCAAAAATATGTAGAAGAATACATATCGGCCTAAACTGAGGAAAAAAAATTGTTTTTTTGAAAAACAATTGGGATATTTATTATAGCAAAATGTACAAAATATTGTATTTTTTTCAAAAAGTGCAAAAATAGTGCAAAAAATAAAAACCGCAGTGCCATATCGCAAAAAATGGCTTGGTCATTGAGCAGCCAAATCTTCCAGGGGCTGAAGTGGTTAATGTACAGTCTAAAAACTTACTAATCGATGCGATTTATTTGTTACTAGTTTGTCTTTGCTGAGCTTCATTCTGTGCAAGGCCTGAGCCATCACATAAACGGAGGTGTAGGCATAGAAGGGCTTGGAATCCTTGATGTTAGAGAACATTGGGGGGATATGACCTATTCCTGAACAATTTCTCCCAGAAAACATATATATAAATTCTAGGATGATATTTTTGAATGGGTTCAGAGAAAGACAATGGAACACTTGAAGCCAAATGTCCTCGATCATTGGATCATTGGGGCGGGTGGATGGATTTGCACTGTCAATAAACGTATCCAGGTTTGGAATTGTTTTTGATGGTAATATAAAAATTAAACTACAATTAATTATGGAAAAGAAATCAGATTCCATATACTTAGACTTGGTCCATGAGTCATGTATTATCAGAGTTTTATTTTCTATAGTGGCTTTAAATTCATCATACACATACAGATAGTCTAGGGAGAAAAGACCACAAATGATGATGACATCACTACTTGACTTCTTAGCGGTGGTCAGCATCCTCTGTTTATTAATGTGATCCTTATCTGTAAGTTTCATTATAAACTCAATGCAGATGGCGTGCCGACTCATCATTTTACTCAACTCTTGTAATTCTGTGTCCCCACTTCCATCACTTGGTGTGATCATTCCAACCCAATTCCATCCGAAATGCTTCAGACATTTTATAACAGACGTGTAACGGACACGATCATCCTGAATAATTCGGTAAAAAGTTGGATAAACTTGTCTGTTACTGAAAAGGGGGTCAGTGACAAGATAGTTGATCTGAAAGAAAAAAACTTTAAAAAGTTCTAAAGATGTGTTTTTTTGTTAAAATTTGGTATTATATTTTTATATTAGAAATAAAATCATTTTGTCAGAGGACCAATACTCACACAGCTAATACTAATGCTAATGCTAATTCCCGTGGAGCTCATGCTCATGCACGAGCTTGGGTTAAGTATTATGACTAAGGCCTTGTAGGCTGAAACCAAGTGCTCTTTTCTGCGTTTATAAACTGTGTTTTTTCTAATAAAAATGATAATTTTTATGAGTTAACAACTAGACATTTGCAATTTGGACAAATCCGTTAATTCAGATGTTTAACAAATTTTTCAAAATATTCGTAAATTTGTAAATCTGAAAATCCCAAAACCCGAAAATCTGAAAAAATAGCTAACTATTAAATTATAGGTATTGGAATTTCCTTTCAAATTTGGCTGTTAGTGAACGTAACGAATATGAATTTATCCAAAATAACGAATGTCGTATCTAAACGAATGGAACGTAACACATTAATAATAATAAATAACAATAATAATAAAATCTTTTTATTAATATTATTATGTTTTATTAATTTGTTCTGTTCCATTTGTTTAGATGCGGCATTCATTATTTTGGATAATTTATACCTCGGATAAAATCGTTACGTTCACTAATAGCCAAATTTGAAAGGAAATTCCAATACCTATAATTTAATAGTTAGTTATTATTAGTTAGTTATTAATTAGAATTTTCGGATTTCGTTCTTTCTTATTTTCTGATTTTCTTTCTGATTTTCTGATTTTCTAAATTTACGAAATTTTCAAATTGCAATCATAACGAATGACCCAAAAAAAAAAAAAAAATGATTAAGAGGAAAACTAACACATTTTTCGGCAGTGCACATGTCTATTAAAAACTGGTTGTGCGGATCATCCTAATAAATTACCTCTCTCAGATAAACAGACAAGACAGAGAAAATGATTCACCGCTCAGGTAGACCTGCTTCCAGGTGTGTGTTAGTAAATCCTTCAGAGGAGGGGAGTCCCAGGTGCTGGCTAAATGCAAATTGAAGCAAGGTTTGAAACAGGAAAATCTGGATGCCGCACACCGGATAAAGTTGAAAAATCCTCTTTATTGTAAAACTTGGATCATCAAAAATACAGGACAATCAGGCAGATGGTACAGACACAACTGACGCATTTCGCACTCTAATTTGAGCGCTTACTCATATTGTTTTACAATAAAGAAGATTTTTCAACTTTATCCGGTGTGCGGCATCCAGATTTTCCTGTGGATCAGACACCAGTAAGCTCTACTAATATTATGTTGTATGGGTAGATGCACTGGATTTTTTCGTTTGCAGCATGTGAGCTCGGGCTAAGATCTATTGTGCACTGACACCTAGGTGCATCTCTGTGTATGTCCATGTGCATAGACACCAAGCTGCCTATTTACAGGAAAACCTGGAGCAGTGGCGGCTGGTGCTCAAAATTTTTATGGGCGCAAACAAACTGAAAACTACTGAAACCACCCCCCCATCAATTGCGGCCTCACTGTGCCCATCAATTGCAGCCTCACTGTGCCCATCAATTGCAGCCACTTGTGCCCATCAAATGCAGCCACTTGTGCCCAGTATATGCAGCCACTTGTGCCCATCAGATGCAGCCTCTTGTGCCCATCAGATGCAGCCTCTTGTGCCCATCAGATGCAGCCTCTTGTGCCCATCAGACGCAGCCTCTTGTGCCCATCAGACGCAGCCTCTTGTGCCCATCAGACGCAGCCGCTTGTGCCCATCAGATGCAGCCACTTGTGCCCATCAGATGCAGCCACTTGTGCCCATCAGATGCAGCCACTTGTGCCCGTCAGATGCAGCCACTTGTGCCCGTCAGATGCAGCCACTTGTGCCCGTCAGATGCAGCCACTTGTGCCCGTCAAATGCAGCCACTTGTGCCCGTCATATGCAGCCATGTGTGCCCAGTATTTGCAGCCAAATGTGCCCAGTATTTGCAGCCACTTGTGCCAATCAAATGCACCCACTTGTGCCAATCAAATGCACCCACTTGTGCCCATCATATGCAGCCACTTGTGACCATCATATGCAGCCACTTGTACCCATCATATGCATCCACTTTTGCCCATCATATGCATCCACTTGTGCCCATCAAATGCAGCCACTTGTGCCCATCAAATGCCGCCACCTACCCTGGCAATAAACACACACCCCCGGTCAGGGCTCGCAGCTGCTGGCACTTGCACACCCCCCCTCGGGGCTTGCAGCTCTAGACCCCCACCCCCACGGGAGGTCTGGCACTTGCCTGAAGACTCGCATCCTCTGTGTCTCCATCCACTCTCCTCCACCATTGGGCAGCAGCAGCGGCGGAGATACCCGCTCCTCTCATGCTTTCTCCACTTGGCATCCAATAGGTTTGTCTGGCGCTTTGGCCAATCAGGATTGGCGGGGAGGCACTGTAGTGTGAAGATATTGAAAACTGATTCGCTATGGTCACACAATTGGGTGGGATCAGGACGCACTCTCTGCGCCTTGAGCCCACCCTTTTTTGAAGCCGATTAGAGCCTCTGGCTCTAATCACATGCTTAAAAAAAAAACCCCTCCCACCCCCGCCATAGGAATCCATGTGTCTGACATCCTGAAAGGTGATGGGCGCATAGATAGGGAGGCGGCGTCAGGGAAAGGGTGGGCAGCGCCTGTGCGCCATCAATGCACGGGCCACCACTGCCCTGGAGTATGCTATTTGCTGGATGTTTTTCAGCTTTTCAGTGTCTTGTGTTCCTGTTTTTGCTGACTGGTCTTCTGTTGCTGACCCAGCTCGTTCCTGACCTTGATCTGTGGATTCTGGATACCGATCTTGCCTTCCTTCTGACTATTCTCTACCTGCTTCCCTGCTACTGACCTTGCTCTGCCTGCCTCCCTGCTACTGATCTCAGCCTGCTACTGAACATTGCTCTACCTGCCTCCCTGGTACAGGCCTCGGCCTGCTACTGACCTTGCTCTGCCTCCCTCCCCGGTACTGATCTCGGCCTGCTACTGACCTTGCTCTGCTTGCCTCTCTCTCTCCGGTATTGGCCTGAGCTCAGTTGCCTCAGCTCTAGTCTCACAGATTCTCGCAGTCTCCCAGACTCTTTCAGCTAGTTCAACTCTCTTGATTCAATTGCCTGGAACCTCTCCCTCATAGGGAGCTGTCTCAAGGATCTTGCCTTGGTCTCCAAACAGGAGTCAACCTCCCTCCTGGCTGCAGCAACTGCAACTCAAACTGCTCTGAGTGATGCTCAGATCTGCCTCATAATGACTATGTACAGTGTGTATGTGTGTGTGTGTGTATATATATATAATCTCACAAAAGTGAGTACACCCCTCGCATTTTTGTAAATATCTTATTATATATTTTTATATTTTTTATGTGACAACTCTGAAGAAATTACACTTTGCTACAATGTAAAGTAGTGAGTGTACAGCTTGTATAACAGTGTAAATTGTAAATTTTCTGTCCCCTCAAAATAACTCACACATAGCCATTAATGTCTAAACCACTGGCAACACAAGTGAGTACACCCCTAAGTGAAAATGTCCAAATTGGGCCCAATTAAGCATTTTCCCTCCCCGGTGTCATGTGACTCGTTAGTGTTACAAGGTCTCAGGTGTGAATGGGGAGCAGGTGTGTTAAATTTGGTGTTATTGCTCTCACTCTCTCATACTGGTCACTGGAAGTTCAACATGGCACCTCATGGCAAAGAATTTTCTGGATCTGAAGAAAATAATTGTTGCTCTACATAAAGATGGTGTAGGCTATAAGAAGATTGCCAAGACCCAGTAACTGAGCTGTAGCACGGTGGCAAGACCATACAGTGGTTTACCAGGACAGGTTCCACTCAGAACAGGCCTCACCATGGTCGACCAAAGAAGTTGAGTGCACGTGCTCAGCGTCATATCCAGAGGTTATCTTTGGGAATTATACGTATGAGTGCTGCCAGTATTGCTGCAGAGGTTGAAGGGGTGGGGGGTCAGCCTGTCAGTGCTCAGACCATACGCACACTGCATCAAATCTTTAGAAGCCTCTTCTAAAGACAATGCACAAGAAAGCCTGCAAACAGTTTGCTGAAGACAAGCAGACTAAGGACATGGATTATTAGAACCATGTCCTGTGGTCTGATGAGACCAAGATAAACGTATTTGGTTCAGATGGTGTCAAGCGTGTGTGGCAGCAACCAGGTGAGGAGTACAAAGACAAGTGTATCTTGCCTAGTCAAGCATGATGATGGGAGTGTCATGGTCTGGGGCTGCATGAGTGCTGCCAGCACTGGGGAGCTACAGTTCATTGAGAGAACTATGAATGCCAACATGTACTTTGACATACTGAAGCAGAGCATGATCCCTCCCTTTGGAGACTGGGCCGCAGCGCAGTATTCCAACATGATAATGACCCCAAACACACCTCCAAGGTGATGGACTGGCTAAGCATGTTTCCAGACCTAAACTCTATTGTGCATCTGTGGGGCATCCTCAAACAGGAGGTGGAGGAACGCAAAGTCTCTAACATCCACCAGCTCTGTGATGTCATCATGGAGGAGTGGAAGAGGACTTCAGTGGCAACCTGTGAAACTCTAGTGAACTCCATGCCCAAGAGGGTTAGAGCAGTGCTGTAAAATAATGGTGGCCACACAAAATATTAACACTTTGGGCCCAATTTGGACATTTTCACTTAGGGGTATACTCTTTTGTTGATTGTGTTGAGTTATTTTGTGGGGACAGCAAATTTACACTGTTATACAAGCTGTATACTCACTACTTAACCAGTTCCCTACCGCCGTATAGTAAAATGATGGCGGCAGGAACCCTTTCTCCCTCCGGGTGGGCATCATATGACGTCCTCGGCTTCCCGGCATTGTGGAGAGCACTCGCCCCATCACTGGGCGCGATGTCCGCAAGGCACCCGCGATTGCTCATCACAGAGCAGGGACGTGGATCTGTGTGTGTAAACACACAGATCCATGTCCTGTCAGGGGAGAGGAGAACTGATCGTATGTTCCTTGTACAGAGGTACACCGATCGGTCTCCTCCCCTCATCAGTCCCCACCCCACAATTAGAATCACTCCCTAGGACACACATTTAACCCCTTCAGCGCCCCCTAGTGTTAACCCCTTCCCTGTCAGTGACATTCATACAGTAATCAGTGCATTTTTATAGCACCGATCCCTTTATAAATGTCAATGGTCCCAAAATAGTGTCAAAAGTGTCCGATCTGTCCACTGCAATGTCACAGTCATGATAAAAAACACAGATCGCCGCCATTAGTAGTAAAAAAAAAAAATGTATTAAAATGACAAATCTATCCCCTATTTTGTAGACCCTATAACTTTTGCGCAAACCAATCAATATACGCGTTTTGGGATTTTTTTTTTACCAAAAATATGTAGAAGAATACATATCAGCCTAAACTGAGGAAAAAAATTGTATTAAGGAGTATTACACTATGGCCAGTTTCTTTTTATCTACATGCTTGTGAGACGAGAGTTTGGGGTCCTTGCCATATCCTCCTAGCCATGCTGTATGCAGTCAAACTACACCAGCTGGATTTCTCACACCAGGACGAAATACAGGCTGGTTTTGCTTGCCTTGCTGTAAGCGCAATATTTGTGTGGTGGCGGATCACTGAGTGTGGTGTCTCTCTCATCTCCACCGCTGAGTTTGGTTGTGTCTACTCAAGGGTTTCTTTCTTGCTGTATTTTAATTTACTTATGTAAGTTTTCTACCTTCTTCTATCAAACCATCTTGCCAGCATTACACTATGGCCAGTTTCTTTTTATTTACATGCCTGTGAGACGGAAGTGTGGGGTCCTTGCTATATCCTCCTAGCCATGCTGTATGCAGTCAAAGTACACCAGCTGAATTTCCCCTACCAGGACGTAGTATAGGCTGTTTTCTGCTTGCCTTGTGGTAAGCGCAATATTTGTGTGGTGACAGATCACTGAGTGTGGTGTCTCTCTCATCTTTATCACCGAGTTTGGTTGTGTCTACTCAAGGGTTTCTCTCTTGGACTGATTTTGGTTAATCATTTTATATAAGGATTCCAATCCACTACACATGGACATTACTTTTTGATTTATAGATATATGTATGGACTTATGTATATTTCTTTGATTATTGCAATGTTCTACACACACACACATGTATTTTTTAACAAGTTTTCAAGAATACTTCACATGTCTCACTAATATTTAGCGCGGTTATTTCTTTTTTCTGTTTGGTATTTTGGTGCACATCTCACTGTTTAACTGCTGCTTTTTGGGGGTATATTATCTAGTGATGTATATAAATTATTGCGGCGCTGAAAAGTTCAAAAATGAAATTGAAGAGTGGGAGGAATCCAATCACCAAATATATTGTGCAGATGTAGAAAGAGTCACTCGTCACCACGTGGTAATGTAGTCTGCTTACCAGAAGGTATTAAGGATTAGGCATAGATGATAAATACTCAAAAGCATCCAGCAAATCCAGCCCACTGGAACCCCTCGTCAGACCACAACATCTGTGGGATTTCCTTCACATATAAACTTCTCCCAATGGTCACTTCAGAATTAGGCATTCAGGCATGTAGTCATCATATATCCGAGAAAAGAAAATGAAGGACCCATAGTGAAGCCCGTAATGATAGATAAAAAACGTTTATTGTAGTAACTTACAGTTGAAGCCTAAAACAGCATGCATCAAGGATAGGCACAAACGGCTGCAGCAATCAGCGTACGGATGTCAGCCTGCCTGACATGTTTCATCATAACAGATGTCTTCAGAGGCATGGCTACAGCTACAACCGCACGCTATATATATGGTATGGTTAGTGGGTGGATCAGAGGGGATATGATCAAACTCATCACTAACAGCTGGGTAAGATGTGTGTCTCGTGTAGCGGACAATCAGAAAAAAGAGAGGATAGGAACAAAAAGAGGATAGCAACAGATGACACAGTGCCACCTCATTGGTTAACCTATCTCTCAGTGAGCAGAAAAATTGAAAAAATGGCAGATAAGCATGAACAGGCGACGAGAAAAAAACGCCGGCTGTGCGGCCCGCCTCAGGGACACGAAAAAGACTAAAAATGTATTTTTAATTGATCAGACAAAAACCTGATATCATATAACTCAATATATAAATTAAAAAATGGAAAGGAATTAACACCCGCACAGATAGGCTATGGAATTAACGCCTGTCATGCAGTATAGATCAAAGCCATAGAAAAAAACGCTAGACTTTGTATAACAAATCAGTGCCTGCATGGAAGAAAAACACTAACAAACCAGCGCCTCACATGCAACTAAGCAATAAACATTGTAAATGCGATTAATCGCACATATTTCAATAAAAATTGTAAATGGGATTAATCGCACACAATTCAATAAAAATTGTAAATGCGATTAATCGCACACAATTCAACAAAAATACATGCATGCAATATACATCAATACATGTGTTAAAATCAATACAGATGATTGTAAACATCATTTAAAAAAATATTATTTTTTAAAAAAACTGACCTAGACACAAGATTTGCAAATAGATAAAGGAGAGAAAACAAGAAATAAATAAATAAAACGAGTAAAGGAGTGTATTGATGCTAACTGTTATTAATGAAGCTATTAACATCCCACTCTACGTTTAACCCATATGGCGTATAGCATTTGAGGGTGTGTATCCATCGAGTTTCTAACCTCGAGATTTCTCTCTTGGTGTAACTACCTCTCCAATGGGGTGTGAAGCGATCGATGGCGGTAATCAGAGTCCCTACTGGATTTTTGTTATGACATTCTAAATAGTGACGTGAGACCGTGTGCTTAGGAAAACCTTTCTTTATGTTTTTTATATGTTCCTTTATTCGCACGTTCATGGCTCTCATAGTGCGGCCTACATACTGTAGACCGCATGGACAAGTCAATAAGTACACAACATTTTTTGAGGTGCAGGTGATGAAAGTATCTATATCATAGACCTTTGTGGTGGAATTAGATTTAAATTGACAAATTTTCCTATTTTTATCGCCATTTATGCGACACACTTTACATTTGCGACATGGGAAAAAACCTTTTGAGTTCTGAAAGAAGGGGACCCTATTGGGGGCATCAAGAACATTAGGGGCAACCTGCAGCTTTAGGGGGGGTACTCCCCTATAGATAACTTGTGGGCGTTCAGGTAAGGATGGGCCCAACACTTTATCATTTTTTAACGCGGCCCAATGTTTTCTAAGAATTTTCTTTATATCATAATGTTGTCGAGAATAGGTGGTCACTAAAGAGAACTCATGAATGTTATTATTCTTAGTGATTCTATCTGTGCCCTTTATCATATTGGCCCTATCCAGGCACGCAACCTCATTTATGGTTTTGTCCAAGTCTGCACCAGAGTACCCCTTCTCCACAAATTTGGTTTTTAAGTCAGAGGCCTGCATCAAAAAATCGTGTTTAAAGGTACAATTACGCCTTAGGCGAATAAACTGGCTTTTAGGAACCGCTTTTAACCAGGAGGGATGGTCGCAAATGTAAAGTGTGTCGCATAAATGGCGATAAAAATAGGAAAATTTGTCAATTTAAATCTAACTCCACCACAAAGGTCTATGATATAGATACTTTCATCACCTGCACCTCAAAAAATGTTGTGTACTTATTGACTTGTCCATGCGGTCTACAGTATGTAGGCCGCACTATGAGAGCCATGAACGTGCGAATAAAGGAACATATAAAAAACATAAAGAAAGGTTTTCCTAAGCACACGGTCTCACGTCACTATTTAGAATGTCATAACAAAAATCCAGTAGGGACTCTGATTACCGCCATCGATCGTTTCACACCCCATTGGAGAGGTAGTTACACCAAGAGAGAAATCTCGAGGCTAGAAACTCGATGGATACACACCCTCAAATGCTATACGCCATATGGGTTAAACGTAGAGTGGGATGTTAATAGCTTCATTAATAACAGTTAGCATCAATACTCGTTTTATTTATTTATTTTTTGTTTTCTCTCCTTTATCTATTTGCAAATCTTGTGTCTAGGTCAGTTTTTTTTAAAAATAATATTTTTTTAAATGATGTTTACAATCATCTGTATTGATTTTAACACATGTATTGATGTATATTGCATGCATGTATTTTTGTTGAATTGTGTGCGATTAATCGCATTTACACTTTTTATTAAATTATGTGCGATTAATCGCATTTACAATTTTTATTGAAATATGTGTGATTAATCGCATTTACAATGTTTATTGCTTAGTTGCATGTGAGGCGCTGGTTTGTTAGTGTTTTTCTTCCATGCAGGCACTGATTTGTTATACAAAGTCTAGTGTTTTTTTCTATGCCTTTGATCTATACTGCATGACAGGCGTTAATTCCATAGCCTATCTGTGCGGGTGTTAATTCCTTTCCATTTTTTAATTTATATATTGAGTTATATGATATCAGGTTTTTGTCTGATCAATTAAAAATACATTTTTAGTCTTTTTCGTGTCCCTGAGGCGGGCCGCACAGCCGGCGTTTTTTTCTCGTCGCCTGTTCATGCTTATCTGCCATTTTTTCAATTTTTCTGCTCACTGAGAGATAGGTTAACCAATGAGGTGGCACTGTGTCATCTGTTGCTATCCTCTTTTTGTTCCTATCCTCTCTTTTTTCTGATTGTCTGCTACACGAGACACACATCTTACCCAGCTGTTAGTGATGAGTTTGATCATATCCCCTCTGATCCACCCACTAACCATACCATATATATATAGCGTGCGGTTGTAGCTGTAGCCATGCCTCTGAAGACATCTGTTATGATGAAACATGTCAGGCAGGCTGACATCCGTACGCTGATTGCTGCAGCCGTTTGTGCCTATCCTTGATGCATGCTGTTTTAAGCTTCAACTGTAAGTTACTACAATAAACGTTTTTTTATCTATCATTATGGGCTTCACTATGGGTCCTTCATTTTCTTTTCTCGGATATATGATGACTACATGCCTGAATGCCTAATTCTGAAGTGACCATTGGGAGAAGTTTATATGTGAAGGAAACCTCACAGATGTTGTGGTCTGATGAGGGGTTCCAGTGGGCTGGATTTGCTGGATGCTTTTGAGTATTTATCATCTATGCCTAATCCTTAATACCTTCTGGTAAGAAGACTACATTACCACGTGGTGACGAGTGACTCTTTCTACATCTGCACAATATATTTGGTGATTGGATTCCTCCCACTCTTCAATTTCATTTTTGAACTTTTCAGCGCCGCAATAATTTATATGCATGTGACTTTTTGTTTGTTATCTACGAACTTTGCTGGCCGCTTGCTTTTTTCAGTTCAGCGCGAATTTTTACTTGTTTTTGCCATTATTATCTAGTGGTAGCGCAGTATATTTTTTTTTGTTTTTTATATTTATTATAGCAAAAAGTAATAAATATCGTGTTTTTTTTCAAAATTGTCACTATTTTTTTTGTTTATAGCACAAAAAATGAAAAACGCAGAGATGATCAAATACTACCAAAATAAAGCTCTATTTGTGGGGAAAAAAACGATCAAAATTGAATTTGGGTACAATGTTGCATGAGCGCGCAATTGTCATTCAAAGTGTGACAGCGCTGAAAGCTGAAAATTGGCCTGGGCAGGAAGGGGGTGAAAATGCCCTGTATTGAAGTGGTTAACATTGTAGCAAAGTGTCATTTATTCAGTATTGTCACATGAAAAGATATAATATATTTACAAAAATGTGAAGGGTGTACTCACTTTTGTGAGATACTGTGTGTGTGTGTGTAAATATATACAGTCCTGGGGGGAGAACCTTTAGGGGAACAGGGAAGCCATTGTAGAGGGGGGGGGGGGGGGGACCAGGAGATGGGCTTTGATACATTTGGAGCAATCACTTACCTGCATATATTGAAAGAGACTGAGTAACTGTGCCATTGCATGAGTTGTATGAAAACTAGTGTCTCCAATAAAACCAGCCACTTCCCTGTGCCCCCTACAGGAATAGTTAGGAACCTCCTTCCTTTCTCCAGACAATATCTGTAGGGCATATCCCAAGGCAAATTTTGGATCTCCACACGTATTAAAGATATGATAACCCAGAGTAACATTAGGCAGAAGATCGATGTCTTTATTAATCTCATCAACAGCAAATATCAATGCCAAAATGCTTCTGTACTCCTCAATGTTAATACTATGAACAAAGTATATGGAAAAAATAAAAATGTAAAACACATGTAATGAAAAATAACCTACCAAAAAGGAAATAGAACTAATGATAAAAGTCAACAGTGTGAGGGTAATCCATACTATAGATAACTGATGGTTTAGTAGTTTTTTAATGAACAGTGTGGCCATCAGAGGTTTGTGTGCAGAGTAAAGATAAAGTTCAGGTTTGTTCTTTATGATGGCTCCCCACTGCCCGTTCTCCATGAGCAAGGGATTGGTTGTTTAACAGCCCTACTTGAATTTGAGCTTGTGTAATGGCATAGGCCCTGGATTTTAGGGGTGACACTGGTTTCTTTTCCTTTCCCTACCCATCCACAGCCATTGTTGACTTTCTCCATCCTAAAGAAGGCATCTGCATTCCTTTTTTTACACCAATAATTTCTTGGGTGTAATAGCTAGTTCTGAACATGCTGGCCCCTGTATGACACCGCTTGGGCCCAGTATGTGCAGGAGAATGGGAGGTATGACAGCGTCCAGTATGAGCAGGACAGGAGAACGGTAAGTATGATAGGGTCCAGTATGTGCAGGACAGGAAAACAGTAGGTTTGACAAGGCCCAGTATCATAGTTGCCAACAGTCCTGGTTTGCCCGGGACATTCACAGAAATCAGTCCGATGTCCCAGTCTGAGCATGTCCTGGGCAAAATCCCAAAAAGCCCCATCTGTCCCGAAATTTTGGCACTGCCATCAAGTCAGTAAAGTCACAACAGCCTTCACATGCGGCACACCCAGATCCCTCCCCCAACCTATTCCGGCTCCCCCAGCAGCAAACGCAGGTGGAGCCTGCCTCGCAGTGTGATTGCGTGTGAGAAAGGAGTAGGCTGTGGCAACACAGAGAGAGCGGACCCGACCAGAGGTAAAATAGTGCTAACTCCAACTGTGGCTGGGAACGGGGCCTGGTGGGAGAGTTAGAGGAGCCTGGGTTGAGGAAAGAGTGGGGAGTCAGGGGATGAGAGCATTCCAAATACCACTGGCCTCAACCACCATTGCCATTTTAATCAATCAAGCACAGAGAGAACAGGGATCAAATTTTTTATGACTGGTCCAAATGATGGTACCAATGGGGGGTCAGGAGAGAACAGTATAGTACAGGGGGCCAGGAGACAACAGTAATGGGGCCCAGAAGAGAACAGTAATGGGGGGCCAGGAGGGAATGGTATAGGGGGCCAGGAGAGAACAGTAATAGGGGGCCATGATTTGACAGTATCGGGGGTACAGGAGGGAACAGTATAGGGGGACCAGGAGAGAACAGTAATGGGGAGCCAGGAGAGAACAGTAATAGGGGACCAGGAGGAAACAGTAATGGGGGACCAGGAGGAAACAGTAATGGGGGGCCAGGAGGAAACAGTAATGGGGGGCCAGGAGGAAACAGTAATGGGGGGCCAGGAGAGAACAGTAATGGGGGGCCAGGAGAGAACAGTAATGGGGAGCCAGGAGAGAACAGTAATGGGGAGCCAGGAGAGAACAGTAATGGGGGGACCAGGAGAGAGCAGTAATGGGGGGCCAGAAGAGAACAACAATAGTGGGCCAGGAGGGAACAGTATAGCACAGGGGATGGGGAGGGAACAGTATAGCACAGGGGGCCAGGAGAGAACAGTATAGGAGGACCAAGAGGGAACAGTATAGCACCGGGACCAGGAGAGAACAGTAATGGGGGCCAGGAGGGAACAGTAATGGGGAGCCAGGAGGGAACAGTATAGGGGGACCAGGGGAGAACAGTAATTGGGGGCCAGGAGAGAATAGAAATAGGGGGTCAGGTGGGAACAGTATAGGGGGACCAGGAGAGAACAGTGATGGGGAGCCAGGAGAGAACAGTAATA
This sequence comes from Aquarana catesbeiana, assembly GCF_042186555.1. Lineage (NCBI taxonomy): Eukaryota > Metazoa > Chordata > Amphibia > Anura > Ranidae > Aquarana > Aquarana catesbeiana. Next base: position 22,599,916 of record NC_133324.1, read on the forward strand.
GGGGGCAAGGAGTAAACAGTATAGCACAGGGAGCCAAGAAAGAACAGTATAGGGGGACCAGGAGAGAACAGTATAGCACAGGGGGTCAAGAGAGAACAGTATAGGGGGACCAGGAGGGAACAGTATGAGTGAATGAATGAATGAGTGACTTGTATAGCGCTACCAATGAGAACTGAATCGCCACAGGGCGCTTTTTTGCTGCCGGTGTCCATCTGCAGTATAGCACGGTCCTTTTGCCCCATGGGGTCCTGACGCGCTTGCAACACATACACATACAACATACATTTGGCCAATTTTTCGACAGGATCTAATTAACCTACCAGCATGTCTTTGGAGTGTGGGAGGAAACCGGAGTACCCGGAGGCACAGGGAGAACATGCAAACTCCAGGCAGCACAATATAGCACAGGGGACCAGAAGAGAACAGTATAGGGGGACCAAGAGGGAACAGTATGGAACCCTAGTTGAGAAACACTGATTTAAGTAATCTCAGACACCAACCAAACCCCCTTTAAGCCACACCCAATAGTTTAGTGTAATTTTTTAACCATGCCCACTTTTTGCCGCTGTTCTCTCATTCCTGCTAAACCACACCCAAAATGAATGCTTCCTCTAATTAAAATCATACTCTGCCTAAACACAAAAAAGTGTCCCTAAAAATGTTTTGACAATGTTGGCAACTATGCAGTATGTGCAGGACAGGAGAACAGGAGGTATGACAAGGCCCAGTATGTGCAGGACAGGAGAATGGTAGGTATAAGTAGGGTTGCCATCTCATCCCTTTAAAACGGATCACATATTAATTACACTGGTTCTGGGGCTAATGTAATGCAGGGAAGGCACTAAGTGAATTTAATTACCACCTTAATTATTATTATTATTATCATTATACAGGATTTATATAGCGCCAACAGTTTACACAGCGCTTTACAATATAAAAGGGAGACAATACAGTTATAATACAATAGGATACATGAGGATTAAGAGGGCCCTGCTCAGAAGAGCTTACAATCTAATAGGGTGGGGCAGGTGGTACAAAAGTTGTAACATTAATCAGCCACGGAACCTGTGTAATTAATATGTGTTCCGTTTTAAAGGGATAAAGTGGTAACCTTAGGTATAACAAAGTCCAGTATGGGTGACAAAAAATATTTTGTTATTTTAAATATTTGTGAGATTAAAAAAAATGCTACATGTTACTCCACCAAATTATGAGCTTTTCAGAAAGGCTCAACATTTTCAACCTTTCAAAATACCAGGGGTCAAACCCATGACCTTGTATACATTGGACATGAGCACCAATTATCACATCAGAATAACTCTTGTATGGAGAGAGGGGATGTGGATGTCTATTACATTTTCATGAATATCATTTACACAAAAATTCATAAAAAAGACATAAGTAGTTCTAATTTTATATTATATGCATGGTGAAGGCTATTCGTTAGACTTCTGTTTGGTGAGTTGATGACAACTATGGGGCTTAATCACATTAATCCACTTTTTTAAAGGTTGAACATTGACAGAAGGTTGCCATGCTCAGCGTCTATCTCAAAGCCTGCCCCCATCACTGGAGGAAAGCTTGCAGCTGTGGGTGGCAGTGACCGATCAGAGGTGCAGATCTCCTGATAGAGGGGCAGTGACATACAAAAAAAGAGAACTCCCTTGTCTTTACCCACAGATCTACCTCCTTCTTCTTACAGGTCTCTTCTCCCTTTTCCAGGACTTTCCAAAGACATCTATTGGTAGGTACTGTATGATGTCACAGGGAATAAATGTGCAGATTTCTGCAGATTTTATAAAAAGATAATGATATACACTATATTACCAACAGTATTCAGATGCCTGCCTTTACACAAACTTGAACTTTAATGACATCCCAGTCTTAGTCCGTAGGGTTCACTATTGAGTTGGCCCACCCTTTGCAGCTATAACAGCTTCAACTCTTCTAGGATGGCTGTCCACAAGAAGAGTTATAGGTGCAAAGGGTGAGCCAACTCAATAGTAAACCCTACGGACTAATACTGGGATGCCATTAAAGTTCATGTATGTGTGTAAAGGCAGGCGTCCTAATACTTTTGGTAATATAGTGTGCTTGGGTTAAAAAAATCCTTCATCTTGGAGTTCAGCTTAACCACTTGTCGTCCGCCGCACGACGATATACATCCACAGAGCGGCATGGGCAGGCAAAAGGACATACATATACGTCCTTGCCTTCCCGCGGGTGGGGGGTCCAATCGGACCCCCCCGGTGCCAGCGGCGGTCGCCTTTGGTCTGGCAGCGATCAGAGATGAGGGGGAGGCCATCCGATCGTGGCCCCCCCTCGCGATCGCTCCCAGCCAATGTGATGTCATCTCTCCTCGGCTCGGCAGTTTCCGTTCCGGCGCCGAGGAGAGAAGACTGAAATGTGAGTGCACCAACACAACACATACAGTAGAACATGCCAGGCACACATTACACCCCCCGTTACCCCCCGATCCCCCCCCGGTCACCCACTGATCACCCCTCCCCCCCCCCCGTCACACTGACACCAAGCAGTTTTTTTTTTTTCTGATTACTGCATGGTGTCAGTTTGTGACAGTTACTGTGTTAGGGCAGTAAGTGTTAGCCCCCTTTAGGTCTAGGGTACCCCCCTAACCCCCCCTAATAAAGTTTTAACCCCTTGATCACCCCCTGTCGCCAGTGTCAGTAAGCGATCATTTTTCTGATCGCTGTATTAGTGTCACTGGTGACGCTAGTTAGGGACGTAAATATTTAGGTTCGCCGCATTTTATAGCGACAGGGACCCCCATATACTACCTAATAAATGTTTTAACCCCTTGATTGCCCCCTAGTTAACCCTTTCACCCATAGGTGTGCGCAGCCTATTGCATTAGGGTGTGCACCCCAAAGCTCAAAAATATATGTGTGTGCGTGTGTATATATATATATATATACGGAAGGTGTCAGTAGAGCAGTGAATGGTGTCATAAGGGCAGATATTGGTGGTGTCAGTAGGGCAGTTACAATATTATTTTAATAATTTTTTAACATTTTTTTAGGAGAAAAAAATTGATTTTTTTTTAATTTGGTGAAATATCAGGGGACTATACATTGGAAATATGCACCACACAGGGTGATTAGGGTGTTCCCAGGCACACCTGGCACACCCTGTGCGCACGCCTATGCTTTCACCACTGATCACCGTATAACTGTTACGGGTGACGCTGGTTAGTTCGTTTATTTTTTATAGTGTCAGGGCACCTGCTCTTTATTACCGAATAAAGGTTTAGCCCCCTGATCGCCCGGCGGTGATATGCGTCGCCCCAGGCAGCGTCAGATTAGTGCCAGTACCGCTAACACCCACGCACGCAGCATACGCCTCCCTTAGTGGTATAGTATCTGAACGGATCAATATCTGATCCGATCAGATCTATACTAGCGTCCCCAGCAGTTTAGGGTTCCCAAAAATGCAGTGTTAGCGGGATCAGCCCAGATACCTGCTAGCACCTGCGTTTTGCCCCTCCGCCCGGCCCAGCCCACCCAAGTGCAGTATCAATCGATCACTGTCACTTACAAAACACTAAACCCATAACTGCAGCGTTCGCAGAGTCAGGCCTGATCCCTGCGATCGCTAACAGTTTTTTTGGTAGCATTTTGGTAAACTGGCAAGCACCAGCGGCCTAGTACACCCCGGTCGTAGTCAAACCAGCACTGCAGTAACACTTGGTGACGTGGCGAGTCCCATAAGTGCAGTTCAAGCTGGTGAGGTGGCAAGCACAAGTAGTGTCCCGCTGCCACCAAGAAGACGAACACAGGCCCGTCGTGCCCATAGTGCCCTTCCTGCTGCATTCGCCAATCCTAATTGGGAACCCACCACTTCTGCAGCGCCCGTACTTCCCCCATTCACATCCCCAACCAAATGCAGTCGGCTGCATGAGAGGCATTTTCTTTATGTCCTCCCGAGTACCCCTACCCAACGAACCCCCCAAAAAAGATGTTGTGTCTGCAGCAAGCGTGGATATAGGCGTGACACCCGCTATTATTGTCCCTCCTGTCCTCACAATCCTGGTCTTTGCATTGGTGAATGTTTTGAACGCTACCATACACTACCCTGTTTCCCCGAAAATAAGACCTAGCGTGATTGTCGGTGATGGCTGCAATATAAGCCCAACCCCCCAAATAAGCCCTAGTTAAAGTCCTTGTAGGTCTTCTTTTCAGGGTAGGGCTTATTTTTGGGGAAACAGGGTAGGGCTTATTTGGGGAGTAGGGCTTATATTGCAGCCATCACCGACAATCACGCTAGGTCTTATTTTCAGGGAAACAGGGTAGTTGAGTATTAGCGTAGGGTACAGCATTGCACAGACTAGGCGCACTTTCACAGGGTCTCCCAAGATGCCATCGCATTTTGAGAGACCCGAACCTGGAACCGGTTACAGTTATAAAAGTTAGTTACAAAAAAAAGTGTTAAAAAGTGTAAAAAAAAAAAAATATATATATATATATATATATATATATATATATATATATATATATATATAATTAAAAAAAATAGTTGTCGTTTTATTGTTCTCTCTCTATTGTTCTGCTCTTTTTTACTGTATTCTATTCTGCAATGTTTTATTGTTATTATGTTTTATCATGTTTGCTTTTCAGGTATGCAATTTTTTATACTTTACCGTTTACTGTGTTTTATTGTTAACCATTTTTTTGTCTTCAGGTACGCCATTCACGACTTTGAGTGGTTATACCAGAATGATGCCTGCAGGTTGAGGTATCATCTTGGTATCATTCTTTTCAGCCAGCGGTCGGCTTTCATGTAAAAGCAATCCTAGCGGCTAATTAGCCTCTAGACTGCTTTTACAAGCAGTGGGAGGGAATGCCCCCCCCCACCGTCTTCCGTGTTTTTCTCTGGCTCTCCTGTCTCAACAGGGAACCTGAGAATGCAGCCGGTGATTCAGCCAGCTGACCATAGAGCTGATCAGAGACCAGAGTGGCTCCAAACATCTCTATGGCCTAAGAAACTGGAAGCTACGAGCATTTCATGACTTAGATTTCGCCGGATGTAAACAGCGCCATTGGGAAATTGGGAAAGCATTTTATCACACCAATCTTGGTGTGGTCAGATGCTTTGAGGGCAGAGGAGAGATCTAGGGTCTAATAGACCCCAATTTTTTCAAAAAAGAGCACCTGTCACTACCTATTGCTATCATATGGGATATTTACTTTCCCTGAGATAACAATAAAAATGATTTAAAAAAAAATGAAAGGAACAGTTTAAAAATAAGATAAAAAAGCAAAAAAATAATAAAGAAAAAAAAAAAAAAAAAGCATCCCTGTCGCCCCCTGCTCTCGCGCAAAGACGAACGCAAGCGTCGGTCTGGAGTCAAATGTAAACAGCAATTGCACCATGCATGTGAGGTGTCACCGCAAAAGTCAGATCGAGGGCAGTAATTTTAGCAGTAGACCTCCTGTGTAAATCTAAAGTGGTAACCTGTAAAGGCTTTTAAAGGCTTTTAAAAATGTATTTAGTTTGTCGCCACTGCACGTTTGTGCGCAATTTTAAAGCATGTCATGTTTGGTATCCATGTACTCGGCCTAAGATCATCTTTTTTATTTCATCAAACATTTGGGCAATATATGTGTTTTAGTGCATTAAAATTTAAAAAAGTGTGTTTTTTCCCCAAAAAATGCGTTTGAAAAATCACTGTGCAAATACTGTGTGAAAAAAAAAATGAAACACCCACCATTTTAATCTGTAGGGCATTTGCTTTAAAAAAATATATAATGTTTGGGGGTTCAAAGTAATTTTCTTGCAAAAAAAAATAATTTTTTCATGTAAACAAAAAGTGTCAGAAAGGGCTTTGTCTTCAAGTGGTTAGAAGAGTGGGTGATGTGTGACATAAGCTTCTAAATGTTGGGCATAAAATGCCAGGACAGTTCAAAACCCCCCCAAATGACCCCATTTTGGAAAGTAGACACCCCAAGCTATTTGCTGAGAGTCATGTCGAGTCCATGGAATATTTTATATTGTGACACAAGTTGCGGGAAAGAGACAAATTTTTTTTTTTTTGCACAAAGTTGTCACTAAATGATACATCGCTTAAACATGCCATGGGAATATGCGAAAGTACACCCCAAAATACATTCTGTTGCTTCTCCTGAGTACGGGGATACCACATGTGTGAGACTTTTTGGGAGCCTAGCCGCGTACGGGACCCTGAAAACCAAGCACTGCCTTCAGGCTTTCTAAGGGCGTAAATTTTTGATTTCACTCTTCACTGCCTGTCACAGTTTCGGAGGCCATGGAATGCCCAGGTGGCACAAACCCCCCCAAATGACCCCATTTTGGAAAGTAGACACCCCAAGCTATTTGCTGAGAGGTATAGTGAGTATTTTGCAGACCTCACTTTTTGTCACAAAGTTTTGAAAAAAGAAAAAAAAAAAGTTTTTTTCTTGTCTTTCTTCATTTTTAAAAACAAATGAGAGCTGCAAAATACTCATCATGCCTCTCAGCAAATAGCTTGGGGTGTCTACTTTCCAAAATGGGGTTATTTGGGGGGGTTTTGTGCCACCTGGGCATTCCATGGCCTTCGAAACTGTGATAGGCAGTGAAGAGTGAAATCAAAAATTTACACCCTTAGAAATCCTGAAGGCGGTGATTGGTTTTCGGGGCCCCGTACGCAGCTAGGCTCCCAAAAAGTCCCACACATGTGATATCCCCATACTCATGAGAAGCAGCTAAATGTATTTTGGGGTGCAATTCCACATATGCCCATGGCCTGTGTGAGCAATATATCATTTAGTGACAACTTTGTGCAAAAAAAAAAAAAAAATTGTCACTTTCCCGCAACTTCTGTCAAAATACAAAATATTCCATGGACTCAACATGCCTCTCAGATAATAGCTTGGGGTGTCTACTTTCCAAAATTGGGTCATTTGGGGGGGGGGGTTGTGCCATCTGGGCATTTTATGGCCTTCAAAACTGTGATAGGTAGTGAGGAGTGAAATTAAAAATTTATGCCCTTAGAAATCCTGAAGGCGGTGATTGGTTTTCGGGGCCCCGTACGCCACTAGGCTCCCAAAAAGTCCCACACATGTGGTATCCCCAAACTCAGGAGAAGCAGCTGAATGTATTTCGGGGTGCAATTCCACATATGCCCATGGCCTGTGTGAGCGATATATCATTTAGTGACAACATTTTGTAAATTTTTTTTTTCGTCATTATTCAATCACTTGGGACAAAAAATAAATATTCAATGGGCTCAACATGCCTCTCAGCAATTTCCTTGGGGTGTCTACTTTCCAAAATGGGGTCATTTGGGGGGGGTTTGTACTGCCCTGCCATTTTAGCACCTCAAGAAATGACATAAGCAGTCATAAACTAAAAGCTGTGTAAATTCCAGAAAATGTACCCTAGTTTGTAGAAGCTATAACTTTTGCGCAAACCAATAAATATACGCTTATTGACATTTTTTTTACCGAAGACATGTGACCGAATACATTTTGGCCTAAATGTATGACTAAAATTGAGTTTATTGGATTTTTTTATATAACAAAAATTAGAAAATATCATTTTTTTTCAAAATTTTCGGTCTTTTTCTGTTTATAGCGCAAAAAATAAAAATGGCAGAGGTGATCAAATACCATCAAAAGAAAGCTCTATTTGTGGGAAGAAAAGTACGCAAATTTTGTTTGGGTACAGCATCGCATGACCGCGCAATTAGCAGTTAAAGCGACGCAGTGCCAAATTGGAAAAAGTCCTCTGGTCCTTAGGCAGCATAATGGTCCGGGGCAGAAGTGGTTAAAGCGTACAATAACCATATAATACAGCAATATGTAAATGTAACTTTAATTCACATTATGGCCCACTTTGTGAGAGCTTACATCTCTAAATGAAACAAGCTAGAGATTAGGTACTAGGGCAGATAAAGTGAATTTAAAAATAAAAATAAAATCCATATAAATTGTGAATAATACAATTTTTATATACAATTCCTAAAGACATGTACTTACAATGTACACAGGGTACGAAGTATTGTTTTCCCATATGCAGTGCTGTGCTCTGTAGTTCTGGAGTGGGCAGACACTAGACCCCCCATAATGATGTCTCCCTCTTGGTAATATTCATACTCAAACACAGGATTTGTGGCAGTAAGTCTACAAAGTGAAGCGGAACTCAGAGTTCTTATAAAATATGTGATGAGGAGATGAGTCAGCAGGTGGACAGAAGAGCAATTCATGCTGTCTGGCAGATCTCTCACCGTATTATCACCGGGGGGCCCTGCTTATCCTCACACACCATCACCAGATCTTTATATACAAAATATCAGACTGTTATAGACTTAGATCTTCGGCTGCACAACAACGGACTGGTAACAATGATTAGCTTAGCTTCAGAAATACATTCTCTGCTACATAATAGGAATTGTGCTGAACGTACTTTTCTCATGCTCAGAATATTTCACCTCAAATAATCCCAACACAAAAATCAGCTTCTGTGTTAAACTGAGTTAAGCAATGTGATTACAATTCGGTGAACAAGCACAGCGCTCTACCCACAACCTATAGATTACAGGGATGACGAGCTTGGGTTTGGTTCAAATTTATGCTTGGCTAAAAACAGAAGGAAGCCAATAGTACTGGGCCAATCACCTGCGGGCTGGTGATCTGATGTACACAAAGGAGTGGGAATGCTCATGACATCATTAACCAATATGACCACATGACCATATTTGGCCAATGATGTCAGGAGCATCATTGCCTCTTTGTTTACTGTAACTACAGGGTAGGGATTCCACCGCTTGCACATGAATGGTGTAATGCTCACAGCTTTCTTCCAGGTTCCTACCGAACCCAAGTTTATCCACTGTCAGGGCTGGGCTCAGCCCTGTTGTGGAAATTTTATGAAGATCTATTTTAATATGTATTGTCATAGTGTTTCCCAGTGTTAGTACTCCCGCAGCCCGCTTTAAAGAGCTGACTGGGGCAGACTGATGCTGGTTGAGATCCGTTTGGTAGTGGAAAGCTCCTTCGGGATGTAGAGAAGTGTTTGCAGAGTGGGCATATGTCCGCCAACGAAGGACCCCTGTGCGATGCACAGAACGATCATCTGGGGGGGATGTGTTCGCTCTGCAAAGACATTATCGGTTTAACGGATGTGCGCTTGTGTCATCCCTGTATGCCTGATCAACATATTTGGGGTGCCATGGCGTACACCTTCAGATAATCTCCCATCAGCAGGAAACAGTAGTACAGTCCAGGTATGCGTTGTTCTCTGAACAATGCAGAATAAGGATTCACTAAAAACTGTAAAGACGGGAGTCTTTGAATCGTTGTGTTCGGGAGAAGCGTTCACGGTCTCAGGCTTCCTGTGATCATGCTGAAGATAGCTTACAGAGACAGGTGGCTGGAGATTGTACACACTGCCCCCGCCCAGACACGCCCATAAGACTCCCCTAGTCATTATTCATTGGTTGTTGTATAAACTTATCTTGTTGGAAGGATTTCCTGTGTTAACATTCATATCCTGTGAGGATGGACCAGGGCTTCCTGTTTGTGACTTCCTTTGTGCGTGTGAATAAAAGCCAAGAGCCTCTGCCCAGGAGAGGCAGATGAAGGAATGATGGAGCTAAGATGGTGATTATGTCTGTTTACTGGGGAAATGTGGGAGACATGGGTTAGGTAACATGCATTATACCATTAGACTGAAATGGACGCTTATTAGCGCAATAGAGTATGGTGGATTTTTCCACGACAGCCCCTTCTTCTCTGCACTGGCCACTCAGCTGTTGGCTAATTGCCAGCTCCTATCTCTCCACAGTTACTCAGCTGTTGATTATATCCTGCTCGTCAGTCCTGCCTACTTAAGCCATCCAGCCCAAAGGAAGCTCTGCCTTTGCATTGGTCAACATCACAGAAACGGTCTCCTGCGATCCTGTTCAAGACTTGCTTTGCTGACCTCCCTTCTGGCTCCAGATCCTGCTTGCTGTTCCACTACATTGATCCCTGACTTCTGGCTTGGGTGACTATGCGTTCTGGTTACCAAACTTTGGCTATGTTTTGACTACATTTGTTCTTTTTACTATTTTTTTTAAACAAGTGTGAAGAGTTAACTGTACTTCTGTCTCGGCCTGATTTTGGCATGGTTTCTGACATCCACATCCAAGCACAATGTTCCCCATGCACACATTCAAAAAACCGGCTGTTCCGTGATCCTGGGGGCTCTAATGACCATAGGTTGGAAACTGTGGATAATCAAAGTGCAGTAAATGTTATCAGCACTCCAAGGATTCCTCAAGAGGGTCCAAAGCTTTATTCCGTAATCACATGATAGATAATATACAGCAATGTTTCAGAGCCACGCAGAGCCCCTTCATCACTTACCTGACAAAGGGGCTCTGTGTGGCTCTGAAACATTGCTGTATATTTATCATGTGACCACAGAATAAAGCTTTGGACCCATTTCAGGAATCCTTGGTGTGCTGATGACATTTTCTCCAAGTTTATCTACAGTCCCAATATTTTTTCAGTGTTTCTATTAAAATTCAGAAAATGCAAATCATCTTAACTACTTCCCACAAACCGCCGTCATTGTACATCGGTATATTGACGTAGAATACCGGGGTTATGACAGCAGATAGCTGCCATAACCCCGGTATTTTCTTCAACAGGGTGCGGTTCGCTTTGAGATAAAAGTGATCTCCATGGTGGATTTGCCGCAAGATCACTTTTATCAGTGGCGGGAGAGGTGCTCCCCCTCCCTCTCCGGTGCTTACCAGACCCGCCGGGAGCAGCTGAGATGATCCAATCCTATCTCCTCAGTAGCATTAAGCCGAGTGAGGGAATGATGGCCCCCCACCCGGCTCCATAACATTGGATGAGTGAAGCGACGTCAAATAAACGTCACTTCTGCTTAATGGTCTTAAAGGGGGATTTTTTTTTTCTTTTTAAAGACATTTATTTATTCATTTATTTATTGCATTTAAGTGTAAATGTGAGATCTAGGGTCTTTTTGACCCCAGATCTCACTCTAAAGAGGTCCTGTCATGCTTTTTTCTATTACAAGAGATGTTTACATTCCTTGTAATAGGAATACAAGTGACCCAATTTTTTTTTAAAAGGACAGTGTAAAAATAAAAAAGTAAAATAAAAAAAATGAAAAAAATAAATTGAAAGCGCCCCGTCCTGCCGAGCTCGCGCGCAGAAGCAAATGCATACATAGGTCGCGCCCGCATATGAAAACGGTGTTCAAACCACACATGTGAGGTATCGCCACAATCGTTAGAGCAATAATTCTAGCAAAAGACCTCCTCTGTAACTCAAAACTGGTAACCTCTAGAAATTTTTAAACGTCGCCTATTGAGATTTTTAAGGGTCAAAGTTTGTCGCCATTCCACGAGCGGGTGCAACTTTGAAGCGTGACATGTTGGGTATCAATTTACTCGGCGTAACATTATATTTCACAATATAAAAAAAAGTTGGGCTAACTTTACTATTGTCTTATTTTTTTATTTAAAAAAAGTGTATTTTTAAAAAAAAAATTGCGATTGTAAGAACGCTGCGCAAATACGGTGCGACATAAAGTATTTCAACAACCGCCATTTTATTCTCTAGGGTGTCTGAAAAAAATATATATACTGCTTGGGGGTTCTAAGTAATTTTCTAGCAAAAAAACCTGATTTTAACTTGTAAACACCAAGTATAAAAACTAGGCCCGGTCCTAAAGTAGTTAAAACATATCGTTGCAAAAATCAATACAAAAGACCAATAATGGAGTAAATCTAGCTCTTGAAAAAGTATGGAATTGGACAAAATGTTATGTTATTCATGAGTTTACAGAGCATGTATGTGAGCATCATCCACTGTTATTTGTTTACTGTTAGGTGTTTTCCGCATTTTATTCATGTATGTGAGCCCCATCTTTACAATTTTTTATTTTGCATAATTGAGGTGTTAAGTTCACATATAAAGGGGCAGCCACATTTTTTCACATTTTTTTAATAATCTTAGGGCGCCACACACTGGTATTGTATTTATATTGCATGGTAATAAAAAAATACTCTTGCACAGAAAAAAAAATGGTAGCCCAGCACTTCTATGAGTGATGATGTACTTCTTAGGGGACACTGTTTCTGGCCTTGCTGCCCTCTAGTACTGGGGCTGTCCTTACTGTCACTAGAGAAATAAAAAAAAAAATACTGTCCTAACATGAATATTCATATGACAGTACCAATAACCACTTGGGTGTTGGACAAGACTCTTGAAAGTCCCTTGGAAGGCAAGAAGATCAAACTAGTCAATCGTGGGTAGCAGTAAGAAGGGTCGCTGGTTCGAATCCCAACCACGACACTACCTGCCTGGAGTTTGCATGTTCTCCCTGTGCCTGCATGGGTTTCCTCCGGGTACTCCGGTTTCCTCCCACACTCCAAAGACATGCTGGTAGGTTAATTGGATCCTGTCTAAATTGTCCTTAGTATGTATGAATGTGAGTTAGGGAACTTAGATTGTAAGCTCCTTGAAGGTAGGGACTAATGTGAATGTACAATGTATATGTAAAGTGCTGCGTAAATTGACGGTGCTATATAAGTACCTGAAATAAATAAATATATAAAAATAAATCCTGAAGGAAATCAACCCTGAATATTCACTGGAGGAACAGATCCTGAAGCTGAAACTTGAATACTTTGGCCACCTAATAAGAAGAGAGGACTCATTTGAAAAGACCCTGATGCTGGGAAACATGGAAGGAAAAAAGAGAAGAGGATGTCAGAAAACAAGATGGATTGTGTTATGATCGCAATTTGTAAATTCCTAAATCCGAAATTTCGATAATAAGAAAGAAAATCTGAAAATTTAAAAGAACTAAAATACGAAAATTCAAAATAATAACAAACTGACTAACTATTGAATTATAGGTATTGGAATTTCCTTTCAAATTTGGCTGTTAGTGAACACAAATTTATTCGAAGTTACAAATTATCTGAAATAACGAATGCCGCATCTAAACAAATGGAACAGAACAAATTAATAATAAATAATAATAATAAAAAGTTTGTATTATTATTGTAATTTATTGTTATTAATCCATTACATTCCATTTGTTCAGATAAAGCATTCTTTATTTCGGATAATTCGTAACTTAAATTCATATTCATACGTTCGTTCTCTAACAGCCAAATTTGAAAGGAAATCCCAATACCTATAACTTAATAGTTAGTTATTATTTCAGATTTTTGAATTTTCGTGTTTTGGGAATTTCGAATTTTCGAATTTCGAATTTACGAATTTACGAATTTTTGAATTTACGAATTTTTGAATTTTCGAATTTTTGAATTTACGAATTTACGAATTTACGAATTTTTGAATTTTTGAATTTTCGAATTTACGAATTTACGAATTTTTGAATTTTTGAATTTACGAATTTTTGAATTTTTGAATTTTCGAATTTACGAATTTACGAATTTTTGAATTTTTGAATTTTTGAATTTACGAATTTTTGAATTTTTGAATTTTCGAATTTACGAATTTACGAATTTTTGAATTTTTGAATTTACGAATTTTTGAATTTTTGAATTTTTGAATTTACGAATTTACGAATTTTTGAATTTTCGAATTTTCGAATTTTCGAATTTACGAATTTTTGAATTTTTGAATTTTTGAATTTACGAATTTTTGAATTTTTGAATTTACGAATTTACGAATTTACGAATTTTTGAATTTTTGAATTTACGAATTTTTGAATTTACGAATTTTTGAATTTTTGAATTTTCGAATTTTCGAATTTACGAATTTACGAATTTTTGAATTTTTGAATTTACGAATTTTTGAATTTTCGAATTTTTGAATTTTCGAATTTTCGAATTTTCGAATTTACGAATTTTTGAATTTTCGAATTTTTGAATTTTCGAATTTTCGAATTTTCGAATTTACGAATTTTTGAATTTACGAATTTACGAATTTTTGAATTTTTGAATTTTTGAATTTACGAATTTTTGAATTTTCGAATTTTTGAATTTTCGAATTTTCGAATTTTCGAATTTACGAATTTTTGAATTTTTGAATTTTTGAATTTACGAATTTTTGAATTTTTGAATTTACGAATTTACGAATTTACGAATTTTTGAATTTACGAATTTTTGAATTTACGAATTTTTGAATTTACGAATTTTTGAATTTACGAATTTTTGAATTTTTGAATTTTCGAATTTTCGAATTTACGAATTTACGAATTTTTGAATTTTTGAATTTACGAATTTTTGAATTTTTGAATTTACGAATTTTTGAATTTTCGAATTTTCGAATTTACGAATTTTTGAATTTACGAATTTACGAATTTTTGAATTTTTGAATTTTTGAATTTTTGAATTTACGAATTTTTGAATTTTTGAATTTTCGAATTTACGAATTTACGAATTTTTGAATTTTTGAATTTACGAATTTTTGAATTTTTGAATTTTTGAATTTACGAATTTACGAATTTTTGAATTTTCGAATTTTTGAATTTACGAATTTACGAATTTACGAATTTTTGAATTTTTGAATTTTCGAATTTACGAATTTACGAATTTTTGAATTTTTGAATTTACGAATTTTTGAATTTTTGAATTTTCGAATTTACGAATTTACGAATTTTTGAATTTTTGAATTTTTGAATTTACGAATTTTTGAATTTTTGAATTTTCGAATTTACGAATTTACGAATTTTTGAATTTTTGAATTTACGAATTTTTGAATTTTTGAATTTTTGAATTTACGAATTTACGAATTTTTGAATTTTCGAATTTTCGAATTTTCGAATTTACGAATTTTTGAATTTTTGAATTTTTGAATTTACGAATTTTTGAATTTTTGAATTTACGAATTTACGAATTTACGAATTTTTGAATTTTTGAATTTACGAATTTTTGAATTTACGAATTTTTGAATTTTTGAATTTTCGAATTTTCGAATTTACGAATTTACGAATTTTTGAATTTTTGAATTTACGAATTTTTGAATTTTCGAATTTTTGAATTTTCGAATTTTCGAATTTTCGAATTTACGAATTTTTGAATTTACGAATTTACGAATTTACGAATTTTTGAATTTTTGAATTTTTGAATTTACGAATTTTCGAATTTTCGAATTTACGAATTTTTGAATTTTTGAATTTTTGAATTTTTGAATTTACGAATTTTTGAATTTTTGAATTTACGAATTTTTGAATTTTTGAATTTTTGAATTTTTGAATTTACGAATTTTTGAATTTTTGAATTTACGAATTTTTGAATTTTTGAATTTACGAATTTTTGAATTTTTGAATTTTTGAATTTACGAATTTTTGAATTTTTGAATTTACGAATTTACGAATTTTTGAATTTTTGAATTTTTGAATTTTTGAATTTTCGAATTTTCGAATTTACGAATTTTTGAATTTTTGAATTTACGAATTTACGAATTTTTGAATTTTTGAATTTTTGAATTTACGAATTTTTGAATTTACGAATTTTTGAATTTTTGAATTTTCGAATTTTCGAATTTACGAATTTACGAATTTTTGAATTTTTGAATTTACGAATTTTTGAATTTTTGAATTTACGAATTTTTGAATTTTTGAATTTTTGAATTTTCGAATTTTCGAATTTTCGAATTTTCGAATTTTTGAATTTTTGAATTTTTGAATTTTTGAATATTCGAATTTACGAATATTCAGAAAAACGAGTTTTCGTAAATTTGGATGTTTGAAAGGAAGTCCTCCTCTTCCTCCCACTGCTCTGCCTCAAGTGCCCTGTCCATAATGCCACCCAGAGTCTGCTCCAGCAGGAACACTGCTCCAGTGTCACTGATGCATACATTGTCACTGCTCACCATCCTGGTCGCCTCCTCAAATAGTGAATGCATCCTTTATCAGCAGCCATTGGCATGGGCAAAAAAATATGAGCTGGCGTTGTGTCATACTCAAACAGGTGCTCATTGACTGCCCTCTGCTGCATGTGCAGCCACTGCAGCATTGCCATAGTCGAATTCCACCTGGTGGGCATGTCACAAATCAGGCAAATTACGGGCAGGTGGAATTCCCGCTGAATTTCAGCCAACCGAGCACTGGCTGTATATGACTGCCTGAAATGGCTACAGACTCTTTTGGCCTGCTTTATCATATTTTCCAACCCTGGGTACCTATTTAAGAAATGCTGCACCCCAAATTAAGGACATGTGCCAGGCTGTCTAAGGGTGGACAGGAGGTTTATGCCATTATCACACACCCCCATTCCTGTCTCCAACTGGCAGGGCATGAACCACCTCTGGGCCTGCCCCTGAAGAGCTGCAAGAATCTCTGTTCCGGTGTGGTTCCTGTCCCCTAGACACACCAGCCGAAACACTACATGGCACCTTTTAGCCTGACTCATTGAATAGCCCCTTGAAAGCTTAGGGGGTACTTGTGGTTCATAGAACAATTCAGCAGAGGAGGGCATGGAGGAGGAGGAGGCGGAGGAGATGGAGCTGACAAATCTCGCATTATCACCACTAGCTGTATGGAGACATGGAGGCACAACAAGTTGCTGCACTGAGCCCTGTCCTGCATCCTTCCGAGTTGCAAGCAGAGTTATCCAGTGTGCTGTGAATTAAATATATCATCGCTGACCATGCTTGCTGGACCACGTGTCAGTAGTAACGTGGACTTTGCTGCTGACTGGCTTGCCACAACATTGCATTTCATGTGATGGTACAGAGCTGGAATGTCCTTAAATGAAAAGAAATAGCAACTGGGAACCTGCCATTGTGGTTCACGGAAAGGGGGCAAAATACAATAGATGGAAAGGCAAGAGTTGTTAAGCCAGCAGCTTTGACAAGGTTGCATTTAGTCACTGGTCATGTGAGAAGCATTGAATGTATTTTTTTTTCGCTGCAGCAGATTGGGCAGATAAATTTGCTGGCTATAGTCTACAGCTGGTGGTGTGCTACTGGCAGATGTGCTGCAAGGACCTGGGACACCCTGTGCTATACCATCATCCCTGTCAGTGGAGGCTGCTGAGAGGTCATGAGGTATAGCAGGGATAGACTGAGGTGAGGAGTGAGGAGTTGTGCCTAACCCTCACTTTCCTCCTCTGCTCTATCCGGCACCCAAGTCGCATCAGTGATCTCATCATCATCATTTCCTCCATCCTCATTATCACTGGGGACGACTTAGCAATACACTGCAGCTGGGAGAACATGACTGCCAATTTGTGCACCAGTGTTCTCCCCCCTCTGTAGGCTCATGTTCCTACCTTCCTCAACCTCATAACCAACATCTGAATCAAGTAATGGCTGTACATCGTCAAGGAGCAAGTGGCTGATGCTGTGTTCAATTAACTCAGCTGACTCCTCCATGCCTGATGCTAAGGCTATGGCAGGAATAGCTGTGGACAGGGAGGCAGAATAAGCCACTCTGGCAGCTGCAGTGGACTGTGCATTAGTCTCTGCTTGGGTGACGGAAGATGAGGAGGATGAGGACGGTTTAGTAAGCCAGTCCACCACCTCCTCTGCATGCTGTGGATGGATAGCATGGGCAACATCATTAAACAGAGGAAATTATGCCTGCCTGAGGATTGACCGCGTCCACCTTTGCCTGTGAACACATACGCTGCTGGCCCCCTCACAGTGCCATGGGAACATCTGCTCTCCTTGTTGGCCTCCCAAACATGATTAGGGGGGTGGGCGGGGGGGTGCTTATTAACAAGATGTAATAAAGATGTGGAAATGTGTACGTGGATGCACTTTAATCAATGGAAAGTGGTGTTTGGTGCACTTTAACATGAGTACTCACTGCACATACACACTCCACTGACATACTACAATATACTGCAGTAAAACTGCACTGATGCACTGCAATATACTGCGTTAAATGCGCAGTAATACACTGAAATATACTGCGTTAAACGTGCACAAATGCACTGAAATATATTGTGTTAAACCTGTACTAACACACTGAAATATACTGCATTAACTGGCACGTAACGCACTGAATTATACTGTGTTAAATGTGAAATAACGCACTGAAATATATTGTGTTAAATGGCAATAACACCCTGAAATTTACTGTGTTAAGCATGCAGTAATGCACTGAAATATACTGCATTAAACGTGCAGTAATGCATTGAAATACACTGTGTTAAACGTGCACTAATGCACTGAAATATACTGCATTAAACGGCACGTAATGCACTGAAATATACTGCATTAAAGGTGGAGTAATGCACAGCAATATACTGCATTAAAAGTGCAGTAATGCACTGAAATATATTGCATTAAACGCCACTAACACACTATAATATACTGTGTTAAACATGCAATAAAACACTGAAATATACTGTTAAACGTGCAGCACTGAAATATACTGCGTTAAACGTGCACTAATGCACTGTAATATATTGCGTTAAATGGCACGTAACGCACTGAAATATAATGCGTTCAATGTGCAGTAACACACAGAAACATACTGCGTTAAATGTGCAGAAACGCACAGAAATATACTGCATTAAATGGCACGTAATGCACGGAAATATACTGTGTTAAATGTGCAGTAACGCACTGAAATTTACTGCATTAAACGCCACTAACACACTGAAATATATTGCGTTAAACATGCACTAATACACTGAAATATACTGCATTAAACGGCACGTAATTCACTGAAATATACTGCATTAAACTGCATGTAATGCACTGAAATATACTGCGTTAAACATGCAGTAACACACTGAAATATACTGCGTTAAATGTGCAGTAACGCACTGAAATATACTTTGTTAAACGTGCACTAACGCACTGAAATATACTGCATTAAACATGCAGTAACACACTGAAATATACTGCGTTAAATGTGCAGTAACGCACTGAAATACACTGTGTTAAACTTGCACTAATACACTGAAATATACTGCGTTAAACGGCATGTAATGCACTGAAATATACTGCGTTAAACGTGCACTAACACACTGAAATGTACTGCATAAACGTGCAGTAAAGCACAGAAATATACTGCGTTAAATGTGCATTAATGAACAGAAATATACTGCATTAAACGATAATAGCGCACTGAAATATACGTGCAGTAATGCACTGAAATATACTGTGTGAAACGCCACTAACACAGTAAAATATATTGCATTAAACATGCAGTAACACTCTGAAATATACTGCGTTAAACGTGCAGTAACGCACTGAAATATACTGCGTAAACATGCAGTAAAGCGCTGAAATATATTGCATTAAATGTGCAGTAAAGCGCTGAAATATATTGCATTAAATGTGCAGTAACGCACTGAAATATACTGCATTAAACGTGCAATAATGCACTGAAATATACTACAGTAAACGGCACTAATGTACTGAAATATATTGCGTTAAATGTGCAGTAACGCACTGAAATACACTGTGTTAAATGTGCACTAATACACTGAAATATACTGCGTTAAATGGCACGTAACGCACTGAAATATACTGCGTTAAACGTGCACTAACACACTGAAATATACTGCGTTAAACGTGCAGTAAAGCACAGAAAAATACTGCGGTAAATGTGCATTAATGAACAGAAATATACTGCGTTAAACGACACTAGCGCTTTGAAATATACTGCTTTAAACATGCACTAATGCACTGAAATATATTGCGTTAAACGTGCAGTAACTCACAGAAATATACGGCAATAAAAGTGCAGTAATGCACTGAAATATACTGCGTGAAACGCCACTAACACACTAAAATATACTGCATTAAACATGCAGTAACACACTGAAATATACTGTGTTAAACATGCAGTAACGCACTGAAATATACTGTGTTAAACGTGCACTAGTAAAGCATTGTAATATACTGTGTTAAACGTGCACTAATGCACTGAAATATACTGCGTAAACGTGCAGTAAAGCGCTGAAATATATTGCATTAAATGTGCAGTAACAAACAGAAATATACTGCGTTAAACATGCAGTAACGAACTGTAATATAATGGGTTAAATTGCATTAACACACTGAAATATACTACGTTAAAGGTGCAGTACAGCATTGGCAAAAACTGTGTTAAACATGCAGTAATGCACAGAAATATACTGCGTTAAACGTGCAGTAATGCACTGAATTATACTGCGTTAAACGTGCACTAATACACTGAAATATATTGCGTTAAACGGCACGTAATGCACTGAAATATAATGCGTTCAACGTGCAGTAACACAGAGAAACATAATAAACGTAATACACTGAAATATACTGCAATTAATGCGCAGTAACACACAGAAATGTACTGCGTTAAATGTGCAGTAATGCACTGAAATATACTGCGTTAAACGCCACTAACGCACTAAAAAATACTGCGTTAAACATGCAGTAACACATTGAAATATACTGCGTTAAACGTTCAGTAACACACTGAAATATACTGTGTTAGACAGAAAGGGACATTTTCATGTTAAGTTGTGGGATGAATTTGGGGTCAGGCACTACAACTAGTAAAGTCAAGAAACAGAGTAATGAGAGTTAAAACAGAATACTTTATATGTTGTCAGAGAGGGAAGATGGGATAAGCACTATGGCTGCCTGTCTGATCATAGAAGCTAGATATAAAGGATATCTGAACAAAATAAGGAAAGCAGAATTTAAGCAGGGAAATATTAAAGAGTTAAAAGAAAGTGAGAGAATGATATTCATGTGTTGTGTACAAATGGGAAAAATGTAAGCGATTTAAGAGATATATTTGTGTATGTGTGTGAATGCTGGGACCTTTAGTTCTATCCCTTGTGTGTGTCATATACGCAGATGTGAACCCCTCCTTTGTGCTCTCATGAAAGAATGTGGCTGGGATGAGAGGTCAGTGATAAGCTGGAAGGACACCATGCCAATTCCAGTTTTTTAGACAAAACATTTATAACAAAATGTGCCGGGTTAACGAATCTAATGATAAACAATGTGATCACAATTATTTTTTTAATCTGTTTTCCAAACATGGTAAAATGAAGGTTACAATACACAAATTGAATATCTTTTGATAGTGGAAACAGTGCATTTAAAAAAGGGAAATTAAGTAAAATTAAGTAATAATGAGTATTAATTTCTAATATGAGTTTAACAATTTTATTAATAATATAGATATATACCGTATTTATCGGCGTATTACACGCACAGGCGTATAACACGCACATTCATTTTAAGAGGGAAGTTTCAGGAAAAAAACTTAAATTTTAAATAAGGAATGCCCAACTGCAGCCTCACAAGTGCCACCAATGCAGCCTCATCAGTCCACATCAATGCAGCCTTACCATTGCCATCAATGCAGCAGCCTCACCATTGCCATCAATGCAGCAGCCTCACTATTGTCATCAATGCAGCAGCCTCACAATTGCCATCAATGCAGCCTGATCGATGCCCATCTGCAGCCTAGAGGGGACAGGGAGGGTGGCGGGACGAGCACCGACAGATTACATTCAGTGAGAATCTCCTATGATAGACAGAACAGTGGTCCAATGGCGTCCCAGGAGACGGGACTTCCTATTATAGAGGCTGCCAAGTAAACAGGAGATTCTCACTTTATTTAATCTGACGGCGCTCGTCCCGACCCCTTC
Organism: Aquarana catesbeiana; assembly: GCF_042186555.1. Lineage (NCBI taxonomy): Eukaryota > Metazoa > Chordata > Amphibia > Anura > Ranidae > Aquarana > Aquarana catesbeiana. The sequence continues at coordinate 22,621,478 of NC_133324.1, forward strand.
CCTGTCCCCTCCGAGGCAGCTCAAATTTAAGTATTGGCGTATAACACGCACGCACTATTTGCACCCAATTTTCATGGTGAAAAAGTGAGTGTTATACGCCAATAAATACAGTATTTAAACTGGTTTATGCAAGCTTTGGTTGGAAATGAAATCCAGGTTATTGGAGAAATTTGTAATGAATGGGATTAGTTTAGATTAAGATAACAATTTTGTAATTTTACATTTATACAATAAGCCCTTATTGAGAGAAAAAAAAGATTAAGATGAGGTTGTTATTTGGAATAAAGCTGCCATAATATTTAACAAAGTCAAGATGGATGGGATACATAAGACATTTTTCTATAAAAATGAAATTTTAAGGTTTTTGATAATAACTTGATGAGTAGTCCATGATAAAATTTAAAATAACAGACCCATCACATCAAGTCCACACACCCTGTTAGGATAGATGCCACCTGCAGCCAGTTGTGTTTTAGTTTTTGATGCTTTCTGGTCCATCATACAGATTGGACAGATTGGTCCTTTTGTTTTTATTTATTTTTATTTTTGAAATCCAAAGCAGAATGTGTGGATTGTGTAATGATGTGCCCCTTTTCCTTGTAAGTGCAGTGGTATAAGCAGAAGAATATTTTGGATTTATGGACATCTCTGCATGACTGCAGGGTATTGTTATCATTTATTATAATATTGCCAGGAAAAAGTTGTCTTTTTTAAACATGAAACTGGAGTTCTTACACAAACAGCGTGATAGAAAACAAGCCATTGTAATATATTTATACATGCTGGACCCAGTAATGAAGGGTTCATCCGATATATCAGAGCTGTAGCTTTATGCAAAGGTGCATAGACAAAGTTACAGACATTATTTTGGTCAAATATAAAATTTTTAAAGGTCCCACATTCTGCGCAGCAAATATACAGCTAACTAAATGTTTGTCTAATGAAAGGTTTAAAAGTTTGTTTATGGTTTATGAGTTTATGAGTTTATGAGGTTTATGAGTTTGTTTATGTACAAATCTAACAATGAAAAAAGTGTTATCAGAAGTAGTTTGTAAGTACAGAGTGCAAAATCTACAGAGAGTAACAGAGGAAATCATTTTTATAGGAGAGTCCTTACTAGAAGTTTTGAGGTTTTGTTTTTACACTCCCTACTGTCTACAATGTAGCGGACAAAGTAGAGTAAGAAACTAGAAAACATTTGCCTGAATGATTTCTTATATTTTATCAAGTCCATAAGGGGGATGTTGGACTCTCTCCCTATGGGATTTGGTTTGGGAGTGTGTTACTCACTTGCTTATATTTTGTCTCAGCAGCTGAAATCCTCCATTTGGATCTCACAGAGAATGTTGCTGATCTTTTAAGGTTTTTGACAAACTCATTTATGTTTTTTCTCCCCAATTCCAGATCCTAAAAGTTTGGAAGGATCTAAAACTAAAGCCAGGTGACTTGTGGATTGTTAAGAGACATTTATATATAAGGAAATGTTTGGAGACTCAATACAGCATGTATTTCATGTACAGTTTTGCAAAACTTGAAGGAAAAGTCACCTGGATCCACACCAGACACTGCAAAAATTACTAAATTAAAGAAATCTCTGTGTTTGATTTGTTTCCCACTTGTGATCACAGTCTAGGGTACTTTTTGATTCAATTACTTTAATTGTAAGGGATATGTATATTTGAAAAGTAGTTTAGCCATGTTGAAGTCATATTTTGTCTTTGTACGTCTTCCATTTTATGTACAATTGTCTGTGTTTACATATGCTGATAAGTCAGCATGCCAACAATTCAGCTAGAAGGCCATTCTGGCCACAGGAGTGTACAGCCAGTACTCTGTAAATATGTCTTATCAATCATTTGTCTTTCACAATGAAAAGTCAATTTGTAATGAAAAAGCCGCTCAGCTATTATTTTCTCCAAAATGGAGTTTTTGCCTCTTTGGCCAGGACTACCTCCACCTAAGCGTGTGGAGATTCCAGGTTAAAGGTGATAGCAGGTATGGTTAGTGATCAAAATATTGATCAAAAGAGGGAAGACTGTAATGGAAATTTGTAAGTTCTGTATATAATTGTACTCTATTTTGTATGTATTGCACTCTGCCCTCACTGTGCACACGGCACTAATAATGTTTTCAGTACATGTTTACATTCTTTCGAGTCCTGATTAGAATTAGTCTGCCTATGTTACGCCCCTTGTTACAATAAACGTACAATTGTAATGTTAATGCGATACCTACATAATCATGTGTATAAAAACCTTCAATTGCGTCATAATAAAACAGAACAGTTATTTGGAAAGATGCTGAGTGTATCTTTTGTTTCTGTTCTCTACTGCAGTAGTTATTATTAATTTGGAACCACTAATCAATATGAGGATAGGAGTTGCCTATCATCAAAACGTCCAACTCAATTGCATACAGCAATCATGACAGCGTCCAATCATGGCTCTGACAGTTTTACAATGTGCCCTGATTGGGCAAAGCTTTTATTGCTTCAGCCAATCAGGGCTTCCAATACACTGTGCGGTGACGCAGTGCATTGTGGTCGTTCAGCGGGCTGAACAAACGGTAATTCGGTTGTGTTCATCAAATGGGTGAACAGCCAATGCTTGGGCCTGAACCATTCACCCTTCCCTAATTTTAATGACTGAGCTTCAATGGCCTCCATTAGTGTGGAATGAGGGATGCAGGTCAACAATATATGTCTACTAGTATGATTTCCTTATAGCAAAGCACTGTTCTGTAGATGTTGAGTTGCTAAAGAATAGTTCCAAGGATGTGATAGAGCCACTCCACCGCTATCCTTTGGCAGTTGTAACAAACAAAGGCGTATCCTATTCCTAGCTTGACCCTTTTTTCCACACTAAGTCCCTGAACAGAGTGTCTAATTTCCTAAACCATGCCCCCGCTATCCATATTGTATAATTATGAAGTATATAAAGAAGCTGGTGCAGCCTCATTATTTTTATTGAGGTACAGCAGCCCATCACCGATAACAGTAGACAACACCACATTTTACGCTTTTATCTAAATTCCCCCAACAAGGGTGCTAAATTTTATCACAAATATATCTTAGGATCCACCATTGGATATACTCCCAAATATTTAAACCATCTATATACCTGGAACTAGTAGGCACAGACTCCACTATGGGTTCCACTGGTAGAAGGGAAGATTTGTGCCAATGAATAGAAAGTCCAGAGAAGGAACCAAAATCCTTTATTATATCTATTGCTGCTATTACCTACTGACCAATATCTCCCACACATCGGAGAATATCGTCAGCTTTTAGTGCAATTTTTTCCTTGTGTCCCCCTTGCTGAAAGTCCCAGACTTCTCTTGCAGTATGAACAGCTATACAGTAGTTAATCGCTTTATTGCCAGGGTAAAAAAGCAGGGGTGGCAATATACACCCCGGCCCCATCCCCCTTTCTAGAACAAAAAAGTCTGAAAGTCAGTTGTTAATATTCATTCCTGCTTCGGGAGCACCATAGAGAAACCTTATCCAATTTATGAAAGAGGGGCAAATACTTACCTATTCCCATGCTGTTGTGGTACAGTCATGTGATCTCCCCTGTGTCAGCCAGCGCTGGCTACAGAGGAATGGAGCGAGGGATCTGACAACTGATGGAGTCCCTGAGTGGTGACATCACCCATAGGATTACTATGGGGCATTCATTGTTGGTGCTCCTCTCGCCTGAATTTGGCCTTTGGATGACACAGGGAACGATCACGTGACCGAACCTGGAGTGGTGGGAAAATAGCTAAGTACAGTATCTCTCAAAAGTGAGTACACCCCTCACATTTTTGTAAATATTTTATTATATCTTTTCATGTGACAACACTGAAGAAATGACACTTTGATGCAATGTAAAGTAGTGAGTGTACAGCTTGTATAACAGTGTAAACTTGCTGTCCCCTCAAAATAACTTAACACACAACCATTAATGTCTAAACTGCTGGCAACAAAAGTGAGTACACCCCTAAGTGAAAATGTCCAAATTGTGCCCAATTAGCCATTTTTCCTCCCCGGTGTCATGTGACACATTAGTGTTACAAGGTCACAGGTGTGAATGGGGTGCAGGTGTATTCAATTTGGTGTTATCGCTCTCACTGTCTCATAATGGCCATTGGAAGTTCAACATGGCACCTCCTGGCAAAAAAATAAATGTTGCTCTCCATAAAGATGGCCAAGGCTATAAGAAGATTGCCCAGACCCTGAAACTGAGCTGCAGCATAGCGGCCAAGACCATACAGTGGTTTAACATGGAAGGTTTCACTCAGAACAGGCCTCGTCATGGTCGACCAAAGAAGTTGAGTGCACGTGTTCAGCGTCATATCCAGAGGTTGTCTTGGGGAAATAGACATATGAGTGCTGCCAGCATTGCTGCAGAGGTTGAAGGGGTGGGGGGGTCAGTCTTTCAGTGCTCAGACCATACGCCGCACACTGCATCAAATTGGTCCGCATGGCTGTTGTCTCAGAAGAAAGCCTCTTCTAAAGATCATGCACAAGAAAGCCCGCAAACAGTTTGTTGAAGACAAACAGACTAAGGACATGGATTACTGGAACCATATCCTGTGGTCTGATGAGACCAATATAAACTTATTTGGTTCAGATGGTGTCAAGCATGTCTGGCGGAAACCAGGTGAGGAGTACAAAGACAAGTGTGTCTTGCCTACAGTCAAGCATGGTGGTGGGGGTGTCATGGTCTGGGGCTGCATGAGTGCTGCCGGCACTGGGGAGCTACAGTTCATTGAGGGAACCATGAATGCCAACATGTACTGTGACATACTGAAGCAGAGCATGATCCCTCCCTTCAGAGACTGAGCTGCAGGGAAGTATTCCAACATGATAATGACCCCAAACACACATCCAAGATGACCACTGCCTTGCTAAAGAAGCTAAGGGTAAAGGTGATGGACCGGCCAAGCATGTCTCCAGACCTAAACCCTATTGAGCATCTGTGGGGCATCCTCAAATGGAAGGTGGAGGTCTCTAACATCCACCAGCTCTGTGATGTCATCATGGAAAAGTGGAAAAGGACTCCAGTGGCAACCTGTGAAGCTCTGGTGAACTCCATGCCCAAGAGGGTTAAGGCAGTGCTGGAAAATAATGGTGACCACGCAAAATATTGCCACTTTGGCCCCAATTTGGACATTTTCACTTAGGGGTGTACTCACTTTTGTTGCCAGCGGTTTAGACATTAATGGCTGTGTGTTGAGTTATTTTAAGAGGACAGCAAATTTACACTGTTATACAAGCTGTACACTCACTACTGTACATTATAGCAAAGTGTCATTTCTTCAGTGTTGTCACATGAAAATATATAATAAAATATTTACAAAAATGTGAGGGGTGTACTCACTTTTGTGAGATACTGTATATGCATTTCTCTCTTATTATGTTAATTGGTATCGGTGTTAGAAGAGATGGGGAGCCATTTTAGGATTAATTAGTGATAGCTTGGACTTCTACTTAAATAATTTGGAGGGGAGTCCTCATACTTTTGACCTTGAAAATTATGAAAGGTTTGAAAAGTGTCTCTGACCACTACACACAAATAATAATCAAATCTCTATACATTTATTTTTTGTGTCTTTATTTTAATAGGTATTCTTCTAGAAAAATTCTAAAACAAAATACTATTTCTTACATTGTGTCAAAAATTCTCTAGCAATTGGATTTTTAATCTGTAGTTATCTTTTATCCATATTTATTCCTTACCCTAATATATAAAAAAGTATATCATAATGATGATGATGATAATTGTAGCAATATGACTGAACTTATTTAGTCTGGGCTACAGCATTATACATGGTTCAGTGTATGGTATATTTAGAGCAATCTCTTCCCCAGCATTGTTTCCCTTGTGTTCAGTTCAGGCTTTAATACCAAAATGAACAATTTTGGAGAAAACATACACAATAATATTCCAGCACTGGAGGTCAGTATGGCGAATATCTCCACAGCCACCATGTATTTCCCTCTGGTGCTCAGAGAGGCCGGGATCATGGCAATCCAGACACTGCAGAACACCAGCATGCTGAAGGTGATGTACTTGGCCTGATTAAAGTTGTCAGAAACCCCATATAACCCAACATAAAGAAGAACCCAATAACTGACCCTTCACCTTCATTACACTGAATGGTGATCTTCCCAGGATAGGAGTCCATGTCATTCTCCTGAAATGGTGGAGAGATGGACAACTAAAGAGCACCGTTTATAACCTGAATGGATAAGCAGAATAACATGACAGTATTGGAAAGTTTCTCTCCCACCCATTTCCTACAGGCGCTTCCAGGTCTGGTGGCTTTAAAAGCAATGGAGACCATGATGGTTTTGGCCAGGATAGAAGACACTGATATGGTGAAGGATGGCCAAGGAACAGGAACACAGAAAGGAAACTCATCATGAGGGAGAAAAGCAGAATGACGCTGAGGATCCGGTTATTGGCTCTCACTATGGGAGTGCTCCGAAACAAAAAAAAGTCCAAGTATAAAAAGAGACGCTGAAGAAAACATGACAGAAGATAAAGTAAAACATAAAACCAGAATATCCTCCTTGTATGATAAATAGTCATTGAGCTTCTCAATACAAATATTTTTAGCTTTGTTAGGCCATTCATTTTTAGGACATTTCTTGCAGTTTTCACTGTCTGTAGAGTAAAAATAAGTAAAAATAACAGTAAGTATAGTATACTAAGAATACAGGTTTTTAACATGGCAGTGCATTTTATCAATAATTTCCTTCATTTTCCAAGTTGTTGATGTAATATGAATATGAAATAAATGTCAGGCAAAAGAAAATGTATTGGGGTTGATTTACTAAAGGCAAATATGCTGTTCATGTTGAGAGGGAATATTCCCTTATCTACAACATAAATAAATGTGGTGAAAATTTACATCGCAAAGATTATCCAATCACAAGCAAGATGCACTTAAATAAGAAACAGTATTTTTGCTTGTGTGTGATTGGATGATGGGTGTCAGCAAGCTTCACTTTATTCGCTAAACTAAGGGAAAATACCCTTGCAAAATGAACAGCCTATTTGCCTTTAGAAAAGTAAACCCCATCACTGGAGCTCCTGGAAGCATGGAAGGAAGAAGAATGCAGCACAGTTTACTAAAAAAATTACTTTAAAGGTTTTCATGTTTTAATAACATACTGGAGTTTATAGTTAAACCCAACTCCAAGACTATATTTCAAACCCAAATAACTGCTTGTTTGAAAAAAAAAAAAAAAACTATTCATGAGTCAGGTTTACTTACCTGGAGTCCACAGTCATAGGACAACCCTGCTCTCTTCTTCTGTTTTTTTTGTTGACCTTCTTCGGATGTCCACATCACTGCCCAAATATATGTCACCATCGGAATTAGTTGTGTGCTTTTTTTTTTCAGAGAACAAATAAGTAGGGATATGTCTGGTAATAGTTGTAGACTTGTATGGTCCTAAACCATGGCACATATCCCCCCATGCTATTTTTTTTTTACACACCCACTATCCATAGTGCAGTCACAGTGCTTTGCTTGTGCATTCTAGGGGGCATGTAAGACCAAGAAAAAAATGCTGTGATATAGTTTCCCACCGGTAATGTCCTCACCATGAAAGCCAGAACAAAACTTACAGCTGCCAGAAACCCCATATAACCCAACATAAAGTAGAACCCGATAACTGACCCTTCATTACACTGAATGATGATCTTCCCAGGATAGGAGTCCATGTCATACTCCTGAAATGGTGGAGAGATGGACAACCAGAGAATGCAATTCATAACCTGAATGAATGAGCAGAATAACACGACTGTATTGGGAGGTTTGACTCCCACCCATTTTTTACAAGAGCTTCCAGGTCTGGTGGCTTTGAAAGCAATGAAGACCATGATGGTTTTTGCTAGGATAGAAGATGCTGAGATGGTGAAGGGAATTCCAAAAGTGACTTGTTGCAGCATACAGGTAATATCCACAGGACGGCCAAGGAACAGGAATACAGAAAGGAAGCTCAGTATGAGGGAGAAGAGCAGAATGAAGCTGAGGTTCCGGTTATTGGCTTTGACTATGGGAGTCCTTCGAAACCAAAAAAATAGTACAAGTATAAAGAGAGATGTTGTAGCAAATATGACTGAAGTTATAGAAAAAAATATAACTAGAATGTCCTCCTCATATGATAAATACTCATTGACCTTGTCAATACAAATATTTTTAGCTTTGTTGGGCCATTCATTTTCAGGACACTTCTTGCAGACTTCACTGTCTGTAGTGTAAAAATAAGTGAAAATAACATTAGGCATGGTATACCGAGAATGCAACTATTTGACAGCTTTGGCCTCTTCAGTGTAATCATTTTCCTGACCATCACTTTTAGATAAGTGTTGGAGGCTTTATCAGACAGACAGTAGGAGGAAGCTGATTCCCGTTGCTTGCTTTCGGAAGCCTCCAACACTCCCAGAAGGGTCAGAGGTAGAACAAAAGTACAGCAATCTTTTCCCAAAAAACGTCAGAAAGGCTTCATCAGTAATCATTAATGCATACAATTTAGGGAGATGTTCAGCCTGCAAAGTGTAAAGTGGCTACAGAATCACTTTAACCGCTTCAGCCCCGGAAAATATTACCCCCTTCCTGACCAGAGCACTTTTTGCGATTCAGCACTGCGTCGCTTTAACTGACAATTGCGCGGTCGTGCAACGTTGTACTCAAACAAAATTGACGTCCTTTTTTCCCACAATTAGTGCTTTCTTTTGGTTTTATTTAATCTTCTCTGCGGTTTTTATTTTTTGCGCTATAAACAAAAAAAGAGCAACAATTTTGAAAAAAACACAATATTTTGTACTTTTTGCTATAATAATTATCCCCATTTTTTTTTAAAAAAGCTAATTTTTCCTCAGTTTAGGCCGATATGTATTCTTCTACAAATCTTTGGTAAAAAAATCGCAATAAGCGTATATTGATTGGTTTGCGCAAAAGTTATAGTGTCTACAAAATAGGGGATAGATTTATAGCATTTTTATTATTATTTTTTTTTTACTAGTAATGGCGACGATTTGCAATTTTTATCATGATTGCGACATTATGGTGGACACATCGGACAATTTTGAAACATTTTTGGGACCATTGGCATTAATACAGCGATCAGTGCTATAAAAATGCATTGATTACTGTAAAAATGTGACTGGCAGTGAAGGGGTTAACACTAGAGGGCGATGAAGGGGTTAATTGTGTTCCCTGTTTGTGTTTCTACTCTGTATGAACAGACGATCTGTCACTTCTCCCCTTAGAGAACTGGGATCTCTGTGTTTACACACAGAGATCCCAGTTCTCGCCGTGTTACAAGCGATAGTGGGAGCCTGGCGGTCATCGAGCCAGCCGGGCACTCACATCGGCTCCTGGGGAGAGCAGCGCGCTCCCCTAGTGGCCGCCTTAGGAACTGACGTAACATGACGCGATTCGCGCACACTTCTCCCCTTAGAGAACTGGGATCTCTGTGTTTACACACAGAGATCCCGGTTCTCGCCATGTTACGAGCGATCGCGGGAGCCTGGCAGTTATCGAGACTGCCGGGCACTTGCATCGGCTCCTGGGGAGAGCAGCGGGCACGCACACCCTTGTGGCCACCTTAGGAACAGACGTAGCATGATGGCAATTCGCGCAGCCGAGCCATGTTGCCGCAGTACAACTGCGGCGGCTGGTCGGCAAGCGGTTAAAGGACTTTAAAAGTTTTCACTTTCTAATCCACTATCAGAGTTTCTATTTAAAAAGAAAAAAAAAAAGCTTACCAGAATGGTTCGATATTTCTCCTTCTGAACATGGAGCACAATTATAACAACATGGGTGATTGGTGATGGGTGATTCTTCTCTTACAGATTTTCTGAACCCTGGAAGACATTCCTCGGAGCATCGACCCCTTGGGACCTAAGATAATATAGAAGGATATGATCTATTCAAGAGAAAAACTACAGATATAATAGTATAAGTAAGCAAAGTTTCTGGTGTGTACAATGATGTAGAATACATACCTTGGTGGAAAAACATGGACCATTCCAGAAGGTGGCCCTTCATTAGTCTGGATACTAAAAAATATGCCCCAAACCAGAAGACAGAAATAGACATCTAGGAGTACTAGCAGAATCCTTGCATTAAAAAGGTTACAGCAACAAAACTATCAGTACAAGCATAAACCCCGCCTTAAGAGTCCAAAGAATAAATCTCCTACACTACAAACAGAAGAAAACAAATAGCTGTTTACCTCTAGTAATCACATAGAATCCAGCACTAGAAGGGATGAGAAAGATAATGAAATAGATGAAACCTATCATAACAAAGGACAGAACCCTGAAAGGAATATTCCCACAACCCCCAGTGCTGACCTTCAGGCAACCACCCAACCTCAGACATAAATTAAGCAGCAGGAAGCTTCATTATGAGGACAGGAACTCAAAAAAGGGAACAAAAACCTTGCAACAATAAACGCTTTAAACTGTGCATCTACATATACGTATTAAACATTGTCATACAAACAAAAGGAACCTTCAGTATTACAGGATCATACAGATGGCCTCCAGTAATGGGATGTACTTCATTCAATGCAGCAACTGCAAGCATGGATCATACATTGGTGAGACAGGACAGAAGTTACAAAAACAGAATGAATGTTTGTAGACACTGTGACGGAATCGTCCCCCAAACTCTTCTTGAGTGCTTCCATCATATACCACTTCCTCCAGTCTGAAGATAGATATCAGATATTATAGCTGCATATTGCAACCAAGAACGAGGTAGGACTTGTTTGGCTGCAAAGCTGGAACACGTTTATTTGAACAAACTAACACATAATATATACAGCACAGGAGGACATCTCCCTCCTGATCATATTACCCTAACAATACAAAGTGTACACAGGAATATAATTAGAACAACCAACATACTGTATACTATAAACACTACGTGGATGAGTCAGAGGTTTCATTCTAGGTGAGACTTGCAAACCTCTACAATACTGAATACAGTGTACTGGACAATACACATTATTACAAGTATAAACACAACCCACAATGTTTTTTTTTTAACAGAAAATTTTTATTGAACAAATCAGCATTACAATACAAGAGAAGTTAGTACATTCAATGCCGTAAGAATAATGACAGTAAGATCGGCCTTCAACCGATAACCACTATTTATCAGATATTCCAGTTGTGCAAGTGACAGAAGTTTCAACCCACAATGGTTTGCTTAGCAGATAGACAAGAGGTAAGTTAATTAGCACAATTAACAATGGGTGAAAGACCCTTAGGAGACACACTAGACCTACTTGCAACAAACACATTATAGCAGGCAACCCCAGACAGGTGGCTTGCTGATGACATCAACATCAGCTATGAGTCCCATAGTCTGGAGCAGTCCTTGATGTAAATGTGGAATCTAGGCCCTTAACATGGACCCCAGGCTTTGAGTCTCAGAGTCTGTGTGTCTTGGGGAGACATGGAGTTGAATCCAAAGTAATAAGACCACTCCACGGATCCCCCAGGCATACAACTTCCAAAGAGTACTGTTACCTTAAATGCCAGGGCCCATAGTCAATGGGTAGAAGGCTTGCTCCCAGTCCTCTCCAAATGCCCCATGTCCTGGCTAGGTCTGTCACACTTCTCCCCATCAAAAGTCGACTAACAAGGTCCCAGACCTCCATTTGGTATGGACATGCGTTAATCGGGCAGAGTTAACTCACATCAGTCTGCAGTTAGATTGCCTGATCTCCAATCTTGGCTGCAAGGAATAGTGCAGAGAATAGTTAACGTCAGTAAGTGTGGGGCAGAGGTCATTGATTCTCTGTCCGACTGCCAGCACATCAGCTGGGTGGTTTGTAACATTCCGGGGCTCGGTCTGCTGCTGGGGAGAGGGGCTAATCGCACCAGCTTCCTGAAGCTGTGGTTGCACTGTAGGTGCTAGGCAGAGGCCAGCGGCGCTCTGCCCTGTTGCCTGCGATTCAGCTGCACTACTGCAGCTTGTTGCTGGAGAGAGGGGTTGACTGCCCTGACTCCCTGGAGCTTCACAGTTGTTGCCAGTGCTGGGCAGAGGTTGGTAGCACTCTGCCCTGTTGCCAGCACTTCTGCTGGGGACTCCACATCATCCGCTTTGGCTAACTGTAGGGGTGGGAGGCTGGCTTCCTCCACTCCTAGACTGTGGATCTGCTGCAGGGGAGGAAGGATGACCTCCATCTCTCCCAAACTGTGTATCCACCGTTGGGGAGATAAGCTGGTTACTTCCTCTTAGGTTCCCTCATCTGACTGCTGGGATGAAATTTCTCTGTCACTGTCTCCCAGGTGCAGGAAATCCTGGCTAGGGAGTGAAGAAAATTTCTGTCTGACTGTTGAAAAGGGAGGACGGCAACCTCTTCTCCCTTCTCCCCCTGAATCCTGATCTGCTGCTGGGAAGTGACTGTCGCTTTCTCACCCTGGGCCTCCAGAACTGCTGCAGGTGTGGGGCAGAGGTCTTGGACCCTCTGTCCGGTTGCCAGTGCTTCAGCTGGAAAAGTTTCTTGTAACTCCAGAGATGCTGCTGGCAGGAAATCCCATGTCCCTGTCAGTGTTGTGGGAGAAAGGCTGACTGCTACTTCTCTCAGGAAGGCTGAATCTGTTGTTGGTGCTGGGCAGAGCTCAGTGATGTTCTGCCTGATGCCAGCTCTTCTGCTGGAGGCTCACCTAGTTGTTCTTCCTCAGCAGAAAAGTCGATTACATCACTAGTCTCTGGAATTGCTGAAAATCCAGGGCATGGTTTGTCGGCACTTGGGCCCAGTGCCAACACTTTGGCAGGTGACTGAAAATCCATAACATCCTTAGATGAAAAGTCAATTAAATTCATACATTCTGTGATCTGTGGCTGAAGAGATGAGCTGACTGCTTCATCTCCTGTACCCTTATCCGGCTGCTGGACAGATGCATTCCTCCATTCAAGATTGTCCCATGCAGAAACAGGATCCTCAAGGTCAGTCAGTACTTGCTGCATCCACCATAAGACCTCCGCAGCTATAGCTGCGGGCAGAGATGGGTAAAGCACCCTGTTACTGTGCCACGTTGCCGACTCTTCAGCCGGGATTTCAGGGTTGTCAGCTGGTATTTCCTGATAGTTCCAGGCAAGGGAGCCCAGACTTGCTGCTGAGCAGGATCTGTTGGCAATCTCCAGCTCCCATTCCTCAGTGGCTAGAAACTCCAAATCTTCCAGTGCCCACAGAAATTCCGAGACATTCGGCATCCGTTCTCTGTATTCAAAGATTTCCTCCAAACGTCACTCCAAATCGCTCCCAAAGTTAGGGTCCTCAGACAGCCTCTCTATTAACAGCCCCATACCGCCATAACCAAAGCCTTCTGTTGGGGTGTCATCCACTGTTCACAGGCACACTTGGGCTACATACCAGCTGAGGGTTCTGTAGCTCTTGTCCAACCGCATCTCCCTGGTTAATTCAGCTTTCCTTTCTTTGTGTGGTTGTTTCCCCAAACTCACCATTTGCACTTCGTACTGTGACCAGTACCTTTCCTGGAAGGAGGAGAGAATTTTTCCCTGGTGTCGCTGCTCACTGGTTAGCGCTTTCTTGCAGAGTTCCAGCAGACAGAATCATACCATTCTAGTAGGGCCTTCTGTGACACTGGTGCTCTGTGCTGTATCCGCATCTCTCACAACCTCCTTCCAAATTCCTCTTACATGACGGCTGGTATCTGTATCTCTCCTCTCCTGCTATCTCCTTGGATCCAGGTGGAGATTTGAAAGTCCCAGACTGCAGGAAGCATCCCACTGCTTGCCACCAATGTAACGGAATCATCCCCCACACTCCGCTTGAGTGCATCCATCATATACCACTTTCTCCAGTCTAAAGATAGATATCAGACATTATAGCTATGTATTGAAACCAAGAACAAGGCAGGACTCGTTTGGCTGCCAAGCTGGAACACGTTTATTGAACAAACTAACACATAATATATACACCACAGCAGGACATCCCCCTCCTGATCATATTACCCTAACAAGACGAACTGTACACAGGAATATTAGAACAACAGATATATACTATAAACATTACATTAATTAGCCACCTGGATGACTCAGAGGTTTAATTCCAGGTCAGACTTGCCAACTTCTACAATACTGAATACAGTGTACTGGACAATACACATTATTACAGATATAAACACAACCCACAATCGTTTGCTTAGCAGACAGACAAAAGGTGAGTTTATTAGCACAATTAACAATGGGTGAAAGATCCTTAGGCACACTAGACCTACTTGCAATAAACAGATTATAGCAGGCAACCCCCAGACAGGTGGCTTGCTGCTGAGATCAACATCAGCTATGAGTCCCACAGTGTGGAGCAGTTCTTGCTGGAAATGTGGCATCTAGGCTCTTAACATGGACCCCGGGCTTATAGTCCCAGAGTCTGTGTGTCTTGGGGAGACATAGACTTGAATCCAAAGTAATAAGACCACTCCATGGATCCCCCAGGCATACACCTTCCAAAGAGTAGTGTCACCTTAAATGTCAAGCCAATAGTCAGTGGGTAAGAGGCTTGCTCCCAGTCCTCTCCAAAAGCCCCTGTCCCGGCTAGGTCTGTCACAGACACAATAAAAGAACATAAAGAAGAGGATTACTGTTCAGCTGTGGAACATCATTTCCCACAATCAGACCATTCTACGGAAGACCTGGAAGTTTTGGTTCCTAAAGGGACTTTTTAAAAAATACACATGAAATGAAAACCTTTAAACTGTGAATAATAATTCCGTATGAAGAAAAGGTAATGGTCTGAATGTGGAGCACAGTATTTTAAATCACTCATCTTTGTGATTTTTCCACTGCTCCTCTGTACTGCTTGGATATTAGAAGAAGGGAGGGATTCTCCCAATAGCTTGAAAATGTAACTGCAAAAAAACAAAAAACAAATGTACTCAACTGTGTTGTTGCAAGTGCACTAATATGGCTACGATGTCCTTCACCTTCTCTTCCCATAAAACACTTTTCAAGCCCTTCCTGCACCTCCCTCTCTATCCCTCTCTTTGTTTGAAGTTCACTGTATTCCTCTCTTTTCTCCAGTTTCTCTGCACTGTGATTTATTTGCCTCTGCACCTGGTGTCACTCTTTCTCAATTAATTTTCTGCCCAGCTACCTTATTTTGTTTTCTTTGAAATGCCCAATATCATTATTGGTGACTTTAACATCCCTAATAATGTTTATACCCCAGCTACTTCCCAACTCCTCAACCTGACCTCTTCCTTTGGACTAAAGCAATAGACACACTTTTGCACTCCATGCAACTTCCCAAACACCCATTTACCTCTCTCTGGCCATAATCTTATCAGTTTCTTACTCTCCACATATTTACCCCCCTATCACTTCTAGAAGCAAACCTGCAGAAATCTTCACCACTTTAGCCCTTCTCTTATCTACAATGCAACATACCACTTTTATAACCCAAATAGGACTTATCAATCCAGAGAGTGCTGGATGTCAGTCCTCTCTAGCCAGACTACCCTGGAACATTTCACCCAACATGGATGAGAACCCCTAAATACTCAACAATGTCTTCAAACTGTCCCTTTTAAAGGGACCACAACTCAGACACTGGGGTAATATCCCTGCCATCCATGACACATTCCTGGTGTCCTGTACACCCCCCATCCCTACTGCCAGCAAACCTATAGAAATCTTCACCACTTTAGCCCTTCTCTTATCTACTCTGCAACCAAATACCTTTTATTACCAAATCGTACCCCTATCCTGCCCTGACCTTGCCAATTCTGTCTACAATAGCTCAGTCTCACCATCTGTGGAAACATTGCCTTCCCCACCACCACACACAGAATTAGTGGTAGTAGCACTACCACCACTAGATGACAAATGTGTGACAGCTTGTTTTAAATTGTCAACAAGTTGGTGGGGATTCTGGTGTTGTTGATCAAATGGTTTCATCATCATATATGGCTCTCTGTGACAAAAGACTGTCCAAGTCCAGAGACAGGAAAGAAGCCCAAAACCAAGATTGCCTTCACCATGCTTCACAGAGGGGGAAAAGTTTTGGTAGTGATAGGCTTTATTTTTTGAAATAGCATTTCATGTTATATCATACTGTCCTTTATTAAATTCATAGAATAGTGCTCTGTGGTCATTATAACCATTTGAAAACGTTAGGAACATTTTTTAAGTTACTTTTAAAGTAGAACTGAAATCAATTTTTTTTTCCATTTTGGATATAGTAAGGGAGGGTTATAACCCCTGTCATATATATTGTTTGCCATTTGTGTCCCATTGTGGAGATTTCCCTTCACTTCCTGTCTCATAGCCAAACAGTAAGTGAGAGGAAATCACTGCAAATTAAAGGAATTCCTTAGGGAACCCCAGGTCACCAGAACTAGTGTCCCAATTGGAAAATTGCCCCTCTATTACTTTTCTGGGGACAACCCAAAAATGTGGGATTTTCTATTACTTTCACTTTCAATGATAATGGTAAACAGGACAGCTGGAAAGGGGGAATCTCCCTAACCGGGGCACAGACAGTAATAAAAACTGACAAGCATTCTAATCCTTCTCCACTCTATCCAAAACTAAAAAAATAAGTTTTTCCTTTGGTTATACTTTAAGACATCTCTACAGGTCTTTTACTGACATCCTGTGTTTTGCTGAGAACCTTGCAGCAAATTTCCTTTATCTTCATTCTATTCATCATCAATGCCTTTAGATATGCCTTTTGTGGCCCTTTTGTCTTCACGTATCTTTACAATTCTTCATCCAAAATGTACAAGGCATAATGCCTTGTAAACACGGCTTGTTGTCGGAAAATCCAACCGTGTGTAGGCTCCATCTGACTTTTTACATCGGAATTTCTGACACACAAAGTTTGAGAGCAGGATCTAAAATTTTCTGACAACAAGCTCTGATTCCAATTGTGTGTAGCTGTAGATCAATTCCGACGCACAAAGTGCCACGCATGCTCAGAATCAAGCAGAGGAGCTGCACTGGCTATTGAAATTCATTTTTCTCAGCTCGTCGTACGTGTTGTACCTCACCGCTGGAGAACCTATATATTCAGGTGGAGTCAGGTGATCAGTGTTCTGTGCCACCTGGGTGGCTGTCTGGGTGTTGTATTGCCTGGCCTGCTAGGCTGGAGTTTGAGCCTATCTTGGGCACATCTGGCTGCTAGGCTGTCTGAGGGCCTGTCCAGAAGCAAGAGAGCAGCGTAAGGTTGGGATTGCGGTTTGCAGTCTAGCCAGTGGTGACAGTTCTGGAGCACCTATCGTGGTCGGAGGTAGAGGGGAAACTATCGCCACTAAGGGACCAACCATCTTATTACCAGGGACCACAGTGAGTGGCTGAAGCAAGTACCGGAGCAGCATTCTCACCAACCAAGGATGGTGAAGAATCGGGGAATTTCAGCGCGTTTCAAGCCAGGGACCCAGCCAGAGGAGGTGATGCTTGCAGAGCAGCCTTGTTAGTCAAGCCAGGGACTGAGCAGGCCAGTGGGGTGAAGCTTGAGAGGTAACTTGAAGCTAGGGACCCAGCAGAGAGGAGGGGGTGATGCTGGAGGAAGATACCACCGTGAAGATTGGAGGAGCTTAATGGATTCAGTGGCAGTGAATCATCTAGTCTAGTGAGAGAGAGACTGGGAGCTCAGTGGGCTGAAGAACTACAAGAAGTGATTGTAGTGGAAGTGTTAAACCTTGTATTAGAAACTGTTAAAGACTGTTGCCATAGGAGACAGCATTCCTATATATGCAGAAGTGGTGTCTTGCTGGATGCCTTTCCCTGCATGGCTGTCTTCCTGTTGAAGTCTCGGAGTCTGCCATTTGATCTTGCAACTACCAAAGGGTGCCCTGGCCCAACCCTCTCTCCCAAAGTTCTGTTAAGAGAAATAAAATCTCTTTTGCATTCAAGAAGTGCCAATGAAACTAACACCTTTGCACCCACTATGCCTCACAACCCCCCATATACAGAAGGATGTCAGCTATCTCTGGCCCGGAGGTTCTCACTAGACCAAAGGAGGCCTGGGACCTTGCTACTGTCTGTACACAGGAGTCAGGGTCCTTCTATAAATGTCTATGTCCCGGTCTGTGGGATGAGGAGGGGGGGTAATAGTAGTAGTCAGTCACATTTGGCTGGATTTGTTCTGTAATGTAGAAGATGTTTTGTAGTTTATCCACTTCTTCAGGTATAATGAGTGATGGGAACATATCCCAGCATTTATATCCACACAGCCAGCACTGACACCATGGAATAAGTCAGGGCAGATGTTGGATGTCTATGAAGAGGATGGGGGGAGGGGGTTAGGATATGTCTGGAGATGGTCTTTAGGGTCAAAACTAGTATGTTTCTTGTATAAGTTCTGGATCAGCTTCCCCGATGTAACTCACCTTGTCTCCTTTCCATGATATTAGCTCTGGTTCTAGTGTAAGTTGCTGACCCTCTAAAAGGGACCCATCAAAGTGGCCCACAAGCATCCAATCAGTGACTTTTGTATCTTTAATTCTTGTAATCCAATTTACAATGTACAGTGGGCTGGGCAGTTCTCCTTTATCATTAAAAATCATGACTCTGCCATTCGGATCCTTGTACTGGACTTCTTTTACATAGCGGGACAGCTTAAAAAATGAGAGAAATGATTATAGGTAACAAATATATCCATTTACAGACCGGAAGATTTGCCCCCTTAATGACCAGGCCATTTTTTGCGATACGGCACTGCGTTGCTTTAACTGACAATTTTGCGTTGCTGCGATGCTGCACAAACAAAATTGACATCCTTTTTTTCCCACAAATACATGAATACTCCAGACTAGGGATGAGCTTCGAGTTCGAGTCGAACTCATGTTCGACTCGAACATTGGCTGTTCGCAAGTTCGCCGAACAGCGAACAATTTGGGGTGTTCGCGGCAAATTCGAATGCCGCGGAACACCCTTTAAAAGTCTATGGGAGAAATCAAAAGTGCTAATTTTAAAGGCTAATATGCAAGTTATTGTCATAAAAAGTGTTTGGGGACCCAGGTCCTGCCCCAGGGGACATGGATCAATGCAAAAAAAAAGTTTTAAAAACGGCCGTTTTTTCAGGAGCAGTGATTTTAATAATGCTTAAAGTCAAACAATAAAAGTGTAATATCCCTTTAAATTTCATACCTGGGGGGTGTCTATAGTATGCCTGTTCATTGATAAAAACGGCATGGGAACGGGGAACCCCGTACCAAAATTAAAAAAAAAAAAATGACGTGGGAGTCCCCCTAAATTCCATACCAGGCCCTTCAGGTCTGATATGGATATTAAGGGGAACCCCGGCCAAAATTTAAAAAAAAAATGACGTGGGGTTCCCCCTAAATTCCATACCAGACCCTTCAGGTCTGGTATGGATTTTAAGGGGAACCCCGCGCCAAAAAAAAAAAAAAAATGGTGTGGGGTCCCCCCAAAAATCCATACCAGACCCTTATCCGAGCACGCAACCTGGCAGGCCGCAGGAAAAGAGGGGGGGACGAGAGTGCGGCCCCCCCCTCCTGAACCGTACCAGGCCACATGCCCTCAACATTGGGAGGGTGCTTTGGGGTAGGCCCCCAAAACACCTTGTCCCCATGTTGATGAGGACAAGGGCCTCATCCCCACAACCCTGGCCGGTGGTTGTGGGGGTCTGCGGGCGGGGGGCTTATCGGAATCTGGAAGCCCCCTTTAACAAGGGGACCCCCAGATCCCGGCCCCCCCCCCGTGTGAAATCCTACCATTTCACTAAAAAACTGTCAAAAATGTTAAAAATGACAAGAGACAGTTTTTGACAATTCCTTTATTTAAATACTTCTTCTTTCTTCTATCTTCCTTCATCTTCTGGTTCTTCTGGCTCTTCTGGTTCTTCCTCCGGCGTTCTCGTCCAGCATCTCCTCCGCGGCGTCTTCTATCTTCTTCTCCTCGGGCCGCTCCACACCCATGGCATGGGGGGAGGCTCCCGCTCTTCTCTTCATCTTCTTCATCTTCTTCTCTTCTTCTTTTCTTCTTTTCTTCTCTTCTTCTCTTCTTCATTTTCTTCTCCGGGCCACTCCGCACCATGCTGGCATGGAGGGAGGCTCCCGCTGTGTGACGGCGCTCCTCGTCTGACAGTTCTTAAATAACGGGGGGCGGGGCCACCCGGTGACCCCGCCCCCCTCTGACGCACGGTGACTTGACGGGACTTCCCTGTGACGTCACGGGGAATGCCACAGGGAAGTCCCGTCATGTCCCGTGCGTCAGAGGGGGGCGGGGTCACCGGGTGGCCCCGCCCCCCATTATTTAAGAACTGTCAGACGAGGAGCGCCGTCACACAGCGGGAGCCTCCCTCCATGCCAGCATGGTGCGGAGCGGCCCGGAGAAGAAAATGAAGAAGAGAAGAAAAGAAGAAGAGAAGAAGATGAAGAAGATGAAGAGAAGAGCGGGAGCCTCCCCCCATGCCATGGGTGCGGAGCGGCCCGAGGAGAAGAAGATAGAAGACGCCGCGGAGGAGATGCTGGACGAGAACGCCGGAGGAAGAACCAGAAGAACCAGAAGAACCAGAAGATGAAGGAAGATAGAAGAAAGAAGAAGTATTTAAATAAAGGAATGGTCAAAAACTGTCTCTTGTCATTTTTAACATTTTTGACAGTTTTTTAGTGAAATGGTAGGGGTACTTTTGTACCCCCTTACCATTTCACACGGGGGGGGCCGGGATCTGGGGGTCCCCTTGTTAAAGGGGGCTTTCAGATTCCGATAAGCCCCCCGCCCGCAGACCCCCACAACCACCGGCCAGGGTTGTGGGGATGAGGCCCTTGTCCTCATCAACATGGGGACAAGGTGTTTTGGGGGGCTACCCCAAAGCACCCTCCCAATGTTGAGGGCATGTGGCCTGGTACGGTTCAGGAGGGGGGGGCCGCACTCTCGTCCCCCCCTCTTTTCCTGCGGCCTGCCAGGTTGCGTGCTCGGATAAGGGTCTGGTATGGAATTTAGGGGGAACCCCACATCATTTTTTTTTTTAAATTTTGGCCGGGGTTCCCCTTAATATCCATACCAGACCTGAAGGGCCTGGTATGGAATTTAGGGGGACTCCCACGTCATTTTTTTTTTTTTAATTTTGGTTCGGGGTTCCCCTTTGGGGAATTCCCATGCCGTTTTTATCAATGAACTTCTATGTGTATTGTCGGCAATGCAATAGCCGCGGGTAGTTTTAAATGGCTTTTTTCCTTCAAAATGTCATTTTGCTGTCAGACTGTTCTAAACACAGGAAAAATGCGCCCCTTTACAGGCATACTATAGACATCCCCCAGCTACGAAATTTAAAGGGATATTACACTTTTATTGTTTGACTTTAAGCATTATTAAAATCACTGCTCCTGAAAAAACGGCCGTTTTTAAAAAAATTTTTTGCATTGATCCATGTCCCCTGGGGCAGGACCCAGGTCCCCAAACACTTTTTATGACAATAACTTGCATATTAGCCTTTAAAATTAGCACTTTTGATTATTCATGTTCGTGTCCCATAGACTTTAATGGTGTTCGCGTGTTCGAACAAACTTTTTTCCTGTTCGCATGTTCTGGTGCGAACCGAACAGGGGGGTGTTCGGCTCATCCCTACTCCAGACAGCTCCTCCTCACCTCCACTCCCATTCTTCTAGAATCTTCTGCAAGTTTCTAGAAGTAGGGTGAGGCTGCCAGCCAAGCATGAAGCAATTTTCCAACAAAAATCCTACTCTAGCACACTAGAGGGAGCTACAATTATTAAACCGCTTCCATTCACATTCACCCAGTACATGGACATAGAGAAACAAACAGCTATTTCTTTTAGCGTAACAAAAGATAGGAATCTGCAACAAAGTTTGGTAAAATTCATGCAATGTACATAGATCACCCAGAGGGGAACGTTTTTTTCTCAACAAAATTGGAGCTACTCTTTAAGAGAGGAGATGATTACAATGTACAAATATATTTAAAAGTAACTTCAGTAACTGTGATAAACTGTTTACTGCAAGGTCCCCGAAGAGGACATGTGGTATGATTTGAGGTTAGAAGAAAGGAGGCTTAAAGGGGTTGTCCTATGCATTAAGGTGAAAAAACCCCTCCCATTTTATTTACCTGAGCCCTGGAACTTCGCCTGGCGGGGGTGCACTGTCCCTCTGCCCGGGGTTCTTGGCTCTTCATTGGATAGATTGATAGCACCGCAGCCATTGGTTCCCGCTGCTGTCAATCAAATCCAATGACGTGGGTGCCGGGGGCGGGGCTGAGTCCTACATTCTGCGGCTATGGACGCTGAATGCTAGACTCAGGAGCGGCGTGCCCGCAAGGTAACCCCCTCGGGAGAGCGCTTCTCCTAGGGGGTAATCTGATGTAGGGAGGGGCCGAGAGAGCTGCAGAGGGACCCCAGAAAAGCAGGTTCACGGCCACTCTGTGCAAAACGAGCTGCACTGTGGAGGTAAGTATGACATGTTAGTTTTTTTTTTTTTTAAATAATAGAAGCTTTACAATCACTTTAATCCTGCTAGAGAAGTAAACATGTGCAATTCCCTTCCCTAGGAAGTGGTACAAGCTGAGATTGCTGACAACTTTAAAAACCTTTTAAATGTCTTCCTCAGAAAGCAGAATATATGGGGCTATGGGAACCTTCAAAGAATAAAAATCACACACGATACACACACACACAGGATGAAATGGATGGACCTGTGTCTTTTTTTCAATCTTTTAAACACTATAAACGATGAGTGTCTTAACATTTGTGCAAGCATAATGAATAATGTCATAATGTTTGTAATATGTGTGTAATGGTATCTTTGTTGCCTTTCACCGGGTGAATGTAAAATTCTCTAACATTTGAGAAATATTTGACCATGGAAGTTACCATTCACCAATAGAGAAAATGGCCTAATGTTATAGGCTAAGAACATTGGACCAGCAGGGTAAATAATATGAGGAAGACCTACGCACTGTGTACAGTCCATGGAGAATCCTGTATGAACAGAAAAACAAATGGATGCTCAGTCAGGATGAGACAATGGTCTGGTATAAACATTGGCTGTTTGGGCATTCAGACAAGTGGCCAAACTCTTGTCCATCCAACCTTCTTTTGGATTGGCGTTGTCAATCTCATATAGAAGCAATATTTCTACAGCTTCTATATATGACAACCTCCTGCTGTCAGTGATTCCTAAGGAAGCATTGTATGCTTGCTCCCGACGCATCCCTAGGAACCAATGACATCACTGGAAATCCCGGCCACATAAGAAAAGGGGTGGGGATAGCAGTGACATCACTGCCCAAATAGGGTCACTGGCTGTATTTAAGCATTTTTCATTTACAAAAAAATAGCCACTGTGATTCTGATAATCCAATCCACCAGCAGACCCCCACATTCATCAACCAGGGTTGTGGGGAAGAGGCCCTTGTTCTTATCAACAAGACATTGCCCCCATGTTGAAGGCATGTGGCCTGGTATGGTTCAGGGGGGAGGTGCCTTCTCATCCCTCCCCTTTCCTGACCCGCCAGGCTGCATGCTCAGAATAAGGGTCTGGTATGGATGTTTAGGGAGACCTCCTATGTTTTTTGTTTTGTTTTGTTGAGTTCTGTCTTAAAATCAGAAAAAAGTTTAAATTGCCAGCAAAGGACATTTCACTGCCAGCTTCTCAAAAAAACAAACATAAACTTTCAGCACTTTCTGAACATGATGGAGATGCACCCCTTTAAAGGTAAGATTAGGATACCCCCCTCCCCCCGGCATTTTATTTAAAGGAATTTTGCATTTTTACTGTTTCACTTTAAGCATTTTAAAAAAATCACTGCTCCTGGTCAAGTGGAATTTAAAAAAAATGCTTTTGTAATAGTACATGTTCCCCAGGGCAGTGCCCACCCACCATGCTATTTTTACATCTCTTTGCCTAGTAGCCTAGAAAATTGGCATTTTTAATTTGTTAGCTGAACAACGCTCAAACGGACCCATGGACATGTAGTTCTGACAGCACCGCTCCAAGAGTACTGTGTGTAAAGTCCAATCAGCTTCTATCTCTGCTACAGGTGTTAGTCCCAAAAGGAGCAGATCCCTTTTATTACCACTGCTAAATGTGACAGCTTCCTCCTCGTTGTTAGGGAACTGGTACCTGCTGGCATCCTAACAACCAGCAACTCATCCCCTCCCGTCACATTCAGCTGCCAGCCAGACATTCCAAGGATTCCTGACAGACAGGTGAATAGTAACATATAGCAGGGATAAATAAAATGGCTTAGAATCCCCCCAAAATTCATACCAGGCCCTTTAGTCCAGGCATGAATCTTAAGTGGAACCCCACAAAAAAAACAATGAGGTCTCCTCAAGATTTTATACCAGACCCTTATCCAAGCATGCACCCTGGGTGGCTAGGATCAGGGAGGTTGGGCAGTTGTCTGCCTCATTCTGAACCATACCAGGCCACACACCCTCAATATGGGGTACCTTCCCAGGGGGACCACTTGCCCACAATCCTGGCCCGGTAATTGTGGGGGTCTGTGGGTGGGGGCCTATCTGGGTCTTGAAGACCCTTTAAAAATAAGGGGAAAAAATGTAATCTTTTAAAAAGCTAAAGTATAGTTGCAAGTTTTTACGTTTGTGCTTGAGCTTTATTATTGAAAAATATAAAGTAATGTACTTGGGGCTAACAATATGAACAAAAGTTACTCATTAGTCAGAGAACCCCTGGGGGAATTGGGGATGGAAAAGGATATAGAGATTTTTGTAGACCATAGGCTCAGCAATAGGGATGAGCCGAACACCCCCCGGTTCGGTTCGCACCAGAACCTGCGAACGGACCGAAAATTTGCACGAACGTTAGAAGCCCATTGACGTCTATGGGACTCGAACGTTCAAAATCAAAAGTGCTCATTTTAAAGGCTAATTTGCATAGTATTGTCCTAAAAAGGGTTTGGGGACCCGGGTCCTGCCCCAGGGGACATGTATCAATGCAAAAAAAACTTTTAAAAATGGCCGTTTTTTCGGGAGCAGTGATTTTAATGATGCTTAAAGTAAAAAAAAAGTGAAATATTCCTTTAAATATCGTACCTGGGGGGTGTCTATAGTATGCCTGTAAAGTGGCACGTGTTTCCCGTGCTTAGATCAGTCCCTGGAAAAAAGTCATTTAAAATTGCTTGCGGCTTTAATGTAATGTCGGATCCTGGCAATATGGATGAAAATCAGTGAGACAAACGGCATGGGTACCCCCCAGTCCATTACCAGGCCCTTTGGGTCTTGTATGGATATTAAGGGGAACCCCGCACCCAAATTAAAATAAGGAAAGGTGTGGGGCCACCAGGCCCTATATACTCTGAACAGCAGTATACAGGCGGTGCAAACAAGACAGGGACTGTAGGTTTGTTGTTCTGTTTGTAAGTAGAATCTGTTTGTAATTTTGAACGGGTACATTTTTAACGTGTTTAGCTCCAGCCAAAAAATCTTTTTTAAGCTTTTTGGAAAACATAGGAAAGGGTTATCACCCCTGTGACATTTGTTTTGCTGTCTGTCCTCCTCTTCAGAAGATTTCACCTCACTTTTTGTCCCAATGACAAATGTTTTTTGAAAATTTGGGGTTTTTTGTGGAACAAGGATTGGAAAGCATCAGTGGAAAGGAGAAATGTTTTTCCCATATTAACTCTTACAGGAGAGAATTTCCCTTCCTAGGGGTAGATTTCATCTCACTTCCTGTTGTCTCCTTCCGTTTGCAAGTAGGAGTCGTTTGTAAGTTAGATGTTTGAAAGTAGGGGCCTGCCCTATATACTCAGCAGAAATTTGGGCCTTAGGTGTTGTTGTGGCCACAACACTGTAAGCCCTCACAGGGCCCTGCTGTGAAATATTAGATCAAGAATTGTAATTACATGCCCCTGTTGAACAGGGGCAGAAAAATTGGGCCTTTGATGGTGGTGGTGGTGGTGCTACAAAACTGTAAGTCCTCACTCGCTCTTGGTGGGCGCAGAAATGGGCCCTGCTGTGAAATATTAGATCAAGAATTGTAATTGCATGCCCCTGTTGAACAAGGGCAGAAAAATTGGGCCTTTGGTGGTGGTGCTGGTGCCACAACACTATAAGTCCTCACTCGCTCTTGGTGGGTGCAGAAATGGGCCCTGCTGTGAAATATTAGATCAAGAATTGTAATTACATGCCCCTGTTGAACAGGGGCTGAAAAATTAGGCCTTAGGCACTGGTGCTGGTGCCACAACACTGCAACCCCTCACAGATACTCTAGTTGGAACGCAGAAACGAGCCCTGCTGCAAAGTATTGCACCAAAAATTGTAATTACACACCCCTGATAAACAGGGGCTGAAAAATTAGGCCTTTGGTGGTGGTGGTGCTGGTGCCACAACACTGTAAGTCCTCACTCGCTCTTGGTGGGCGCAGAAATGGGCCCTGCAGTGAAATATTAGATCAAGAATTGTAATTACATGCCCCTGTTGAACAAGGGCAGAAAAATTGGGCCTTTGGTGGTGGTGGTGGTGATGGTGCTGGTGCCACAACACTGTAAGTCCTCACTCGCTCTTGGTGGGTGCAGAAATGGGCCCTGCTGTGAAATATTAGATCAAGAATTGTAATTACATGCCCCCTGTTGAACAGGGGCTGAAAAATTAGGCCTTAGGCACTGGTGCTGGTGCCACAACACTGCAACCCCTCACAGACACTCTAGTTGGAATGCAGGAACGAGCCCTGCTGCAAAGTATTGCATCAAAAATTGTAATTACACGCCCCTGTTAAACCGGGGCTGAAAAATTGGGCCTTATGCACTGGTGCTGGTGCCACAACACTGCAACCCCTCACAGATACTCTAGTTGGAACGCAGAAACGAGCCCTGCTGCAAAGTATTGCATCAAAAATTGTAATTACACGCTCCTGTTAAACAGGGGCTGAAAAATAGGGCCTTAGGCACTGGTGGTGGCGTCCAGAACCAAAAATGTTCTTACAAGCTATCAGCGTGATCATTGAGGAGGAAGAGGATAATTACTCAGGGATAGTCACTCAGCATCAGCATAGGCAGTCTTTGAAGGGATCTGAGATTTCAAAAAAAATTATGCGGTTACATCAGCATCAGGTGCTTGGTAGCTGGTGGTGATCCAAGACTGATTCATTTTTATGAAGGTCAGTCGATCGACCGAGTCGGTGGACAGACGCACCCTGTGATCGGTTACAAAGCCTCCAGCAGCACTGAATGTGCATTCCGAAAGAACGCTGGAAGCAGGACAGGCCAGTAGCTCAATTGCATACTGTGCAAGCTCTGGCCAGTGATCCATCCTCAAGACCCAGTAACCCAGAGGATTTTCGGTGGGAAAGGTGTCCAAGTCAGATCTTGCCCCTAGGTATTCCTGCACCATGTAAAACAGACGCTGGCGATGGTTGCTGGAACCGATCATACCTTGGGGCCGCGGACCAAAAAATTGTCTGAACGTATTGATCAGATGGCCACCTTCTCCACCGCTCCTTCTTTGACTGACCGAAGCCTCAGCAACACGTTGTCCAGAAACAGGAGTTTGTAACCTCTGTAGTCTCTGGGAACGCATTGCACAGACCTTTCTGCAAGGCCTCCCGAAGATATTTCATCCTCTGCTCCCTCTGCGATGGCAAGATAAGGTCCGCAATCTTACCCTTGTAATGTGGATCAAGGAGGGTTGCCAGCCAGTATTGGTCCTTCTCCTTGATACCACGAATACAAGGATCCTTACGCAGGCTTTGCAGGATCAGGGAGGCCATGCAGCGTAGGTTTGCTGAGGCATTCGGTCCGGAGTCCTCTGGGTCACTAAGGACGACATGGTCCGCAGCCACGTACAAGTCCATGTGTTTCTTGGGACTGATCCCTTAAAGACTGCTGCTGATGCTGAGTGCCAGGCTCCACCTCAATACCGACACAATCTTCCTCCTCCTCCTCCTCCTCCTCCTCCTCCTCTTCCTGGGTGTGAGGCGGGCACACAGGAACACTGTCTGGATAAAGGGGGCCTTGAGAGCTAAGGAAGTCCTCCTCTTCCTGCCTCTGTTCTGCCTCAAGTGCCCTGTCCATTATTCCACGCAGCGTGTGCTCCAACAGGTGGACAAGGGGGACAGTGTCACTAATGCATGCACTGTCACTGCTCACCATCCTCATGGCCTCCTCAAATGGTGACAGGACAGTGCATGCATCCCTGATCATGGCCCACTGGCATGGGGAAAAAAAAACAAGCTCCCCTGACTCTGTCCTAGTGCCATAGTCGCACAGGTACTCATTGATGGCCCTCTGCTGCGTGTGCAGCTGCTGCAGCATGGCCAATGTTGAGTTCCACCTGGTGGGCATGTCACAGATTAGGCGGTTCTTGGGCAGATTAAACTCCTTTTGGAGGTCCGCCAGCTGAGCATTATATGACCGGCGGAAATGCACACAGACTTTCCTGGCCTGCCTCAGGACATCCTGTAAGCCCTAGTACCTGCCCAAGAACTGCTGCACCACCAAGTTAAGGACGTGAGCCAAACAGGGCACATGGGTCATTTGTCCCTGTCGGAGGGCAGAGAGGAGGTTGGTGCCATTGTCGCAAACCACCATTCCTGCCTTAAGTTGGCGTGGTGTCAACCACCTCTGAACCTGCCCCTGCAGAGCTGACAGAACCTCTGCCCCAGTGTGGCTCCTGTCCCCCAAGCACACCAGCTCAAGCACCACATGACATCTTTTGGCCTGCGTACTTGCGTAGCCACTTGAATGGCTATGGAGCACCACTGGTTCTGAGGACAAAGCACAGGAAGAGGCCATGGAGGAAGAAGAAGAGGGGGGGGGTGGAGGAGAGAGGTGTGTCACAATCATTAGTAGTGGCATTTTGGAGGCGTGGTGGCGGAACAACCTCCAACACTACTACACCTTGTCCTGCATCCTTCCCAGCTGCCAGCAGAGTCACCCAATGTGCCGCGAAACTTAGGTAACGTCCCTGTCCATGCCTGCTGGACCATGAGTCAGCGGTAATATGCACCTTACCGCTGACTGCCCTGTCCAGCGAGGCATGGACATTGCCTTCCACATGCCGGTAGAGAGCCGGAATTGCCTTCCGTGAGAAAAAGTGGCGTTTGGGTACCTGCCACTGAGGAACCGCACATTCCACAAACTCACGGAAGGGGGCAGAGTCTACCAACTGAAAAGGCAGCAGTTGAAGTGCTAGCAATTTTGCCAAGCTAGCATTCAACCGCTGGGCATGTGGATGGCTGGGAGCAAACTTCTTTCGGCGGTGCAGCAGCTGGGGCAGGGAAATTTGCCTAATACAATCTGACGTCGATGTACCGAAAGCAGATTGCCCACAAGTACTTGGCTGTGACACACCTAATTCTACACCTTCATTCCTCTCAGTGCAGGTCTCAGAGAGGACTGAAGGTATAGTGGGGTTGGAGATCTCAGCTGATGAGGCGCAAGGAGAGGTCCTCTTTGTTCTTTGGTGTGGGTCTTTTAGATACGCTTGCCAATGAACTGCATGGCAGGTCAACATTTGTCTGGACAAGCATGTGTTACCCAAGCGGGAGATGTTTTGGCCACGCGAGATACGCTTGAGACATATGTTGCAAATAGCAGCGGTGCGATCTGATGCACTCGTCTCAAAAAAGGCCCACACCAAAGAACTTTTTGAATAACGCGCAGAGACAGCATCGCCCTGCACATGTGGAGCTTTGGGGTGTGATGCAGTCAGTGTGCTGCCCTTAGGCTGGCCCCTGGAGGGCATCCTGCCTCACTGGTGATGTGCTGCCTCCTCCTCCTCCTCTCTCCTATCAGGCACCCACGTTGAGTCAGTGACCTCATCATCCCCTCCCTCCTCATCACTGGAGCAAACCTGGCAGTATGCTGCAGCAGGGGGAGCATGACTGCCAGATTGCTGTCCTTCTTGGGCACCCCCTCTGTCCGTGCTCATGTTACTGCCTTCATCGAGCTCAGTATCATCATCAGAGCCTTCCAAATGCTGGGCATCCTCCTGGAGCATGTACCCAACACTGTGGTCAAACAGTTCGAGGGACTCCTCAGGAGGACATGGTGGGGCTAGGGAAGGAGTCACTGATGACATTGAGCCGAGGGAAGAGGCTGCTGCTTTGCCAGACAAAGTACCCTGAGCATGGGTGAGAGAGGATGAGGAGGATGAGGACGGCTTGGTCATTCACTCGACCAAGTCTTCCGCATGTTGCGGCTAAACACGGCCAGCTGCCGAAAAAAAGGCCAAGCATGTCCCACACCCACGTGCTGATGAGGATGCACCGTCTCCACGACCAGCACTAGACACAGAGCCTGCTTGCCCTCTTTTATTGGCTTGTGACTGTCTGCTTCTCCTTCTTGGCCTTCCAGACATACTAATGGCCTGTAGCTGCACTAAGCTGGGATATATATAGATATATATGTCTATATAGATATATGTATATATAGATATAGATATAGATATAGATATATCTATATCTATATATATATATAGATATAGATATAGATATATATATGTACTGATACTGCAGCTAGCAAAATCAACTGCCTGCCTGTAGTATGTGAACACCACCAACCTTTTACAGGTGGCTTTAGCTGAACACTGTGCAGAGCTCGCAAAAAACTAACTTGTAGCTTTTTTAGCTGCCTGCGGTAGTGATAGGATCAGGAAAACACCACCAACCTTCTACAGGTAGCTTTAGGTGAACACTGTGCAGAGCTTGCAAAAAAATAACTTGTAGGTTTAGCTGAACACTGTGAGGAGGACGCACCACACTAACTTGTAGTTTTAGCTGAGCACTGTGAGGAGGACGCACTACACTAACTTGTAGCTTTAGATAAACACTGTGCAGAGCTCGCAAAAAAATAACTTGTAAGTTTAGCTGAACACTGTGAGGAGGACGCACCACACTAACTTGTAGCTTTAGATGAACGCTGTGCAGAGGTCTCACTACACTAACTTGTAGTTTTAGCTGAACACTGTGAGGAGGACGCACCACACTAACTTGTAGCTTTAGATGAACACTGTGCAGAGGTCTCACTACACTAACTTGTAGCTTTAGCTGAACACTGTGCAGAGCTCGCAAAAAAATAACTTGTAGGTTTAGCTAAACACTGTGAGGAGGACGCACCACACTAACATGTAGTTTTAGCTGAACACTGTGAGCAGGACGAACTACACTAACTTGTAGCTTTAGATGAACACTGTGCAGAGGTCTCACTACACTAACTTATAGTTTTAGCTGAACAGTGTGAGCAGGACGCACTGCACTAACTGTAAATAGTCTAGCTGCCTGACTGTGGTACTAATAGGATCAAAAGAACACCAGCAATTTTCTTCAGGTAGCTGTAAATACTGTAACAAGACAAGCCTGCCTGTCAGTAGGAAGATAACAGGAACGGATCTAGCTAAACTGAATACAGTGTATATATATATATATGCAACACCTGGGATGCATATATATACACAATACACTGTAAGTGCAGCTAACTCACTGACTGTCCTGCCTAATCTAGCTAACTCAAATGAAATGACACTGTCTCTCTGTCTATCTATGTATCTCAACGCCAGAACACACACTACACAGGGCCGCGGTGTAGGCGGCCTTATATAGTGTGGGGCATGTTCTAAACCCCCTGAGCCATAATTGGCCAAAACCAACCTCTCTCTACCGACGGCACTGTGATTGGCCAAGCATGCGGGTCATAGTGTATGCTTGGCCAATCATCAGCCAGCAATGCACTGCGATGCCGCAGTGAATTATGGGCCGTGACGCGCCACACGAATTTGGCGCGAACGGCCCATAACGTTCGAA
Organism: Aquarana catesbeiana; assembly: GCF_042186555.1. Taxonomy (NCBI): domain Eukaryota; kingdom Metazoa; phylum Chordata; class Amphibia; order Anura; family Ranidae; genus Aquarana; species Aquarana catesbeiana. The sequence goes on from NC_133324.1 coordinate 22,653,205, forward strand.
ATTCGGCGAACTACCGAACAGCCAATGTTCGAGTCGAACATGGGTTCGACTCGAACACGAAGCTCATCCCTACTCAGCAATAACATGCAATGCCAAGATGCAGCAAGCAAGGCCAACAGACTATTAGAATGCATTAAAAAGGTATCCTCTCAAGAGATAAGACTTTAATTCTACCACTTTACAAAACTCTGGTTCGGTCACATCTGGAGTATGCTGTCTAGTTCTGGTCACCAGTCCTCAGGAAGGATGTGCTGGACTGTAGAGAGTCCAGAGAAGGGGAACACAGCTTATAAGGGGGCTGGAGGATCACAGTTATGAAGAATGACTACAAACATTAAATCTATTCTCCCTGGAGAAGCAGATATGATCACAATATGCCAATTTTTAAATGGTGATTCTAACATAGAGAGTAAACTATTCAGTCTCAGGTTTCTTAAGAAGATACGCAGCAGCTCAAAGAAGTTGGACGAGAAGCGGTTTAACCTTAAAATCTGTAAGGGGTTCTCTGTTAAATTGGTTACCATGTGGAACTCCCTTCCACAGTAGGTGGTGTCAGAGAGTGTTAATACAACTTTTAAATGGACGCTCTCACCTTATACTTTAGTGTGTGTGGATTTATTTCAGATTTTTTGTTATTTATTTTAAAAGAGAAATCCATGTCATGTAATGCTTGAGCCAAAATGTAGACTGCATCATACACTTTACAGGATGTTTTCTCACCAAAAAAAGATAAATTAAGTTGAAGTGTCTCAAAACTGCAGTCCCTAAGAGGATATCTAAATGTGAGTGGAATAAGGAAATTTTTCATTTGGTTTTTTGAAAAGCATCCATATTCAGTTATGAGAATATCCTCTATCAGGGGGTCATTTGGGCGGCTGGATGGATAAATATTATACAAATATTCCAGCAATCCCTTTATGTAGAGATGGGGGAACGTAAACGCCAAGCTGCAGTTACTGATCATAAAAAACACTTCACTCATTGACCAAGAATCTGGTATAATAAATAATAAATAAATAATAAATGTTTTCTCTGTGTGATAAGGGACATTTTTATACAAAAACTTGTAATAAGTCAGACTAACTGAGCCACAAATAATAAGAACTTCCGTAGTTGAGGTCTGCAGCTCTGGAGGAATTTCATCATGATTCTTTACAGACACCAGAATCTTGAATTCAATACAAATTCCATGATTAGATAAATGTTTTCTGAGTTGTCTCCCTCTCTCCGTATTCATCATCAGATGTAAGGATCCCGACCCAGTTCCACTTCAACCTTTCCAGTAAATTTGCTATGGCCACATATTGAATCTCATCATCCGGAACTGTCCGGAAAAAGTTTGGATACATCTTTCTATCACTCAGTAAGGTGTCTCTGGCTCCATAACTAATCTAGAAAGAAAGAAAACAGTCTTTATAATTAATCTGGATCTCTTAATGGACAGAAGAAAACCTTAGAACATGTTTTAATGTTTTTTTTTTTTTTGTTTTTTGTTTTTTAAGAGCAACAAACATGTCGTCTGAGCTGTCTACATTAGATCTATAAGCAGATTTTAGTGGTGCTTTTATTTCATCGGACCAACCAGATAAAGATGTAAGAGTAAATGTATTATTTCATAAATGGTTATAGCTATCAGTGAAAGCTGATAATATGATATTAAGGAGGGGATTTAATCAAAACTGGAGCAGCCAATCAGCTTCTATAGTTACATAGTTACATAGTAGGTGAGGTTGAAAAAAGACACAAGTCCATCAAGTCCAACCTATGTGTGTGATTATGTGTCAGTATTACATTATATATCCCTGTATATTGCGGTCATTCAGGTGATTATCTAATAGTTTCTTGAAGCTATCAATGCTCCCCGCTGAGACCACCGCCTGTGGAAGGGAATTCCACATCCTTGCCGCTCTTACAGTAAAGAACCCTCTACGTAGTTTAAGGTTAAACCTCTTTTCTTCTAATTGTAATGAGTGGCCACGAGTCTTATTAAACTCTCTTCTGCGAAAAAGTTTTATCCCGATTGTGGGGTCACCAGTATAGTATTTGTAAATTGAAATCATATCCCCTCTCAAGCGTCTCTTCTCCAGAGAGAATAAGTTCAGTGCTCGCAACCTTTCCTCATAACTAAGATCCTCCAGACCCTTTATTAGCTTTGTTGCCCTTCTTTGTACTCGCTCCATTTCCAGTACGTCCCTCCTGAGGACTGGTGCCCAGAACTGGACAGCATACTCCAGGTGCGGGCGGACCAGAGTCTTGTAGAGCGGGAGAATTATCGTTTTATCTCTGCAGTTGATCCCCCTTTTAATGCATGCCAATATTCTGTTTGCTTTATTAGCAGCAGCTTGGCATTGCATGCCATTGCTGAGCCTATCATCCACTAGGACCCCCAGGTCCTTTTCCATCCTAGATTCCCCCAGAGGTTCTCCCCCCAGTGTATAGATTGCATTCATATTTTTGCCACCCAAATGCATTATTTTACATTTTTCTACATTGAACCTCATTTGCCATGTAGTCGCCCACCCCATTAATTTGTTCAGGTCTTTTTGCAAGATTTCCACATCCTGCGGAGAAGTTATTGCCCTGCTTAGCTTAGTATCGTCTGCAAATACAGAGATTGAACTGTTTATCCCATCCTCCAGGTCGTTTATGAACAAATTAAATAGGATTGGTCCCAGCACAGAACCCTGGGGAACCCCACTACCCACCCCTGACCATTCTGAGTACTCCCCATTTATCACCACCCTCTGAACACGCCCTTGTAGCCAGTTTTCAATCCATGTACTCACCCTATGGTCCATGCCAACGCACCTTATTTTGTACAGTAAACGTTTATGGGGAACTGTGTCAAATGCTTTTGCAAAATCCAGATACACCACATCTACGGGCCTTCCTTTATCTAGATGGCAACTCACCTCCTCATAGAAGGTTAATAGATTGGTTTGGCAAGAACGATTCTTCATGAATCCATGCTGATTACTGCTAATGATATCATTCTTATTACTAAAATCTTGTATATAGTCCCTTATCATCCCCTCCAAGAGTTTACATACTATTGATGTTAGGCTAACTGGTCTGTAATTCCCAGGGATGTTTTTTGGGCCCTTTTTAAATATTGGTGCTACATTGGCTTTTCTCCAATCAGCTGGTACCATTCCAGTCAATAGACTGTCTGTAAAAATTAGGAACAACGGTCTGGCAATCACCTGACTGAGTTCCCTAAGTACCCTCGGATGCAAGCCATCTGGTCCCGGTGATTTATTAATGTTAAGTTTCTCAAGTCTAATTTTAATTCCGTCCTCTGTTAACCATGTAGGTGCTTCCTGTGTTATGTCATGAGGATAAACACTGCAGTTTTGGTTACTGAAGCCCCCCGATTCACTCGTGAAGACTGAGGAGAAGAATAAATTCAATACCTTTGCCATCTCCCCATCCTTTGTAACCAGATGTCCTTCCTCATTCTTTATGGGGCCAATATGGTCTGTCCTCCCTTTTTTACTGTTTACATACTTAAAGAATTTCTTGGGATTTTTTTTGCTCTCCTCCGCTATGTGTCTTTCATGTTCTATCTTAGCCATCCTAATTGCACCGTTACATTTCTTATTGCATTCTTTATAAATTCTGAATGCTGTGGATGATCCCTCAACCTTGTATTTTTTGAAGGCCTTCTCCTTTGCTTTTATATGCATTTTTACATTGGAGTTAAGCCATCCAGGATGTTTGTTCGCTCTTTTAAATTTATTACCCAATGGGATACATTGGCTAATGCCCTTATTTAATATGCTCTTAAAGCAAACCCATCTCTCCTCCGTATTCTTTGTTCCTAATATTTTATCCCAATTTATGCCTTTTAGCAAGGTTTGTAGTTTAGGGAAGTTGGCTCTTTTGAAATTCAGTGTCTTTGTGTTCCCTTCATGTCTCCTATTTGTGTGATTTATACTGAAACTAATTGACCTGTGATCGCTGTTACCTAAATTGCCCCGTATTTCCACATCTGTTATCAGGTCTGTATTGTTGGTAATCAGTAGATCTAGTAATGTTTTATTTCTAGTTGGTGCGTCTACCATCTGACCCATAAAATTGTCCTGCAAGACACTAAGGAACTGGCGAGCCTTAAATGAATGCGCGGTTCCCTCCGCCCAGTCTATGTCTGGATAATTAAAATCCCCCATTATGATAACACTTCCCATCCTTGCTGCTAATCCAATTTGTGATAGGAGATCCGTCTCCACTTCCTCCCTCAGGTTAGGGGGCCTATAGCATACTCCCAGTATTATTTTCCCCTTAGCTTCATCCCTTTGGAGCTCTATCCATAAAGATTCCACCTCCTCCGTAGCCCCCTCAGTGATGTCATCTCTCACATTCACTTGTACATTATTCTTGATATATAGGCATACCCCTCCCCCTTTTTTACCCTCTCTGTCCTTGCGGTATAGGGTATACCCTTGAATGTTTGCCAGCCAATCATGAGAGCTGTTGAACCAGGTCTCTGAAATTCCCACAAAATCCAAATCCTCCTTGTTCAACAGTATCTCTAGTTCACCCATCTTGTCCGCCAGGCTCCTGGCATTGGTGAACATGCCACATAGTTTAGACCGGTCGCATATTGTCCTCGTATTGGGTGTTTCAAGATTGCAACTTGGACTTGCTACTATACTCACCTTGTGTTTTTGTGCTTTGGTTAACCTACCACTAATGACCCCAATACTACCCTCTGGAATATCTTCCGCGCTGGCTATCACTGTCTCTGGACCCTCCCCCCCATCGCCTAGTTTAAAAACCCCTCTAACTTTTTGGCCATCTTCATTCCCAGCAGATCTGCACCCTCCTCATTTAGGTGCAGTCCGTCCCTTCTATAGTACCGGTTACCGACTGAGAAGTCGGCCCAGTCCTCCAGGAACCCAAACCCCTCCTTACTACACCAGCTCTTCAGCCACTTGTTTACTTCCCTAATCTCCCTCTGCCTCTCTGGTGTGGCTCGATGTACCGGTAGTATTCCTGAGAACACTACCTTGGAGGTCCTTTTCCTCAATTTAGTTTAGTTAAACTTTGAAGATGAAAGATAGAAGGTTGTCATACACAACTGCCCCAGATTCTGGCTGCTCCAGTTTTGATAAAATCCCCTCTAAGAGATCTTCCTCCTGTAATCCCACCTAGGGGTCTCCTGATCATCAGTTTTCATGACAGGCACTCCCACTGCAAGACTGATTTTGGCTTTAGCTGGAGGTGGACAACCGAGTATAAACACAATTACCAGCTCAGCTCCTGAACCTGTATATCCTTTATGGACCAGTGGAAAGTACATTACTATGGGTCTGTCTATTCAACCATAACTCTCATTTCTTCAGATAACAAATCTGTGATATACTGTATATATATATATATATATATATATATATATATATATATATATATACACTTCCATCTAATTTGATCAGTCTTTTCAATACCTTCCTTGCACTGTGTACACACATTGTATCAATCCCCAAAAACAACTTTGACAGCAACTACAATACATATATTATTCGGACCTACAAGGCTTGATACTCTATATACAGTATACATGCTAGAATTATGCAGTGCTTCCACATCTTCAATATATCCATACCATCACCATGTGCACAGTAATCTCCCCGACTGCTCAATGGAATATGAAATAATACAATAATTCAATAACAAAACAATCTTGTGTTAAAAGTCCTGTTTCAATTATTTGTGGGATCCAAGATCCACCGATAGATAGTCCTTCTCCCCACAACCCTGGCCCGGTGGTTGTGGGGGTCTGGAGGTGGTAGGCTTATTGGAAGCTGGAAGCCTTTTTAAAAATAAGGAGGCCTCCAGAAACCGGCCATCCCTATGTGAATGAGTAAGAGGGACATAGTACTCCTACTCAATCACAAAAAACGTAATATATAGATAAAGAAACACAAATGTTTGACATGTCGTTTATTAAAAAATGAACCCAAGAAAAGCCCCTCATTGTAAATGCATAATTATTTATGATGTATGCCACCTGCCAACACTAAAAAACCCAACAGACTCGGCGCACATGACAGGGAAGGGGCGGGGATGATAATGACATCATTGACCAAATATGGCCATGGCTGGGGATTAATGGCCATGTAAGCCAATGACATTGGTGACTTTTGTGGCTCCTAGCTTCCTGAAATAATACTTCTACAGTATCTCACAAAAGTGAGTACACCCCTCACATTTTTGAAAATATTGTATTATATCTTTTCATGTGACAACACTGAGGAAATGACACTTTGCTACAATGTAAAGTAGTGAGCGTCCAGCTTGTATAACAGTGTAAATTTGCTGTCCCCTCAAAATAACTCAACACACAGTCAATAATGTCTAAACCACTGGAAACAAAAGTGAGTACACCCCTACGTGAAAATGTCCAAATTGAGCCCAATTAGCCATTTTCCCTCCCCGGTGTCATGTGACTCGTTAGTGTTACAAGGTCTCAGGTGTGAATGTGGAGCAGGTGCGTGTAAATTTGGTGTTATCGCTCTCACTCTTTCATACTGGTCACTGGAAGTTCAACATGGCACCTCATAGCAAGAACTCTCTGAGGATCTGAAAAAGAGAATTACTGATCTACATAAAGATGGCCTAGGCTATAAGAAGATTGCCAAGATCCTGAAACTGAGCTGCAGCACGGTGGCCAAGACCATACTGCGGTTTACCAGGACAGGTTCCACTCAGAACAGGCCTCTCCATGGTCGCCCAAAGAAGAAAGTGGGGTCTCCCAGGGTTCTGTCCTGGGACCAATCCTATTTAATTTATTCATAAACATCCTGGAGGATGGGATAAACAGCTCAATCTTTGTATATGCGGACGATACTAAGCTTAGCAGGGAAATAACTTATTTCCAGGTTGTTTATGAATAAATTAAAGTGGTAGTAAACCCGCTGACACTTTTTTTTGTATACACCTGTAAGAGGCATAATGAGTATGCACCGCATACTAGCTCATTATGAAATACTTACCTTAGAACGAGGCATCGGTATCTTACCTGGTCCACACAGAGGTTGCTGACATGTTGCCTCGGCGTGTCTTCTGGGTATCGCGGCTCCAGTGCTGTGAGTGGCTGGAGCCGCGATGTCGTCACTCCCATGCATGCGTGCTGGAGATTTCTTTCCGGCAAGGTCCGGCTTCTGCCAAGAATCCCCTGTGCGCATGCGCCGCTGCAGTCATTGCAAGGGGAATATCTCCTAAACCATACAGGTTTAGGACATTTTTTTTTACCTACAGGTAAGCCTTATTATAGGCTTACCTGTAGGTAGGGATGAGCTTCGAGTTTGAGTCGAACTCATGTTCGACTCGAACATCAGCTGTTCGCCAGTTCGGCGAACAGCGAACAATAAGGGGTGTCTGCGGCAAATTTGAAAGCCGCGGAACACCCTTTAAAAGTCTATGGGAGAAATCAAAAGTGCTAATTTTAAAGGCTTATATGCATGGTATTGTCATAAAAAGTGTTTGGGGACCTGGGTCCTGCCCCAGGGGACATGGATCAATGCAAAAAAAGTTTTAAAAATGGCTGTTTTTTCGGGAGCAGTGATTTTAATAATGCTTAAAGTGAAACAATAAAAGTGTAATATTCCTTTAAATTTCGTACCTGGGGGGGTGTCTATAGTATGCCTGTAAAGGAAGATGGAAGATAGAATAAAAAAGATAGAAGATAGAAGAAAGAAGAAGCATTTAAATAAAGGAATTGTCAAAAACTGTCTCTTGTCATTTTTAACATTTTTGACAGTTTTTTTGTGAAATGGTAGGGGTACTTTTGTACCCCCTTACCATTTCACACAGGGGGGTGGGCCGGGATCTGGGGGTCCCCTTGTTAAAGGGGGCTTCCAGATTCCGATAAGCCCCCCGCCCGCAGACCCCCGCAACCACCGGGCAAGGGTTGTGGGGATGAGGTCCTTGTCCCCATCAACATGGGGACAAGGTGTCTTGGGGGGCTACCCCAAAGCACCCTCCCAATGTTGAGAGCATGTGGCCTGGTACGGTTTAGGAGGGGGGGCGCTTTCTCCTGCCAGGTTGGGTGCTTGGATAAGAGTCTGGTATGGATTTTTGGGGGAACCACACACCATTTTTTTTTAAATTTTGGCCGGGGTTCCCCTTAAAATCCATACCAGACTTCAGGTCTGGTATAGATTTTGAGGGGGAACCCACGACATTTTTTTTTTTTAAATTTTTGCCGGGGTTCCCAGAGGGGGAGGAGCTAAATAAAAGGGGGAGGTGGGGACTTCCGGGAGCAGTCCAGTCGGTATGAGACAGAAGGAGGCAGTTTTTCTACACGCTGCTACTCTGTCATGGCGGACGTTGACCTCATCCTGGTATGCTTGCAGGTGGCGGCAGCAACGTGGGGGTTGGAATGGCTACAGAGCCAAGTGGCCACTTTAATCCAGGACAAGGTGGAGGGGTCGTCCACCGGAGGTGAGGCTTCCCCACACGCTCGGAGGTATTGGCCTTTGGAGCGCTTCTTGTCTGGCCCCTCCAGCAGAGTTTAGTGCCATCCCAGGAGCCCACTAGTGGACCCGTCGGCCCCGCCAGTGAAGCGAACACGGGCTTCAGATGGGGGGGACCAGACAGAATCCTTGTCGCTGGCGGAGCTGGGGGGCTGGGCTACGAGCTGTAATGGCACCCGTACCTTGCCCGCGTGACAGGAGACTGTAGAAGGCACGAACCCCCCCACATCACCTGTCCCATCTAGGGGGGAGATCCTGCGGGGGAGGAGCAGTGGTATGACTGTGGGGCTGTCCACAGATGCGGCCGGAGGTTCGGGGGCACAGCGGAGAGGCAGTGGGACACGTGAGGCTGTAAGACAGATGGCATGGCCTACCAGAGGATCCATGCGCGCCCGAGGGTGCAGCACTGCAGATGTGGCTGGGACAGGCTTGGGGCGGTGCTTTACAGAGCAGCAAGAATCCACGACCTCCAGGCCTGCTTCGCATGGGGGGCTGCTGACACCGATGCTGCCGGCCCCTGAGGTTAGGTCGGAAGGAGAAGTCTCGGGATCGAGGGAGGAAGAACAGCCTCTTACCTCGCCTACTATGTAACTATGTAAGTTGAGTGCACGTGCTCAGCATCATATCCAGAGGTTGTCTTTGGGAAATAGACACATGAGTGCTGCCAGCATTGCTATAGAGGTTGAAGGGGTGGGGGGTCAGCCTGTCACTGCTCAGACCTTACGCCGCACACTGCAACAAATTGGTCTGCATGGCTGTCGTCCCAGAAGGAAGCCTCTTCTAAAAATGATGCACAAGAAAGCCCGCAAACAGTTTACTGAAGACAAGCAGACTAAGGACATGGATTACTGGAACCATGTCCTGTGCTCTGATGAGAGCAAGATAAACTTATTTGGTTCAGATGGTTTCAAGCGTGCGTGGCAGCAACCAGGTGAGGAGTGCAAAGACAAGTGGTCTTGCCTACAGTCAAGCATGGTGGTGGGAGTGTCATGGTGTGGGGCTGCATGAGTGCTGCCGGTACTGGGGAGCTACAGTTTATTGAGGGAACCATGAATGCCAACATGTACTGTGACATACTGAAGCAGAGCATGATCCCCTCCCTTCAGAGACTGGGCCGCAGGGCAGTTATCTAACATAATAACGACCCCAAACACACCTCCAAGATGACCACTGCCTAGCTAAAGAAGCTGAGGGTAAAGGTGATGGACTAGCCAATCATGTCTCTAGACCTAAACCCTATTGAGCATCTGTGGGGCATCCTCAAACAGAAGGTGGAGGATTGCAAGGTCTTTAACATCCACCAGCTCCGTGATGTCGTCATGAAGGAGTGGAAGAGGACTCCAGTGGCAACCTGTGAAGCTCTGATGAACTCCATGCCCAAGAGGGTTAAGGCAGTGCTGGAAAATAATGTTGGCCACACAAAATATTGACACTTTGGGCCCAATTTGGACATTTTCACTTAGGGGCGCACTCACTTTTGTTGCCAGTGGTTTAGACATTAATGACTGTATGTTGAGTTATTTTGAGTGGACAGCAATTTTACACTGTTTTACAAGCTGTACACTCACTACTTTACATTGTAGCAAAGTGTCATTTCGTCAGTGTTGTCACATGAAAAGATAGTATAAAATATTTACAAAAAATGTGAGGGGTCTACTCACTTTTGTGAGATACTGGATATATGATCATCAGGAGACTGAATGGGCAAAAGATCAGGCATTTGTCCAAATACCATAACAGTCTGAACTGAACATTTGCCCATCCCTACACAGCGCTGCCTTCTTTTTTTAGAACAATGTTATACTTTACGGAGCTTTGCACAAAGGAATATTTGTACCCTTTTGATCCACCTTACCATAAGATGACTAGCTCTCCTAACCTTATGTAATATAGAAAATTCAGCTTTTCTTACCTGGGTGTAACCATATAGATTCAGCAACTGGGCCATTTGGAGAGTGGTGTCAGAATTGAGATCTCCAATGAAACCAGCCAGGGCACCCCGCTCCATACAGGAATAATTTGGTGCTTCCTTTGTATGTCCAGACAATATCTGTAGAACGTCTTTTATAGCTTTATTCACATGTCCACAAGAATCATACACATGGTATCCCAGAGTTACATTGGCCAGAATATCTGGACTGCTGTTTATCTCATCAATAGCAAATATAAAAGCCAGGAGATGTCTGTATTCTCTCCGGTAAACTCTGCAGAAAATGGATAGCTTTGCATTGGTCTACAGTACAAGGATTCAAGCAGAAATTCTTTATGGCAAAATGTATAATATATTTCAACTAGAGATCTAAGGTGGGATTGGTGGCAGTGTGCATTGCTCCGTGAAACATATAATGAAATTCAATTATTCCTGCACTTATATAAGTTATAGCAGTGGTTGGCTATTTACGAGGCATAGAGGACCTCAGCTATAGCCCCTGATATCACCAAGTAGCCGCACATAATATTCAGTATATGTAATGATACAGAAGAAGGTCAGAGAATGTAGACTTACTAGAGGAAAGGGTCAGAGACTCCAAACTTGCTACAGGACTGGTTGGAGCCTGCAGACATGTAGGAGACAGTCAGGGCCAGAGATAAGACAATCGTCATGGGTTTAGTTTGTGAAAAGTTTCCCAAATCTTGCTTAAATTCTGAAGCTTGTGAACTGTCAGCAAACCCCCTGAAGTCTATGGGGGTGAATCTTGTTTTTTAGTTCTGTTCATTTCTAGAGCTAATAGGCAAACTACTGTCAAACAAAAGGCATGGGAACTTGCCACTGCCATGATGGGGGGGGGGGGGGGGGGCATGTACCAATACCATAATAATAAAAAAGCGTCTCTCCCTACACAGTATTTTCAGCTCCCCACACATTAATAATATGGCTGATGTAAGCCCAACTTTTTTCAGAGAGTGAGTTGGGTTATTGATTCATTTATAGTATTGGATCTTGTGACCAGGGTAATGACTAGCGATGAGGTTTTGGTTTGGTCTGAACCCAGGTTTGGACCACATTTTGCTTGTGTGGAGGTTAGGCAAACGACTGAACTAATTTTGAGTGTGGCCCGGTCAAACCTCCGGCATCAGCGGAAATCGATACATTTGGCATCAGTATTACTACCTCTGATAAATGTGACCACTTCCCTTCTGACTGGTTCTTAGGAAGCTGGCAACCACCAACATAATCTGCTCCGTCATTCATTCGTGTTGGCAGGTTGGATCAGAAATGTTGGACAAATTGATTGATGATGAATTTACGCTGTGGGTTTTTTTTTTTCGTGCTAAAAAAAGGACTTGTCAAAAACTGTGGTGTGTTTATTTTTTCACTTATTCTATATGAATGAATATGGCTACTGTGTACCTCAAATGACGGAGCGATCACATGTAAACAAACCGGCGTCATGTTATGACGCCGGTTCCTCCCTCCCCTCTCTGTACCAACCCTGTGCAATACTCTGCAACCCTGTGCAATACTCTGCAATGATCCTGTGCAATACTCTGCAACCCTGTGCAATACTCTGCAATGATCCTGTGCAACCCTGTGCAATACTCTGCAATGATCCTGTGCAACCCTGTGCAATACTCTGCAATGATCCTGTGCAACCCTGTGCAATACTCCGCCATGCCCCGCCATGCCCCGCCATAATCCGCCATACCCCGCCATACCCCGCCATACTCCGCCATGCTCCGCCATGCCCCACCATGCTCCGCCATGCTCCGCCATGCCCCGCCATACTCCGCCATATTCCGCCATACCCCGCCATACCCCGCCATACTCCGCCATACCCCGCCATACTCCGCCATACCCTGCCATACTCCGCCATACCCCGCCATACTCCGCCATACCCCGCCATACCCCGCCATACTCCGCCATACCCCGCCATACCCCGCCATACCCCGCCATACTCTGCGATACCCAGCCATACTTTGCCATGCTCAGCCATACTCGGCCATGCTCGGCTGTACTCGGCCTCTGTATGTGGCCAGACTGTGGAAGTCTCACACATGTGGTAAAGCCGTACTCAGGAGGAGCAGGAGAATCTATTTTGGGGTGTCATTTTTGGTATGTACATGCTATGTGTTAGAAATTATTCTTATTACAGGGGATGTTTACATTCCTTGTAATAGAAATAAAAGTGATCAGAAATTTTTTTTTTTTGGAAAAAAGCCTCAAACTAAAATAAATAAAGTAAAATGAACAATAAAAAAAAAAAAAAATGTTCCCGTGTCCCCGTGTGCTCGCAGTCAGAAGCGAATGAATACGTAAGTTGCGCCCACATGAAAATGGTGTTCAAACCACACATGTATCACTGCGATCGGTAGAGCGAGAGCAATAATTTTGGCCCTAGACCTCCTCTGTAACTCACAACATGTAACCAGTAAAATTTTTTAAAGCGTCTCCTATGAGGATTTTTAAGTAGCGAAGTTTGGCGCCATTCCACAAGCGTGTGCAATTTTGGAGGGTGACATGTTAGGTATCTATTTACTCGGCATAACTTCATTATTCACATTATGTAAAAACATTGGGCTAACTTTACTGTTTTGTTTTTTTTGAAAGCACAAAACTTTTTTTTTCAACAAAACGTGTTCGAAAAATTGCTGCGCAAATACCGTGCGAGATAAAAAGTTGCAACGACCGCCATTGTATTCTCTAGGGTCTTTGCTAAAAAAATATATATAATGTTTTGGGGTTCTATGTAATTTTCTAGCAAATAAATTATGATTTTTACATGTAGGAGAGAAATGTCAGAATTGGCCTGGGCACTCCAGAACGCCTGATGGTGCTCCGTGCATGTTGGGCGTCTGTATGTGGCCACGCTGTGTAAAAGTTTCACACATGTGGTATCGCCATACTCTGGAGTAATAGCAGAATGTGTTTTGGGGTGTAATTTGTGGTATGCATATGCTGTGTGTGAGAAATAACCTGCTAATATGACAATTTTGTGAAAAAAAAAAAGGAAAAAAAAATCTTGATTTTGCAAAGAATTGTGGGAAAAAATGACAACTTCAAAAAACTCATCATGCATCTTTCTAAATACCTTGGAATGTCTTCTTTCCAAAAAGGGGTCATTTGGGGGGTATTTGTACTTTTCTGGCATGTTACGGTCTCAAGAAATGAGATAGGCCGTCAGTACTTCAGGTGTGGTCAATTTTCAGAGATTGGCACCATAGCTTGTGGACGCTATAACTTTCACAAAGACCAAATAATATACACCGATTTGGGATATTTTTACTAAAGATATGTAGCGGTATACATTTTGGCCAAAATATATGAAGAAAAAATTACTAATTTGCAAAATTTTATAACAGAAACGAAGAAAAATGCATTTTTTTCCAGAATTTTCGGTCTTTTTTCTTTTATAGCGCAAAAAATAAAGAACCCAGCGGTGATTAAATACCACCAAAAGAAAGCTCTATCTGTGTGAAAAAAAGGACAAAAAAATTAATTTGGGTACAGTGTTGCATGACTGAGTAATTGTCATTCAAAGTGTGAGAGCATCGAAAGCTGAAAATTGGTCTGGTTATTAAGGGGGTTTAAGTGCCCAGTGGTCAAGTGGTTAATACCCGGTTTTCATGAACATATTTCTATATAAATGCAGTGTAACAGACTGAATGAGTCCTGCACATTATCACACATATCTCCTAAAGACACAGCTCTGTAGATCAGATTGGAAGATTTGCTCTTAATATTTCACTTACGCTGAACACATGAGATTTTTAATAGGACTTCCCTCCACCCTCCACCGTGACACTGAAGAATGTACAGAGAATATCCCTCCTATAATGATGTCTCCATCCTGAGAATATTTGTACTCAAATGTATAATTCCTCATAGTCATATCACAGAGGTGAGCAGAGTTCTGGGTATCAGATGTGCAGGGGGTCACACACAAATACAACAGCCACAATATTCTAAGTGGATATCTGAAGACAACATGGCCAAGTCTCTGATAGACTCCAATGAGTTCTTCCTCTTCTGCTGACCTTATTATCACTGACATCAGCCCAGGATCCTTACGCTGACTTTATGGCTCAGCTGAAGGCTGTGAGAGTGTCAGGTTTATAAAGAATGATTCTGTTATTTATTACTGATAGACTGGAATATGAATCTGCTTATAGAGTAGGAAAAAAAAGGCCAAACCTAAAATACACAGAATCCATCTTTGTCAGCACTGTAGAAAGTGAAGGTTAAAAAAAAAAAAATATGACATTTTGTACATGAAGCAGTAAAAATGAGAAGTTTGATGGCCAAGAATGCCATGTGTAGTATTATTATTATTAATATTATTATTAATAACATGAATTTATTATAAATACAGGTGTAGGGATGAGGTTCAGCAGTTACCATAGATTTGGGGTGAATCTCTGGGATTTAAAACGTTTGGGAATCACAAGAAATTTCCAGGTTCACCACAAAAATAGAGAACATCCTCTAATGCGGTGCACAAGGAATGGATGAAGGAATGGATGACCTATCGATGGACAGGTGGGGTTACAGCAGCTTTATTATCAGTGTTGTTAGGGACAGCTGACAATTCTGTGTAGAAAGAGATTACTATTTTTTTTTTCATCTGTATATGTCCCCCATGGCAGTGCATAAATCAGAACATTAGCATGTTACTGCCAATCTGCCCTTTAAGCTGCCTCTTGTTTGAAGCATGCAGCTGGATCATTTGAAAGACTAAGTGCAAGAACAGTGTGCACCTAAACCACCACCCATCATTCACCAAACCCCCTATCCCAACTGATAAGATAAAAGTTGGCATACAGCAGTTAGGCCTATAATCCCTGATTAAAACTATCCTGCTGCAGGATAACTTTACATTGCTGTATCCTCTGCAGTATCCTAATTCCTAATGAGAATTTTACAATTTGAAATCAGTATAGAAACCTTTCCATGTGAGGCAAGCCAAGGTCTCTATATTGATGTCTGACTTTTTGTGCCTTCTACTTTGACAATAAATCTGCGATCCAGCAGATGGTATTGTAGACCTGTTTTTTTACTTTATTTGATGTGTAGTTGGGCAAGGCACGGTCCAAAAGCTGAAATGTTCTGCTGCAGAGGCAAAAAAATGTATTAATGACAAAATAAAAAAACTCTCCCTACACAGAATTGTCAGCCGTCCCTACAAATTCTGACACAGACTGACAATATGGTTGCTTTAAGGCCACCCTTATATAAGAAGAGGTCTTAGTTATCCATTCCTTTACATTATTGGCTCTTGTGACTCAGCTGACTGTAAGTATGCACTGCATTATAGGTTGTCCCATATTTCTGTTGGTCAACCTGCAAACTTATCAGCTAAAAGTCTAAAATGTGCAAACTGTGAATGCCGGGGAACTGCTGCAAATTCATTGTAGCGGGGAATCCAGACGTTATGCCTATTAACCTGCAATGTCATGAAACCCTGCAAAAACACAGGTATATGGTCAAAAGATAAATAAATAGAATTAACCTTTTCACTACTAGGCCCTGTTCTCCATTTTTACACTCACATGGCCAGACCTTTTTTGCAATTTTTCCATTGCTTTTTTTTTTCCTTACAGCTTTCAGAGTTTGTAAAAGACCCCACAAATCATATATTTTCTAATAGCAAATAACCAGTAGAATACAAATAAGGTGCTACTGATTTTTAGGGCACAATGATTTTTGCGCAAATGTTTATCAAAACAATTTTTTTTTTACTAAAAATACACAGAAATCATTATTAGCAGACAAAAACACAGCACATTTTACAAAAGTCCTACTAAATATAAAGGCTAACCTGTATTGAGTTAATAAATAACCAATATTTGGACTTCCGGTTCCGGCGCCGTGCGAGCATGGAGTGACCTGCCTCAGTTCCCGCTCCCCCTGACTCATCAGCACAAATAGCCCGCACCACAGCTACAGCACAGATGAGCGGCAGATACCGCCACAATCCAGAGGGGTGGATGGATCCTTTTGTGGAGCGATCCGCTCCCCGCCTTACACAGGCTCCCTGCAGCCCGCCTGACACAGAAGCAGTCACAGCGGCTAAGATGGCGGTTGCTATCCCTGCCAAGGACACCGCAGCTCCACCTCTCCCCTCTCAGGCTCTGCATCTCCCTGAGGACACTGAGGCAACACATGCCAAGATAGCCCTGGCAGTGGTCCAACTCCTCGCCCCCATGATTGCAGAGGCAGTGGACAGGACTGCATGGCATGGAGCAACTGAGACTGGATATTCACAGCCAGACACATAGGCTGCAGGAGGCAGAGCAACGTATAGCCTCAGTGGAGGAAAGATAGCACCAGGTGACAGCTTCTATATCCACACAGGCAGGAGTACCCCAATTACTGATGGATAAGCTCGAGGACCTCGAGAATAGGTCCCGCAGGAACAACCTGCGTATCATAGGTGTCCCTGAGTCCTACAAGATGACCAGCCTAATGGAGCTTTGCAGCCACCGCATACCTGAGGCTTTGGGTCTCCGCTACCCCTGCGTGGTGGAACGAGCCCACCGCATAGGCCCTCAGCAAGATCAGCAACCCAAGCCATGACCATTAATTGTGCATTACTTAAACTATGCAGAAAACACACCCTTCTACAGCACTACCATAAAGCAAAGGGCCTTTCTATAGACAGCCACACGTTATTACTATTCGCTGACTACTTAGTGGAGGTCTCCAAACAGCGGAAATCCTTTGCTTCTGTATGCTCGCAGCTCTACCAGCACAATCTGAAATTCTCCCTGGCATACCCTGCCATCCTGCGCCTGCAATCCCCTAAAGGTGACCAGATGTCCTTCACGTCCCCAGCAGATGCCCAGCATTATGTTGAATCCTTGCTGGTGGGGGACTGTTAGGTACCTGGTAGTAGAGCCTGACTTGTAAGAGAAGACCTCTCATACAACGCTGGTTCAGGAGCCACTGGAGTGGGGACAGTGGTCTCATGAGCACAGTGGGGTAGGAGTGCCTGGTGAGGTAGAAGTCTCTGATGCTGGAGCAGAGTAGAGATCCCTCCAGGGATGGCTGGACTGCAGGTAAGGTGGTCAGTGGAGAGCAGCAGGCTGCAGCACTGGAGATGCAGATGCAGAGATCACTGGAGCTGGAGCTGAAGGTGCAGCAGCACACAAAGTAAACGGCAGACACAAACAGGGTCAGACAGTCCAGGTCGGCAGGTACACAATGGAAAGGTGAGGTCGGCAACGGTATTAGCAGAGACAGCAGCAGGGTCAGGCAAGCCGGGTTGGAGAGACAGGGATGGTCAGATAAGCCGAGTCGGTATGGTAGACAGATCAATCAGGTGCAGGGTAACAAGTTCACAGAAACTGAAGACGAAGAAGCAGCTTGCCAATGCAACAGGAGGACTTTTACACGTTCATTGGCGCCAAACAAAGTTAACGCGCACAACCATCGCACACCCGCACGTGCCCGAGGGACACGCTGACGCACAGCAATAGCTGGAGATTGCTGCATAGAATGAACAGTGGCGCGCCGGCGCATGCGCGCATGCAAACGTCCCGGTCTGGTGCTGACAGATCCCTGACATTGCCCCCCCAAAGGGCAGCCTCCGGATGCCCAAACACCTCTTTTTCTCAGGATGGCCAGAGAAATAAGCGCAAATTAATTGCCTGCCATGAACGTTGCTGTCTGGTTCCCATGAATTACTCTCTGGGCCATAACCTTTCCACTTAATCAGAAACTGATTTTGTCCTTGTCTTCTTCTGCAGTCAAGAATAGCCTCAACCTCAAATTCCTCACTTCCATCTACTAGGATAGGTTGAGGAGGTCTGGTTCCTCTATCAGGGAAAGAGTCAGGTATGGCAGGTTTTAGCAGTGACACATGGAATACCGGGTGAATCCTGAGAGAATCAGGCAAAGTTAGTTCATATGATACTCTGTTAATTTTCCTCTTAACCGGGAAGGGTCCCATAAACCTAGGTGCCAGCTTCTTAGAAGGACATGCTAATTTGATATTACTGGTGGAAAGCCATACCTGATCACCAAGCTGCAAATTCAGTTCCCCTCTTCTCCCACGATCGAAGGCTCTATTGCTGTCTGCCTGGGCCTTGGACACCGCCTCCTGTAACATCCGATTGTTGTGGCTGAGGAAGTCCACTGTATTCTGCACTGCCGGAACTGAAGATTCTGGAAGAAAGTCGGGTAGAAAGGTTAAATGAAGGCCGTAATTGGCGAAAAAAGGGGATTGTCCGGTAGCTGAATGGTTGGCATTATTGTATGCAAATTCTGCTAAGGGCAGCAGGGACACCCAATCATCCTGTGTGAAGGATGTAAAGCATCTGATGTATTGTTCAAGGGTCTGATTGGTCCTCTCTGTCTGTTCATTGGTTTGAGGGTGATAGGCCGAGGACAAGGCCAGCTCAATTTTTAGGATTTCACACAAGGCTCTCCAAAAACGTGAGGTGAACTGTACCCCTCTATCAGAGACTATATTTGCAGGGACTCCATGTAATCTGATGATTTCCTTGATGAATATGCGGGCGGTTTCAATGGCAGATGGAGTTCCCCTTAAGGGTAGGAAATGGGCCATTTTAGATAGGTGGTCTACAACCACAAAAATGGCTGAACACCCCTCAGAACATGGAAGCTCTACTATAAAATCCATGGAAATAATTTTCCAGGGTCTATCGGGTACAGGCAGAGGTTTTAACAGTCCCCAAGCTCGATTTCTAGACGTCTTGTTCTGGATACAGATAGGGCAGGAGCTGACATATTTTTCACAAAAGTCTTTCAGGTTGGGCCACCAGAATGTGCGTTGCAGTTCCAGGGTCTTGCGGACCCCAAAATGACCTGCCAGCAGATGATCATGCAGTAATATCAAAACTTTAACTTGAACATCCTCAGTAACGAAAATTTGGTCCCCTTCCAAAACAAATCATCCCTGATCGTCAGAGTAATCCCTGGAGGTTTTGATGAATCAGAGGATGCCTCCTTAATCTAGGAGAGAAGATCTGTCTGCAGGAGTAGGAAGTTGTTTGTGGGCAAGATGGTATCAGGAATGGATAAGTCCTTCGTGTTGTCGTGCATACGTGACAATGCATCCGGTTTAATATTCTTTGACCCTGGCCGGTAAGTTATGTGAAAGTGAAAACGTTAAAAAAACAGGGCCCAGCAGGCTTGCCTAGGCTTCAGTCGTTTAGCAGATCTTAAATGCTCCAAGTTTTTGTGGTCAGTGTATATTAATACTGGATGCATAGCGCCCTCTAACAGGTACCTCCATTCCTCCAGAGAAGCCTTGATAGCAAGTAGCTCCCGGTCACTAGGGATGAGCCGAACACCCCCCGGTTCGGTTCGCACCAGAACCCGCGAACGGACCGAAAGTTCGCACGAACGTTAGAACCCCATTGACGTCTATGGGACTCGAACGTTCGAAATCAAAAGTGCTCATTTTAAAGGCTAATTTGCATGGTATTGTCCTAAAAAGGGTTTGGGGACCCGGGTCCTACCCCAGGGGACATGTATCAATGCAAAAAAAACTTTTAAAAACGGCCGTTTTTTCGGGAGCAGTGATTTTAATGATGCTTAAAGTAAAAAAAAAAAAGTGAAATATTCCTTTAAATATCGTACCTGGGGGGTGTCTATAGTATGCCTGTAAAGTGACGCGTGTTTCCCATGTTTAGAACAGTCCCTGCACCAAATGTCATTTTTAAAGGAAAAAATCTCATTTAAAACTGCTTGCGGGTTTAATGTCATGTCGGGTCATGGCAATATGGATGAAAATCAGTGAGACAAACGGCATGGGTACCCCCCAGTCCATTACCAGGCCCTTTGGGTCTTGTATGGATATTAAGGGGAACCCCGCACCCAAATTAAAATAAGGAAAGGTGTGGGGCCACCAGGCCCTATATACTCTGAACAGCAGTATACAGGCGGTGCAAACAAGACAGGGACTGTAGGTTTGTTGTTAAGTAGAATCTGTTTGTAATTTTGAACATTTTTAACGTGTTTAGCTCCAGCCAAAAAATCTTTTCTAAGCTTTTTGGAAAACATAGGGAAGGGTTATCACCCCTGTGACATTTGTTTTGCTGTCTTTCCTCCTCTTCAGAAGATTTCACCTCACTTTTTTGTCCCAATGAAAAATGTTTTTTGAAAATTTGGGTTTTTTTGTGGAACAAGGATTGGAAAGCATCAGTGGAAAGGAGAAATTGTTTTCCCATATTAACTCTTACAGGAGAGAATTTCCCTTCCTAGGGGTAGATTTCATCTCACTTCCTGTTGTCTCCTTCCGTTTGCAAGTAGGAGTCGTTTGTAAGTTAGATGTTTGAAAGTAGGGTCCTGCCCTATATACTCAGCAGAAATTTGGGCCTTAGGTGTTGCTGTGGCCACAACACTGTAAGCCCTCACAGGGCCCTGCTGTGAAATATTAGATCAAGAATTGTAATTACATGCCCCTGTTGAACAGGAGCTGAAAAATTAGGCCTTAGGCACTGGTGCTGGTGCCACAACACTGCAACCCCTCACAGACACTCTAGTTGGAACGCAGGAACGAGCCCTGCTGCAAATTATTGCTTCAAAAATTGTAATTACACGCCCCTGTTAGACAGGGGCAGAAAAATTGGGCCTTAGGCACTGGTGCTGGTGCCACAACACTGCAACCCCTCACAGACACTCTAGTTGGAACGCAGGAACGAGCCCTGCTGCAAAGTATTGCATCAAAAATTGTAATTACACGCCCCTGTTAGACAGGGGCAGAAAAATTGGGCCCTAGGCACTGGTGCTGGTGCCACAACACTGCAACCCCTCACAGACACTCTAGTTGGAATGCAGGAACGAGCCCTGCTGCAAAGTATTACATCAAAAATTGTAATTACACGCCCCTGTTAAACAGGGGCTGAAAAATTGTGCCTTAGGCACTGGTGGTGGCGCCCAGAACCAAAAATGTTCTTACAAGCTATCAGCGTGATGATTGAGGAGGAAGAGGATAATTACTCAGGGATAGTCACTCAGCATCAGCATAGGCAGTCTTTGAAGGGATCTGAGATTTCAAAAAAAATTATTCGGTTACATCAGCATCAGGTGCTTGGTAGCTGGTGGTGATCCAAGACTCATTCATTTTTATGAAGGTCAGCCGATCGACCGAGTCGGTGGACAGACGCACCCTGTGATCGGTTACCACGCCTCCAGCAGCACTGAATGTGCGTTCCGAAAGAACGCTGGATGCAGGACAGGCCAGTAGCTCAATTGCATACTGTGCAAGCTCTGGCCAGTGATCCATCCTCAAGACCCAGTAACCCAGAGGATTTTCGGTGGGAAAGGTGTCCAAGTCTGATCTTGCCCCTAGGTATTCCTGCACCATGTAAAACAGACGCTGGCGATGGTTGCTGGAACCGATCATACCTTGGGGCTGCGGACCAAAAAATTGTCTGAACGCATCGGTCAGACGGCCACCTTCTCCACCGCTCCTTCTTTGACTGACCGAAGCCTCAGCAACACGTTGTCCAGAAACAGGAGTTTGTAACCTCCCAGTCTCTGGGAACGCGTTGCACAGACCTTTCTGCAAGGCCTCCCGAAGATGTTTCATCCTCTGCTCCCTCTGCGATGGCAAGATAAGGTCCGCAACCTTACCCTTGTAACGTGGATCAAGGAGGGTTGCCAGCCAGTATTGGTCCTTCTCCTTGATACCACGAATACGAGGATCCTTACGCAGGCTTTGCAGGATCAGGGAGGCCATGCAGCGTAGGTTTGCTGAGGCATTCGGTCCGGAGTCCTCTGGGTCACTAAGAACGACATGGTCCGCAGCCACCTCCTCCCAGCCACGTACAAGTCCATGTGTTTCTTGGGACTGATCCCTTAAAGACTGCTGCTGATGCTGAGTGCCAGGCTCCACCTCCATACTGACACAATCTTCCTCCTCCTCCTCTTCCTCCTCGTCCTCTTCCTGTGTGATCGGCGGGCACGCAGGAACACTGTCTGGATAAAGGGGGCCTTGAGAGCTAAGGAAGTCCTCCTCTTCCTGCCTCTGTTCTGCCTCAAGTGCCCTGTCCATTATTCCACGCAGCGTGTGCTCCAACAGGTGGACAAGGGGGACAGTGTCACTGATGCATGCACTGTCACTGCTCACCATCCTCGTGGCCTCCTCGAATGGTGACAGGACAGTGCATGCATCCCTGATCATGGCCCACTGGCGTGGGGAAAAAAAACCAAGCTCCCCTGACCCTGTCCTGGTGCCATAGTCGCACAGGTACTCATTGATGGCCCTCTGCTGCGTGTGCAGCCGCTGCAGCATGGCCAACGTTGAGTTCCACCTGGTGGGCATGTCACAGATTAGGCGGTTCTTGGGCAGGTTAAACTCCTTTTGGAGGTCCGTCAGCCGAGCACTGGCATTATATGACCGGCGGAAATGCACACAGACTTTCCTGGCCTGCCTCAGGACATCCTGTAAGCCCGGGTACCTGCCCAAGAACCGCTGCACCACCAAGTTAAGGACGTGAGCCAAACAGGGCACATGGGTCATTTGTCCCTGTCGGAGGGCAGAGAGGAGGTTGGTGCCATTGTCGCAAACCACCATTCCTGCCTTAAGTTGGCGTGGCGTCAACCACCTCTGAACCTGCCCCTGCAGAGCTGACAGAACCTCTGCCCCAGTGTGGCTCCTGTCCCCCAAGCACACCAGCTCAAGCACCGCATGGCATCTTTTGGCCTGCGTACTTGCGTAGCCCCTTGAACGCCTACGGAGCACCGCTGGTTCCGAGGAAGAGGCCATGGAGGAAGAAGAAGAGGAGGGGGTGGAGGAGAGAGGTGTGTCACAATCAGCATTTTGGAGGCGTGGTGGCGGAACAACCTCCAACACTACTGCACCTTGTCCTGCATCCTTCCCAGCTGCCAGCAGAGTCACCCAATGCGCCGTGAAACTTAGGTAACGTCCCTGTCCATGCCTGCTGGACCATGAGTCAGCGGTAATATGCACCTTACCGCTGACCGCCCTGTCCAGCGAGGCATGGACATTGCCTTCCACATGCCGGTAGAGAGCCGGAATCGCCTTCCGTGAGAAAAAGTGGCGTTTGGGTACCTGCCACTGAGGAACCGCACATTCCACAAACTCACGGAAGGGGGCAGAGTCTACCAACTGAAAAGGCAGCAGTTGAAGTGCTAGCAATTTTGCCAAGCTAGCATTCAACCGCTGGGCATGTGGATGGCTGGGAGCAAACTTCTTTCGGCGGTGCAGCAGCTGGGGCAGGGAAATTTGCCTGGTACAATCTGACGTCGGTGTACCAAAAGCAGATTGCCCACAAGTACTTGGCTGTGACACACCTAATTCTACACCTTCATTCCTCTCACTGCAGGTCTCAGAGAGGACTGAAGGTCTAGTGGGGTTGGAAATCTCAGCTGATGAGGAGCAAGGAGAGATCCTCTTTGTTCTTTGGTGTGGGTCTTTTAGATACGCTTGCCAACGAACTGCATGGCAGGTCAACATATGTCTGGTCAAGCATGTGGTACCCAAGCGGGAGATATTTTGGCCACGCGAGATACGCTTGAGACATATGTTGCAAATAGCAGCGGTGCGATCTGATGCACTCGTCTCAAAAAAGGCCCACACCAAAGAACTTTTTGAATAACGCGCAGAGACTGCAGCGCCCTGCACATGTGGAGCTTTGGGGTGTGATGCAGTCAATGTGCTGCCCTTAGGCTGGCCCCTGGAGAGCATCCTGCCTCGTTGGTGATGTGCTGCCGCCTCCTCCTCCTCCTCCTCCTCCTCCTCCTCCTCCTCCTCTCTCCTATCAGGCACCCACGTTGAGTCAGTGACCTCATCATCCCCTCCCTCCTCATCACTGGAGCAAACCTGGCAGTATGCTGCAGCAGGGGGAGCATGACTGCCAGATTGCTGTCCTTCTTGGGCACCCCCTCTGTCCGCGCTCATGTTACTGCCTTCATCGAGCTCAGTATCGTCATCAGAGCCTTCCAAACGCTGGGCATCCTCCTGGAGCATGTACCCAACACTGTGGTCAAACAGTTCGAGGGAATCCTCATGAGGACATGGTGGAGCTAGGGAAGGAGTCACTGATGACATTGAGCTGAGGGAAGAGGCCGCTGCTTTGCCAGACAAAGCACCCTGGGCATGGGTGAGAGAGGATGAGGAGGATGAGGACGGCTTGGTCATCCACTCGACCAAGTCTTCCGCATGTTGCGGCTCAACATGGCCAGCTGCCGAAAAAAAGGCCAAGCGTGTCCCATGGCCACGTGCTGATGAGGATGCACCGTCTCCACGACCAGCACTAGACACAGAGCCTGCTTGCCCTCTCTTATTGGCTTGTGACTGTCTGCCTCTCCTTCTTGGCCTTCCAGACATACTAATGGCCTGTAGCTGCACTAAGCTGGGATAGAACACCTGTAATTTTCTTCAAGTAGCTTTATATACTGTAACCAGACAAGCCTGCCTGTCAGTAGGAAGATAACAGGAACGGATCTAGCTGAACACTGTGAGCAGGACGCACTGTACTAAATGTAAATAGTCTAGCTGCCTGACCGTGGTACTAATAGGATCAAATAGAACACCTGTAATTTTCTTCAGGTAGCTTTATATACTGTAACCAGACAAGCCTGCCTGTCAGTAGGAAGATAACAGGAACGGATCTAGCTGTACACTGTGAGCAGGACGCACTGTACTAAATGTAAATAGTCTAGCTGCCTGACCGTGGTACTAATAGGATCAAATAGAACACCTGTAATTTTCTTCAGGTAGCTTTATATACTGTAACCAGACAAGCCTGCCTGTCAGTAGGAAGATAACAGGAACGGATCTAGCTGAACACTGTGAGCAGGACGCACTGTACTAAATGTAAATAGTCTAGCTGCCTGACCGTGGTACTAATAGGATCAAATAGAACACCTGTAATTTTCTTCAGGTAGCTTTATATACTGTAACCAGACAAGCCTGCCGGTCAGTAGGAATTTAACAGGAACGGATCTAGCTGAACACTGTGAGCAGGACGCACTGCACTAAATGTAAATAGCAGGAACGGATCTAGCTGAACACTGTGAGCAGGACGCACTGCACTAAATGTAAATAGCAGGAACGGATCTAGCTGAACACTGTGAGCAGGACGCACTGCACTAAATGTAAATAGCAGGAACGGATCTAGCTGAACACTGTGAGCAGGACGCACTGCACTAAATGTAAATAGCAGGAACGGATCTAGCTGAACACTGTGAGCAGGACGCACTGCACTAAATGTAAATTGCAGGAACGGATCTAGCTGAACACTGTGAGCAGGACGCACTGCACTAAATGTAAATAGTCTAGAAGATAACAGGAACGGATCTAGCTGAACACTGTGAGCAGGACGCACTGCACTAAATGTAAATAGCAGGAACGGATCTAGCTGAACACTGTGAGCAGGACGCACTGCACTAAATGTAAATAGCAGGAACGGATCTAGCTGAACACTGTGAGCAGGACGCACTGCACTAAATGTAAATTGCAGGAACGGATCTAGCTGAACACTGTGAGCAGGACGCACTGCACTAAATGTAAATAGTCTAGAAGATAACAGGAACGGATCTAGCTGAACACTGTGAGCAGGACGCACTGCACTAAATGTAAATAGCAGGAACGGATCTAGCTGAACACTGTGAGCAGGACGCACTGCATTAAATGTAAATAGTCTAGATAGAAGATAACAGGAACGGATCTAGCTAAACTGAATACAGTGTATATATATATATATGCAACACCTGGGATGCATATATATACACAATACACTGTAAGTGCAGCTAACTGACTGACTGTTCTGCCTAATCTATCTAACTCAAATCAAATGACACTGTCTCTCTCTCTCTCTATCTCTCAGCACACCGGAACACACACTACACAGGGCCGCCGTGCAGGCGGCCTTATATAGTGTGGGGTGTGTACTAAATCCCCTGAGCCATAATTGGCCAAAGCCACCCTGGCTTTGGCCAATTACAGCTCTCTCTACTGACGGCGCTGTGATTGGCCAAGCATGCGGGTCATAGTGCATGCTTGGCCAATCATCAGCCAGCAATGCACTGCGATGCCGCAGTGAATTATGGGCCGTGACGCGCCACACGAATTTAGCGCGAACGGCCCATAACGTTCGCAATTCGGCGAACGATCGAACAGCCGATGTTCGAGTCGAACATGGGTTCGACTCGAACACGAAGCTCATCCCTACCGGTCACCAACATCATAGTTCTTTTCTGCGAAAGAAAGTTGCGGGAAAAGAACCCCACAGGATGCATTAGATCTTTACTGCCTTGACGTTGTGAGAGTATTGCTCCCACAGCTATCTCAGAAGCATCGACTTCCAAAATGAACGGTAACAATGGTTCAGGATGGCTGAGGATCGGAGCAGAAGTAAACAGTCTCTTGAGATTCTCGAAAGCATCTTGGGCTGACCGATTCCAGGAGAAACGGGCATTCTGCTTACTCAATTGCTTGATGGGTGCAATTATGGCCGAGAATCCCCTGATGAACTTCCTATAAAAGTTTGCAAAGCCGATAAACCGCTGAATACCCTTCTTGTCTAGGGGTACCGGCCAGTCCAGAACAGCAGATACTTTCTGGGGATCCATTTTGATGCCAGTTGGAGAGATTATTAACCCCAGGAATTGGATGCTTTGTTGCTCGAACTCGCATTTCTCTGCCTTTGCATAAAGTCTGTGCAAGCGAAGACGACCCAAGACCCTGCAGACACGTTCTCGATGCTGATCAAGAGACCCAGAGAAAATTAGGATATCGTCCAGGTATGCAATCACAAACACATCTAAAAAGTCTCTGAATACATCGTTAATGAGATGTTGGAAGGTCGTAGGGGCGTTGCAGAGCCCGAAAGGCATGACCAGGTATTCATAATGCCCAAACCAGGTCCGAAAAGCTGTCTTCCATTCGTGCCCGGCCCGAATGCGGATCAAGTTGTAAGCCCCTCTTAGATCGAGTTTAGTGAAAATGACAGCAGATCTTAACTTTTGGAATAGTTTGGGTATCAAAGGTAAGGGATACCGATTCTTCACTGTAATTTTATTCAGTTCCCGATAATCTATACACGGGCGGAGAGTCTTGTCTTTTTTGGTGACAAAAAATATTCCGGCACCTGCTTGAGAGGTGGAGGGGCGGATGAACCCATTGGCCAAGTTTTCATCAACATATGTCTTTAGTGCCTCTTGCTCTTTCTCTGATAAGGGGAAGATACTCCCAAATGGAATTTCGGACCCAGGAAGCAACTCAATTGGGCAGGCATAGGGACGATGAGGCGGAAGGGAGTCTGCCCCCTTCTTGCTGAAGACATCGATGAACTCGTGGTATTGTTTGGGTATGGACTGGAGTAATTTCTGATCGGTGTCAAGACAAAGCAGAGTAGCTGAGGAGTTGGGGTTTTCCACCAAACAGTGTCCTTGGCAGTAGGACGACAAAAACTTTACTTCTCCAGAGACCCAGTTGATGTGCGGGTTGTGGGCTTGGAGCCAGGGAATGCCCAGGATAATAGGAAACAGTGGGGAGGTGATGGCATCAAGGGTCAGCAGCTCTTTATGCTGGGAGGAAACAGTAGCCGGCAAAGGAAGAGTCTCTTGAGTTACTTGTCCGGACCTAATGCGGGAGCCATCGGCTACGAAAACAGAGAGTCCATGAGTCTTAGTCCGTAAAGGAATGTCATGTTGGCTGCCAAAGGTCGAATCGATAAAACAGCTGCATGCTCCGGAGTCAATGATAGCGTTGACTGGAATGATCTTTTCCCGGAGCTGTAATGAGAGAGGAATGGCAAGGTGGGTAGAGTTGGCAGACAAAGCAGAGAGACTGGTAGACACAGAAGATGAGCACTTACTTATCTTGACAGGACAGTTATGGACATAGTGTCCTGTTCCACCACAATAGAGGCACAGGTTCAGTTGACAACGACGTGCCCGTTCTTCAGGAGATAAGGCAGGACGCATCAGTCCTAGCTGCATGGGTTCGGAAGTGTCTGGATTCACACTAGGTGGAGGTAAATAGCGAGCCACCGTAACCGGAGCCCTTGCAGTCATCCATACCGGGCGGGTTTGCTGAGCGGAACGTTCAGACTGACATTCACGGAGGCGACGGTTGATCTGGATTGCCAAGGAGATTAAGGCCTCGAGAGAATCTGGTATGCCAACTCGAGCAAGTTCATCTTTCAGCCCTTCAGACAGGCCCATGCGGAACTGGTGACGTAGGGCCGCATCGTTCCATTGAGTGTCCGCGCCTAAAGTCAGCGTCTAAAGTCAGTGACATAGTCCTCGGCCGGTCTGCGGCCTTGCTGGAGCACGAACAGGGCTGACTCGGCTGTGGCAGTCCACTGAGGGTCCTCATAGAGCTGAGCCATGGCTTCAAAGAAGGATGGTAAAGATTGGGTTAGGACCGAGTCCCCTTCAAGTAATCGGTGGGCCTAAGTCTGGGGTTCCCCTTGTAGGAGGGAAATCACAAACCTCACTTTGGTAACTTCCAGAGAAAAGGTTCGGGGTTGCAAGGCAAAAAAGAGCTGGCAGGAATTACGAAAGGCCCAAAACTTGGTCCAGTCTCCGGAGAATCTCTCTGGGATGGGGACCCTTGGTTCAGGTGGGAGCATCACAACGGAAGGAGCAGAGACAGGCTGTGCTGGAGCTGCGGCTGAAGAGGAAGCCATGGGACTAGGGCCAGCAAGATTCTGAACTTGTCCTTCCAGTCTGGTATAATTATCCTGCAGGGATTGCACAGCTTGAGTGAGGGCCGCAAGGTGCGTGCAGATCTCCTTCATTGGGGAGGTCTCTCCTGCAGGCTCATTAATGGCTGCTTCGTACTGTTAGGTACTTGATAGTAGAGCCTGACTTGTAGGAGAAGACCTCTCATACAACGCTGGTTCAGGAGCCACTGGAGTGGGGACAGTGGTCTCATGAGCACAGTGGGGTAGGAGTGCCTGGTGAGGTAGAGATCCCTCCAGGGATGGCTGGACTGCAGGTAAGGTGGTCAGCGGAGAGCAGCAGGCTGCAGCACTGGAGATGCAGATGCAGAGATTGCTGGAGCTGGAGCTGAAGGTGCAGCAGCACACGAAGTAAACGCAGGCACAAACAGGGTCAGACAGTCCGGGTCGGGAGGCAAAAAAGGCAAGTGATAACAGCAGGCAAAGGCAGAGTCGGTAGGCAGGCAAAGGTCGGCAACGGTATTAGCAGAGACAGCAGCAGGGTCAGGCAAGCCGGGTTGGATTGGAGAGAGGGGGATGGTCAGACAAGCCGGGTCGGTATGGTAGACAGATCAATCAGGTGCAGGGTAACAAGTTCACAGAAACTGAAGATGAAGAAGCAGCCCGCCAATGCAACAGGAGGACTTTTATGCGTTCATTGGCGCCAAACAACATTAACGCGCACAACCGTCGTGCACCCACGCGTGCCCGAGGGACGCGCTGACGCACAGCAATAGCTGGAGATTGCTGCATAGACTGAACAGTGGCGCGCTGGCGCATGCGCGCATGCAAACGTCCCGGTCTGGTGCTGACAGATCCCTGACAGGGACATTGCCTCCACCAGTATTATGGACAACACTCTCCCTGCTCCTTCCTCTCCAGCTCCGAGCTCATCCAAGCACCAAAGCAGCCCGGTGAAATATCCATCCAAACATGGCCGCTATGCTCCTCTTTCTCAACGGTCAGGTATATGCTGACCTCTGACTTGCCCCAATATGTGCCGCATGGGACATGCCTGTGCCCTCTACTTATAGTGGTAATATACCTGTTTATTTGATACTCTCTCCTCCCTGTAGGTTTGCAGGTTGGAGAGTTATGTTTGAAATTCTGTACCATGTTTGTATTAATATCCAGGAAATGTCAACTTCCCTGCCAAGATACAGTTTGGGTGAGATTCTCAGGGAGAGGGCAAAAATTTGTCACTATACCTTGTTCTCCCTCTATTTTATTTCACCTGATTCGAGAACAAGGTCTATCTTGGCGTGACAACAAAACCCATCTGACGGGGGCATGGAAGCTAGACTCTCCTTTGTACGATTTTTGATTTATTTTTCTCACACGGAAAAAAGTGAAGTCAATAGTTACATTTGGTTGTTGTTTTACTGTTTACCCCTGGTTAGACCTAAATTGACTCATCTCTCCTTTCTGTCATCACAGTACAATCCCTAGTTTCAGCTATCCCCAAACTAGGTGAACTAGGGTGACCTATCTACTCCCTACCTACAACCTATCCTTATTGGACAAGGGTTAACTACAACTTGAGGGTAGGTTCACGTGCTCTCCTCTTTTTCCCCACTTGTTGGGTGGTGGTACCCCCTGAAGAACTCTTATACTGACTCAGTATCCATCATGCAGATAGTGTCATGGAATGTCAGGGGCTCCAAGCAGAACAAGCGGATGAAAATTCTCCATCATTTAAAACGTATGCGAACAGATATCGCTCTCCTTCAGGAGACCCATTTAGGAGAGCAAGATTTCCAACGCCTCAAGAAACTATGGGTGGGGGGGTGGGGAGTCATTGGTTCCCCAGCATTAGGGCGCAAAGCAGGAGTGATCATCCTTTTACATAAAAAACTGCCATACACTATCTGATCGGTTGACAGAGACCAAGAAGGCCGCAAGCTAACGATCCATTTGACAATTGCCTCAAAGGATCTAGCCATATCCAACATCTACGCGGTCAACTCCCCAGGTACTGCATTTTTCCAAGACCTTTCTGCATGGGTACTTCGCTCCTCAGACTCATTCCACTTGATGGGAGGGGATTTCAACAGTTTTATGAACAAATGTGAGGATAAATCATCTCCACGTTCATCACTAGGCGCCCCCCCATCATCTATTCAACAGCCCACTACATTACTGGCCACCACCATGTCCCTCTTACATATGTCGGATATTTGGCATCTTACCCACCCTACCGATAGGGAATTCACTTTCTATTCTCCACCTCATGACACTTTCTCACGCATTGATTATTTCTTTTGCTCCTCTGCCCTAATCCCAAAGGTTCAGGACTCAGAGGTTTCGGAGATAGCAATTTCTGATCACAGCCCTGTAATGGTAGTTTTGGATGACTTCAAACCCCACGATAAGACCTCTCCGTGGCAGTTCCCATCGTATTTATCAGACAATGAGGATTTCCGGCATACAATATACAAAGCATGAAATGATTATGTGCTCACTAACACTGAGCATGTATCTAATCCCAATCTATTCTGGGAGGCAGGCAAGGCCGTTTTGTGAGGTGTGATCATCTCCTACACTACCCAATTTAAGAGGCATTCTCTAGAGCAATACTACCAGGCAAGTGCTACTCTAAAGAAAGCCCAAGCGGATCTGACCCTGCGTCACTCTCCTGAAAACAGACAGGCGTGGCTAGCTGCTAAACGAGGTTTCGATCCCTGGGCAGATCAAAAGGAACGGATTAAGACCTCTTACCGTTCCCTCCACCTACATAAGTATGGTAACAAGGCAGGCAAACTCCTTGCCAATCTCTGTCGAGAGGCTCATACACCCACTCACATTGCAGTGCTTAGGGACAGCAAAGGGACCCCTACATCCTCCCAACCAGAAATAACTGCCCTACTAAATGAATTTTATCAACAACTATATGCTGAGGACCCAGTTGAAATGGACAAAGCACAATCTCTCCTCGCTTCCGTTAAATTGCCTACATAACTAGACTCCATAAACGCTCCTATCTCCTTGACTGAAATTCTCTCCACCATACAACATCTACCAAACAACAAATCACCTGGTGGGTATTCAGCTGAGTTTTACAAGATGACCAGGGAATATATACCACACATGCTACAACAAGTCTTTACGGGTATTTGGGAGGGTGGGCCATTCATAAAGCTACTGGCAAAAAAGGGAAAAGACCCGACTCTCCCGGGGTCATATTGCCTCATCTCCTTATGTAATGTCGACTCTAAAATTTTATCTAAAATTATCGCATCCAGACTAGCCTCTGTTCTTCCTACACTCATCCATCCGGTGCAGGCAGGGTTCGTCACAGGTAGGTCAGCAGTGCTCAACATTCGCAAAGTCATACTTGCCCTGGAACATGCTAAACGCCACCCATACAAAGACTTGACGCTGCAAAAGCTTTTGATAACATCTGTTTTCAGTGGTTGTTTCTGGTACTGAGGAAGTTTGGGATCCTGGGCCCAGTAGCAAATTTCAAACAAACAATGTATTCTGCTGCCACAGCTCCCCTCAAGGTCTAGTGACGTCCAGCAACATATCAGCCCCAATCCATTTGACAAAGGGAACACGCCAGGGGTGTCCTCTTTCCCCCTTATTCTTCAAATTAGCCATAAGACCACTGTCCCAATTACTTAATGACCACCCACTCCTTTCAGGAATCCAAATCGGCGACGTCAAGATGAAAACGACGCTCTTTGCGGATTACATTTTAATTCTCTCCTCGGCTTTGCCCACTGACCTCCCTATCATTCAAGATGTTTTCTCTAACTTTTGACACTGCTCGGGACTACACATTAACTTCAGTAAGAGTGAGGTACTCCCACTACACCCGACCCATTCCCAACATTGGACTCAGTCCTCTCCTTTACAAGTAGCAAAACATTCAATAACGTACCTGGTTATTAGAATAGGCCAGGATGCCTCTTCTCTATACCACTTTAACTATCCACCCATTTTTGACAGGATTAAGAGGGAGCTGTAAGCTTGGACGACTCTCCCAATATCGTTTTTTGGAAGGTGCCATTTATACAAAATGGTCTCCTTTGCCAGGCTGCTATATCCCCTACAAACACTTCCCCTACTACTTAAGCACAAAGACATTCAAAATCTCAACAAGGCTTTGGCGACCTTTCTGTGGAGATCCAAGAGATCACGCATTGCTAGACACAAACTGCATCTTACAAAACACGAGGGGGAGTGGGTCTACCCGACTTCCGCCTATACAACTTTTCATGCCTTCTTAGGTAGGGCATGGACTGGTTATTACATAGATCCAACTACTCCAACTTTGCCTTAGAGGCGGCCTTGGTCTCTCCCCTCTATCTACCAGCAGTGCTCCACTCTCCCCTCAAGGTCTTGCCATCTCATTTGAGAAGCATTCCTAACATGGTCTACCCTGGGCCTAACCCACGCAGCCTCACTGCTCTGCCCAGGCACCAGCAACATCCAAACCTTCCAGGAGGTTTCAAAACAATATAACCTACCCTCACACCATTCCTTCTACTACTCCCAACTGGTGGCTTTGGCCAATTACGGCTCAGGGGGTTTAGTACACGCACCACACTATATAAAGCCACCTGCGTGGAGGCCTTGTGTAGTGTGTTGCGGCGGCGGTGGAGAGATAGACAGAGAGACAGTGTCATTTGATTTAAGTTAGATAGAGTAGACAGGCGAGTCAGTTAGCTGCACTTACAGTGTATTGTGTATATATCTGCATCCTAGGTGTTGTATATATATATATATATGTAGCGCTGGTAGATTTTTAATCTACCGCTGATAGGTAAATCTTGTGGGTTACTTGTTAGAGGAAGTTAGATTTGCCTCTGTTCCAGCTTGGCTGACTTGCGTGTAGTTCCACACTGCGCCGGTGGGTGTCGTTGTCACCATGGGCTGGTGTTGGAAAGACAACGTGTTGAAGCGTATGATTGCTCCTCTGTCCCGGAGACAACTCAGTGGAGGTGGTCCTCCGAGTTGCATTCTGGGAGAGGGTATTTATGGGACAGACGCCATGTTTAAGGGTTCGTTTTCAGCCACTTGCTGGCCCTCCTGGCCGACAGGTATGCATTAAGAGTACCACCTCGTGGTCCTCCGTTCCGGAGGCCCACGTCGCTGTGGCGTGTGGGTGGGCCCAGAAGCCTGTCTGGGGCCTACCACAGCAGCAGAGGAACGGTCCTGAGCTGTCTATCCTGAGTGAAGAAGCTGGACAACCAAGGAGATCCCAGGGGAGGACCCATCATGGAAGGATCATGCAGAGTGCTGGTCTGGAGAGGGGCCTGGTGACTCGGTTGGAGGACGTATCCTGAAGTAATCTTACTGCATAGTACTGCCGGGTCAGCTTAAAGGTTCAAGTACTGTGTCCAATACATCCTGTGGCAGAGGATCGTACGGGTTTTATTCCAAACAAGTCTGTGGCAGAGACTTTTGTTCGTGCTGCGTACTGGCTGCTAGGCAAGTGAGAGAGGCCTATCCAGGCGGGCAAAGTTTGAATCCCACAAGGGGAGTGCATTCAACCATAAGTGTTCAATTCCAAAGAATGTTCTAAAGAATACTAAGGAAAGGTATTTGAGCTTCCCTGCAACTTTCCTTCTGCCTCTTTCCTGATACTTCCTGTATTATTTGTTCATTAAAGCATTGGAAATATACTCAAGTGTTGGTGTCTACATCGTCCAGAGGTAAACTCAACGGGACCCTAGACCCGGTGCCGGTGAAACAGAGGTATCGAGAGTGAAGGTAACAGCCCGCTTTAAACCAGCAGCTCCACCGAGAGTTAGTGCTACATGTGGGGGCGTCGACCGGGATTTGTTAGCCATCAGTTCTCGCAACCTGGAGAAGTGTTTCACCGGGAGCTTACGGTGAGATTTGGACTTTGTCAATTTCTCAGGAGAAGAAGAGGTTAAAAGTTGCAGGACTTTATTTGTGACTGCATAGGCGGTGGGTGCCAGTGAAAGCCTGGGAGCTACGTGATCAGAGGAACAAGTGGGTGGAGCCTAGCCTACTTGATACCGTGTGGGAAGCGTGTATGTGTGTGTTGGTGCCAGAGAAGAAGAGAGGCCTTATGATCGTGCTGAGAAGATCAGAGTGTGGCCATGTCTTTTTCGGTGTTGCAACCAACTGTGGGGCCTAAGATGTTCACTACCAGCGCCGCTGCGGGTGCTATGCTGACCGGAACCTTGCTTACGGATACTGGCATTCATCTGAAACCGCAGGGGAGGTTTGTTCTTTATACAGTTGGAGATATTGAAGGACTGGACATGCTTTGTCACAAGTGTGAAGGACTGGTCATACATCTCCGTCCATTTGTTCGTTGCTCGCAATGTGGAGAATATTTGTTTGTGGTGGAGCAACCTGCCATGTCTCCTCATGCTTATCGTATGGACTGGGCTACAGGTATCACCCCAGTAGAAGCTGCTACTACTGCTGAAAAAGAACGGCAGGCCGTGATTTCCCCTGTTATCACCGAAAGTGTTCCTGAGAGAGATACTGCGGTAACCAACTCATCAGCGGACATTACCTTGATTTTTGCGTCCACTACGCCTATCCCTGTTGTACCTGTCCAGAGGAAGGTGGGATATGTAAAGGCTTCCCGCGGCCGTGGTCAAGGCCTACCCCAGAGACTGGCCGAACCGGAAAAGTCCATGTCAGGAACGGGTGAGAGTTCACAGGGGAATGCATCTGGGACTTTGTGTAAATATTTGCCAGCAGAAGAGTTGAGAGATTCGGAGATAGATTCCATGTCGGATCTCTCCGGTGATGATGATTTATTTGAGACAATGTCACAAGAACTGTTATGGGCCCAGGGTGAAGATGTTGCTTCTGCCTTAACTTTCTCAGAGTGGACAGCCCAGAATTCTGGGAGAACATCACCTTGTGTGGAGCCACACAGTACTGTCGGGGAGACATTGCCTAAAGTTACTACTTTGTTGCTGATACCCGTCGGGTTTATGGTGAGCAAGTCATTGAACTCTTGTGTGCCCCCTGGTTTTGGGAAAAATAGATCGTTGCCCAAACTTGCACGTTTACAGAGAATGCTTAACAAGCGCGTGGTCAGGGAATATGGTTTGGAGTTCCCATATGTTACCCAGGACATTATGCAAGAGATTGCAGCCAACCGGGAGCTCTGGTACAGTGAAGCTGTTTGGGACTATTTGTCTGTGCCTAAGCCTTTCCGGAGAACTGGATGTTCTGTCGCTATGGATGAACGCTTCAGTGGATGTTTCCTAAACTGGAACTATGGTCAGCACATTCATGCTGAAAGAGTGGTCATTTGCAGACCCGGAAAAGATGACATTGTGTACTTTATCACTACAGTGGATAAACAAGGAAAATCACTGACATTGCCAGATACTCGGTTCTACTAGTGATTATGGATAAAGAACTGTGGGGTATGTAGATAGATAGTGTCAGTGTTCAGAGATCTTCGAGGTCAAGATTTGGTGTTCAGCTCTGTGTTTCTAAATACAAGGCTTGGTTTTCGCTAGCTGGACTTCTTTCGTGTAAAGATAAGACATACCTAAATATATATAGGGATGGACTTCTAAAGTTTCTTTAGTTTGTTTCTTTAAAAGGAAAAAATATACAGGAAGAGAGTGTCATTCTCCTGCTGGAATGAGCCTTTGCTCCCAAACTGTTAT
Source organism: Aquarana catesbeiana (assembly GCF_042186555.1). NCBI lineage: Eukaryota > Metazoa > Chordata > Amphibia > Anura > Ranidae > Aquarana > Aquarana catesbeiana. Next base: position 22,689,905 of record NC_133324.1, read on the forward strand.
TGAGGATATTGTACATATTTAGTGTGTGTCTAACTTTGTTTTCTTTTCAGGAGCAATTGGATCCTCCATCAAGCTGTTAGGATTTTCAGCTAGGAAGATAGCGGGGTTGTGACAGTCATAATGTGATTTTGTTTGCGGATGTGAACATATTGTTATATAAATGTTAAAACGATATATCTCTATACTGTCTTTCCTTCTTCTTTAATCCAAGTTTTAAGCTCAAATACCTGCTCTCAGGCTTGGGAGTTATTATTTTTTGTGACAGACGTTGAGGACAATGTCTATTGTAGTGGGGGGAGTATGTAGCGCTGGTAGATTTTTAATCTACTGCTGATAGGTAAATCTTGTGGGTTACTTGTTAGAGGAAGTTGGATTTGTCTCTGGTCCAGCTTGGCTGAGTTGCGTGTAGTTCCACACTGCGCCGGTGGGTGTCGTTGTCACCATGGGCTGGTGTTGGAAAGACAACGTGTTGAAGCGTATGAAAGCTCCTCTGTCCTGGAGACAACTCGGTGGAGGTGGTCCTCCGAGTTGCATTCAAGGAGAGGGTATTTATGGGACAGACGCCATGTTTAAGGGTTCGTTTTCAGCCACCTGCTGGCCCTCCTGGCCGACAGGTATGCGTTAAGAGTACCACCTCGTGGTCCTCCGTTCCGGAGGCCCACGTCGCTGCGGCGTGTGGGTGGGCCCAGAAGCCTGTCTGGGGCCTACCACAGCAGCAGAGGAACGGTCCTGAGCTGTCTATCCTGAGTGAAGAAGCTGGACAACCGAGGAGATCCCAGGGGAGAACTCGTCATGGAAGGATCATGCAGAGTGCTGGTCTGGAGAGGGGCCTGGTGACTCGGTTGGAGGACGTATCCTGAAGTAATCTTACTGCATAGTACTGCCAGGTCAGCTTAAAGGTTCAAGTACTGTGTCCCATACATCCTGTGGCAGAGGATCGTACGGGTTTTATCCCAAACAAGTCTGTGGCAGAGACTTTTGTTCGTGCTGCGTACTGGCTCCTAGGCAAGTGAGAGAGGCCTATCCAGGCGGGCAAAGATTGAATCCCACAAGGGGAGTGCATTCAACCATAAGTGTTCAATTCCAAAGAATGTTCTAAAGAATACTAAGGAAAGGTATTTGAGCTTCGCTGCAACTTTCCTTCTGCCTCTTTCCTGCTACTTCCTGTATTATATGTTCATTAAAGCATTGGAAATATACTCAAGTGTTGGTGTCTACATCTTCCAGAGGTAAACTCAACGGGACCCTAGACCCGGTGCCGGTGAAACAGAGGTATTGAGAGTGAAGGTAACAGCCCGCTTTAAACCAGCAGCTCCACCGACAGTTAGTGATATATATATATATATATATATATATATATATATACTGTATTCTGTTTAGCTAGATCTGTTCCTGTTATTCTCTTCCTACTGACAGGCAGGCAGGTTTTTTTACAGTATTTACAGCTACCTGAAGAAAATTGCTGGTGTTTTTCTGATCCTATTAGTCCTATTAGCTACAATATTTACAGTTAGTGTAGTGCGTCCTCTGCACAGTGTGCACCTAAAGCTACCTGAAGAAAATTGGTGGTGTTCTTCTGATCCTATTAGTACCGCAGGCAGCTGCAGTATTTACAGTTAAATACCAAGGGTAACTGTGAGGGCTTACAGTGTTGTGGCAACACCAACACCTAAGGCCCCAATTTCTGCAGAGTATATAGGGCAGGCCCCTACTTTCAAACATCCAACTTACAAACGACTCCCACTTGCAAACGGAAGGAGACAACAGGAAGTGAGATGAAATCTACCCCTAGGAAGGGAAATTCTCTCCTGTAAGAGTTAATATGGGAAAAACGTGTCTCCTCTTCACTGATGCTTTATCACCAATCCTTGTTTCACTAAAAACCCCAAATTTTCTAAAAACATTTGTCAATGGGACAGAAAGGGAGGTGAAATCTTCTGAAGAGGTGCACAGACAGCAAAACAAATGTTACAAGGGTGATAACCCTTCCCTATGTTTTCCAAAAAGCTTAAAAATAGATTTTTTGGCTGGAGCTACACTTTAAAAATGTACCAGTTCAAAATTACAAACAGATTCTACTTAACAACAAACCTACAGTCTCTGTCTTGTTTGCACCGCCTGTATACTGCTGTTCAGAGTATATAGGGCCTGGGGTCCCCACGTCTTTCCTTTTTTTAATTTGGGTGTGGGGTTCTCCTTAATATCCATACAAGACCCAAAGGGCCTGGTAATGGACTGGGGGGTACCCAATGCCGTTTGTCTCACTGATTTTCATCTATATTGCCAGGACCCGACATTACATTAAAGCCGCAAGCAGTTTTAAATTACTTTTATTCCTTTAAAAATGTTATTTTGTGCAGGGACTGTTCTAAGCACGGGAAACACGCGTCACTTTACAGACATACTATAGACACCCCCAGGTACGATATTTGTTTCACTTTAAGCATCATTAAAATCACTGCTCCCAAAAAAACGGCCATTTTTGAAACTTTTTTTTGCACTGATAAATGTCCCCTGGGGCAGGATCCGGGTCCCCAAACTCTTTTTAGGACAATAACTTGCATATTAGCCTTTAAAATTATCACTTTTGATTTCGAACATTCGAATCCCATAGACTTTAATGGGGTTCTAAAGTTTGCACACTTTCGGTCCGTTCGTAGGTTCTGGTGCGAACCAAACAGGGGGGTGTTCGGCACATCCCTACTGGTGGCTACAGCGACACCCACAGCCAAATGGAAACTGACACAACCCAGCTGAACTGGTACAGAAACCAGCTAATTTACCATAATTAGTCTGAGCTAAACTACAGCTTCAGACAAACTTAAATTTACATAGATAGCACCTGCCCATCAGGAGCAGGGTGCTACATTTGTTTTTTCTCCTTCCTAGTTATCGTTTCCCAGCTGCACACCCCCTGTCTGAGGGATCATTGACACTTTTTTTTTCTGTGGGCTGTGATACTTTAAATCCATAGGTTGAACTAGACCTTTACATAAGCCATCCACTGACAAATGTTAATTCTAGTCTTGCCTGAATACTCTGTGTGTTTGATTGCGGTGCCATTCACCATATCTCGGTAGGTTGCTCATTTCAACATGGGGTGTACTATGCTCATTATGTCTGTCAAAATGATGTTTTGCAACTATGGCATGTTTTACTTTATTTTTTGTTACTTATTAGAATTTAAAATTCTCCTATATAAATACCCCCGATTAAAGGACTTTGAACCTGGATCTCGTTGGATACTGGAAAGCTTTGATTGGATGTTGGCTACCAGAAAGTGTTTTCAGCTACTGGAGAGAGATCACTTTATATACGTAATTTTGTACTCTACTGCAAGGTGTTGTATTATGTGTGTTTGCGTCTTATGTTTATGTCTGTTTTAGCAATCATCGTGTAATGATTTTTTAGTTTCTATTTGTACCATTAAAATTATTTTTTTAATCTATTAGTGTTGTTGCCAATTTAAAGTCCCAATTTGGGGGTAACGAAAAATCTTTCTATTTTTTTTGTTTATAGCGCAAAAAATAAAAACCGCAGAGATGATCAAACACCACCAAAAGAAAGCTCTATTTGTGTGAAAAAGAGGCGTCAATTTTGTTTGGCTACAACGTCGCACGACCGTGCAATTGTCAGTTAAAGTGACGCAGTGCCATATCGCAAAAAATGGTCATTACGGGGGCAAATCCTTCCGGGGCTGAAGTGGTTAAAAGAGCAGTGATTTTAATGATGCTTAAATGAAACAATAAAAATGAAAAATTCATTTAAATATAGTGCCGGGGGGGGGGGGGGGGGGGGGTCCTTATTCTGCCTGTAAAGTGGCGCATCTGTAGCATTTATAAAACATACTGCAGCAAAAATGAAATTTCTAAAGAAAAAAAACACAGTCAAATCACATTTAAATTGACTCACGATTGCAATTGCCAGCACCCATCAATTTAAAAAAAATAAAGAAGAAAACAGCGTGTCCCCCCCAAGGTCCATTCCACACCTGAAGGGTCTGCTACCCCAAAGCACCTTGTCCTCATAAATTTACAAGTTATGCGCTGCACTTGGGTGACCCCAAAAACAAAATTAATAATAACAAACTCTGTGCTTACTAGTGCGATAATATTAAATACAAATAATATGAATGTTGAATAAATAAACAAGGTGTGAAAAAACAAGTGCTTGTTACACCATAAATTAGTGCTTAATAGTGCTTGTTACACCATACATAGTGTCTTAATCAACATAAAAAGTGCTTAGTGCTCAATATAAAGTATCCTGCTTTTTTAAATGAAAAAATGAATAAATGATAAATAATGAAAAAAAGTTCTCTTTGGCACTCTAAATAGTGCGTGCTAATAATGTCCAGCAGTGATAATAAAACAATGCGTGCAGGTGGTGTTCAGCTGTGACAACAATTCAACATCATGCCGAAGATATCCTGAGTGTTGCAAAACATGCTCCTGTGCTCCTTCGTGACCCCCTTAAGCTAATGTGCTCACCTCAGAGCGTGTGACTCAGCTGCTACCCTCAGTCCAAATATGCTTTGGAACCACCCCTGGGCTCAGTCTCAGTGTCTGCTGCACTCCTCCAGCTGGAAACAATGTGGCTCCATACATATAAATGAAAAGGAAACTATATAGTGTAATATAGTCAAAATACTTTTATTAAAAGAAAACGCTCCCCACACCAGGGTACTCACATGGCACTGGTGAGTCAGTGCAGCAGACACTGAGACTGAGCCCAAGGGTGGCTCCAAAGCGTATTTGGACTCAGGGTAGCAGCTGAGTCACATGCTCTGAGGTGAGCACATTAGCTTAAGGGGGTCACGAAGGAGCACAGGAGCATGATTTGCAGCACTCAGGATATCTTCGGCATGATGTTGGATTGTTGTCACAGCTGAACACCACCTGCACGCATTGTTTTATTATCACTGCTGGACATTATTTGCATGCACTATTTAGAGTGCCAAAGAGAACTTTTTTTCATTATTTATTATTTATTAATTTTTTAATTTAAAAAAGCAGTATACTTTATATTGAGCATTAAGCACTTTTTATGTTGATTAAGACACTATGTATGGTGTAACAAGCACTATTAAGCACTAATTTATGGTGTAAAAAGCACTTGTTTTTTCACACCTTGTTTAATTATTCAACATTCATATTATTTGTATTTAATATTATCGCACTAGTAAGCACAGAGTTTGTTATTATTAATTTTGTTTTTGGGGTCACCCAAGCGCAGCGCATAACTTGTAAATTTATCCCATGCACGTTATATGAAGCGTGATTAACGCATGCAGCTGGAGGTAGCACAAGCAAGGCATAAGATCATTATGGCTCACAGAATTTTTCCAATTTGATTCACCTTGTCCTCATGTTGATGGTGACAAGAATCTCTTCCCCACAAGCCTGGGCTGTGGTTGTAAGGGTCTGCGGTCGAGGGGCTTATCGGAATCTGGAAGCCCACATTAATAAGGAGACCCCCAGATCCCATCCCCCCCTTATGTCAATGAGTATGGGGTACATAGTACCCCTACCCATTTACCAAATAAAGTTAAAATAAATAAAAACAGTACCCGGTCGAAACCAACCCAGCATGCACTGGTTGGTCATGTCACAAGGAGGGAAGTGCCACCAGGTGACATCACCAGGTGGCCCCGCCCTTACCTATATAGGAACTGTTATATGGCTGGCAAGCCAGGTATTCGGCAATTTGCCCTTGCGGTGGGCGGAACATTTTTTCCGGGTCCGGCGGTGGTGGCGGCGTCGTGATTGAACATGGGGACAAGGTGCATTGGGGTGGGGGAGCCCCAAAGCACCCCCCCATGTTGAGGGCATGTGGTCTGGTATGGTTCAGGAGGGGAGCACTTGCCCATTCCCCCCTTTCCTGATCTTCCAGGCTGCATGCTCATATAAGAGTCTGGTATGGATTTTGGGAGGACCCCATGCCGTTTTCTTTTTTTACTATTTTTTTACTGGGAATTATTTTATTTTTTTATTCAGCTGTCAGCGGGGAAGCCCATTGACAGCTGATGACTCATCGGTTGTTAAGGAACCCATGGTCGGCTTCCCAACCCCACTCCTTAACAACTAGCTTTTACTGTGCCCAAATTGGCCAAAGCTTTGCTCAACCAGGGCTTAGAATGCACTGTGCAGTGCATTGCAAGGCATTCGGTGGGGGGCGAAGACCCGCCAAACGCCCTGCAAATTTGGGTGTCCACCAAACAGGCTGCACAACCAATGTTCGGCCTGAACTCATGCTTGGACTGAACTGTTTGCCCAACACTAGTGAAGAATAGGAATGAGCCAACGTTTCAGTCCAAACCTAGGCTTGGTCCAAACTTTGGTTGTTGGGACGTTCGCCCAAATGCCTAAACTTTTGCCAATTCAGCCCCCTGTTCAGAGGGAGCTGATCATCATATATAGAACTGGTATTTCTACTGCTTCAACACAGTTTTCCTGGAGTAGGAATTTATGATTGGCTATTTTTGTCTATGGATTGCATACAAAATTAAAATATTTTTGAATAAAATTGCTGAATCAATAGTGGAAAGTAAACATTGCTCTGGTCCATAGGTGGGGTATAGGTGTGAGAGAGGAAGTGGTAAAAAAAATTAAAGGTATTTATCCCTGTAGATGCATTCAATGAACAAAACATCCATATATACTGTATTACTTAACCTTTATTCACAAATCTTAAGTATTTTACTCATAGTATTTATTATAATTATCGTCATTATTATTATTATTGTTATTGATATTTTATTGAACAGTACATGCTATCTTTAAGTATCATATACATTTTCTTCATATTTTACATGTTAATAATAAATATATCATTTCATAATCTTGCATCTGAATGTTAAATGTAATATATACTGAATATCCAGCAAAAGAAACTACTAAACATTATAACTTTTATGTCTCAGCATTGCTGATACTGGAAAGCAGTTCTTTACTAAAGTATTATTAGACATCTTCTTCAGGGAACAGCCGGAGTTTGTTCTATTGGATGAAAGTTTCTGTACAATCTCTCAGGGGATGAAATCTGAATTTACTATTCTTCCCCTGATCACTGAAGTCACATATAGAATGTTGTATTTCTTGTATCTTATACAGAAAAATCTTCTAATTTCTGTGTTGTGTTGGATTCCCCTGATAGGTGATATTCTGGAGCCTGGTTGCCATGATGACAGTATTTCCAACATTGCAGCAGACTAGTAAAGCCGGTTACTAATAATAATATTTAGTTATACATATTTTCTTATAACTAGCTTTATACAAATATCTGATAGGATTGTACAGTGATGGTCAATGTGTACATTACGGCCCTAGTTCCCTATTGCTCTTGAACATCCAGTTATTGCTGCTTTTATGCTTTTTACCTCTATAAGGTGCAATACATAATACAGCTCAACACACATTACTTATATTATTATTATATATGAATTCAAAGAAAAAATAAAATAAATAAAATAATGTGAGTGGCATTCTATGCAGTGAATTGTACATTTTCTAAGCTAAATGACAACTCAAAAATTTCTGTACACTATGATGTCATAGGAAAAAAAAGCAGCAAATGTACAGTGCATCCAGAAAGTACAGTGCTTCACTTTTTCCACATTTTGTTATGTTACAGCCTTATTCCAAGATAGATTAAATTCATTGTTTCCCTCAAAATTCTACAAACAATACCCCATAATGACAACGTGAAAGAAGTTTGTTTGAAATCTTTGCAAATTTAGTAAAAAATAAAAAATAACAAAGTCCGATATACATAAGTGTAGCGGGCACCTACTTTTAGGTAGGTGACCTTTTCTGCTAGCTTTATATGACAGGTAAATTTAGACAGGCTGATGCTATTGCAGCAGGCCTGTTTGGTTAATTTCCATATTTGAGTGACAGGTAGTTTATGTTTTGGTCTCGGCCAATCATTAATATGCTTGGTAATCCCGGGACTCTCATATAAAAGCGGGGTCACATGGTGCCCGGGGGAGTTCGAGTGCAGTCCTGCTCTGAGGAGCGAGAGAGCCAGCCTGGTTCCCAGAGGGGAAGTTGGAGGGTTTCCCCTCCGGGCAGCCAACGAAGCTTCACCCTAGTGAGAAGGGTGGAGATCCAATCCTCATGGAGGAACAGATGACATCTTACAGCGTGTAGTCGTGGATGTCGTAGGCTGCCCCTGCGGGGAGGGGAGCGGGCCACAAAGAGAATCATTGCGGAATGAAGTAGCAACAAAGCGGAAGGAAACTGGGCGATTGATCGTTTATGAGTGGCACATGGACTATTGATCACGTGAGTGAAAGCCCAAGGGAAAGGTACTGCCAGAGACTGAGGGTTGTTGGTGCACAAGTCAGTGAGATGGGCAGTAATGGCCCATAACTTTGAGTTCAGCATTGCCCCGGGATTACAATCAGTCAAGCAGGAGGAGTTGTGCAAGGTGGCTCTCCTTTAGCTTAATTTGGAAGTACCATGCCGGTGAGAAGTAGTGGTAAAGAGGTAGCGGTGAAGCTGCAAGTACACATATGGAGATATGGATCGTTCCTTTTAAAGTTATCCAGATGAAGAAGTTATTCAGAGTGACTCTTTATCAATTAATTCTCTATCAAATCTACTTCCATCATCCCTGAGTGAAGAGATCGTTTAAAATGATCTCCTGATTATCCGCAATTGTTCATCGATCTTTCTGTAAGAATCATTGAAAGATGACAAAGTAACAAAAGAGCATCTCAAAGGAAGTCCTTCTCCCATCCCAAAAATCTAATGGGCTGCGAGGGTTGAGTAGTAAACGTGAATTAAGGATATAGCAAATATTCAGCCGATCCTTCGGTGGTAGCGCTACATGTGGGGGCATCGTCCGGGATATCTGTCTCACATTTACCGCTAACCATCTCCCATAGCAATGAAAACCTGCATTTCAGTGATTGTTGCCAAGATAGCCTGCAGTATAACAGTACCTGCCGCCAGGGGTCGCTGGGGAGGACTTTGAAAATATATAGCTACAGTTCCTCGCGCACTGAACCAACAATTGGGGGGTGAAACCCAGAGGAAAAAGTTTTAGTGTTCAGCGTGCCACGCGCCAGAGAAAGATGGCGGAAGGTGTTGAGGACACGTTTGCTATGCAGCTGCTATCTGATGTGCAGGACCGGGTTCTGATTGACAACGGTGTTCGTTTGGAGCTAACCGGAGAACTGGCGTTGGGAGTAATTGATGGAGTAGAGAAACACTGTATGCTGTGTCCTAGATGTCGGAGGCCTACAGTTGGGGTCATCGCCTGGGCTCGGTGCGGACATTGCGGTATCCAGTTGACAAGATTGGGACCCGTCCAACAGGAGGCCAAGTATTATTTTGTTAAACAGAAAACGGGACTTTGTCTGCCACAGGAATGGGTGATTCGGAAGGCCGGAGAGGGTCGTATATCACCTACAGCAGCAGTAGAGGAGCTCCCTTCTGATTCGGCTGAATTGGAGCCACCAGGAGATCAGGTAGGATCTACTGAGAAAGCCTGTGACTTGGCTGGGGATCCAGGGACTGTTGAAGTTGTTGCCCAGTCTTTGGAGGGAACCCATGAGGAGCCAGTTAGCAGTGAACCCTTTGAATTGCCTGTCCGAAAGGAGCCTAAATTACAGGAGGGGGATCCCTCAGTTGAGCCGGACAGGGTAAGCGAAAATCGGGTTATAGATTGGGGATCGCCACAGATCTTGCAGAAATATGGATCAATGAGTGATCTGTTTGAATGGTCATCCCCTGAAGAGTTTGATTCAAGTGAGGAGGAATGTTTTATTGAAAGTTCAACTTCAGTGGAGGCTTCCACAGGAGTGTCTGGTACAGTTAAAGTTTCAGCATCTCCATTTAATGTGACAAACACCATTGCTCCTAGCAGGCCAGCTACATTTCAGAAATGGGTCAGTAGAGCTACTGACGCGTTTGTCTTGCCTGGCCGAGGAAAGGCTAAGGACTTGCCTAGACTCTCTAGATTCCAGAGAGAGGTTCAGCGAAAGGTGTCTCAAGAATGGGGTTTTGATTACCCCTATGTCCCGGAACAAGTTATGGACATTGTGGAAAGTTCACGGGAATCATGGGAGGATGAACTTGTGTGGGACTACCTTCATGTGCCTAAACCAAAAAGGACACCTGACAGTGAGGTTTGGGTTCGGTTCAAAGACATTCATCGAGAGTGGAAGCTTGGAAGAGCGATCCACAAGGACAGAGTATTGGTGGTAAAAGCTGGACAAAATACCCGCAGTTACTCTATCTCGGTGAGAGGACTGGGAGATAGTCGAAAGAGGTTGCCTGACCCGAGATATTATTTGTGAGAAGGATTGTATTCACAAGTGCATGTCTTTTACCCAGATTTACTGCAGGATGGCAGATGGGTTAGGATGGGTTTTCCCCAATTAAACTGTTAAGCAGGAGGCTCGCATTCATGGTGCCTAACAAGGACAAAGTTAAGGACACTAGGGTGTGCTGTCTCTGCTTAAATCCCTTTGTAGCACAAGTACTTCTTCAAGGACTCTTGTTTAAGAGCCAAACAGAAAGTTTATTTTTGCCAACGGACAGACGGATTTGCTTGCCGATCATGTCTATTGGGATGCGCTTTGCAGGAGTACTGCTGGACTCCTTTTGAGGGAGCAACTTTTCCAATGGGTAGTGTTGGGGGCATTAGTGGTAGGTTAACCAAAGCACAAAAACACAAGATGAGTATAGTAGCAAGTCCTAGTTGCAATTTTGAAACACCCAATACGAGGACAATATGTGACCGGTCTAAACTATGTGGCATGTTCACCAATGCCAGGAGCATGGCAGACAAGATGGGTGAACTAGAGATACTGTTGTACAAGGAGGATTTGGATTTTGTGGGAATTTCAGAGACCTGGTTCAACAGCTCTCATGATTGGCTGGCAAACATTCAAGGGTATACCCTATACCACAAGGATAGAGAGGGTAAAAAAGGGGGAGGGGTATGCCTATATATCAAGAATAATGTACAAGCGAATGTGAGAGATGACATCACTGAGGGGGCTAGAGAGGAGGTGGAATCCTTATGGGTAGAGCTCCAAAGGGATGAAGCTAAGGGGAAAATAATACTGGGAGTATGCTATAGGCCCCCTAACCTGAAGGAGGAAGTGGAGACGGATCTCCTATCACAAATTGGATTAGCAGCAAGGATGGGAAGTGTTATCATAATGGGGGATTTTAATTATCCAGACATAGACTGGGCGGAGGGAACCGTGCATTCATTTAAGGCTCGCCAGTTCCTTAATGTCTTGCAGGACAATTTTATGGGTCAGATGGTAGAGGCACCAACTAGAAATAAAACATTACTGGATCTACTGATTACCAACAATACAGACCTGACCACAGATGTGGAAATACGGGGCAATTTAGGTAACAGCGATCACAGGTCAATTAGTTTCAGTATAAATCACACAAATAGGAAACATAAAGGGAATACAAAGACACTGAATTTCAAAAGAGCCAACTTCCCTAAACTACAAACCTTGCTAAAAGGCATAAATTGGGATAAAGTATAGGAACAAAGAATACGGAGGAGAGATGGGTTTGTTTTAAGAGCATATTAAATAAGGGCATTAGCCAATGTATCCCATTGGGTAATAAATTTAAAAGAGCGAACAAAAATCCTGGATGGCTTAACTCCAATGTAAAAATGCACATAAAAGCAAAGGAGAAGGCCTTCAAAAAATACAAGGTTGAGGGATCATCCTCAGCATTCAGACTTTATAAAGAATGCAATAAGAAATGTAAGGGTGCAATTAGGACGGCTAAGATAGAACATGAAAGACACATAGCGGAGGAGAGCAAAAAAAATCCCAAGAAATTCTTTAAGTATGTAAACAGTAAAAAAGGGAGGACAGACCATATTGGCCCCATAAAGAATGAGGAAGGACATCTGGTTACAAAGGATGGGGAGATGGCAAAGGTATTGAATTTATTCTTCTCCTCAGTCTTCACGAGTGAATCGGGGGGCTTCAGTAACCAAAACTGCAGTGTTTATCCTCATGACACAACACAGGAAGCACCTCCATGGTTAACAGAGGACGGAATTAAAATTAGACTTGAGAAACTTAACATTAATAAATCACCGGGACCAGATGGCTTGCATCCGAGGGTACTTAGGGAACTCAGTCAGGTGATTGCCAGACCGTTGTTCCTAATTTTTACAGACAGTCTATTGACTGGAATGGTACCAGCTGATTGGAGAAAAGCCAATGTAGCACCAATATTTAAAAAGGGCCCAAAAAACATCCCTGGGAATTACAGACCAGTTAGCCTAACATCAATAGTATGTAAACTCTTGGAGGGGATGATAAGGGACTATATACAAGATTTTAGTAATAAGAATGATATCATTAGCAGTAATCAGCATGGATTCATGAAGAATCGTTCTTGCCAAACCAATCTATTAACCTTCTATGAGGAGGTGAGTTGCCATCTAGATAAAGGAAGGCCCGTAGACGTGGTGTATCTGGATTTTGCAAAAGCATTTGACACAGTTCCCCATAAACGTTTACTGTACAAAATAGGATCCGTTGGCATGGACCATAGGGTGAGTACATGGATTGAAAACTGGCTACAAGGGCGTGTTCAGAGGGTGGTGATAAATGGGGAGTACTCAGAATGGTCAGGGGTGGGTAGTGGGGTTCCCCAGGGTTCTGTGCTGGGACCAATCCTATTTAATTTGTTTATAAATGATCTGGAGGATGGGATAAATAGTTCAATCTCTGTATTTGCGGACGATACTAAGCTAAGCAGGGCAATAACTTCTCCGCAGGATGTGGAAACCTTGCAAAAAGACCTGAACAAATTAATGGGGTGGGCAACTACATGGCAAATGAGGTTCAATGTAGAAAAATGTAAAATAATGCATTTGGGTGGCAAAAATATGAATGCAATCTATACACTGGGGGGAGAACCTCTGGGGGAATCTAGGATGGAAAAGGACCTGGGGATCCTAGTAGATGATAGGCTCAGCAATGGCATGCAATGCCAAGCTGCTGCTAATAAGGCAAACAGAATATTGGCATGTATTAAAAGGGGGATCAACTCCAGAGATAAAACGATAATTCTCCCGCTCTACAAGACTCTGGTCCAGCCGCACCTGGAGTATGCTGTCCAGTTCTGGGCACCAGTCCTCAGGAAGGATGTACTGGAAATGGAGCGAGTACAAAGAAGGGCAACAAAGCTAATAAAGGGTCTGGAGGATCTTAGTTATGAGGAAAGGTTGCGAGCGTTGAACTTATTCTCTCTGGAGAAGAGACACTTGAGAGGGGATATGATTTCAATTTACAAATACTGTACTGATGACCCCACAATAGGGATAAAACTTTTTCGCAGAAGAGAGTTTAATAAGATTCGGGGCCACTCATTACAATTAGAAGAAAAGAGGTTTAACCTTAAACTACGTAGAGGGTTCTTTACTGTAAGAGCGGTAAGGATGTGGAATTCCCTTCCACAGGCGGTGGTCTCAGCAGGGAGCATTGATAGCTTCAAGAAACTATTAGATAATCACCTGAATGACCGCAACATACAGGGATATATAATGTAATACTGACACATAATCCCACACATAGGTTGGACTTGATGGACTTGTGTCTTTTTTCAACCTCACCTACTATGTAACTATGTAACTATGTAACATACATGCCATAAAGAAATGTGTATTTGTTCAATTACCCGGTAGAGGATTATAACCCCCTCTGCATGGTAATGTTTGTGTAGTAGTAGAATTATTGTGTGTTTTCCTTTAGGCATATTGGAGATGTGATGGCTGTCCATTCTACAGAAGAAGGCCTGTGGCAATTAGAGTATTCCTCCCACGGGAGCAGTGCTTCGGTTCCGCTTGTATTGAATATTAATGTAGGGATCTACAGTCAGGCCATGTAAATACTTTTGTGCTGATATTGTATACAGTGACAAGTGATGTTAACTCTGTTCAAAGTTTATTTTCCCTTTTTCCCATTCCCATTGATGTAATGAGATGCTCTTTCTTTCTTAAAATTTTAGAAAGTTACTCTGAAATTTATTCTCCACAACTGGGGACAGTTGTGATTCAAGTGTGGGGTTTATGTAGCGGGCAACTACTTTTAGGTAGGTGTTGCCCACTGTTGAAGTTGTTGCCCAGTCTTCGGAGGGAACCCATGAGGAGCCAGTTAGCAGTGAACCCTTTGATTTGCCTGTCCGGAAGGAGCCTAACTTACAAGAGGGGGATCCCTCGGGTGAGCCGGACAGGGTAAGCGAAGATCGGGTTATAGATTGGGGATCGCCACAGATCTTGCAGAAATATGACCCCTTCCCTGCCAGTGTCTTTTACACAGTAATCAGTGCATTTTTATAGCGCTGATCATTGTATAAAAGTCAATGGTTACAAAATAGTGTCAAAAGTGTCTGATGTGTCCGCCGCAATGTGGCAGTCATGATAAAAATCTCAGCTCGCCGCCATTACTAATAAAAAAAAAATAATAATAAAAATGCCATAAATCTATCCCTTATTTTGTAGATGCTATAAATTTTCAATATACGCTTTATGCGATTTTTTTACCAAATATATGTAGAAAAATACATTTCAGCCTAAAATGAGGAAGAAATTATTTTTTTTTAATATATATTTTTTGTGGTATTTATTATAGCAAAAAAAAAAATTGTTTTTTTTTTCAAACTTGACGCTCTTTTTTTATTTATAGCGCAAAAAATAAAAAACGCAGCGGTGATAAAATACCACCAAAAGAAAGCTCTATATATGGGAAAAAAAGGACGTCAATTTTGTTTGAGTGCAACATTGCATGACCGCGCAATTGTCAGTTAAAGCAACGCAGTGCCATATCGCAAAAAGTACTCTGGTCGCGAAAGGGGTAAATCCTTCCGGGGCTGAAGTGGTTAAAGTCCTGCTTGTTCTTTACCAATTGTTCTCATTTACCCATTGGGATGTGGTACCTAGTTCTGATCCCTCATTGCCCAGTCCCAAAATTACTTATGTACATGGGATTTTTTTTGCATTTTATTTTTAAAAAATGTGCAAAGATTTCAAACAAACTTCTTTAACATTGTCATTATGAGATATTGTTTGCAGAATTTTGAGGAAAATAATTAATTTAATCCATTTTGGAATAAGGCTTTAAGATAACAAAATGTGGAAAAAGTAAATTTCCGGATGCAACCGAAGTACCATGGTACCCCAAAATTGTCCATGGGTGACACTTTAATGGTTTTTACAGCTCATCAGTTTAGAGTCTGCACAGGGAGATTTTCAATTATTTTACATTTATTTGATTGTCTTCTACATTTGTAGCACTTTTTCATTTACCCTTACTGCTATCACAAGGGGGCTAACAAGTCCCTGTGTGATAGTATGAACATGTGACAGGTTCTCTTTATGGAGACATCAGGGGTCTGTTAGTCCCGTAATGTCTTCTCTGCCCCCACAGCAGATAATAAAGCACTGATCATACTTGAGTAAGTGCTTGACTGACTATAGGAGCCGGGGAATGACAGCTTGGCACCCTGTGGTGATGAAATGCTTGTAGCTTTTGAATCCATTAGTTATGAAGGATATTTGGGAACAGATGTTCCCTGAGTTCCTCCCGATCTCCATACTAAAGCCTCGTACACACGATTAGATTTTCGGATGACCGAACATCTGTGTTTTGTGGCATGCTAGTCTCATTGTCTCCTTCTCTGTTGGTTCTTGAACCTGGGAACTTGCAGTCCTAAATGAGATGATTGTGGATAACTGCCTACCTTTATGCATTTGTCTGCATTTAGAGAGATTTCAGGAAGATGTTTGGTCCCTGACCTTAATTGTGATTGCAATGCTGCCTTATTTACGGTATATACACATGTATATTTGCTTCCAGGTCTGTGAGCTGAAATTTGTATTTTGCTCTTCTCATATTGAGCTCTATGTTTATTGTATCATTGATTTGTATCTTCGTCAATAAAAAGAGTTAAAAAATAAATCAAAGGTATCAACTCTCAAGATGCATAAGGATAAGAGCATGTAATGCACCCAGTGCAGTTTGCTGTTAAACCTCAGTGTGTCTTCAGGAGACAGGTAAAAGATGCCACTGTCGGGAGCTGTGTAGCCTACACAATGTAGCACACCAGAATCTAAACCGGAAAACCTGAAGCCACCCTGAAGGGTATGGACTGCACAGGGCTGGAAGTGATGTCATACCTGGGAGGGCCTAAGCATGGGGAGCATGGCTACAAGCTTCAGAACGTAACTGCTCCTTTTTCAAGCCTGGGGAGCACCCTGCTGTTTCTTTTACAGTATCTCACAAAAGTGAGTACACCCCTCACATTTTTGTAAATATTTTATTATATCTTTTCATGTAACAACACTGAAGAAATGTCACTTTGCTACAATGTAAAGTAGTGAGTGTACTTCTTGTATAACAGTGTAAATTTGTTGTCCCCTCAAAAAAACTCAACACACAGCCATTAATGTCTAAACTGCTGACAACAAAAGTGAGTACACCCCTAAGTGAAAATGTCCAAATTGGGCCCAATTAGCCATTTTCCCTCCCCTGTGTCATGTGACTCGTTAGTGTTACAAGGCCTCAGGCGTGAATGGGGAGCAGGTGTGTTAAATTTTGTGTTATCGCTCTCACTCTCTCATACTGGTCACTGGAAGTTCAACACGGCACCTCATGGCAAAGAACTCTCTGAGGATCTGAAAAAAAGAATTGTTGCTCTACATAAATATGGTCTAGGCTTTAAGAAGATTGCCAAGACCCTGAAACTGGGCTGCAGTACAACGGCCAAGACCATATAGTGGTTTACCAGGACAGGTTCCACTCAGAACAGGCCTTGCCATGGTAGACCAAAGAAGTTGAGGGCACGTGCTCATATCCAGAGGTTGTCTTTAAGAAAAAGACGTATGAGTGCTGCCAGCATTGCTGCAGAGGTTGAAGGAGTGGGGGGTCAACCTTTCAGTGCTCAGACCATACACCGCACACTGCATCAAATTGGTCTGCATGGCTGTTATCCCAGAAGGAAGCCTCTTCTAAAGATGATCTACAAGAAAGTCCGTAAACAGTTTGTTGAAGACAAGCAAACTAAGGACATAGATTACTGGAACCACGTCCTGTGGTCTGATGAGACCAAGGTAAAGTTATTTGGTTCAGATGGTATCAAGCATGTGTGGCGGCAACCAGGTGAGGAGTACAAAGACAAGTGTGTCTTGTCTACAGTCAAGCATGGTGGTGGAAGTGTCATAGTCTGGGGCTGCATGAGTGCTGCTAGCACTGGGGAACTACAGTTCATTGAGGGAACCATGAATGCCAACATGTACTGTGACATACTGAAGCAGAGCATGATCCCCTCCCTTTGGAGACTGGGCCGCAGGGCAGTATTTCAACATGATAACGACCCCAAACACACCTCCAAAATGACCACTGCCTTGCTAAATAAGCTGAGGGTAAAGGTGATGGACTGGCCAAGCATGTCTCCAGACCTAAACCCTAATGAGCATCTGTGGGGCATCCTCAAATGGAAGGTGGAGGAGCACAAGATCTCTAACATCCACCAGCTCCATGATGTTGTCATGGAGACGTGGAAGAGGAGTCCAGTGACAACCTGTGAAGCTCTGGTGAACTCCATGCCCAAAAGGGTTAAGGCAGTGCTGGAAAATAATGGTGGCCACACAAAATATTGACACTTTAGGCCCAATTTGGACATTTTCACTTAGGGATGTTGAGGGGACAGCAATTTACACTGTTATACAAGCTGTACACTCACTACTTTACATTGCAGCAAAGTCATTTCTTCAGTGTTGTCACATGAAAAGATATAATCAAATATTTACAAAAATGTGAGTTGTGTACTCACTTTTGTGAGATGTAAATTTTGTGTAATGTAAATATTGAAGAGATGACTTCAGTCTTATTGAGGCGCTGCCACAGATAGGTTAATGATGGTTAAACAAGGTGCTGTATAGAGTACGTTACTTTATTTACATGTGAGGTATCATGGTGAATGTCAGAGAGAGAGCAATAATTTTAGCACTAGACCTCCTGTGTAACTCTAAACTGGTAACCTGTAAAGGCTTTTAAAAAGTAGCCTATAGAGATTTGTAGGTACTGTCGTTTAGTGCGGTTCCATGGGTATACACAATTTTAAACCATGACATGTTGGTATCTATTTACTCTGTGTAACATCATGTTTTATATGTTGCCAAAAAATAGGTATTATATTGTGTTTGTGTGCACTTTAATTCATTAAAGTGTATTTTTTGCCAAAAATGTGTATTTAACTGCACAAATACCGTGTGGCCGTCCCAGCAACTAATAACTAGGGATGAACCAAACATACCTGGATTTGAAAGTTTTATGGATAAGCGAAAGTGTCAAAGAAGTGGCACCAACATCCCTGAATGATATATATGAACAGGGGAATAGTTTTGGTGGGATTTTAAGGGTGCCAAGCAATAAAGTTACATCACAGTACACAGAAATGTAAAAAATATAACAAGGTTTATTACACAAAGGACAAATTTAAAAAATATATTGGCTATACATATGATACACAGACATAAATACACATCTAATCAAATGATGGAACAAATGGTCACTCAACAGTAGCATGGAGTGACATATCCCGACACGTTTTGCCTTTTAGGGCTTTCTCAGGGGATGTTTATTGAAAGATAGATGTGATACTGCATAAAGCAGAGTACAGTTAAAAACAGTATAACAATTATGATGAATACAGTCAAAAAAGAATAAGTATGCTGCTGACCGCCCTGCCCAATACTCATCAGCGGCCCATCAAAAGATGTTTTACCTGCGACTTGGTGTTGAGCCGAGAAGAGCCCACAAGTGAAAAAAAGTGAAAAAAGAGGGGGGGGGGGGGGGGGGAGAGGGGGGAAGGAGAGGTTGGGAGTGTGTAGGGTGTTGGGGGGGGGATGGAAGTGAGTGGGGGGGTGGGATGGAGGTGTAAGGGAGATGGGCAGTAGGGATGCTTTATTGCTTGGTACCCTTAAAATCACACCAAAACTATTCCCCTGTTCATATATACCTGGGTTTGGTTCAATGCAGGTTCAATAATAGTTATCAAAGTGCAGATCCTGAATCCAAACCCCACTGAAATCAATATAATAGCGATTGCAATTTTCTAAGTTAATAGGCAAGGTATTGTCAAACAACGAGCAAGAGTGAGCTGGGCAATGGTCTGAGTGACATGTACAAATGCAAAAACTATTTTTCAAAATTATAATTTAGCGGGGAGGAGAGCTTTTCAGTTGACTTAAAGGGCAACTTTGAAAATATAAAAACCCTTCAAATTACATGCTTGGGGATAACATAAAGCTGTACATGGCTTTATAGAACAATAACATTCAGAGGGGCAGCACCATCAACACCATATTGTGGCTTCATAGTGTCAGAAACCATGAAATCAGGCCGAGACAGAAGTACAATTAAATCACACTTGTTTATTAATAATAATAATAATAATAAGTAAAATAAACAAACGTCAAAACATAGCCAAAATTCGGTAACCAGAACGGATAGTCAGCTAAGCCAGAAGTCAGGGATCAATGTAGTGGAACAGCAAGCAGGATCTGGAGCCAGAAGGGATGTCAGCAAAGCAAGTCTTGAACAGGATCGCAGGAGATTTTCTGTGATGTTGACCAAGGCGAAGGCAGAGCTCCTCTGGACTGGACAGCTTAAGTAGGCAGGACTGACGAGTAGGATATCATCAACAGTTGAGTAACTGTGGAGAGATAGGAGCTGGCAATTAGCCGACTGCTGAGGGGCCAGCTCAAAGAAGAAAAGGCTGAGCCCAGCCCTGACAGTACCCCCTCCTCAACGACCCCTCCTGCTCGGAGGACCACCAGGCTTGAGGGGAAAACATCTATGGAAATCACAGAGGAAGACAGGGGCATGTACGTCTGAGGATGAGAACCAAGAGCTTTCCTCCAGACCGTACCTATTCCAATGCACCAGATACTGTATGCGCCCACGGAACCTACGGGAGTCTACAATGGACTGTACTTAATACACCACATGGTTCTCAACCTGTACAGGGTGAGGACGTGGCACCGAGGTAGTAAAGTGGTTGCAGACCAAAGGTTTTAATAAGGTGACATGAAATACATTTGAAATATGCATATTAGAAGGAAGGTCTAATGTGTAAGCCACTGGGTTAATCCTGCAAAGAATATGGAAAGGCCCAATAAACTGAGGTGCGAACTTCAGTGAGGGAACACGAAGTCGGAGGTTGTGAGATGACAGCTAGACCCTGGCCCCAACCTGGTAGGAAGGCACAGGCAGGCGTCTGCGGTCAGCATGGAGTCTGTACCTATCATTAGCATATCGCAAAGCCTCCTGGACTTGTGCCCAAGTGGAACGAAGACCACAGAGATGCTCCTCTAATGCAGGAATATTCTATAGAACAAACTAGTCAGGCAGCATGGAAGGTTGGAAACCATAATTCGTCATAAACGGGGACAATCAGGAAGCAGAATTCAAGGCACTGTTGTGAGCAAACTCTGCCCACGGTAATAGGTCTGACCAGTTGTTATGATGGTTAGAAATATAGCAACGTAGCCACAAGGATGCATAGCGCTCTCAGAGGTAAGACGCTGAGACAGAAGGGCACCAACACCAGTCTCAGAAGCATCAACCACAAGGATAAAAGATAACGTAGGATCAGGATGTGCCAACACGGGAGCAGAAACAAAGGCAGCCTTGAGACTCTCAAAGGCCTTAATGGACTCCAGAGACCAACTCTGTGAGTTACCGTCCTTTCTGGTCATATCAGCCAGGGGCTTGACCAGAGACGAGAAGTTACGAATAATCTTCCGATAATAGTTGGCAAAGCCCAGGAAACGCTGCAGAGGACGAAAACCCACAGGTAAGGGCAACTGTAGAACTGACAAAATTTTCTCTGGGTCCATCGAAAAACCAGCAGTGGAAATTACATAACCCAGGAATTTAACCTGTTCACGATGGAACTCGCACTTCTCCAGTTTACAATAGAGACAGACATCTTTGTGGTGGCTCTCCAGGAACTTGAAAAATATGTGGATATCATCGAGATAAACCACCACACATAACTGCAACAAATCTCGGAGGACATTGTTAATAACTTCCTGGAAAACTGCCGGGGCGTTACAAAGGCCAAAAGGCATTACAAGGTACTCATAATGGCCTGTTCTGGTATTAAACGCAGTTTTCCACTCGTCGCCCTCCTTAATCCTCATAAGATTGTATGTGCCTCTCAAATCAAGCTTTGTGAAAACCGTTGTTCCTCTGAGGCGGTCAAATAACTCTGTAATCAATGGAATTGTATAGGCATAATTCTTAATTGTGAAACGATTGAGACCTTTATAATCAATACAAGGTCTCAGTTCACCACTCTTCTTCTTCACAAAGAAGAAACCAGCACCAGCAGGAGACGAGGATTTGCAGATGAAACCTCGAGAAGGTGCGTCTGCAACATACTCCTCCGTGGCCTTATCCTCCAAGACCGACAAAGGGTAAACCCGGCCACGAGGGGGTATGGCACCAGGTTGAAGGTCACTTGCGCAATCATACTGCCGGTGTGGAGGCAAACTACCGGCTTGACCTTTGTCAAAGACATTACTAAAATCGCAGTACTCCTCCGGCAGGGAGGAGAGTGAAGAGGTGCACAGGACCTTGGCTACCTTCTGAAAGCATGTCTCACTGCATTGTGGTGACCAGGAGAGAACCTCAGCATTGAGCCAATCAAAAGAGGGGTTGTGCCTCTGTAACCAAGGATAACCAATAACCAGCGGAAACTTAGGTGAGGAAATAACTTGGAATTGGATTATCTCATGGTGAAGAGCCCCTATGGCCATGGACAACGGAACCGTCTCATGAGTCACATGGGCAGGCTGTAGAGGTCTCCCATCAAGAGCCTCAATGGCAAGTGGAGTGTCACGCAGCTGCAGCAGAATCGAGTGCTTCGATACAAAGGCAGCATCAATGAACAGGCCTGCAGGCCCAGAGTCAATTAGAGCCTGTATCTCGATGGATGATTCAGCCCAAGAAAGGGTGACCGAAACCAGGGGCTTATCCTTCTGGATAACTGGGGATGGAACAACAGGACCTCAAGGTTCGGGCGTTTCCTGCACGGGTAGGACAAGATTTCAAAAAATGACCTGCCTGGCCACAATAAAGGCACGATCTCTCCCTCCTCCTAAAGGTTCTCTCATCCGCAGAGACGCGTGAAACCCAAGTGCATGGGTTCACCTTCACTGCCCGACTTGGTACCAAGAGGCATGGGATGTGAGGGAGGCACGGGTGGGAATGCAAAGCTCAGAGACAAACATACAGGAGGCTTCCACAAGCGCTCCTTAAAAGAAAGTCTTTCTCTGAGTCTGGAGTCAATGAGGATGGCAAACGTGATCAACTTCTCCAGCTCAGTGGGTATATCTCGGGCTGCTATCTCATCCTTGATGATATCCGAGAGACCACGAGAAAAAGCAGCTGTGAGGGCCTCATTGTTCCACGCAACCTCTGCTGCTAGTGTATGGAATTCAATGGCGTAGTCGGCAACAGTTCTCGTACTTTGTTCGATGGACATGAGGCACTTGGCAGCAGAAGCAGAGCGTGCGGGAACGTTAAATACCCCTTTAAACATAGCCACAAACTCAGGGTAACTCAAGACAACAGGTTTTTGCGTCTCCCATAGAGGGTTTGCCCAGGCCAAGGCTCTCTCAGAAGGCAAAGATATCACAAAACCTACTTTGCTTCTGTCCGTGGGAAACGCCTGGGGCAGTATCTCAAAGTATATCTCAACCTGGTTGAGAAACCTTCTGCATTGGACTTTATCACCCCCAAATCGCTGGGAAGTGGAGAGGAACCAGACATACCTCTTATAGAGGTAATACTCGAGGCGGGTGCCTGCAGAGAGATGGGAGCAGCAGCAGGGTCAGCCTGCAACATAGGTTGTATCAGGGCGGCCACAGTGGGAGATTCCAGGTGAGCCGCATGACTCAGGAGCATTTGTAACGCCATGGCGAACTGATCCATGCGGTGATCCAGTTCATCCAATCTGGAAAAAATATTACTAACAAGTGGATTGACTGCATCTTCTTAATTCATGGCCTTCGCCTACTGTCAGAAACCATTAATCAGACTGAGACAGAAGTACAGTTAAATCACATTTGTTTAATAATAAATGTAAAAGAACAAACGTAGTCAAAACATAGCCAAAGTTCAGTAACTGGAAGGGATAGTCAACCAAGCCAGAAGTCAGGGATCAATGTAGTGGAACAGCAAGCAAGATCTGGAGCCAGAAGGGATGTCAGCAAAGCCAGTCTTTAACCACTTGCCACCCGCCATATAGCAAAATGACAGCGGCAAACTGGTTTCAATATCCTGTCAGTCTGACACACCGCAACTCTGATCTAGGTAAAGAGACTCTTTATCACATGATTAGCCATGTCCAATCACGGCTGATTACAATGTAAATGGGAAGAGACTGTGATCGGCTTTTCCTCACTCACGTCTGACAGACGCGAGTAGAGGAGAGCCGATCGGCTGCTCTCCTGACAGGGGGGGTCTGTGCTGATTGTTTATCAGCACAGCCACCCCTCAAGTCCCATCCAGGACCACCAAATGTCTAAAAGAATGATTGTAGAAATAGGAAGAGATAGCCTGGCCACTGCACACCTCGCCGGCCCCTTTGGTTAGCAGGTAAAAGCTGCCTTAGCGCGATTCATCCAGGCCACGCCCCCAATAAAAAAATAATGGTCTATTATTTTCTATTATTGTCTCCTAAGACTAAAGACCAAAAAAATTAAAAGATTTGCAGCACACATTTTAAGCCTTTCCTGGATAGGCTAAAACATCTGAAGGGAAGAGTAAGCATATTGCAACTAGAGATAAAATGTTTTAATTTTTTAGGATATAGAAAAATAGTACAGATATGCACCACAGATGAGCTTGTATGGACAGACTGCAATTTCTGAGTTATGAGATGGGATTGTCATATGTGGGAATAAAATTTAAAAAATACTGTTTTGATTCAGAGACTGACAAGGCAAATATGTTACAGTTATACACCACAGCTATTATGCCTTTTGACAGACTGTACTTTCTTAGGGACTGAGCAGGCATAATGAGTGTCTGTTTAGAAACCGACAAGGCAAAACAATTAAAGTTTTACATTTTTGCACCACAGTTATGAAACCTGTATGGACAGTCTGCAATTTCTGATTGACTGAGCAGGCAAATTACATCTGGAAACACAACAAATTGGATAGGCTGCAATATCCGATGGAGAGAGCAAGCACGTTGAATCTGTACATTAAAACATCTTCCCACCTGGCCTATAGCAGATTAATGGCTGGGCGGGTGCTGTACCATTCTGACTGGGCGTTATATGACGTCCTTCACAGCGTCCCCCTGGGGACATGCAGTGCGGTGATCAGTGGTAAACTGTCTCCCTCTGACACAGCGCATTACCGATCAGAGTAAAGAGCCAATAATGTAGGTGCTTTACCATGTAATCATCTGTGTCTAATCACAGCTGATCACATGTAAACAAATGCCAGTTATTGATATTTCCTTTTCTAAGCCAATAACCGGTGCCTTGATAATCAGTGCAGCCCCATGTGTGCCTATCAGTGCAGCATATCAGTGCCCATCAGTGCTGCAAGTCAGTGCCCATCAATGTAGCATATCAGTGCCCATCAGTACTCATCAGTGCAGCCTCATCAGTGTACATGAATGAAGAAGAAAAATTACTTACTTGCAAGATTGTATAACATAAACAAAGAAAAAGGGTTTTTTTTTCTCAAAAATTTCAGTCTTTTATCGTTCGTTTAGCAAAAAACAAAAACTCAGTGGTGTTTAAATACCACCAAAATAAATCTATATCTGTCTAAAAAAAATGATAAAAACTTCATATGGGTACAGTGCTGCATGACCGCGCAATTGTCATTTAAAGCGCAACAGTGCTGAAAAGCTGAACATTGGCCTGGGCCTGGTATTGAAGTGGTTAAAAAAATGTATTGTTAAGGAGACTAAAGGTGGAAAAAACATTACACATTTGCACAACACATATTACGTTTGTACGGCTGCAATTTCTGAGTTATTAAGCAGGAATATTAAATCTGGAAATAAAAAATTTGTGTTTCAATTCAGACACTGACAAGGCAAAATTTTACAGTTTTGCAGAAAAGACATTAAGCCCTAATGAGCAGATTGCAAATTTTGAATGCCTTTTTGTTTCAAATTTTAAAGAAAAAAATTGTAAAGATTTGCAGCACAACTTTGAAGCTTTTATTGGATAGGCCACAATTTCTGAAGTAGAGAATAAGCAAATTATATGTGGAATGAAAAAAAAAATGTGTCTTTCTATGGAGACTGAAGATGGGAAAAGGTTAAATATTTTCACCACTGATATTAAGTGTGTATGGGGTTGCTTCAACTTCTGAGTGATTTGAGTGGACATCTTACATCTGGAATTAAAACATTCAATTCATATTGTTTTAAATCGAAAACATTAACATTGAATAGAATTGCACCCCACTTTTCAGGCCATCACTGAATAGACCACAATTTATGAGGGAGTGAGTGAATAGATTGCATCTGCAACTAAAAAAATTGGCTTCTTTTTACACAGACTGAATAAAGATAAATGTGACATGTGAGCGTGTAATCCTTTTTGGCCAGGCCACCTTTTCTTATGCCCCGTACACACGGTCGGACTTTGTTCGGACATTCCGAAAAACAAAATACTAGGATTTTTTCCGACGGATGTTGGCTCAAACTTGTCTTGCATACACACGGTCACACAAAGTTGTCGGAAAATCCGATCGTTCTAAACGCGGTGACGTAAAACACGTACGTCGGGACTATAAACGGGGCAGTGGCCAATAGCTTTCATCTCTTTATTTATTCTGAGCATGCGTGGCACTTTGTCCTTCGGATTTGTGTACACACGATCGGAATTTCCGACAACGGATTTTGTTGTCGGAAAATTTTATCTCCTGCTCTCCAACTTCGTGTGTCGGAAAATCCGATGGAAAATGTCCAATGGAGCCCACACACGGTCAGAATTTCCGACAACACGCTCTGATCGGACATTTTCCATCGGAAAATCCGACCGTGTGTACGGGGCATTAGAGATAAAGCAAGTAGGCTCTAAATGTAAAAGGTGGTACATATTAGCAGATTGTTGCCACAACTTTTAAGCGTGTTTAGGTATAATGATGCCATGCAGTGTTGTAGCTGGTAAGTCTAGGGGACAAGATCCACACTGGGGCAGAAATTCCATAAGCGCTGAAGGGTCAGGCCCAGAAGCGGAATCCCATCTTATTCCAGGAAAGGTCATGTCTAACAACAGTATCAACATGTATGGTGGGGAAAGTTCATGCCTTGTCTGGCACAAGTCCTCAACCTGGTAGTGCAGCTATTCTTAGAAAGGTACCCTGTTTTACAGGATCCTATGAAGCAGAATAGAAGAGCTTGATGTCATCCTGAATTTTTTCCGGCTCCAGCAGGGTTACCCAGTGGGTGATGAACAATATATAACATCTATCATGTGTTTGTGATCAGGTTGACTCTCCTGCTCACCACATGGTGAAGCGATTTACGTTCCACATAATTGTGGAGGGCAGGGATGGACTTATGGGTGAAGAATGGAAATGAGCTGATGTTTCAGTACAAACCTAGATTTGGCCCAAACTTTGTTTGTTCGGGAGTTCGTCCAAATGCCCGAACTATTGCCCATTCAGCCCCCTGTTCCGGGGGGGAGCTGAACATCATATATAGAATTGGTATTTCTACCGCTTCTATACATTTAACCCATATATTTTTGTCCTAAAAAAAAAAACAATATATGTATTACTTTGTTATTATAAAGTTATTGCTGAATCAATAGATTCATATTGGAAAGTAAACATTGCCCTGGGCCATAGGTGGGATACAGGTGTGAGAGCTGAAATGGTTAAAAAGATTAAAGATATTCAGTATATTTTACATGCTAATAACAATTACAATATTTTGTATACTTGCATCTATATTTTAAATATAATATACTGTATACTGAATATCCAGCAAAATAAACTACTAAACCTTATAACTTTTATGTCTCAGCATTGCTGATACTGGAAAGCAGTTCTTTAGTAAAGTATTATTAGACATCTTCTTCAGGGAACAGCCGGAGTTTGTTCTATTGGATGAAAGTTTCTGTACAATCTCTCAGGGGATGGAATCTGAATTTACTATTCTTCCCCTGATCACTGAAGTCACATTTAGAATGTTGTATTTCTTGTATCTTATACAGAAAAATATTTTCATATCCCTGTTGTGTTGGATTCCCCTGATAGGTGATATTCTGGAGCCTGGTTACCATATGATGACAGTATTTCCAACATTGCAGCAGACTAGTAAAGCCGGTTACTGATAATAATATTTAGTTATTCATATTTTCTTATAACTAACATTATACAAATATCTGATTTGTACATTGATGGTCAGTGTGTACATCACTGCCCTAGTTTGCTATTGGTGTTGAACATCCAGTTATTGCAGCTTTTACGTCTTTTACCCCCATAAGGTGCAATACATAATACAGATCGCCACGCATTACTTCAGATGAATCCAAAGGGGAAAAAAAAAAAATTATATATATATATATATATATATATATATATATTTATTTTTTAAGAGGAATGAATCTACCCTGGTGTGGTTGGTGGGGGTTCACAAGCTATGACCTTATTGACCTTATTGAAGTCTATAAGTAGTGAATGTTGATTCTAAATTCATATCATATCATAAAGCAGGAAGAAGGTCTTCTCTTTTGGCCTTGAATGCAACAAATCCTTTAGATCAGTGGTCATCAACCCTGTCCTCAGGGCCCACTAACAGGCCAGGTTTTATGTATTATCTTGGGGAGATGCAGACTAGAATACTCCAATCACTGAGCAGCAAATGATATCACCTGTGATGTATTTCAGTTATCTTGCAATCCTGGCCTGTTAGTGGGCCCTGAGGACAGGGTTGATGACCACTGCTTTAGATGGCATGCTTGTGAGCTACCTTAAAGCTGTATGGAACAGTACAATTTTCATGGATAGTCTCAGCAACTGCACACACTGGCAATGCATATTTGGCTGTTTTTTTATTTTATTTTATGGGTAGCTTGGCTCACACACATTAGTTGCCCTACAAATTGAAAAATGGAGTGGGGTTCCCATTAATCCTCCAACCACACCCTTATCCAGGCATGCACCCTGGGTGGTCAGGAAAGGGAGGACAGTGAGCACACAGCCTCTACTTCCTGTACCAGACCAGGTCAGATACCTTTCAACATTGGGGAGACCTTGTATGGAGGGCAGCAAAGTCTTCCCCCCTTGCAAATTGCAACTTTCCTGATGTTAAGGGCCACTGCCCTACCTCCAGGGCCCCCAGAATGAAATGGAGAATATATGGTGCTGACTGGTTGTAGACTGGTTGCTGGACATGTACCAATGAAAAAAAAAACAGCAGGGAGTGGGTCTATTACTGAGGCTTGAAGTGAAACATTAAAAAAAAAACTTTAAAAAATGCTCTGGGGATGAATTAAAGCTCCATGTAAAGTGTTGCACCAGTATAAAGTATTAATGAGAAAAAATATACTGGTGCTAAATGTCAGTTCCCTAGTTGGCTTTGTTTTAAAAACAGTGTCGGACCCCCTTCCCCATCACAATCCAAACTAGTCCATTATCAAATTTTTTTCTTAAAGGAACAGTACACATTGTTTACAAAACTTGTACACTGCTCCTTTAAAAAAATGGCATGAGGTCACCTTTAAAATTAATTGTAATGCACACAAACCAAATATGACTATATATTAGAGTGCAGCGTTACTTATAAAACAAACATATGTCCTGTGACCATATTCACACAATCATTTTTGTAAACAACAAACGTAATCCTTTCGTGTAATCACACCCAACATATTGTGTGAAATCAATAAACAAAAATATCAGTCCAACGTGCTGGAAAATATGCAAACAATTCACCAACTAAAAAGTGAGTGAGTCAGCGCTCACTGACAAAAGATGGCATCTGTATATAATATACTGAAATAACAATAAAATAAATAAAAATAATGCAGGCTATTAAAAACAGAAAATGTCCTGGGGTCTGACCTTGCCCCAAACATAGGCGAACACTCAGAGCTGCATGATCTGACAAAAGTGGGATAGGACTGGAATGAGCAGGACACAGAAAATATACAACATTTTTGGTAAAATTTACTTTTTGACAACATTAATCCATACCCATCCATGCCAAGTGTAAGGCAGGTCTTAAGGTTAGTGAGCTGAGTTAGCATAGAGGGATAGTTTGCAGAGTATAGATCAGAGGGGTTGGCAGTCAACTTATTGCCTAGGTAAGGGATAGACAGTTGTGACAAGGGAAATGGTAGGGTCTCCGGAGGATGGTTTAGGGTAGAGGAAGGCAAAGTTATATTAAGAGCTATGGATTTGTAAGGGTTCACCACCAAGCCTGAGACCGCCGCAAACTGGTCCAAAGTTGTAAGGAGAATAGGGTTGGATATTAAGGAGAAGGAAAAGAAGAGGAGAATATTGTCTGAGAACAGACACAATTGATGATGGTGTCCACCAAGCTCTATGCCCATATTGGGGTTAGCTCGAATGAATAGGACCAAAGACTTAATAGCCAGGGCAAAAAGGACCAAGGACAGGCGGCACCCCTCTCTTACCCCACGTTGGATAGGGAAATGATCGCATTTGTAGCCTGCATACTTCAAGTATACCCTAGGAAGATCCAATTGAGGAAGTGTGGGCCGAAACCCCAGCAGTGCAAAGAAAACTGTAAGTGCGGCCAAGAGACCATGTTGAAAGCCTTCCTAATGTCCAACGAGAGAAAACAAGTGGGGTTACGTCTCAAGCTAGCTGCATGTGCCTGCAGAATTGCCCTCCGTACAATATCCTTGGCTTTTCGGAGAGGTATGACGCCCCCTTGGTCCCTATGGATCAGAGAGCCGATGACAAGATTCAAGTGGGTAGATAGGACTTTGGCCATGATCTTGATATCAAGGGTATGAAGGGAGAGATGGGCCAATAAATAGTCCATAAGGTATCATCACTATGGGATTTGGAAATTATGGCTGTCAGGGTATCTGGGCAGAAGGAAGGTCCATCTAGAAGTGAACTGAAGACAACTACCAGCAGTGGTGCTAACTGAGTAGCAAACCATTATTAATTGTGACTATGAAGGCAGGGTGCTTGCTATACTTCAGCGACTTGATCGTAATAAGGATCACCAGTTCTGAGATAGGTTTGTCAAGGTGTACGCACTGGGATACAGCAAGAGTTGGGAGGGTAATTTTAGAAGAAAGTGTGGTTGTTTGGGCTTCATCGAACTGACCCGTAGCAGAATACAGGTCAGTAAGGTGTTTGCAGAATACTCGTAAAGGGTTACTGGAGTAGGAGACTCTGGCGAGTTTCAAGCAAATGGATTTATGGGTATGGTCTAGTCTGCAGAACCAGGGCAAGGAAGGTGTCTGGTTTTTTGGCTTTCATATATACCCCATTTCCTGACCCACACAGCACCCTTTCTACGGATTCAGTTAAAAAATTGATCCAACTCAAGTCTTGCCTTACCCAAGTTTTGTCTATGAGTGGGTGTAGGGTGAGCTTGGAAAGCTGCATGACCTTGTTGGAAAACAGCTTCCAGGCGTTGATGGAGGGATTTGTTCACTTTCTTGAGGGGGAAGGCCTAACTGATACAGATGCCCCAAAGGACAGGCTTTTGAGCCTCCCATAAAGTTAAGGGAAAAATATCAGGCTTGGTATTATGTGTAAGATAGTCCTTGACTGCCAGTTCAATGTCCATCCTGTAAACCAGGTGGGACAGAAGGCCATCATTGAGGCACCATGTAGGGTTGTTTTGCTGAGGTACCAGGGAATCCAGGGATGTGAGGACAGAATTGTGGTTTGTCCTTGTATAAGGTAAGATAATGGAATAGAGGAGAACCAGGGAGGTCAATATGGGAGAAGGTTTTGTGGGGATGGGAGTGGTGCGTGTACTGCTGCCTAGTCAGGTTAGCTTCTCACCAAGAGTCCTATAGGGAATGGCGATGTAGTAATTGCTGAAACGATAGTTTGCTTGGACTGGAAGAAGCTGGAACAGGTGACTTATCCAGAAAGGATTATACTGCCTGGTTTGAGTCCCCACAGATCAGCAGGGTTCCCTGTTTATGGGTTTCTACAACTTGAAACAAGTGGAAGACAAACAAGGTTAGATTTCGGTTGAGAGCATAGTATGAGACTATGGTGACCTCAGATTTGTGGAGGTGACTGGTTAAAATAAGGTATCAGTCTTCAGGATCTCTGCCTGGAGCACAAATTAAATGGTACAATGAAATGCCCTGAGGACTCCTCTGTGTTTGGAGTCTGCTGAAGTTGTATAAACCTGGTGGTATGAGGTTCTGATAAACATAGGAGTATGATGGCTAGTTAATTGGGTCACCTGTCAACAGATCCCCTGGGCCTTGGCTAAAGCAAACAATTTAAAGGCCTTAACCCATTTGTGGGGAGAGTTTGGACATTGAGAGTAAGTGCATTCAGTGGAGCCATGGGCCATGGGGTAAGGCTGGTATAGAGTGAAAACTAGGTGACCCATAAGGCATCCCAGAGGTCCAGGAATACCGTGGGCTCTAAACTGATACATTAATATCAAGGGTAGACTAAAAAAGAAACAAGTCCACAGCTTACAAGTAGGGATGAGCCGAACACCTCCCGGTTCGGTTCGCACCAGAACCTGCGAACGGACCGAAAATTCGCACGAACGTTAAAACCCCATTGACGTCTATGGGACTCGAACGTTCAAAATCAAAAGTGCTCATTTTAAAGGCTAATTTGCATGGTATTGTCCTAAAAAGGGTTTGGGGACCCGGGTCCTACCCCAGGGGACATGTATCAATGCAAAAAAAACTTTTAAAAACGTCCGTTTTTTCGGGAGCAGTGATTTTAATGATGGTTAAAGTAAAAAAAAAAAAAAAAGTGAAATATTCCTTTAAATATCGTACCTGGGGGGGTGTCTATAGTATGCCTGTAAGGTGGCGCATGTTTCCCGTGTTTAGAACAGTCCCTGCACCAAATGTCATTTTTAAAGGAAAAAATCTCATTTAAAACTGCTTGCGGGTTTAATGTAATGTCGGGTCCTGGCAATATGGATGAAAATCAGTGAGACAAACGGCATGGGTACCCCCCAGTCCATTACCAGGCCCTTTGGGTCTTGTATGGATATTAAGGGGAACCCCGCACCAAAATTAAAATAAGGAAAGGTGTGGGGCCACCAGGCCCTATATACTCTGAACAGCAGTATACAGGCGGTGCAAACAAGACAGGGACTGTAGGTTTGTTGTTAAGTAGAATCTGTTTGTCATTTTGAACGGGTACATTTTTAACGTGTTTAGCTCTAGCCAAAAAATCTTTTTTAAGCTTTTTGGAAAACATAGGGAAGGGTTATCACCCCTGTGACATTTGTTTTGCTGTCTTTCCTCCTCTTTAGAAGATTTCACCTCACTTTTTGTCCCAATGACAAATGTTTTTTGAAAATTTGGGGTTTTTTGTGGAACAAGGATTGGAAAGCATCAGTGGAAAGGAGAAATGTTTTTCCCATATTAACTCTTACAGGAGAGAATTTCCCTTCCTAGGGGTAGATTTCATCTCACTTCCTGTTGTCTCCTTCCGTTTGCAAGTAGGAGTCGTTTGTAAATTAGATGTTTGAAAGTAGGGGCCTGCCTTATATACTCAGCAGAAATTTGGCCCTTAGGTGTTGTTGTGGCCACAACAACGTAAGCCCTCACAGGGCCCTGCTGTGAAATATTAGATCAAGAATTGTAATAACATGCCCCTGTTGAACAGGGGCAGAAAAACTGGGCCTTTGGTGGTGGTGGTGCTGGTGCCACAACACTGTAAGTCCTCACTCGCTCTTGGTGGGTGCAGAAATGGGCCCTGCTGTGAAATATTAGATCAAGAATTGTAATTACATGCCCCTGTTGAACAGGGGCAGAAAAATTGGGCCTTTGGTGGTGGTGGTGGTGCTGGTGCCACAACACTGCAACCCCTCACAGACACTCTAGTTGGAACGCAGGAACGAGCCCTGCTGCAAAGTATTGCATCAAAAATTGTAATTACACACCCCTGTCAAACAGGGGCAGAAAAATTGGGCCTTAGGAACTGGTGCTACAACACTGCAACCCCTCACAGACACTCTAGCTGGAATGCAGGAACGAGCCCTGCTGCAAAGTATTGCATCAAAAATTGTAATTACACGCCCCTGTTAAACAGGGGCAGAAAAATTGGGCCTTAGGCACTGGTGCTGGTGCCACAACACTGCAACCCCTCACAGACACTCTAGTTGGAACGCAGGAACGAGCCCTTCTGCAAAGTATTGCATCAAAAATTGTAATCACACGCCCCTGTTAAACAGGGGCTGAAAAATTGTGCCTTAGGCATTGGTGGTGGCGCCCAGAACCAAAAATGTTCTTTCAAGCTATCAGCGTGATGATTGAGGAGGAAGAGGATAATTACTCAGGGATAGTCACTCAGCATCAGCATAGGCAGTCTTTGAAGGGATCTGAGATTTAAAAAAAAATTATTCGGTTACATCAGCATCAGGTGCTTGGTAGCTGGTGGTGATCCAAGACTGATTCATTTTTATGAAGGTCAGTCGATCGACCGAGTCGGTGGACAGACGCACCCTGTGATCGGTTACAAAGCCTCCAGCAGCACTGAATGTGCGTTCCGAAAGAACGCTGGATGCAGGACAGGCCAGTAGCTCAATTGCATACTGTGCAAGCTCTGGCCAGTGATCCATCCTCAAGACCAAGTAACCCAGAGGATTTTCGGTGGGAAAGTTGTCCAAGTCTGATCTTGCCCCTAGGTATTCCTGCACCATGTAAAACAGACGCTGGCGATGGTTGCTGGAACCGATCATACCTTGGGGCTGCGGACCAAAAAATTGTCTGAACGCATCGGTCAGACGGCCACCTTCTCCACTGCTCCTTCTTTGACTGACCGAAGCCTCAGCAACACGTTGTCCAGAAACAGGAGTTTGTAACCTCCCAGTCTCTGGGAACGCGTTGCACAGACCTTTCTGCAAGGCCTCCCGAAGATGTTTCATCCTCTGCTCCCTCTGCGATGGCAAGATAAGGTCCGCAACCTTACCCTTGTAACGTGGATCAAGGAGGGTTGCCAGCCAGTATTGGTCCTTCTCCTTGATACCACGAATACGAGGATCCTTACGCAGGCTTTGCAGGATCAGGGAGGCCATGCAGCGTAGGTTTGCTGAGGCATTCGGTCCGGAGTCCTCTGGGTCACTAAGAACTAATGGTCCGCAGCCACCTCCTCCCAGCCGCGTACAAGTCCATGTGTTTCTTGGGACTGATCCCTTAAAGACTGCTGCTGATGCTGAGTGCCAGGCTCCACCTCCATACTGACACAATCTTCCTCCTCCTCCTCCTCCTCCTCCTCCTCTTCCTGTGTGATCGGTGGGCATACAGGAACACTGTCTGGATAAAGGGGGCCTTGAGAGCTAAGGAAGTCCTCCTCTTCCTGCCTCTGTTCTGCCTCAAGTGCCCTGTCCATTATTCCACGCAGCGTGTGCTCCAACAGGTGGACAAGGGGGACAGTGTCACTGATGCATGCACTGTCACTGCTCACCATCCTCGTGGCCTCTTCAAATGGTGACAGGACAGTGCATGCATCCCTGATCATGGCCCACTGGCGTGGGGAAAAAAAAACAAGCTCCCCTGACCCTGTCCTGGTGCCATAGTCGCACAGGTACTCATTGATGGCCCTATGCTGCGTGTGCAGCCGCTGCAGCATAGCCAACGTTGAGTTCCACCTGGTGGGCATGTCACAGATTAGGTGGTTCTTGGGCAGGTTAAACTCCTTTTGGAGGTCCGTCAGCCGAACACTGGCATTATATGACCGGCGGAAATGCACACAGACTTTCCTGGCCTGCCTCAGAACATCCTGTAAGCCCGGGTACCTGCCCAAGAACCGCTGCACCACCAAGTTAAGGACGTGAGCCAAACAGGGCACATGGGTCATTTGTCCCTGTCGAAGGGCAGAGAGGAGGTTGGTGCCATTGTCGCAAACCACCATTCCTGCCTTAAGTTGGCGTGGCGTCAACCACCTCTGAACCTGCCCCTGCAGAGCTGACAGAACCTCTGCCCCAGTGTGGCTCCTGTCCCCCAAGCACACCAGCTCAAGCACCGCATGGCATCTTTTGGCCTGCGTACTTGCGTAGCCCCTTGAATGGCTATGGAGCACCGCTGGTTCCGAGGACAAAGCACAGGAAGAGGCCATGGAGGAAGAAGAAGAGGAGGGGGTGGAGGAGAGAGGTGTGTCACAATCATTAGCATTTTGGAGGCGTGGTGGCGGAACAACCTCCAACACTACTGCACCTTGTCCTGCATCCTTCCCAGCTGCCAGCAGAGTCACCCAATGCGCCGTGAAACTTAAGTAACGTCCCTGTCCAAGCCTGCTGGACCATGAGTCAGTGGTAATATGCACCTTACTGCTGACCGCCCTGTCCAGCGAGGCATGGACATTGCCTTCCACATGCCGGTAGAGAGCCGGAATCGCCTCCCGTGAGAAAAAGTGGCGTTTAGGTACCTGCCACTGAGGAACCGCACATTCCACAAACTCACGGAAGGGGGCAGAGTCTACCAACTGAAAAGGCAGCAGTTGAAGTGCTAGCAATTTTGCCAAGCTAGCATTCAACCGCTGGGCATGTGGATGGCTGGGAGCAAACTTCTTTCGGCGGTGCAGCAGCTGGGGCAGGGAAATTTGCCTGGTACAATCTGACGTCGGTGTACCAAAAGCAGATTGCCCACAAGTACTTGGCTGTGACACACCTAATTCTACACCTTCATTCCTCTCAGTGCAGGTCTCAGAGAGGACTGAAGGTATAGTGGGGTTGGAGATCTCAGCTGATGAGGAGCAAGGAGAGGTCCTCTTTGTTCTTTGGTGTGGGTCTTTTAGATACGCTTGCCAACGAACTGCATGGCAGGTCAACATATGTCTGGTCAAGCATGTGGTACCCAAGCGGGAGATGTTTTGGCCACGCGAGATACGCTTGAGACATATGTTGCAAATAGCAGCGGTGCGATCTGATGCACTCGTCTCAAAAAAGGCCCACACCAAAGAACTTTTTGAATAACCTGCAGAGACTGCAACGCCCTGCACATGTGGAGCTTTGGGGTGTGATTCAGTCAATGTGCTGCCCTTAGGCTGGCCCCTGGAGGGCATCCTGCCTCGTTGGTGATGTGCCGCCTCCTCCTCCTCCTCCTCTCTCCTATCAGGCACCCACATTGAGTCAGTGACCTCATCATCCCCTCCCTCCTCATCACTGGAGCAAACCTGGAAGTATGCTGCAGCAGGGGGAGCATGACTGCCAGATTGCTGTCCTTCTTGGGCACCCCCTCTGTCCGTGCTCATGTTACTGCCTTCATCGAGCTCAGTATCATCATCAGAGCCTTCCAAACGCTGGGCATCCTCCTGGAGCATGTACCCAACACTGTGGTCAAACATTTCGAGGGAGTCCTCAGGAGGACATGGTGGGGCTAGGGAAGGAGTCACTGATGACATTGAGCCGAGGGAAGAGGCCGCTGCTTTGCCAGACAAAGTACCCTGGGCATGGGTGAGAGAGGATGAGGAGGATGAGGACAGCTTGGTCATCCACTCGACCAAGTCTTCCGCATGTTGCGGCTCAACACGGCCAGCTGCCGAAAAAAAGCCCAAGCTTGTCCCACGGCCATGTGCTGATGAGGATGCACCGTCTCCACGACCAGCACTAGACACAGAGCCTGCTTTCCCTCTCTTATTGGCTTGTGACTGTCTACCTCTCCTTCTTGGCCTTCCAGACATACTAATGGCCTGTAGCTGCACTAAGCTGGGATATGTACTGATACTGCAGCTAGCAAAATCAACTGCCTGCCTGTAGTATGAGAACACCACCAACCTTCTACAGGTAGCTTTAGCTGAACACTGTGAGGTGGACGCACCCCACTAACTTGTAGGTTTAGCTGAACACTGTGAGCAGGACGCACCCCACTAACGTGTAGGTTTAGCTGAACACTGTGAGGTGGATGCACCACACTAACTTGTAGGTTTAGCTGAACACTGTGAGCAGGACGCACCCCACTAACTTGTAGGTTTAGCGGAACACTGTGAGCAGGACGCACCCCACTAATTAGTAGGTTTAGCGGAACACTGTGACCAGGATGCACTGCACTAACTGTAAATAGTCTAGCTGCCTGACTGTGGTACTAATAGGATCAAAAGAACACCAGTAATTTTCTTCAGGTAGCTGTATATACTGTAACAAGACAAGCCTGCCTGTCAGTAAGAAGATAACAGGAACGGATCTAGCTGAACACTGTGAGCAGGACGCACTGCACTAACTTGTAGGTTTAGCTGAACACTGTGAGGTGGACGCACCACACTAACTTGTAGGTTTAGCTGAACACTGTGAGGTGGACGCACCCCACTAACTTGTAGGTTTAGCTAAACACTGTGAGCAGGACGCACCCCACTAACTTGTAGGTTTAGCTGAACACTGTGAGCAGGACGCACCGCACTAACTTGTAGGTTTAGCTGAACACTGTGAGCAGGACGCACCCCACTAACTTGTAGGTTTAGCTGAACACTGTGAGCAGGACGCACTGCACTAACTGTAAATAGTCTAGCTGCCTGACTGTGGTACTAATAGGATCAAAAGAACACCAGTAATTTTCTTCAGGTAGCTGTATATACTGTAACAAGACAAGCCTGCCTGTCAGTAAGAAGATAACAGGAACGGATCTAGCTGAACACTGTGAGGTGGACGCACCACACTAACTTGTAGGTTTAGCTGAACACTGTGAGCAGGACGCACCCCACTAACTTGTAGGTTTAGCTGAACACTGTGAGCAGGACGCACTGCACTAACTGTAAATAGTCTAGCTGCCTGACTGTGGTACTAATAGGATCATAGGAACACCAGTAATTTTCTTCAGGTAGCTGTAAATACTGTAACAAGACAAGCCTGCCTGTCAGTAAGAAGATAAGAATAATGGATCTAGCTAAACTGAATACAGTGTATATATATATATATGCAACACCTGGGATGCATATATATACACAATACACTGTAAGTGCAGCTAACTGACTGACTGTTCTGCCTAATCTATCTAACTCAAATCAAATGTCACTGTCTGTCTCTCTCTCTCTCTCAATGAACGCCGGAACACACACTACACAGGGCCGCCGTGCAGGCGGCCTTATATAGTGTGGGGCGTGTACTAAATTCCCTGAACCATAATTGGCCAAAGCCTCCTTGGCTTTGGCCAATTACGGCTCTCTGTTCAGGCGGCGCTGTGATTGGCCAAGCATGTGGGTCATAGTGCATGCTTGGCCAATCATCAGCCAGCAATGCACTGAGATGCCGCAGTGAATTATGAGCCGTGACGCGCCACATGAATTTGGCGCGAACGGCCCATATCGTTCGCAATTCGGCGAACGATCGAACAGCTGATGTTCGAGTCGAACATGGGTTCGACTCGAACACGAAGCTCATCCCTACTTACAAGTAACAAAATCATAACAGTTGCCTCTTGGAAGGCGACGGCAGGGTCGCAAGTGTGTACCTCATAGTGAAGGAGGACCATAATGGGAGTAGCACATAGCGGTGTGACCTCAACACCCAAGAAGAGTGGCGAGGAACAGTAGCACATAGCGACGTGACCTTATCACCCAGGAAGAGTGGCGAGGGACAGCAAGAGATCAAATAAAATTAAAAATAAACTATCTGGAGGACATCTATACAGTTGGTGTCTGTAGGTCCCTAGGTGACCATGGCTTTTCTAAGTAAAACTTGATGAAAAATGGTCTGGGCACCAGTGAAGCCACCAAGTCATCTAAGGTCAGTAGACTGGGAGCAAGAGCTAGGGCATAGTTCTCCAAAAAACCATGGGTCCATGAGTATAAATGATGGGAATAGGGAAAAGGAGGGAGGGGGGACTGGGAAGGAGAGGGGAAAGGGGAGAAGGAAAGGGAGAAGGGGGGAGGAGAGAGGAGGGGAGGAAAATCTGGGTAAGGGGGCTTGTGAACAAAAAGCTGGTGTAGTGCAGTAATACTAATAACAAATATAACCTTTATATGAAAATTCAGAAAACCTCATCCAGTGACAGCTGGGTAAACTGTGGAGATTGGAACCTGAAGGCTTCCGAAGGAGGAAAGAAGATCCAGGCCAGCTTGGATGCCAGCAAGCAGCCCAAAGCAAGGGAGGGCAGAGGACAACCTGGGAGCTGTCAGTCCATGGAATCGGATGGAGCCAAAGCTGGAGAAGGGAAGAAGCCCTGCTTGTAGGGTCCCCGGTGACCTTCATTTTCAGCAGAGGTAGAAGCCTTCTGATGCAAGCAGGAAACTGAGCGCTGACATTGGCCTTTTAAGGGGGGTGGAGATGTGGACAGGTGCAGTTCCTGTAGGGTAGCTTGGCATCCAAGGTTTTACAGGTGTGTTTTGTACCTTGATATGTAAAGCAGAGCAAAAAAGGGAAACCTCGTGAGTAGGTAATGCGGTGGTGTTGCAGGACCTGCAAGTGTGGTTTCAAGGCCTGATGTTTGCTCAGCTGTGAAAGGTCGGAAAATTGCTGATAGGCATGGCCCTGAAAGGAAAGAGTCTCTCAGTGGCATGCTGCGTTAAGGAGTTGCTCTTTGGTGCAAGAAAAATGCAGCTTTGCGACTATGTTGTGTGGAGGGCCCGCCGGTTTTGGGGTCAAAGCCCTATGTATCTGATCCATCTCAAGGCGTTCTATAGGGATGGGTGGGGCCAGTTCTTCGAAGAGCCATCACAGTAGATTGGTGATCAATTACTGATTCTGGGATTCCGCATATACGAAGATTGGAGCGGTGAGCCCGGTTTTCACAATTCCCTAAATAGGATTGCAGGGAAAGATTTTCCTCTCTGAGGGCTGCATGCTCCTCCGCATGATTGGTAAAAATAAATACTGCGCTTACACTAATTGGCATAAGCTGCGACTAGAAAGTAGTAAACCATAAATCATATAAAAATCAAAAAGTCGCGCTAGAAACTGAGGGTGACAACAGGAGGTGTCAAAAAAATCTCATAAAAATATGAGGGTGAGTGATGATCACTGAGTGAATAATAGAAAATTTTGTGCTTATCAATGTAATTAAACACTGTGAAAATAAAAGATAAATCTGAAAATGACAATTAGTTGATGGGACACAGATATTGACCACTATGTCCGAAAAAAGTAATCAATAATAAGTGACACAATCACTAACAGATGAATATCTCAAAATAACAGAAAAAGTGATAATGTGACACATCTATGGAAACTATACCATAATTCATATATAAAAACAATATAGAGATGAAGAAAAATAAACCCAAAAAAAGTCCATAACTCAAATGAAAAAATAATGATTAAAGTCCATCCATGCTAGATGACATGCATGAAACCAAGTTTGTCTCCAAGTGCTCTGTGAAAATGGAACATAAACTTGCTGTGATGACAGTAGAGTGCGCAGATAGACCTCCACCTCTTAATAAAAATGCTGCCTCTTACCAGATGGAATTGGTCTCTTACTAACAGGAGACCTAAAGGGCGGATGGCTGCAACCCCAGCCAGGGATCTTTAAAACAGGCGCTTGGCGTCCAAATCCAGGGACTCTCTCCAACTCACATCAGCATAAATGGAAATATCCCCATGTAAAAAACAAAGTGCTCCACATAGCATAAAATCCAACGTTTTATTGAGTGTAAAAATAAAGGTTGCACTTACAAAACCATTGTAGTTAAAAAGCGTATATGTGAAAGCCGGCCGGCTCCAAGGTAACCCGTGTCTTCCGGGTATGTGAATAGCGGTGTCGTCGGGACGTAGCTCCTCCTCCCTTTTTTTTTTTTTTTTTTGCATAAAATCCAACGTTTTATTGAGTGTAAAAATAAAGGTTGCACTTACAAAACCATTGTAGTTAAAAAGCGTATATGCGAAAGCCGGCCGGCTCCAAGGTAACCCGTGTCTTCCGGGTATGTGAATAGCGGTGTCATCGGGACGTAGCTCCTCCTCCTCCGCATGATTGCCGGGCAAAGCCTCTAGCTCACTCATTCTCTGCTCCAGGTCAGCAATACACTGGCCTAGTTCGTGGATCTCTCTGGACAGGTGCTCTGTGATTTGGTCAGAGGTCTGTTTCAGCACCTTTTGCAGAATCCGCTCAAACTGCTTGTGTAGGTCTAAGTGAGTGGAGGCAGAGTTTGGGAGCTGTAGTGTTGCTGGAAGTTCAGCGTCAGACTCGCCCTCCTCTTCTGTAGCTGCCAGCTTCTGTTTAAGAGAGTGCAGTGCACCCATATGAGAAGATGGCAGGGCCGCAATCCTGGACCAGGCCCGAGCCAGCACCTCCTGGATAGACTTTGGCTTGGGCTACTGTAGATCTTACTGCCAACTTCCGGGTGTTCCTTGCTAACTCACAGAGTGGCGGAGGGGTGTAGAGTGGCTGGGGAAGTGCTTTCCGAGATGCGGAGCACTAGGCAGGCATGCCTGACCTGTCCAGCTTCGTGCATGTGCGCCCCCCCCTCCCCCTTTACATAATTCTAATACACAAGATACACAAAAATCAGAAATCATAATTTCCAGAATATCTCTAGGATATATCAAAAACAAATCTATAATCACATAAAGTAATGGAGAGAGACTCTAGTAACGAACAACAAAAGGGAAAACCCCTTTAAGCATTACCAATTGAACTCCCTTAAACACAAAACAAATTCAAACAAAACAAAAAAAATGCAAAAAACATCAATAATCATCCCCTTGTACACTCAGACAAACAAGCAACTGTCTTCTGCCTTAGCGTCTATAAATGGGTCAAAAGGTAAAATTTAAGAATATTCACATATTGCGTTCCAAAAAAAAAAAGAGATCTACTTTAATAAATAAAAACTCTAAAACGCCCAACCTAAGATTAACAAAATGGTGAAAATTTAGTGAATTTGTGTAAATATTCACCAGACACCAGATTCTCAAAGCTGCAGTGTGAGAAGCTCTGGCAGCTTGATTATGAACGTAGAAAAAGGTGTTCTATGTTTTCTCCGGATTTGGTAGTTCTAGATCGAGGCCAGGAGCTTGAAGGTTCCAAAGAGTATTGGGCGGGATGGAACCTTCAATCCGGAGTCCAGACTTTGCCAATTGCCTACAGCCTGTGTGAGTGCACAGCTCAGGGCAGTTGCTGGCATCCAGAGACACAGGCTGTGTCTGAAGATAGCGGTGTTCTCCAGCCTGGACAGGTGACCTGGGCGGAGATGTGATCCTGTGTTGTGGGGACTTCTTGCCCATAGGACTGGGGGAATCAGGACAACTATGCGGGTCTGGAGAGACCAAGAAGCTAGCAAGTCCACTGAGGGGGCTGAATGGAGTCCTGTGTTCCTGAAAAGTGGGAGAACCCTATCCAGTGAGGCCAGGAGTGGGGCCTGAGTGACCCAAAGTCATGGAGACTAGAGAGAGAAATGGAGCTGCTGTCTAAAGAGCCAAGTGGCTTGGTATTTTTTTACTTATTTCTTTGTGCTTACTGAAGAAGGAAACCTGCTGTTATAAGAACTTTCTTTGTGTTTCCTTCTAAAAAAAAAAACTGTCTGCCACATTCTCAATCCAAAGTGCCGACTACCGTGGACTCACTGAAAAAACACTTCTACCACTGAGCTAAATATTCCCCATATCACAATATATACTGTATAACTGATGTGGTTATAGCTTTAATTTCTAATAAAAGCCTGCACTTAAAGTGATTGCAAATGCTCATTTTTTTCTTTTTAAATAACAAACATGTTATACATACCTCCTCTGTGCAGTTGGTTTTGCAGACTGGATCCTCTTCTTCTCGGGTCCCTCTTCGCTGCTCCTAGCCCTTCCCTCCTTTGAGTGTCCCTCAGCCAGCAGCTTGCTACAGGGGGGCACCCAAGCCGAGTCAGAGCTCAGTGTATCCATTCAGACATAGAGCCCCGATCTGGCCCGCCCCCTCTCTCCCCTGATTGGCTGACTGACTTTGACAGCTGTGGGAGCCAATGGCACCGCTGTTCTGTCTCAGCCATTCAGAAAGAGTGTCCTGGATGGCTGAGGGGATCGTGGACATCACTGGAGAGAAAAGGGACTCAGGTAGGTAATTAGGGGGGTGCTGCTACACACAGAAGGTTTTTTATCTTAATGCATAGAATGCCTTTACAACCCCTTTAACAAGAAAACTGAATCCACAACCAAGTATTGTGAGTGTATTATTTGTACCATAATTCCCAGCATTATGGAGGACTTTCGTTAATCCCATATCCAAAGAGATGATCTAGTACAGAAAGGTCTGACACTGCACAAAGCATTGAAGATATAAGAAAAATAAAAATAAGAGAGAAAGAAGATGATTAGGACCCGAATGGGGAATACCAGGCCAGCTCATCTGCCTGGTCCATCCCAGGGCCGCATCCCTTGCAACCCACGAACTGGGAAATTCCCATTTCTACAAGACACAAGCCTGAAATTGAATATATTTAGTTTAGGGATCCCATGTCCTCTCAAAGAATAATTGCTTATCATTAAGTATACTGGATATTTTTTCATGAATCATTACCCAAGATATTTTATTCTTTAAAAACTCCAATCTGTCTGAGGTATACAATGCCTTTTCAATTGCTATATTGGCAGCTAGAAGAAAAAAATATATACATTTCTCAGAGGATCTAGGGATATCTGGAATAGGGTTTTTTTGGTAAGGTTGTCCTAGCTGCTGTTTTCAGTACATTTACTATATAACCATGATATGATGCTGAAAATGTCGGTCTAAAATTTTTTCACCTTCTGGCATTGCCACCATACATGTAGCGTGTAGCAATTGGTACCAGATACTGTCTAGAGAAAACTTTATAGTTTGCTTCCACCAGGAACAGTTTAAAAAAATTATATCAATCCACCTGGACCAGTCCTCTTTTTTCACAACAGTAACAAAGTCATGTTCCAAGGCTAAAAGTTGTGATAGCCTACTGGGAGAATGAACTATTTGGTTATAAATTGCAAAAATGGTTCCCCTAGAGCAGTGATGGCAAACCTTGGTACCCCAGATGTTGTGGACAACTACATTTCCCATTACACTCAACTACGTGCAGAGTGCATAAGGATCATAGGAAATGTAGTTCCAAAACATCTGGGTGCCAAGGTTCACCATCACTGCCCTAGAGCCTGGGTAACACACACCAGTATTCAAAATCTGTCATAGCACACAGACCTGTGGCCTTTTTTGATAAACCATGAAGGTAGTGGGAAATTTGGTGCCAGTGAAACAATTCTGCCTGAGCCATGTCCAATTTATTCGACAGGTAAGTAGCATCCACTAGCCTCATCTCCTTAATAAAATAATGTACCCTATACATGCCCCCGTTTAATCAATTCCCAACCATGCTATAGCGAAAAGACGCCCCCCCCGCGCGCTCCCTGGGGTGCGCATCCAGCACTCTCTGTGATCGCTGTGTCCTTCAGACACAGCTGATAACAGTTTGCAGTAAAGTGCCAATCACAGTG
Source organism: Aquarana catesbeiana (assembly GCF_042186555.1). Taxonomy (NCBI): domain Eukaryota; kingdom Metazoa; phylum Chordata; class Amphibia; order Anura; family Ranidae; genus Aquarana; species Aquarana catesbeiana. Next base: position 22,734,483 of record NC_133324.1, read on the forward strand.
GCCCTTTACCTTGTGATCAGCTGTGTCCAATCACAGCTGATCACATGTTAACAAACTTGACGGTTATCGGCATTCCTTTCCTCATGCGCTATCACAGCAGAGGAGAGTCGGTAACTGGCAATTGTGACAGAATACTTTTACACTGATAATCAGTGCCTTGATTATCAGTGTATCCCCATCAGTGCCAATCAGTGCCCATCAGTGCTGCCTATCAGTGCCAATCAGTGACGCCTATCAGTGCCCTTAAGTGCTGTCTATCAATGCCGCATATCAGTGCAGCATATCAATGCCACCTCATTAATGCCCGTAAGTGCCACCACATCAGTGCCCATCAGTGTAGCCTCATCAGCTTAAATCAGTGAAGGAGAAAAACATTTTTTTTTTGGAAATGTTCGGTCTTTTTTTCTATTGTTTAGCAAAGAATAAAAAACCCAGTGGTGATTACATACCACCAAAGGAAAGCTCTATCTGCCCTTTAAAAAATATAAATATTTTATATGGGTACAGTGTTGCATGACTGCGCAATTGTTATTCAAAATCTGACAGCGCCGAAAGCTGGAAATTGGCCTGGGCAGGAAGGCAGTGAAAGTGCCCGGTGTTGGTGGGTTAACCACCGCGTGAAGATGGTCTGTTTTGCTAAGACCCTGCTCCAGCATGGCAGAGAATCTAGATAAATTACCAGGGTCTCCTGAATATTCAGGCTGTGGTGGTTGTATGACAGAGGAGACATGAAAGGGAGATCCAGGGGCAGTAATCTCATTTCCTTCAGCATCTCCCAAATCTCTGTTTTTTTGCGTAGAGTGAGGGCTGTGTGATTGGCCAAATATTCCTCATTGCAAGGAAAAGGAAATTAACAGATCTCTGCTTATATTGCTGCCCCCTCCCTTTCCTCCTACCTTCCCCTTGTCCTGTCACCATGGGCCTCCCTTCACCATACATTGATCTGGAGGCAGCCATAGACTATAGTGAGCTCTGTCTGCCACACCATGGGTCCCTGTGCTTTGTCTCTGCCAGGTTTTGTAGTTGGAATGTAGCAGAGATATGGGGGCCACACATCTGCCAAGCTCTGCGCCATGTATGCACCCCTTTATGTCAGGTCTTAATTCTGACTGAATCTAAGTTGTGGACATTTCCCTTTATTTCCTGCCATGGTGATAACATTGACTGGGAAATAAAGAGAAAGGTAATCCCTCCTACAGGGACATAGACAGCAATGAGAACCCATCTTTGTCCAGAGTTTCACCCCCAACACACATCCTATTCCAAAAGAAAGACTGCAGAAATGATCTTCCAATCCTGTACAATGGGGTGCTGTGGGGTTCAGTAATTCCCTACAAATACAGATGCATCAACATGCCCCCCAAACTCTTTCAACACCATAGGAACTCATTTTACTGATTTACCAATTTATGTTGTTGATTTTTGCCAGCAGGGTGAATTTGGGGTCCAAAAATGAATTATGAATGACCCGTTCACCCCTATTGGACATTCACATTCCATCCTATGATGTAAAAATAAAAATATTTTAACAAAAAAACATATTTCTCTGAGAAGTATACTGTATTTTGACAGTGAATAATTCTATTTAACTACTGAAAGTGTACTGGATATAAAAATAAAAGAATAAACCAACTATATTAGATTAGTTCAATTTTTAGATATAGATGTTATATTTTCAGACTGGTGTTACTATTCTTCTGTTCTTTGTTCTGTAGTGTAAATCGGTCTTAGCCTATGTTACTATTCTTCAGTTCTTTGTTCTGTAGTATAAATCAGTGTCAGTCGATGTGTATAAAGCTCTGGTGATTGTGTCTCTTTCTGAGCAGATCTGCCAGTGACTGAGAGGACCTGCTGTGTGACATGAAATGTTCTCCTCTCCTCTGTGTCTGTTATCTTCTGATACTCGTCATCCCCATCACATACTATGGAGTCGTGTTGACCCAGAGCTCAGACTCTCCTTGTAGACTTACTATTCCAAGGCCATTCTTTGAGTATGAATATTACCAGGAGGGAGATGTCATTATCGGAGGATTATTCTCTGCTCATGTGGAAAGCCAAAATAACGATTTTTTTTTTCGAAAGTATGCTTTTACTTTTTCACCAGACTCTTTCATGTGTGGACGGTAAGTCTCTTTTTATCATCTTTGCTCTCTCTATATAACTCAACAAAAATTTTGAAATTTTCCACATTTTGTCATGTTACAACCAAATCGTAAATGTATTTAATGTGATAGACCAACACAAAGTGGCACATAATTGTGAAGTGGAAGTCAAATTATAAATGGTTTTAATTTTTTTTTACAATAAATTAAAACAATAAATAAAAACAATAAACATTTGTATGGCGCCCCCCTGAGTCAACCCCCTTTCTCTGCAATTACAGCTGCAAATCTTTTTGGGCATGTCTCTACCAGCTTTGCACATCTAGAGAGGGACATTTTTGCCCATTCTTCTTCTTTGCAAAATATCTCAAGCTCTGTCAGATTGGATGGAGAGCGTCTGTGAACAGCAATTTTCAAGTCTTGCCACAGATTCTTAATTGGATTTAGGTCTGGACTGTGACTGGGCCATTCTAACACATGAATATGATTTGATCTAAACCATTCCATTGTAGCTCTGGCTGTATGTTTCGGGTCGTTGTCCTGCTGGAAGGTGAACCTCCACCCCAGTCTCAAGTCTTTTGTAGACTCTAATAGGTTTTCTTCTAAGATTGTCCTGTATTTGCCTCCATCCATCTTCCCATCAACTCTGACCAGCTTCCCTGTCCCTGCTGAAAAGCATCCCCACAACATAATGCTGCCACCACCATGTTTCACGGTGGGGATGGTGTGTTCAGGGTGATGTGTAGTGTTAGTTTTCCGCCACACATAATGTTTTGCTTTTAGGCCAAAACATTCAATTTTGGTCTCATCTGACCAGAGCACCTTCTTTCACATGTTTGCTGTGTCCTCCACATGGCTTCTCCCAAACTACAAACAGGACTTCTTATGGCTTTCTTTCAACATAGGCTTTCTTCTTTCCACTCTTCCATAAAGGTCAGATTTATGGGGTAGATGACTAATAGTTGTCCTGTGGACAGATTCTCCCACCTCATATATGGATCTCTGCAGCTCCTCCAGAGTTACCATGGACCTCTTGGCTGCTTCCCTGATTAATGCTCTCCTTGCCCAGCCTGTCAGTTTAGGAGGACGGCCATGTCCTGCTTTAAACTTCTCCACAACTTTATCCCTAACCTGTCTGGTGTGTTCCTTGGCCTTCATGATGCTGTTTGTTCACTAAGGTTCTCTAACAAACCTCTGAGGGCTTCACAGAACAGCTGTATTCATACACACAGGTGGACTCTATTTACTAATTAGGTGACTTCTGCAGGCAATTGGTTCCATTAGATTTTTGTTAGGGGTATCAGAGTAAAGGGGGTTGAATACAAATGCACGCCACACTTTTCACATATTTATTTGTAAAACATTTTAAAAACCATTTATTATTTTCTTTTCACTTCACAATTATGTGCCACTTTGTGTTGGTCTATCACATAAAATCCCAATAAAATACATTTATGTTTTTGGTTGTAACATGACAAAATGTGGAAACTTTCAAGGGGTACTTTTTCAAGGCCCTGTATGTAGTTATGCCTCCTACAGACTAAAAATCTAGATGGTTCCATCATTGCCAGGAGAGAGGGAGGGGATGTGCTGTCATTTAATAGGGGATGTGGAGATGAGGGGATGTGCTGTCATGTATATGACCTTCTACCTATCAAGGCGGCTCACAATAAAGGCTATTCAAAGCAAAGCAATATGCGAGCCTGGGGAAAACGTATGGATATACACTATATTACCAAAAGTATTGGGACGCCTGCCTTTACACAAACATGAACTTTAATGGCATCCCAGTCTTAGTCCGCTTATCCATGTCTTTATGAATCTTGCTTTGTTCACTGGTGCGCAGTCATGTTGGAACAGGAAGGGGCATCCCAGTCTTAGTCTGTAGGGTTCAATATTGAGTTGGCCCATCCTTTGCCGCTATAACAGCTTCAACTCTTCTGGGAAGGCTGTCCACAAGGTTTAGGAGGGTGTCTGACCTTGCTTTGTGCACTGGTGTGCAGTCATGTAGGAACAGGAAGGGGCCGTCCCCAAACTGTTCCCACAAAGTTGGGAGCATGAAATTGTATAAAATGTCTTGGTATGCTGACACCTTAAGAGTTCCCTTCACTGGATCTAAGGGGCCAAGCCCAACCCCTGAAAAACAACCCCACACCATAATCCCCCCTCCACCAAATGATCTGGACCAGTGCACAAAGCAAGGTCCATAAAGACATGGATGAGCGAGTTTGGGGTGGAAAAACTTAATTGACCTGCACAGAGTCCTGACCTCATCCTGATAGAACACCCTTGGGATGAATTTGAGCGGAGACTGCGAGCCAGGCCTTCTCGTCCAACATCAGTGCCTGACCTCACAAATGCGCTTCTGGAAGAATGATCAAACATTCCCACAGACACCCTCCTAAACCTTGTGGACAGCCTTCCTAGAAGAGTTGAAGCTGTTATAGCTGCAAAGGATGGGCCAACTCAATATTGAATCCTACGGACTAAGACTGGGATGCCAGTAAAGTTCATGTGCGTGCAAAGGCAGGCGTCCCAATACTTTGGTTAATATAGTGTATGTATAAAGCAGTGAATCTCGCATTCAACAAATATTCACTGCAGCTAAATGTGTTTTAAATGACAGTGATTGATTAACCATCAGCAAATGTTTGTGAAAGTCACTTCTACTGCTTTATAATGATGACCCTTAGGCCATTTGCTGTCACTAGAGATGAGCCGAAATCTAGGTTTGGACTGAACTTTCAGCCTCCTGTTTGACTGGAGCCAATCATCATATATAGAAGTATTTGCACCCCTTCTATATTTGAGGGTGCTGCTGGCACCTGACACATCCCTAGGAACTGTTGGCATCATTGAACAATGCCTTACATGACCATATTTGTTGAATGATGGAACCACTCTCTTCCATTATTCCCTAATATAACTGATAAGAGCTCAGGGAGCTGCCATTTGGTGGGGAGTAGCGGCATGATCCATGTTCTGTGCCTGCCAGGTTCATCGGGTTTTCTTTTCGATGACTCAGCTGGCATGTTGATTGATTATGGATTTACAACAAGGGACATTTTTGGGGATTTTTATAAAAAGGACTTGTAAAATGTTTTGCTTTCTATATTTCTAGGTTACATCTCCCTTTTTTTTTGGTGAAGTACTAGGGGTACTATGTACCCCATACTTTTTTAACATGGGGGGGGGGCAGCATCTGGAGGTTTCTTATTATTAAAAGGGTCTTCTAGATCCTGATAAGACCCATGCTTGCTTGGAGGTGTCCTGATATGGTATGGTTCAGGAGGAAGGCTCGTCCCTTTCCAAGTCAACCAGACTGCATGCTTAGATTAAATTAGTGCAAATTTTTAGGGGGGACCCTTTGCGTTTTTTTAATGTAACATATTAAAAGAATCAGACTTTTTTTTTCATCCATGCTGTAGGAAATGGGTCTTTATTCGTGAGGCCCCATATATGTGTACCTGTGTTTGTTCTGGAAGCATGCTCAATGAGAGCCCCGGGTCTTATACTAATGATCAGGCAGTGGCGTAGCGTGGGTTGTCAGCGCCCTGGGGCAAGGCAAGTAATTTGCACCCCCTAACACGTGGACTTTTAGCACTCAATGAGTAGTCAACCTTCGACTAGTACAGTATAAAACCCCTTAACCCCTATGTCACAGATCAGCTGCAGAGCTGATCTGTGTCTTACCTTTACTGCTGTAGGTCAGCTGGCACCTGTTGTTCCACTTGCTTGAGCAACACTTGTTCCTGAGCACCCTTCCTGTAACCTGCTTAAACGGACTTCTCGTGAACTGATCCCTTGTGTACCGACTCGGCTAGTTCTCCTGATTATGTTGTCTGCTGCCCGCCTTGACCTCAGCTTGCTATCCGGCTTTCCTTTTGCTTCATCCATCCATCCGTGTCTGACAGTGTCTTCTGGTACTCTCCTTGTGAGCAGGGTGAACCCGGGGGTCATGACCTGGGGTCAGCACGCAGCTAAGCCCAAACCCTTGTGAGGGGTCCCTGGCAGAATACCGGCTGTCCCTTAGATTCCACGCCCTGGGGGACCCATGTCACCTGCTCGCCTGTGGGCTCACATCAGTAGCGCTGTGACACCCTAAGCAAATGCATCATATTCTATTAAAAATACTGATGTAATTAACCACTTGACAACTGGGCACTTAAACCCCCTTCCTAACCAGACCAATTTTCAGCTTTCGGTGCTCTCACATTTTGAATGACAATTACTCAGTCATGCAACACTGTACCCATATGAAATTTTCGTCCTTTTTTTCACACAAATAGAGCTTTCTTTTGGTGGTATTTAATCACCATTGGGTTTTTCTATTTTTTGCGCTATAAAAGAAAAAAGACTGAAAATTCGGTAAAAAAATGAAATTTTCTTTGTTTCTGTTATAAAATTTAGCAAATTTAGTAATTTTTCCTCGTAAATTTTGGCCACAATTTATACTGCTACATATCTTTGGTAAAAATAAGTACAAATCGATGTAAATTATTTGGTCTTTGTGAAAGTTATAGAGTCCAAAACCTATGGTGCCAATATCTGAAAATTGATCACACCTGAAGTACTGACGGCCTATCTATATTCTTGAGACCCTAACATGCCAGAAAAGTACAAATACCCCCCAAATGACCCCTTTTTGGAAAGAAGACATTCCAAGGTATTTAGTAAGAGGCATGGTGAGTTTTTTGAAGTTGTCATTTTTTCCCACGATTCTTTGCAAAATCAAGATTTTTTTTTTCTTTTTTTTTACACAAAAATGTCATATTAGCAGGTTATTTCTCACACACCGCATATGCATACCACAAATTACACCCCAAAACACATTCTGCTATTACTCCCGAGTATGGCGATACCACATGTGTGAGACTTTTACACAGCGTGGCCACATACAGAGGCCCAACATGCAGGGAGCACCTCCAGGCGTTCTGGAGCACCCAGGCCAATTCTGACATTTCTCTCCTACATGTAAAAATCATCATTTATTTGCTAGAAAATTACATAGAACCCCAAAATATTATATATGTTTTTTTTTAGCAAAAGACCCTAGAGAATACAATGGCAGTTGTTGCAACTTTTTTGCACGGTATTTGCGCAGCAATTTTTTGAACGCTTTTTTTTGGGAAAAAAAACAGTTTTGTGCTTTTAAAAAAAAAACAAAAACAGTAAAGTTAGCCCAATGTTTTTGCATAATGTGAAAGATGAAGTTACAACAAGTAAATAGATACCTAACATGTCACCCCTCAAAATTGCACACGCTCGTGGAATGGCACCAAACTTTGCTGCTTAAAAATCCCCATAGGAGACGCTTTAAAATTTTTTACTGGTTACATCTTTTGAGCTACAGAGGAGGTCTAGGGCCAAAATTATTTCTCTTGCTCTAACGTTCGCACCGATACCTCACATGTGTGGTTTGAACACCGTTTTCATATGTGGGTGGGACTTACATGTGCATTCGCTTCTGCATGCAAGCACACGGACAGGGGTGCTTTAAATTTTTTTTTTTTTTTTTATTGTTCATTTTACTTTATTTATTTTAGTTTGACACTTTTTTCCAAAAAAAAAAATTTTGATCACTTTTATTCCTATTACAAGGAATGTAAACATCCCTTGTAATAGGAATATGGCATGACAGGTCCTCTTTACAGTGAGATATGGGGTCAGTAAGACCCCACATCTCACCTCTAGGCTGGGAAGCCTGAAATAAAAAAATAAAAAAACGATCCTGGCTTTGATCGTAGCGGTGAGACGGTAGAAGCACCGGAGGGCGGCGGGAAGGGAGGGAGGTCCCCTCTCGTCTCCCATAAGAACCAGAAGCAGTGGAACAGCCACTATGATCCTTCTTATGGTGTAGGAAATCACTGGCTGAAAAAGCTGATATCTGAATGATGCCTGTAGCTGCACCCATCATTCAGATATCCCCACACAAAGTCAAGGACGTCGTATGATGGCCGGTGGGCGGGAAGTGGTTAAAACACATTTTTTTTTAACACAAAGTTGTCCATTTATACAATATTTCTAACACATAGCATGTACATACCAAAAATGACACCCCAAAATAGATTCTCCTACTCCTCCTGAGTACGGCAATACCACATGTGTGAGACTTCCACAGCCTGGCCACATACAGAGGCCGAGTACAGCTGAATATGCCGAGCATGGCTGAGCATGGCTGCGCATGGCTGGGTATGGCTGCGCATGGCAGGGTATGGCTGCGCATGGCCGGGTATGGCTGGGTATGGCTGGGTATGGCTGCGCATGGCAGGCTATCGCCGAGTATGACTGGGTATGGCTGAGTATTGCAGAGTATGACTGGGTATGACTGGGTATTGCAGGGTATTGCGGAGTATTGCAGAGTATTGCGGGGTGTTGCAGAGTATTGCAGGGTGTTGCGGAGTAGTACAGAGTATTGCAGAGTATTGCGGGGTGTTACAGAGTAGTGCAGAGTATTGCAGGGTGTTGCGGGGTGTTGCAGAGTATTGCGGGGTGTTGCAGATTATTGCAGGGTGTTGCAGGGTGTTGCGGAGTAGTATAGAGTATTGCAGAGTATTGCGGGGTGTTGCGGAGTAGTGCAGAAAAATTGCGGGGTGTTGCGGAGTAGTGCAGAGTATTGCGGGGTGTTGCGGAGTAGTGCAGAGTATTGCGGGGTGTTGCGGAGTAGTGCAGAGTATTGTGGGGTATTGCAGAGAATTGCAGAGTATTGTGGGGTATTGCAGAGTATTGCAGAGTATTGTGGGGTGTTGCGGAGCATTGTGGGGTATTGCAGAGCATTGTGGGATATTGCAGAGTATTGTGGGGTATTGCGGGGTATTGCAGAGTATTGCAGAGTATTGTGGGGTATTGCAGAGTAGCGCAGAGTATTGCAGAGTATTGTGGGGTATTGCAGAGTATTGTGGGGTGTTGCGGAGTAGTGCAGAGTATTGCAGAGTATTGTGGGGTATTGCAGAGTATTGTGGGATATTGCAGAGTATTGTGGGGTATTGCAGAGTATTGCGGGGTATTGCAGAGCATTGTGGGGTGTTGCGGAGTAGTGCAGAGTATTGCAGAGTATTGTGGGGTATTACAGAGTATTGTGGGGTATTGCAGAGTAGCGCAGAGTATTGAAGAGTATTGTGGGGTATTGCAGAGTATTGTGGGGTATTGCAGAGTATTGCGGGGTATTGCAGAGTATTGTGGTGTGTTGCGGAGTAGTGCAGAGTATTGCAGAGTATTGTGGGGTATTTCAGAGCATTGTGGGGTATTGCAGAGCATTGCAGGGTATTATAGTATGGAGGGATGGCTGAGCATGGAGAGATGGATGGCTGGATGTGACTGTATTTGTCACAGAGCAGCGTTGTGGGCACTACAGATGCAGCCCACAACGCTGCTACCATCTGATCCCTCCCCCGCTCCTCCCCCTCTGTACCGATCGGTACACAGAGGGGAGGGAGGAACCGGCGTCACGACATGACGCCGGTTTGTTTTCATTTGACGGAGCGATTACATGGTAAACGGCCGCGATTAGCGGCCGTTCACCATGATCCGTGATGCGCCGGGTCCTCTGGACCCGGCGGTCACGGAAGTTCTTGGGTGCGAGAGCAGTATTCTGGGAGGACGTCCATGGACGCCCTCCCAGGATAAGCTGACCGCGCTGTGGCTGTCTTTCGGCTATGGCCCGGTCGGCATGTGGTTAAAGTAAAAATGCATCCAATACAAGTTTATTTTCGAACACTTTAATGAGTGTAAAAATGCATCACGCGATCTCCACATATTCAACAGGTCTATCAATACATTGCAAGTGAAACAAGAAATATGATAATTTTTACAAACATAAGATTAGTACGCATAACGTTCCACTTTAAGATGGTACTAACAGAAAATTGTGGAACAGAAAATTAAGCTCTGCTAGATCACTTCAGGCTGGGCCATTTTGCAGGTAGAGCTACAGTGGGTATAAAAAAGAATCACCCCACCTTTAAAATAATCACACTTTGTTCCTTTGCAGCCTGAAATGGAGACAGACAGTTTTTGTTTTATCTAGCTGTATTTATTAAGTTCAATTTATAACAAAGTCTTGGACAAAGGATCCCACCTCTCCTAAAAATGACTTGTAAACTCAACCAGGTGTAGCTAATCATCTTGCCAATGGCACACAAAGCCATTTGACTTTCAGCTGTGGTCATTTTGATTAGTTCAGCATATAAAAGAGCTTTCCTGGAACATTTCAGTCCCTGGTAGTGCAACTGAATAAAACAATCAACTATGGGTGGCAAGGCACATACAGTTGTGGATATGTACAAGTCAAGAGATGGATCCAAAAATAAAAATAAAAAAAATAAAACGAAAGGCTTTATCAATGCCTAGAAGCACAGTGAAGTATATTAAGAAGTGGAAGGAATTTGGCACAACACAGACCCTCCCTGGATCAGGACGTTGCCCAAAACTGGATGAAAGAGCCAGGGGGTCAGAGAGGATTCAAAGAGGTCTACAGCATCTGGGACTGGAGCACTGGTCAGGTTAAAAGAAAAAATAGATGGGGCAAAATACCATCAACTTCTTTATGAAAATCTGCTTTCTGCTGACAGAAAGTTGTCAATGGGAAGAAAGTTTACCTTCCAACATGACAATGACCCAAAGCACACATTGGTTGGAGGAGAAAGCAGGGAATGTCCACCGATGAGCACACAGAAGGTCCGTTTTAAAATCGCCTGCTTTTAATTTGTGCAGATTTTTCAACAACAGAATTAAAATCTACATTGAAGTCTCTCTCAATGTTCCAGGGGAACGGATCGCTTCCTGGTTGTAGATCGGGCTGTGGTCGAAGTCAGGATATGACGAAACGCGTCAGTGCGTGGCTTACACGACGCCGGAAGTGAGGTTTGCGTTCCACCACAGCCCGATCTACAACCAGGAAGCGATCCGTTCCCCTGGATACCGAGCCGGCTGATCTTTGGAATGGTGACACGCAACCCTTTTATTTTGCTTGATTGACTGTTTACACTTTGTACGTATATTGATTGAGGGTTTTTTTTGAAGATTGTGGGATTGACTTCAATAAACAGAATTACGCTATGTGCACACTTTTTTTCTTTTTGGTATTCATCTGTTTGGAGTTGTGACCCCCCTTGAACCCCCGGAGTGGTATTGAGAGAGAGGTGTTGAGGAGATCTTTTTGCTCTTGGAGGCTTATTTAATTTGCAGATCTGGTGAGTCTGACCCCCTAGGGGGAGAGTGTCAACACAGGGTGAAATTCTACTGACCGGTGGAAGGCGCACACTGGGATATGGCTGTACTGTCACTTATGGACATTCCTCTGACCACTTTACGGACTCTACCTTTCTATTTGATTTCTTTTATGCGTAGTTGGCCGCATGATTTCCTACACATTTTTGCTCAACATTAGCGCTGTTTTGTAGTGTATGTTCACTCCTATAGTTTATGTATACTATTATTAAAATTATCATTTTACAGTCTTATGATTTTTAAAACGGCTGCTTTCTTTTGGAGCACTCAGTTTAGATACTGAGTGTTTTTCATCTCTCCCAGTCTTTAGTTTTGCCTCTTTTTCGACATTGATCTATCCATTTGGCGCTGAGCGGTGTGCTGCAGGCTCGAGCAAACCTTATCCTAGTATTTCTAGGTTACTCAGTCTTTCTTGGCTCATTGTAGATCTTTGATATGTTTTGATTAGCTTAAGTTTTGAGAAACTTCTTTCACAACTGGCAGTAGAAACAGTAATAGTAAGAAAGATTCTTAATGTCACAACAAAGTTAGTTAAACTCTCTTGCAACTTCCACTTGTACACCCACCAAAGTAAATCTAAAGCAGACCAGTTTTCAATCTGCACATCAGGATTGACTTCCTTATATAAGACAATGTGGTGCCGAAGTCGACTTATTTCAGTGATCATAGATGCAGCATTCAACTCCATGTACTGATCACACGTGTGCTGAATTTGTTCATTAATTAAATCATCTTTTCTGGTATCCAACAATATTTGGATTTGCAAGAAAGCAAATCGCTGGTGAAGCATATTCATCTGCATTGTACGTTTTGTAATTTCTGCATTAAGCTGATCAATTGCTTCCAGTTGTTCTCTGCTTGTTTCTTGTATTAAGGTCAAGCCAGCATCGCAACTCTGCTCTCCACCCATCTTCTTATGTCTTCCAATTCTTCTCTCTGTAGAAATGCAATATGTTTTGCATACCTGCAGAACTTTCATAGTTGCCTTTGACACCAGACAATCTCGTTTTTCCTGGCAAAATAAAGCCAATGCTTTCAACTTTTGCACACATTGATCAAGCGCAAGTCCTTCTTGGTGCAGGTAGATCTGAGTATCATTCACTTCGGTTAGTACTGGGCTCCAAAAATGCAAGAAAGAGAAAAAAACATAGGTCATGATGCAAACTAACAGACTTCCTGCATCATCCTTGGTTTCAGAGGTTTCTTCTGGCCCATATCTCAACACTTCCAAAGCTTCTATTATTTCTTCTGGGTGCTCAGCTAGTACGTGTACAGCTTCATGCTTTGAACTCCATCTTGTGTCACATGATCGCTTTACATGAATTGGTACATGCTTCTTAAGGACATCCCACCTATGGGTGGAGCTTGAGAAGAATGCATACACTTTTTCCACAGTGCCAAAGAAAGTCACAGACTTTGTCCCAACACAAACTGCATGCACCCCAGCAAGATTGAGAGAGTGATTGTTACATGACACAAACACTGCTTTGGGATTCATATCCAAAATACGTTTCTGTACACCACTAATTTGTCCAGCCATAGTTGCAGCATTGTCGTATCCTTGGCCATAGCAATGCTCCAGTTTAAGGCCATCTGCTTGCAACTTGTCACAAATTTGTTTTGTAATGACATCAGCCGATTTCCCATATAACTGAATAAAGTCAATGAAAGACTCTATCACATGGACTTCTGTATCTGCAATGTGCACATATCGAATCACTTGGGACATTTGGTCAGTGTCAGAAATATCCGGAGTGCTGTCAAACATCATAGCAACATACTTGGCCTTTGTGATTTTTTCAAAGATGGCTGTTCTAATGTGATCGCCGAGCAGGCTAATGAACTAATTCTGGCTCTGTGGAGAGAGATAGGACACAATGTAGCCATCTGTCTGATGAACTTTGTGAAGATGTTGTTTGGCAACTGGGTCGTATTTGGCAAGTAACTTGAAAGTTTCTAAGAAATTTCCACAGTTACAATCTGTGTTTAGATTTTCGGAGTGATCACATAAGGGTAAGGTTTGCCTGGCTAGATACAGCACACAATCCAATATTCTGACTAAGATTGCCTTCCATTTGTCAAATGACCTCTGTTGTGCAAGCTGGGTAGCAGCATCAATAGTCTCCTGTTTCTGCAGCCGCATTTTAAATTCTTTCCACATTGTAATGCACTGAAGTGATATGAACTGCGCTCGTGCTCTAATAATCTGGGGTTTAGCTTTCTCCATGCATTAAACCCACTTGGCTTTCCAAAACAACTTTTCCCTTTAGCCTTCTGAAAAAGTATGCAAGGAAAGCAATATGCAGCATTGTTTACCGGAGAAAACACCAACCATGTCCTTAACACAGTCTCACCATTCTCCAAATTCATGTAGAACCAGTCCTTGGAAAATGACCTGCCATGACTGTCTCTTGGAAACAATGCATCCTTATTCTGCAGTTCCACTGTTCCTCGCTTGGCAAGTTCAGTTTTCAAAGTTTCATCCACAGTTTTAGGCCAATAGCCAATATCAGTGAAAACTTTTTCGTCAATATTTTCTGGCAGAATATTCCTCAGGCAAGGCTGTCTCTGCTCTTAAAGCAAGAACAGGAATGTCCACAGAAACTGGATCAGGGACATAAGTCTCCTGTGGTGCTGCTAATGAGCATGCTGTAATTTCTTTTTTTTTTCAAATAACATTTTTATTTTATTAAGCTTATCAAGCAACAGATGAACATAACCTGTGGACTGTAATGTACAAAAGTCAACATAAGAGCAACAGTTTAGCCTATGCATGCATTGTATCCATACATAGCACTACGAGTGATGCATAGTCATATCTGGCCTACTACCTAAAGCATCAATTCTCAAACTACATCTGCTACAGGCTATTACATAGTCAAAGAAAAACAGGGAGAAAAGAGTAAGAAGAAACAAGAAAAACAGGTTAGAAAGTACAGAGAGGGGTAAGACTAAGGGAAGGGTAGGAAGGGAAGGTATAGGGGGTAGGGATGGAGGCTCGACCCTTGGCTCAAGATGGATCCTCATGGCGGTGCCACTCCTCCCAGACCTTATTGTGCATTTCCAACCTATCTTGTAGTCTAGCTGTCATCTTTTCCATAAGTTCTACATCTTTTATTCTAGCGTACAGGTCTTCCTGGGAGGGGGGGTGCCTTTTCCAGTGGAGGGCAACCAGGTCGAGCAGCTGTTAGAATATGTCTTAGCAATTTTTTAGAGGATTTGGGAATCCGTTGAGGAGACACCCCTAGTAAAAATAGTTTTGGAGTCAGGGGGACCTGCACTCCTAAAAGGCGGGATAGCAGGAGCAGTGTCTCTGTCCAAAAAGGGACAATCTTGGGGCAGCTCCAATATATGTGGTAGAGGGTACCCCTGTCTCCCCTGCAGCGCCAGCACCTATCCGAGTGGGAGGGCTATATAGCATGAAGCACGTCCCGTGTCAGGTACCAAAAATAGAGAATTTTATATGAGTTCTCCTTATAAAGGGTACAGTAGGAGCTTTTTGCTGCCTGAGACCAGATCATCCACCACGTCGCCTCTGGGATTACTTCCCCCAGAACTTCACCCCAGCGAAGCATATACGCGTGCTTACCTTGGATGGTAATGGAGTGGGAGTTAAGCAGCCGGTAGATATCAGATATCAAGCCTCGGCATGCCATTCCTTCTAGGATTATGCTCTCGATTATCAATTGAAGATTTGGGGCAATAGACTGGGCGTAGTGACATATCTGCAGATATCCATAAAACACCTGGCGAGGCAAGTCATGTTTTGTCTGTAGTCGGGTAAACGATAGCATTCTACGTGATCTGTGGTCCACCAGGTGGACCATATGAAAAAGGTTCCATGTCGCCCAAGGCAGAGACATCTGGCGTGTAAGGCCGGCAGGTAGGTCGAGGTTATAAATAAAGGATGTGAGGAGTGACCTCTCTGAGCTGAGCCAATGGGCATGAGAAAGTCTATGCCAGAGCGATCTAAGTAGGATCATTGACCCCAGGAATCTCTCCGGATCCACCCTCGCGTTCGCGCTCCAGAGCAGGCAATTTGGGTGTATGGGAGCTAGCCATATCTTTTCAATCTCCATCCATTTATTATATGCCCTTTGGGGGAACCAGGAGGTGATGGCCTTCAGTTGAGACGCTTGGTAATACTTTACCAAGTCGGGAAATGCCAACCCCCAATCCGTTTGAGATGCCACTAGCACTGAGCGGGGTATCTTGTGTCTCTTGTAGTTCCAGACAAAGCACGCCTGAATTTTTCGCAATTGGCCATAGGGGACTGGAATGGGCAATGTCTAGAACAAGTACAAAAGTTTGGGGAGAATGGTCATCTTTACAGACCCCACCCTGCCCAAAAGGGAAATATGGTGGGTTTTCCATTTTTGTAAGAGATCCCTTATTTGGCGGAAGAGGGGAGGGAAATTTGCTTGAAATAGAGATGTATAGGACAGCGTAATTTGGACCCCTAAGTATTTCAGGGCTGAGGTCTTCCAGTGATAGGGAAAGCACTGCTGGAGATGTTGTACTTCTGCAATCGAGATGTTAATTGGGAGTGCTTCTGATTTGGTTGCATTAATTTTGTATCCGGAGAGGGATTTGTAGGTATCCAGTTCAGCATGTAAATTGGGCAGTGATATCCTAGGCTGAGTAAGGGTAAGAATGACATCGTCCGCAAACAATGCTAATTTAAACTCCCTCGGACCGAAACACCCCGAATATTCGAGTTTCCACGAATGGACGCCGCCAGGGGCTCAACACACAATGCAAACAATAAAGGAGAGAGCGGGCATCCCTGACGGGTTCCGTTCGCTATCGAGAAAGTGGGGGACAGAGCAAAAGGGGTCTTAACCTGGGATGTGGGGTTAGTGTATAAATGTTGAATGGCCCGCAAAAAGGCCCATATGTCTTAACGTGACGAACAGGAAAGGCCAGCCAAGGCGATCAAATGCCTTTTCTACATCCAGTCCCAAGACTAAGGATGCCTGGCCTTCCCTGTTCGCCACGTCTATCAAATCGATGACCCGTCTCGTGTTATCCCCCCGCTTGGTGGAGGGGGACAAAGCCCACCTGATCTTTATGTATCAGGGATGGCAATATCACATTCAGGCTTATAGATAGGAGCTTTGTAAAAAATTTTAGGTCGGAATTTAGGAGTGCAATTGGCCTATAACTAGCACAAAGGGCAGGGTCTTTATCAGGTTTTGGGATTAATGTGAAAAAGGACCTCTGCATTTCAGAGGGTATAGGTGCTTGTTGGAGGAAAGCATTGAAAAGTTTACACATGTGTGGCAGGAGAATAGGGAGAAAGGATTTGTAGTTTTCATAGGGAAGACCGTCAGGGCCTGGGGATTTATGGGTGGGCAAGGACTTGGTGGTAAAGGCAATTTCCTCCTCAGATATATTTGCATTGAGAGAAAGAAGGTCTGAGGCCTGGAGTTGGGGAATCCCGCTACGTTACAGATATTGGGTCAGTCGGTCAATCAGTTCAGGGGAAGGAGAGCCATGAGGAATCTCTGGGTTATTATATAGCGTGGTATAAAATTCCACAAAGGTTTGAGCTATATCATGGGGATGGGAGATCAGGCAGCCCTCTTTGTTTTTAATTTGATGAGGTGTGGTTACGTTTGAGCATTCAGCCAGCTTGCGGGCCAAGAGGGAGTGGACCTTGTTACCCTTATCATAATAGAGCTGTTTCAGTCTCCGTAAAGCTTTTTCCACCCGGCCAATAGCCAGGTCTTTGAGAGTCATGTGTAGGCAGACAATTTTTTTTATGGAGGGGTATTGATGGGTAGACTTGTAGATTCTGCTCCAAGGCCCTAAGCTCCCCTTCGACCCGTAGCTTAGCAGCCATTGCATGTTTCTTCATGGCCGAGGCAAGCGCTATGCACCGGCCTCGAAGGACTGCCTTATGGGCCTCCCAAAGAACGGAGGGGGAAACCTCAGGGGTTGCATTCTCAAGGAAGTAATAGCTCCATCTTAGAAGGAGGGTGTTGTAGGAGAAAAGTGTTAAGTTGCCAATGGCAGGGCCTACAATTTGGTATGCCCAAATTCAACGTCATGAAAATAGGGGCATGGTCCAACCAGGAGATCGGATGGATCCGCACATCGTCGATAACCCGTAGAGTGGCATTGTTAACAAAAAGATATGAGAGTGCATGCGATGGGGTGCAGAGTAGAATGTGTACTGTCTTTCCCCATGATGGAGAGCCCGCCAGGAGTCGAACAGGGCATACTGTCTAGTGATCTGTCGAAAAAGTTTTGATTCTCTAGAGGTCCTGGTCTGTGAGTTTCGGGGGTTTACCGCGTGGCGATCGTATACCGATGAGTGGGACAGATTAAAGTCCCCTCCAACTATCAGGAATTTGTTGGGCGTTCAAAACAGGCGTGCAAATACCTTAGTGAGGAAGTTAATCTGATGGGTGTTTGGGGCATAGAGGGTGCATAGGGTGATCATCTGAGTCTGCCACTGTCCGTGTAGTATAATGTAGTGTCCTCTTGGGTCAATATAGGACTCAGAGCATTGGAAGGGTGAACCACGCTTGAAAAGGATAGCCACTCCCGCACGTTTATTGGGGTTAAATGCCTGATAGATTTGAGGGTAACGTCTGGAGGCGAACGCGAAGGAGTCCCCCTTGTTAAAGTGAGTCTCCTGAATCATGATAATGTCTGCCCTAGAATGCCTAAACTCAGTAAGCGCCAGATGTCTCTTCCTGTTGGAGTTTAACCCGTGGACGTTCAGTGACATTACCTTAGCCATAGTGGTGGGTATGTGCAAAGAAAAAGATACTTATCTGATCCAGTCGCCGAAGACATTGTGCCAAGGTAGGAAGGATGCCGAGAGCCAAGGGGCTGTGCGGATGATTGTCAAGGTCATGAGTCGAGCCGGAGGAAGGCTAAAGAAAGGGAAAGTAGAGGCAGAGAGAGAGAGCACAATAAGCACAATAAGCATAATAGACATTGCATACAAATTCTGCATGTCCTGCAAAACGCAGGATTAACTAAGTTCCAGTAGGTCCGACCGGCTAGAAGTAAAAACAACAGGCTGGGGGGACGTAAGGGAATAAAGTGATGATACTCTAGAAACAACAATAGAACTTTAAAGGAACTCTAGGGAGTAAACCACAGGGGGTCTGGTGAGCGGAAGAACAACCACTCTCAAATCTTCAATCAGAAGCACCCAATATGCTTTGCGGTGGGAGTAACAGTGGGGGGCCTAGGGGAGTATGGAACATATGTTAAGGGGTGGGCCAAAGAGATCAGCCTGAGGGATGTGCTTTTCTCTGAGAGAGTCAAGTATTAAGAACTTGTTCTCTGCAGTCCTTTTTTTTTTGGTTTGGCAGTATTATGGGGGAGCCTTGACCCAGAGAGCGCTTAGTCGGAGGGACCCTCTGCCAGACTGAGGGAGGAGGGGGTGGGGTAGCCAGCAAGTCCCAGTCCTGGAGCCGGGGGACAGGGAGCCCCAAGGTATCACAGAAGGCCTCCAAGTCTTCAAGGTAACGTAGAACAGCTGACTGTCCATCTCTCCATGCTGTTAGAATGAAGGGGAAGCCCCATCGGTAAATAATATCTTTTTCCTGCAGCAAAAGGAGAAGGGGTTGCAGGAGCCTGCGTTTCTGCAAGGTGATCCATGAGAGATCTGGATAAAGCTGGATTTGTGTATTAGCGAAGACCACCTTCCGATGGATCAAGCTTTTCGAATGATATTCTCTTTTAGCGGATACAAGTTGACTTTGCAGATGACATCGTGTGGTTTAGAGACTGGTCCCTTAGGACGCAGAGCACGATGAGCCCTGTCCATTTCTATGGGTTTATTTAGGGGATCTCCCAGGAGGTCGTTAAATAGGGTTTGCAGGTTGGTGTGTAAGTCCTCTGGGCCCTCCAATTCAGGTAGGCCCCTGACTCAGATATTGTTCCTGCGCCCCCTATTGTCCAAGTCCTCTACATGGCGTTGCATATCCCTCAACAGCATGCGATGGCCCGCACCTTGCAATTGGGTACGATGCATTGCTAGTTTGGTTTCCTGGGTTACTTCCTCCGCCATCTCCACCCTGTCAGCCAGGTGTTTAAAGTTAGCTTGTAGTATTTGAATTTCAGC
The DNA here is from genome assembly GCF_042186555.1 of Aquarana catesbeiana. NCBI lineage: Eukaryota > Metazoa > Chordata > Amphibia > Anura > Ranidae > Aquarana > Aquarana catesbeiana. The sequence continues at coordinate 22,753,902 of NC_133324.1, forward strand.
TCGGCAAGTAGATTTAACATCTTCGATTAATTGCCTAAAATCCTCCTTGGTCAGGATGGCTTGAAGATAATCTTACCATGAGGGAGGTGGTTGGTTATGGGGGTCCGGTGTCATCTGGCGAGGGGCATATTGAAAAGCAGGTGTTTGCTGATATTGCAGAAAAGTCTTGGTTTGGGCCTGGGCTGCAGGCCGTGGCTGAAGGCCCCATGTGTTATTCTCCACTGAGGGCTGTGGCTGTAAAGGAGGTTGCCTCTGCAATTCCCCCGCGACCGTAGGAAGCAGGGGGCTAGCAGCCTGGGCATATGTAGCAGCACGGTCCCGATCCCCTCTTACTAAGTCAGAGCCCCCCGAGCGAGATTGCCTTTGTTTTTTAGGGGGGGCTGGGGCCTGGTAGTGGGCCTGCTGTGGTGTATGTTGCCTCTGGAGGCCTGCTGGAGTAAGCTCTGTGTCCTGCGTGTATAGAGGAGCTGGCAGGGGGGGAAAATCCTCTGATTTTTCTGAGGCGGTGGGGGAGTCGGGGGCCGCTGATGACATGCCTGGATCCAAGGCCATCCGCAGCAGCCGTGGAAAGGCGTCTGTGCACTGTATGCAGGAGGCTCCAGTGAGGCCTAGTGGAGCGGGCTGTGTTCCCTGGAGCAGCGCCTCCTGGGAGGCAGAGTGGGGGGAGAGACTCACTGTGCCCTTCGATGCGGTCCGTGGACTGGGCGACATCCAGTCCAGCGAGGGGGAGCTCTGTAAATCAGTTACAGCCTGGCGTCCAGGTGACTGAGTCTGCATGGAGGAGGTGGAGGAGGCTGCCGGTGCCATTTTGTCCATCCCGCCGGCCGGCATGGGAGGGGGTGTAAAGTAACCCCTGAGTGTCGCCGATGTGCCGGGCGGAGGCTGGGATGATCCCCGAGTTTTAGTGGATCGGGTTCTCCTTGAACCACCCATATGCAGGTGTAATAAAGTCCCCTAATTAGGCCTTGTAGCAGTGGGCTGAGAGGGAACTAAAGGCTCACATGTCCATGCAGGTCGGCTTTCGGTCACTCCCCCCGCATGCTGTAATTTCAGCAGTGTTCACAACAAGAAACCTGTTAAGGCTTCCAGCTAGCTTAACTTGTTGCTCTTTCTCTATCTTCCTCCTTTTTCCTGCCTTGTGCACCTGATTCTTTTTTGTTTGGCATGGTATATATTGAGTAGTATTTTGAAAAACCTAAAAAAAAAAAAAAAAAATAAGTGTAATCACTTTCTTGCCTTGCTGCACTTTTACCACCCCTTCATTGTATAACTATTTCTTTTTACTTTCACTGTAATGTTTATTCACCTTTATGCCTATTGCCTTGCTCTTTTTGCTGCTTAAAAAAAAAAAAAGTACCTCTTCTCTTCAGCCTGTGTAGACCACTGGGACAACTCACATAAAGTACTCCATAGGTGGTACTACACACTATAGACCCCACATTATCGCCATTATGTTGGAGGGAATGCCATCACAATGGCAACCTGTTACATATAATATGGCACTGCAAAGCCTTACAAACCTTCTGGAAGGATGTATTCTCCCTACTATCGAAGACTACCAAAACAATGTGTACTCCCTCCCCAGCACTAGCGTTACTAAGCCTGGGGATAGACGCTTTTCCCTTCCTTCACAGGAAAGTGATGGTACACATTCTGTTTGCAGCACACATTTCCATAGCGAAAAAATGGAAGTCAACTACTCCCCCCAACATTAGAGAGATTATTGATAGAGTGAATTTACAAAGCCTCATGGAAAGAATGCTAGCACATAAGGAAGGCAACTACTTTGAATGTCATGTATACCATGAAAACTGAACCACTTAAAGACCGAGCCTCTTTTTTCAGACTCGGTGTTTACAAGTTAAAAACAGGTTTTTTTGCTAGAAAATTACTTAGAACCCCCTAAACATTATACATTTTTTTTCTAACACCCTAGAGAATAAAATGGCGGTCGTTGCAATACTTTCCGTCACACCGTATTTGCGCAGCGGTCTTACAAGCGCACTTTTTTGGGAAAAAAATCAGTTTTTTGAATTATAAAATAGTACAACAGTAAAGGTAGCCCAATTTTTTTTTAGATTGTGAAAGATAATGTTATGCCGAGTAAATTGATACCCAACATGTCATTCTTCAAAATTGCGCCCACTCGTGGAATGGCGTCAAACTTTTACCCTGAAAAAACTTAAAAGTTTAAAAAAGAAAAGATAATATATATATATATATATATATATATATATATATATAAAATTTACTAGACCACTGGGTCAACTTCTGTCAAGCCGGAACAGCCACATATGGATCAAAATCTGGCTGGTCCCTGCTGAACCAAACAAACTTCAATCCATCTATGCAGTTTTTGCGGATGCTCTGATCCAGTTGTCAAGCCAATACACATATGACCCTGTCCCTTGTCAAAGTCAATTACTTTTCCATTTTTCTCAACTACAAAGACAACATCATGTTCATTTGCCGCCTAATATGTCTGTCCCACCCACTTTCAGATGCCATTGTAAGGAGATCAATGGCACACAAGATCTGGGCTGCTGGTGGCTCAACTACACTGCCAACTGACCGCCTCCTCCCTGGACAGCGTCCCCTGGCAATGCTCACCTAGAGCTCTAAAGGATAACTACAAAGTCAGTACTGAGGGTCAGGATGGTCTGTCCCATGCAGAAGTGCAGGTAAGATGGTGGCAGGAGAAGTGAGAGTCACCGGGCGGAAGTTCCCTTAAACTTCTTCTAGGTGCACACACTGACTGCAGTCCCAGTAGTCTTTGTCTGAAGAGGGCTTTGGCTGCTGCTTCGGTCTGTGGAGAAGACACACAATAAGGTCTCATCTACTGGTGGCTGACTATACTACACTATACTGACCACCATACTACACTACACTGACCACCATACTACACTATACTGACCACCAAATACTACACTACACTGACCACCATACTACACTATACTGACCACCATATACTACACTACACTGAACACCATACTACACTATACTGACCACCATATACTACACTACACTGAACACCATACTACACTATACTGTTGTCCACTATATACTACACTGACTGACCATCCCCTGCACCCCCCATGCTACGCCGCTGAGAGGGACACAGGGACTTTATTCCAAATTAGAGATAGTTCCTTGAAATCAGGAACAATTGGGTGCTATGCTATAGGTGCATATTTTATGCAGGATCCTCTGCTTGCTCTGCCAGGAAGAATCTTTATTCATACAGAAAATGCACATAAGCCTATGTAAATGAGCCTAAAGCAACCAATCCATTTTCAGCGCTTCCCTCCAATGACTGAAATAAGCTGAAATCTGGTTGAATATGAGCCATGGCGCAACTTAAAAACAAATACCCCAGATGTGGACACCCCCCTCCCCCCATTGCCCCCAGACATAACTCATCATCGCTGTATTGAATCCAACAAGCCAACCAGCTCCTATATCTTTCTTTTAGCATCTGTAGGGGGTTATTCCCAATGGTGGGCCCGGGCATTAAAAAGGATCAAGATACTATAATATTAAGCCTCTATGTAGGTAAGCATATAGACAATGCAGTCAAGACCAGCTTCAAAAACAAGCCTAAGCCTTTTGACCTTCCGGGGTGACATTGGATAAATTGTCTTGGGTCACACATAACATACACTAACAAGGAGGATAATAAAAGGTAAGACCTCTGCGCTATGGGTGAAATGTACAAAATAGCTGCTCCCCTCAAAGTGCTTAGTGAGCAAGCTTTGAGCTAGTGGGGGGTGTATAAAAATAAGGGGGCGCTTAGTAATAAATAATAAATTAACAGTGATCAATAATACATAATCGCTGTGAACAATACTGAACAGATATCAACATGAAATAAATATAATATAATGTGTATTTATTTCATGTTGATATCTGTTCAGTATTGTTCACAATGATTATGTATTATTGATCACTGTTAATTTATTATTTATTACTAAGCGCCCCCTTATTTTTATACACCCCCTAACAAGGAGGATAAAACAATCCAAAATTCCATATACAATACTTTGCACTCCTGGAAGTAATAGATACACAGACCAATATTATTATGGTAAGCTGCTGCTTAATTAAAGCAAAAAAAAATCCACATATAGAGCAAATATCAAAAATCACACTAACAGGCGCATCACTTAACCTAAGGGACCTTTCACACTGGGGCGGTTTGCAGGCGCTATTGCGCTAATAACAGCACCTGCAAACCGACCCCGAAACAGCCGCTGCTGTCTCTCCAGTGTGAAAGCACAGGAGTGGTGCGCTAACAGGACGGGAAAAAAAGTCCTGCTAGCAGCATCTTCGGAGCAGTGTATACACCGCTCCTTCCCATTGAAATCAATGGGACAGCGCGGCTATACCGCCGGCAAAGCGCCTCTGCAGAGGCGCTTTGCAGTGGTTTTTAACCCTTTCTCGGCTGCTAGCGGGGGTAAAACCGCCCTGCTAGCGGCCTAATACCGTCGGTAAAGCACCACTTACAATAGCGGTGCTTTACCGCCGATGCCGCCCCCGCTCCAGTGTGAAATGAGCCTAAGAAAATGATAAACAACGCAGTGGTGATATATTGTAGTGATGTGTTTACTATTTTATGTCTGAAGCCATGATGTGCATTTATGGACACTTTCAGTGAATGAGAGAGAGAGAGAGAAATACTGTAGACAGCCGCAGGACAGTATAGTGAAAGACTTTCACAACATTTAAAGCCATGAGAAGGGAAGAGAATCTCCTTGGAGGACTGACTGACCACCTTACATACTACTATACTGTCCTGCGGCTGCATACAGTATTTCCCTTTTTCCCTCTCATCCCCCCCCCACCCCCCGGGGCCAGTAGCACGAATCGAAGGAGTCTCACACTCTCACACACCTTGTTCTGGCCTGGATTGGTCCAGATTCTCCAGAGGATAGGAGGAGCCGAGGAGGAGAAGACAGCGGTCATGAATGGGTCATGTGCGGAGGCGGGACTCCAGGAGCACTCACATGACCCCCATACGCCCACAGGGCGCCGGACACTTAACATGTCGGCCGGAGCATGGGGGACACAGGAACATAAAATGAGGAGGCGGCAGTCAGTAGTGACACTACTGGCACAAAATTGCGCCCCCCTAAATGTCGGGCCTGGGGCCACGGCACCCCCTGCACCCCCCACGCTACGCCACTGTCTAGACCCCATATCTCCAATTCTTCCAACTTTTGCAGGGGCAGATGCTGGAGATGCTTCATGTAGAAATCTTTGTATAATAAGGTCACTTGAGCTCCGGTATCCAATAATGCCTTAGCGTAGATTCCTTCTACCTGGATTGGGATAATCAGAGAGGGTCCCACTAAGTTGCAGGGAAATTCACCCCGAGTATTCGGCTTCTTCTGCCTACTAGAACGCATCTTGACTCCTCGCTTCCATGGACGTTCACTCAACTTCATTCCTCTCTTTACTTTCAGAACTTTGGGAACTTGGGTTTCGCTGGAGTTAATGACAGTTACAGGGCGCCCAGTTGACTCCTTCACTGGGGCCCTTTGAAGTTTTCCACCGGCTTTTGGCATTGTACTGCTGCCCTTGGACTTGGGCACACGTTTCCGAAATGCCCAATTCCTCCACAGTTAAAACAAAGCCCAGATCTGCTTCTGAACGTGGAATTTGATACTCTCTTCAATTTTTCTGTTCCTTCATTGGGCGGATTTGGGGGTCTCGTGGTCAGCAAAGCCATCATTTCCATCAACTGAGCCACCTGAGTCTTAAGAAGCTCGATCTGGGCATCATTCTCCATCACATTAACTGTTCGGACTCCAACAGTGTGCTTTGGTTCTTGAAGGTTCTCCTTCTTCCTTTCCAGAATAGCTTCTTCCTCCCGTACAATCCGAATTAGATCTGGGTACTTTAATATACCTCCATTTTGGCGAGTCCTTAACTGGGGGGTGATGGGGTCCAAAGGCTGGGCACCCCTTAAGACCTGTTTGGCTCGAATTTCATCCACCTTACAAGGATCTAGTCCCTTCTTCAGTAATATCTGATGAATGACCTTGTCCAGCCGTCTCATATAGTCTGACAACTTCTCTCCAGCTTCCTGATAGGTGTGTTCTAATTGGTAAATTAGGTCGGAAGCCTTTTCAGTATGTCCAAACACATCTTGCAGGATATCTAAGTAGTCTTGGGCTACACAGTTCTGTTTGCTGAGCTTTAGATTTCGAATGGCCTCGGAAGCAGGCCCTTTGAGACTCTCAGTAATCCGCTGTTTCTTCAGAGTTTCAGGGATGTCCCACTCATCCAATACCTGCGTGGTCTGTTCCAACCATTCTTCAAAAGTATCCTCTCCTTTGGGTACAGGCCGCTGGCCCGAGAAAATGCCCAGTTTTCGGTACCCAGTCCCTGAATAGGTTGGGTTACCTTTTTGACATTGGGACACCAAATTTCCCAGGGCTGTGATGAGTTCTGGATCAATTGCGGCCGGCGCTGACTGTGATGGAACCTTAATTCCTGTGGAACTCATTTGGGAGAAGGTGGCAGGATTCTCCCCTTCTTCCCTTGGGTGGGTCAGGTGGAATTTGGTCTTGTCAACACTTGCACCCCTAAAATTTTCCAGAACTGCCTTTCGCCATTCCAATAATGCATAGGTGCGGAACGCCTCATGATCAGGCCTTTCTGCTACCACTTTGGCTCTTTGTCCTGGGGATAGTGTTTTTACCACTTGGTTAATGTGTTCCTTCTCCCAGATATCTCCCCAGAGTTCCATGGCCAGGCTCGCTTCTGAGTGGACGCCTTCCACCTCACACCACTGTGCCACAGTGGGGGGATCCATTCTAGGGTTCTTAAGAGGGTGTTTGGCTTTGGAGTGACAGTGATCCCGGACGAGCCCCCACATGTAGCAATAACTTTCGGTGGAGCTGCTGGATTAAGTGGGCCTGTCCTCTATGCTCTTCACCCTTCTTTAATTGTTCAATCCCCTTGACACAAATGTAGTGCAGTGTTGTAATAATATGAGTATCAACTTTAACCCACAATATACACTTATAGTTATAGTTACCTCTACCTGGGTGCTGGTAGCTCCGCCTGCAGGAGAAATGACAACACTGCACACAAACTTCAGTAATAACCAAAAATAACTTCTTTCTTTGGGTAAATAATATATTTATATAAAGAATTATTACAATGACTATATTATCACACCAACGTAGTGTAACAGTATAAGAAATGGTTGTGACAATCAGTAACAGACACAAATATATCTAATTATATATAAATATACCCGGGAGCTCCCCCTGCTCTAGACCTTAAAGTCACTATCCTTTGTAACTAAATGCAGGGCCCTGCAATTAAAAGGTAGTCCTGACGTCTTCAGTCTTCGCTAGCTTTTATAATTGTAATCCGCAAAGGGTTCCTCTTGGGTGTTGCGCAGTGTAATATAACACACTAAAACAATTGTAATCCAGCAGATTGACTAAGTGTTCTTATATGAAGAAACCAGACATCTAGCATCCGTTCTTGAATACTGGAATCTATTCAGATGTAAAGTTCTCCAACTTAACTTGTTCAGTTCTCACCTTGTCCAGGAGCATTGTGGGTGGGTCAGAGTTAAAGTTCCGAAGTAAACAATGAATCACTTCCATGTCATTTCACTTAATCATGAAACGTTAACGTATTGTACTTTCTCAATTGTCCACAAGATGGCACTAACACAGCCTATGTACTGTATAATACACATAGAGCTAGAAACAAAGGTTGTCAGCGCTACACTAACTTGTAGCTTTAGCTGAACACTGTGAGGAGGACGCACTACACTAACTTGTAGCTTTAGATGAACACTGTTCAGAGGACGCACTACACTAACTTGTAGCTTTAGCTGAACACTGTGCAGAGGTCACACTAAACTAACTTGTAGCTTTAGCTGAACACTGTGCTGAGGTTGTACTACACTAACTTGTAGTTTTAGCTGAACACTGTGAGGAGGACGCACTACACTAACTTAAAGCTTTAGATGAACACTGTTCAGAGGACGCACTACACTAACTTGTAGCTTTAGCTGAACACTGTGCAGAGGTCGCACTAAACTAACTTGTAGCTTTAGCTGAACACTGTGCAGAGGTCACACTAAACTAACTTGTAGCTTTAGCTGAACACTGTGAGGAGGACGCACTACACTAACAGTAAATAGTCTAGCTGCCTGACTGTGGTACTAATAGGATCAAAAGAACACCAGCAATTTTCTTCAGGTAGCTGTAAATACTGTAACAAGACAAGCCTGCCTGTCAGTAGGAAGATAACAGGAACAGATCTAGCTAAACTGAATACAGTGTATATATATATATATAAAACACCTGGGATGCATATATATACACAATACACTGTAAGTGCAGCTAACTGACTGACTCTCCTGTCTAATCTAGCTAACTCAAATGAAATGACACTGTCTCTCTCCCTCTCTATCTCTCAGCACGCCAGAACACACTACACAGGGCCGTCGTGCAGGCGGCCTTATATAGTGTGGCGCATGTTCTAAACCCCCTGAGCCATAATTGGCCAAAGCCACCCTGGCTTTGGCCAATTACAGCTCTCTCTACTGACGGCGCTGTGATTGGCCAAGCACCAGACGAATTTGGCGCAAATGGCCCATATCGTTCGCATTTCGATGAACGGTCGAACAGACGATGTTCAAGTCGAACATGGGTTCGACTTGAACACGAAGCTCATCCCTACTGGCGAACAGACAATGTTCGAGTCGAACTTATGTTTGACCTGAACATAAAGCCCATCCCTAATGCTGAGTCTGGGGGAACATGACTGCCAATTTGTAGTTTACCAGTGTTCTCCCCTCTCTGTAGTCTCATGTTCCTACCTTCCTCAACCTCGGAACCAAGATCTGAATCAAGTAATGGCTGTGCATCGTCAAGGAGCAAGGCTATGACCAGAGTAGCTGTAGACAAGGAAGCAGAATAAGCCATTTTGGCAGCTGCAGTGGACTGCGCACTAGTCTCTGCTTGGTTGACAGGATGAGGAGGATGAGGATGGTTTAGTAAGCCAGTCCACCTCTTCTTTTGCATGTTGTCGCTGGATAGCACGGCAACATCACTAAACAGAGTAAATTATGCCCTGCCTGAGGACGGACCACGTCCACCTCTGTCTGTGGACACATACGCTGCTGCCCCCTTACAGTGCCATGGAAAGTTCTGCCTCTTCTTGTTGGCCTTCCAGACATGATGGGGGGGGGTAGATTATTAACAAAATGTAATAAAGATGTAGACATGTGTACGTGGATGCACTTTAATCAATGGTAAGTGGTGTTCGGTGCACTTTAACTTGAGTACTCACTACATAGACACACTCCACTGACACACTAAAAAATACTGCAGTAAAACTGCAATGACATACTGCAATATACTGTGGTAAATGTGCACTGATGCACTGAAATATACTGCACTGAAATATACTGCGTATATTAATAAAAAATAATAAAAAACACCAACCCAGAAATATTAGAAGAGTTCAGGGAATATTTTAAAAAGCTATATAGTTCGGCACAGGAAGACGTGGCGGGGGAAATGAGGGATTTTTTTGGACAGCTAAAGCTAACCCCTCTTGCGAAAGAGGATCGGGAAATGTTGGAGGCCCCACTAACACTCAAGGAGCTACAAAAGGTTGTGGCAGATATGACAAACCAGAAAGCCCCTGGCCCCGACGGCTTACCCATAGAAATTTTCAAAAAGTATGGGGAGTTTTTGCTCCCCATGCTCTTGGAAGTGTTAAACGGTACTAGGAAGGACGATAATTTACCGGCATCTATGACAGAAGCCATCATAATAACGCTGCTGAAGGAGGGGAAAAATCCGTTAGAAGTGGCATCATATAGGCCGATATCATTATTATGTTCGGACGTGAAGATTCTGGCAAAAGCCCTGGCAACAAGGCTAAAGAAAATAATTCCAAAACGAATCCATATAGATCAAATTGGGTTTATCCCGGACAGAGCTACAAGTACGAACATAAGACGAGTATATTTAAATATGCAGATCCCCACAATAAATAGCGGTAAGAGAGCTCTCCTCTCATTAGACGCAACCAAGGCATTTAATTGCCTGGAATGGCATTATATCTGGAAGGTACTAGCGGAACTCCAATTTGGCCCCAGCTTTGTTCATTTGCTGAGTCTTTTATATGACAAGCCAAAAGCAAAGATCAGAGTCAATGGGGAGTGTTCAGAATGGTTCCAATTAAAAAGGGGCACCAGGCAGGGGTGCCCTTTGTCACCCCTCCTGTTTGCCCTGGCAATGGAGCCACTGGCTGCGGCCATAAGGGCGTCTCAGGGGGTTCAGGGGTTTAAAAGAAGGAGGGGAGAGGAGAAAACAGCAATGTATGCAGACGATATTTTGTTGTTCCTGGGGGACACACAGGACTCATTAAGGACGGCCATAGGGATAATTGAGGACTTTGGTCATTTCTCCGGGTTAAAAATTAATTGGGAAAAGTCAGCAATATTACCCATAGACCCTCTGACGGAGCCCCTTCCGTACCAAATCCCACAAATTAAAGTAGTAAGTCAGTTGAAATACCTGGGGATTAATATCTCAAGAGATCCGGAGCAATATATTGCAGAAAACCTAGTTCCATTAATGAAAAAACTTAAACAGAAATGTCGGGTGTGGGGACGGTTGCCTCTTTCGGTCGCCGGGCGCTGTAATCTGATAAAAATGGTTTGGATGCCGCAAATTCTATATATCTTACACAACTCACCTGTTTGGATTACTAAACGTTGGTTTAACAAAATGGATAGCCTATTTAGAGAGCTGATCTGGAAGGGTGGGGCAGCAAGGATCGGCTTGCAGACGCTTCGGCGACCTGGAGAGAAGGGTGGACTGGGAGTGCCGGACCCGGGATGCTATTTCTTGGCTTCTCAGCTCCAGCATATGGGAGGGAGCAACAGGCCCGGGATTGGGGTAGCGGGAACAACGTATTATTAAACGACACTAATCATGATACTATAGTAGAAGCGCTGGAGGCGGACTCCTTTGTCACCAGATGCCCCACCACCCTGCTGATGGTTAAGAGCTGGAATAAGGTTAAAAAAATAATGGGATATGTGGATTTCTTGGAGTTCTCCCCATTATGGGAAAATAGCAAGCTCAATGAGTTAAAAAAAATGGGGAGAATTGAGGAGTGGGATCGGCAGGGCATCCATTTTTTACCACAGCTTTAAAAGGCTGGGAGTCTAAAAACATTCCAGGAGCTAGTGATTGAATTTGCGATCCCCAACCGATCATTCTACAGATACTTGAAATTAAGGCATGCCCTAGACGCACAATTTAACGGTAAGGAGCCATTATGGAGTGATATGACCTCTCTGAGAAAGCTGGTTGATGCAGAACCCACGAAAGGTTTAATTTCTCGATATGTACAGTAGTCTGAGAGTTTCGGTCCAGGGGGACAGGGTGGAAGACGAAAATAGGAAGAAATGGGAGGACGAGGTTGGGCCAATGTCAGACAGTCAATGGGAGTATGTCTTGGCTTCTGGACCCAGGGTCTCCCTCTCCCCATCACAGGCAGTATCTCATCTATATCTGATATATAGGGTGTACTTTACACCATTAAAGATGTTTAGGATGAGGAAGAGGGTAGATGTGGAGTGCCAGAGGTGTGGAGGAGAGAGGGGAGATCTGTGGCATATGTTCTGGCGCTGCCCCAAATTGTACAGATATTGGAAATGCATAGTGGACAGGATGAATTTTATTTTTAAGACATCATTGAGCATGGGTATCAAGACCTGTCTACTGGGCCTGATGGAGGAACAACAGCCCGTAAGGGACACACAGACCACAATAGTTAGGTGCCTGTTTCAAGGGAAAAAGCTCATAGCTAAGAACTGGCAGAGAAAAGAACCCCCGACGTTCGAGGAATGGGTGAAAGAAGTAAAGGAGGAAGTCAGTAGAGAGAAATATATATATAAGAAAAGAAGTAATTATAAAAAATTTGAGAAAATATGGAAGCACTGGGTGATGTGGGAGGAGCATAGAATGAATGGTGGTGGGGGAGAATAAGGTATAGGAGGGTTGGGGGGAAGGGAGTTGGAGGGGGATTTAAATGGTGGGAGTAGGGGTATGGATAGGGAAAAAGGGGGAAAACTCTTGAATATCCCTTTGATAAAGGAGGGTATTTTATTGATGATCGTTTTCTTTGCTTACTATGTGGACTACTGTATAAATGTGGTAAATTTAAGGACTGCGCAGATGATGGATTTGTCAGTCCCTGTTTGTGAGTTGTTCTGTTTTTTAATGCGATTTTTCAATAAAAAAAGGATGGAGAAATATACTGCGTTAACCATGCACCTACGCACAGAAATATACACCGTTAAACCTGCAGTAACACACTGAAATATACTGCGTTAAAAGTTCAGTAATGCACTGAAATATACAGAATTAAACGTACAGTAATGCACTGAACTATACTGCGTTGATTGTGCAGTAACGCACTGAAATATACAATGAGAAACGTACAGTAATGCTCTGAACTATACTTTGTTAAATGTGCAGTAACACACTGAAATATACTGCGTTAAACGTGCAGTAACGCACTGAAATATGCTGCGTTAAACGTGCAGTAAAGCACTGAAATATACTGTGTTAAATGTGCAGTAATGCACTGAAATATAATGCGTTAAATGTGCAGTAAAATATACTGCAGGAAACCTGCCCTGACAAAATAAACTGACACTAAAGTAAAAATGAATGGTCAAACTTCACTCATGTTGTACTAATACTAGATTCACACTAAAGTGATATTCTACACTGACAATAGAATCACTATAGCACATTACAGCACACTAACTCGCTAGTAGCACTAAACAGAGCCCTGTTCTATCTCTCTCCATGCCAATATCACACTGAAAATAGCTGCTATGGGGAGAATTTATTTATTTATTTCGAACTTAATTTTCCTGGACCTCCGCATGTCAGCTTACTATGGGTCAGCTCTGCCCCCTCTGACCCCTCCAGGACCACCTCTTTCTTAGCCCATAAAGGGCGGCTGTCTGCCCACACCAGTGTTCTTTTTTCGTCCTCGTTCCGGACGCCTTTTAAAGTTTATTTTTATTTTTATTTTTTTCTCCATCCACCATCCATCCTGTTCGGGTTCAGCCTCTCCCGGTTCAGAAGACCCCCTCATATAGGCTGTAAATCTCCTGTGGAGGTGGGTTCCTGTGGTGCTGGGATTGTATAATACAGTATAAATGACTGTGTATTACTGGCAAAGGTCACTGGCAGTATAAATGACTGTATATACCTTCATTAGGAAGATGCTGGCACTCTCTCCTTCAGAGGCAGCTTCCTTTTTGGGTTGCCTAGCTAACACCAGAATGCTCACTGCTGATTTGCAGCAGGCTCTGTCCTTTAGGCTAATCTCAGCCTCCAGCTGATCAATCTGCCGCTCTGCTCTGGTAAGCCTCCTTCCAGGACTCTCATTGCTTACTGCTGTGTTACTTGTCTGTCAGAGTGTTTTTATTATCCAGTGCCTTATAGGTCTGGGGAAATTTGCCTGCCTGCCTAGCTGCCTTAGCACTGAAGATTTGGATGGAGAAGTTTATTTTAATTGTATTTATTTAATTTATTTATTTTTTGTTTAAAAAAAAAGAAAAAAAGTTTATTTATTTATTTATTTTTAAAAGAGAGTATTTACAGAGAGAAGGGCCCAGTGTGGGTTAAACGCCCGTAAAGAGGTCCAAATCAGCAATCCAGCCTCAAAGGAGTAAAAAAGGGACTAGAAATGACAACTCGCAGAGTTGCATGCAGCTGGATAGATGCCTGTTGTCGCAGCATTCCAGATCTCCCTCGCCCTTACCTCACTTTAGTTGCTCGGACCCAAGCCAAGAGAGGTCAAGACATCAGAAAGCTTCTTAGCAAATCTGGGCGCAGACAAAGAAGAAGATCCTCTTCTTCGGATAGGTCTTCAATCACCAGCCCTGGCAGAAGAAAGATCCTGTTGGGCCTGCTTAACTGAGGTCCTCAGAGGAAAGCGGGTATGTGCATCTTGCTTCAAGGAGGCGGCTCAGGACAATGCTGCGAAAACACGCCAGGTTAAATCCTACATTAAGCATGCAGTCAAGGAAAGGTTAAAGAGTGTTTCAAGGAATCCTGCTCATCCTGCTGTATCTTCAGTAGGGATGAGCCGAACACCCCCCTGTTCGGTTCGCACCAGAACATGCGAACAGGAAAAATGTTCGTTCGAACACGCGAACACCGTTAAAGTCTATGGGACACGAACATGAATAATCAAAAGGGCTAATTTTAAAGGCTAATATGCAAGTTATTGTCATAAAAAGTGTTTGGGGACCTGGGTCCTGCCCCAGGGGACATGGATCAATGCAAAAAAAAGTTTTAAAAACGGCCGTTTTTTCAGGAGCAGTGATTTTAATAATGCTTAAAGTCAAACAATAAAAGTGTAATATCCCTTTAAATTTCATACCTGGGGGGTGTCTATAGTATGCCTGTAAAGGGGCGCATGTTTCCCGTGTTTAGAACAGTCTGACAGCAAAATGACATTTTGAAGGAAAAAACTCATTTAAAACTACCCGCGGCTATTGCATTGCCGACAATACACATAGAAGTTCATTGATAAAAATGGCATGGGAATTCCCCAAAGGGGAACCCCGAACCAAAATTAAAAAAAAAAAAATGACGTGGGAGTCCTCCTAAATTCCATACCAGGCCCTTCAGGTCTGGTATGGATATTAAGGGGAACCCCGGCCAAAATTTAAAAAAAAAAATGACGTGGGGTTCCCCCTAAATTCCATACCAGACCCTTCCCCAAAGGGGAACCCCGAACCAAAATTAAAAAAAAAAAAATGACGTGGGAGTCCTCCTAAATTCCATACCAGGCCCTTCAGGTCTGGTATGGATATTAAGGGGAACCCCGGCCAAAATTTAAAAAAAAAAATGACGTGGGGTTCCCCCTAAATTCCATACCAGACCCTTCAGGTCTGGTATGGATTTTAAGGGGAACCCCGCACCAAAAAAAAAAAAAAAAAAACGGCGTGGGGTCCCCCCAAAAATCCATACCAGACCCTTATCCGAGCACGCAACCTGGCAGGCCGCAGGAAAAGAGGGGGGGACGAGAGTGCGGCCCCCCCTCCCTCCTGAACTGTACCAGGCCACATGCCCTCAACATTGGGAGGGTGCTTTGGGGTAGCCCCCCAAAACACCTTGTCCCCATGTTGATGAGGACAAGGGCCTCATCCCCACAACCCTGGCCGGTGGTTGTGGGGGTTTGCGGGCGGGGGGCTTATCGGAATCTGGAAGCCCCCTTTAACAAGGTGACCCCCAGATCCCGGCCCCCCCCCCTGTGTGAAATGGTAAGGGGGTACATAAGTACCCCTACCATTTCACGAAAAAAGTGTCAAAAATGTTAAAAATGACAAGAGACAGTTTTTGACAATTCCTTTATTTAAATGCTTCTTCTTTCTTCTATCTTCCTTCATCTTCTGGTTCTTCTGGTTCTTCTGGCTCTTCTGGTTCTTCCTCCGGCGTTCTCGTCCAGCATCTCGTCCGCGGCGTCTTCTATCTTCTTCTCCTCGGGCCGCTCCGCACCCATGGCATGGGGGGAGGCTCCCGCTCTTCTCTTCTTCTTTTCTTCTCTTCTTCTCTTCTTCATTTTCTTCTCCGGGCCGCTCCGCAATCCATGCTGGCATGGAGGGAGGCTCCCGCTGTGTGACGGCGCTCCTCGTCTGACAGTTCTTAAATAACGGGGGGGCGGGGCCACCCGGTGACCCCGCCCCCTCTGACGCACGGTGACTTGACGGGACTTCCCTATGACGTCACGGGGAATGCCACAGGGAAGTCCCGTCATGTCCCATGCGTCAGAGGGGGCGGGGTCACCGGGTGGCCCCGCCCCCCCATTATTTAAGAACTGTCAGACGAGGAGCGCCGTCACACAGCGGGAGCCTCCCTCCATGCCAGCATGGATTGCGGAGCGGCCCGGAGAAGAAAATGAAGAAGAGAAGAAGAGAAGAAGGAAGAAGAGAAGAGCGGGAGCCTCCCCCCCATGCCATGGGTGCGGAGCGGCCCGAGGAGAAGAAGATAGAAGACGCCGCGGACGAGATGCTGGACGAGAACGCCGGAGGAAGAACCAGAAGAGCCAGCAGAACCAGAAGATGAAGGAAGATAGAAGAAAGAAGAAGCATTTAAATAAAGGAATTGTCAAAAACTGTCTCTTGTCATTTTTAACATTTTTGACAGTTTTTTTAGTGAAATGGTAGGGGTAAGAACCCCCTTACCATTTCACACAGGGGGGGGGCCGGGATCTGGGGGTCCCCTTGTTAAAGGGGGCTTCCAGATTCCGATAAGCCCCCTGCCCGCAGACCCCCACAACCACCGGCCAGGGTTGTGGGGATGAGGCCCTTGTCCTCATCAACATGGGGACAAGGTGTTTTGGGGGGCTACCCCAAAGCACCCTCCCAATGTTGAGGGCATGTGGCCTGGTACGGTTCAGGAGGCAGGGGGGCTGCACTCTCGTCCCCCCCTCTTTTCCTGCGGCCTGCCAGGTTGCGTGCTCGGATAAGGGTCTGGTATGGATTTTTGGGGGGACCCCACGCCGTTTTTTTTTTTTTTTTTTTGGTGCGGGGTTCCCCTTAAAATCCATACCAGACCTGAAGGGTCTGGTATGGAATTTAGGGGGAACCCCACGTCATTTTTTTTTTTTTATTTTGGCCGGGGTTCCCCTTAATATCCATATCAGACCTGAAGGGCCTGGTATGGAATTTAGGGGGACCCCCACGTCATTTTTTTTTTTTTAATTTTGGTTCGGGGTTCCCCTTTGGGGAATTCCCATGCCGTTTTTATCAATGAACTTCTATGTGTATTGTCGGCAATGCAATAGCCGCGGTAGTTTTAAATGAGTTTTTTCCTTCAAAATGTCATTTTGCTGTCAGACTGTTCTAAACACAGGAAACATGCGCCCCTTTACAGGCATACTATAGACACCCCCCAGGTACGAAATTTAAAGGGATATTACACTTTTATTGATTGACTTTAAGCATTATTAAAATCACTGCTCCTGAAAAAACGGCCGTTTTTAAAACTTTTTTTTGCATTGATCCATGTCCCCTGGGGCAGGACCCAGGTCCCCAAACACTTTTTATGACAATAACTTGCATATTAGCCTTTAAAATTAGCACTTTTGATTTCTCCCATAGACTTTTAAAGGGTGTTCCGCGGCATTCGAATTTGCCGCAAACACCCCAAATTGTTCGCTGTTCGGCGAACTTGCGAACAGCCAATGTTCGAGTCGAACATGAGTTCGACTCGAACTCGAAGCTCATCCCTAATCTTCAGCATCTGCAAATTCAGATCATGTGTTTTCAGTGTGTTTTAACTCTGAAGTTGAAAGTGATTTGGATCCACCTGAGGCTGAGATGGTCTCAGAATCACATACGTTTGATTCTTGCACTAGTTCCCCCTTGGTGAAAGCTGTTAAGGATGCGATGAAGCGGCAGGAAGAATAGTCACCTCCAAAGAAACAGCAAAGATACTACCCATATTTAAAGAAATCGTTACCTTCCTTCCCATTCATTTCAGAAATTAAAGAAGTAATTGACGATGAGTGGACGGGGCCTGAGAAGAAGCTCAATGTGCATAATAGATTATAGAAGCTGTACCCCTTGGGACACTACGCCTAAGGTGGATGCTTCATTACGTAGATTCGCCCACCACATTACGGTTCCGCTGGAGGATTCAGTCTCTTTTAGGGATCCTATGGATCGCAGAATAAACGCAGACCTAAAAAGGTTGTATAGTTTGGCCGGAGCAGCCTGCAGACCGGCGGTAACACTCACTTCTGTGGCAGCAGCACTTGGGCTGGATTTGCACCTGT
Source organism: Aquarana catesbeiana (assembly GCF_042186555.1). Lineage (NCBI taxonomy): Eukaryota > Metazoa > Chordata > Amphibia > Anura > Ranidae > Aquarana > Aquarana catesbeiana. The sequence goes on from NC_133324.1 coordinate 22,771,767, forward strand.
GCGTTTTAGGTGCTTTTTGTGGATTTGCACTACCGTCCATTTACCATGGTCTCCTTTGGAACACATTGTGTGGTGCGGGTCTGCGGAATGCAGGGAGTGCTGGGAGTGCATGGATGTGAATCCAGCCTTAGAGTGTGGGTAGCGGAGCCGGTGGATGGATGTTTGGATGAAAGTCTGGGCAGTGGCAGTTCTTCTCCTTTGCAGTTTTCAAGACTGCTGTAGAGTTTGTGGCTGAAGTGGTTGTCGACCAGGTCAAGATGACAGCAAAGATAATGGCTCATTCCGTCACAGCCTGCAGAGCCTTACGGTTGAAGCATTGGTCGGCCGATAAGGCTTCTATGCACAGTCTAGTGTTCGGTTCCATTAGACGGGAAGCTACTCTTCGGGACGACTTAGAATCAGTAATTCAGCGGGTTTCCGGTGGCAGATCTGGCCTAATCCCGCAGAAGAGAAAAAGACAACAGCAGCCCTTTCGGTTTAACAAGAGATCCAAAGAAGGATTCAGAGAGGCCAGTGCTTACAGACAGTTTTTCAGACAGTGGAAGGGAGCTGGTTCAACCTTCCAGAAACCTTCCAAGCCCAGGGCCAACAAAGCTCCTAAGGCTTCAAATAAGTCCTTTTGAAGGTGTCTCCACTTAACCCTCTCAAGTAGGAGCAAGACTAGCCCAATTTGGGAGGGTTTGGGTGGACAAATTACAGGATGCCTGGATTATAGCCGTCATTCGATCATGTTATGGCCTCGAGTTCACAACAAGGCCCCTCAGACCTTGTTCGTAGAAACTGGACTTCCTACGGATTTGGAAAGGAAGCAATGTTTGCAAGGATATATAGGGGAGCTGTTGGCAGCAAGGGTCATCCTTCCAGTTCCAAGGCACAAATTGGGTCAAAGAGTATGTTCCCCTCTGTTTTTGGTCCCAGAGGCTTCAGGGGTTTCAGACCAGTTTTTGACCTCAAAGTCCTGAATTCTTTCATGAAGGTTCCACCATTCAAAATGGAGTCATTGGAAATGATCATTTCGGTTATGGAGTCAAGAGACTGGATGGTTTCCATCGATCTGGCAGATGCGCATCTTCATGTTTCCATAGACACATCTCCCCATCGCTTTCTCTGGTTTTCCATAGAAGGCTCTCATTTTCAATTTTAATGTCTCCCATTCGGTCTCTGCACGACTCCGAGAACATTTTCAAAGCTACTATCTGCTGTCGTCGCGACTCTCAGGGTCAAGGGAGTGCAAATATTCCATCATCTAGACGACATGCTACTTCTGGGTCTGTCAAATGAGCTCCTTCTAGTTCATGTGAATTTCACCTGCAAAACACTAGCACTTTTCGGTTGGTTGGTCAACTTTCGGAAGAGCCAGATGCATCCAACCCAAATGTTGGAGTATTTGGGAGTACAATTTGACACGGATCGGGGTTGTGTTTCTCTTCCTCAGAGGAAGGTCCAGGAGATCCAGTCTCAGACAAAAGCAGTGATGGCCAGGCCTTCTATGATGGTGCAGGAATGCATGCAGTATCTGGGGGTTCTATCAGCCACAGTTCCAGTAGTCCCGTGGGTCAGGTGGTGCAGAAGAAAGTTGCATTGCAACTTTCTTCTTCAGTGGGATCGTCACTCCGTGTTCCAGAAAATCTGCCAATTCTGATAATCTGGTCCCTGGTTTGGTGGTCAGTACCTCGCATTCTTTCCCGTGGAGTTCTGTTGAAGGACTTAGAACCAATAGTGGTGATGACCCCAATGCTAGTCTGGCAGGCTGCGGGGCACACTGCCTGGGACTAGGGATGAGCTTCAAGTTGGAGTCGAACTCATGTTCGACTCAAACATCAGCTGTTCGCTAGTTCGCCGAACAGCGAACAATTAGGGGTGTTTGCGGCAAATTCGAAAGCCGCGAAACACCCTTTAAAAGCCTATGGGAGAAATCAAAAGTGCTAATTTTAAAGGCTTATATGCATGGTATTGTCATAAAAAGTGTTTGGGGACCTGGGTCCTGCCCCAGGGGACATGGATCAATGCAAAAAAATAGTATGCCTGTGAAGGGGCGCTTGTTTCCCATGTTTAGAACAGTCTGACAGCAAAATTACATTTCAAAGGAAAAAAAGTCATTTAATACTACTCGCGAATTGCCGGTCCGACAATACACATAAAAGTTCATTGATAAAAACGGCATGGGAATTCCCCACGGGGAACCCCAAACCAAATTAAAAAAAAAAAAATGACGTGGGGGTCCCCCTAAATTCCATACCAGGCCCTTCAGGTCTGGCATGGATATTAAGGGAAACCCCAGCCAAAATTTAAAAAAATGGTGTGGGGTCCCCCTCAAAATCTATACCAGACCCTTCAGGTCCCCCCAAAAATCCATACCAGACCCTTATCCGAGCACGCAACCTGGCAGGCCGCAGGAAAAGAGGGGGGACGAGAGAGCGACCCCCCTCCTGAACTGTACCAGGCCACATGTCCTCAACATTGGGAGGGTGCTTTGGGGTAGCCCCCCAAAACATCTTGTCTCCATGTTGATGGGGACAAGGGCCTCATCCCCACAACCCTTGCCCGCTGGTTGTGGGGGTCTGCGGGCGGGGGGCTTATTGGAATCTGGAAGCCCCTTTTAAAAAAGGGACCCCCAGATCCCGGCCCTCCCCCCTGTGTGAAATGGTAAGGGGGTACAAAAGTACCCCTACCATTTCACAAAAAAACTGTCAAAAATGTTAAAAATGACAAGAGACAGTTTTTGACAATTCCTTTATTTAAATGCTTCTTCTTTCTTCTATCTACTATTTTCTTTCTTCTATCTTCTATCTTCTATCTTCTTTCGGTTTGTTCCTCCATCTTCTTCTTCTGGTTCTTCCTCCGGTGTTCTCGTCCGGCATCTTCCTCCGCGGCGTCTTCTTCCCTTCTTCTCCTTGGGCCGCTCCGCATACATGATGGCATGATGGGAGGCTCCTGCTGTGTGACGATTCTCCTCTTCTGACGGTTTCTTAACTAACAGGGGGGCGGGGCCCCCATTACCCCGCCCCCTCTGACGCACAGGGACTTGACGGGGACTTCTCTGTGGCATTCCCCGTGACGTCAGAGGGGGCGGGGTCACATTATTACAGGCTCGTAAGAGGTCCACAAATGTAACCTATCACCGGATCTGGAATACTACAGAAAGGGGTTGGGACCTTGGATCTCCTTCAGTATCTAACATTTTGGGGTTTCTGCAGATTGGTCTCTAAGGGTTAGCTTATAATTCCCTGAAGGGTCAAATCCTCGCCTTGTCGGCTATGTCGTGTAAAAGATATGCTCTACATCCGTTGGTGATCTGACTTTTAGGGGCAGCCATAGAAATCAGACCTCCATTGAAATAATTTTTTCCAAAAGAGGACTTAACACTGGTCTTGCTCTGATTGAGCAAGCTTTCTCTTGTTCATTATTTCTTTTAACAATTTTTTGTTTTTTACTAGCCGTTGCCTCAGCCAGAAGAGTCTCCGAGTTGTGCACCTTCTCATCTAAAGAACCATATTGTTTGGTGCTCCCAGACAAGATAGTCCTTAGGACGATACCGAGCTTTCTACCTAAGGTGGCCACATAATTTTGTATGAACTGGGAGGTCATTCTCCAAGCCTTTCCGGCTGATACAGTTGATGAGTGGAGTAGGTTAGACATGGTCTCTGCGGTTTCAACCTACCTGAAATGGACTAAAAGCTTTTGAAAACAAGATCAGCTGTAGGTTTTCCCATTGGGGCCTAAAAAGGGTATGCCAGCAACATCCAGAGGTGTGTCTTCCTGATTTGTCAAGACCATACATATTGCATACAAAATGCTGGGCCTTCCTCCTCCTTCAGAGATCAAAGCACATTCGACGAGGGGTATGGCAGCATCCTGGGCAGCATATGCGAAGGTCTCCCCTGAGGTAGTTTGCAGAGCAGCAAGCTGGAACACGTCCAACACCTTTTATTAGGCATTACAGGCTTAATTTGGCTTGTCCAGGAAACATTTGGCTCTATGGTTATTATAGCGACTGTTGCCCATTAAAAATTTGAGTAGCATGGCATTGAGGGTTTGGCTTATTTTTTTATTTTTTTTGTCTTCCCTCTTTTCTTAATATTGCTTGGTACATCCCATAGTAGGCTGACATAAGGAGGTCCAGGAATAGGGAAAATTGTTATCCATACTTACCGTAATTTTCCTTTCCTGGATCCTCCCCATGTCAGCCGGGGATTCCCACCCAGTTCATCCATCGCGAGGTGGGTTTTTTTTTTTTGAACACTGGTGTGGGCAAACAGCCGCCCTTTATGGGCTAAGAAAGAGGTGGTCCTGAAGGGGGCAGAGGGGGCAGAGCTGACCCATAGTAGGCTGACATGGGGAGGATCCAGGAAAGGAAAATTACGGTAAGTATGGATAACAATTTTCCTTATTATTGTAAGTACAGAGTAGAAAGAAAGAGGTGGTCCTGGAGGGGGCAGAGGGGGCAGAGCTGACCCATAGTAGACTGACAGGGGGAGGATCCAGGAAAGGAAAATTACGATAAGTATGGATAACAATTTTCCTTATTATTGTAAGTACAGAGTAGAAAGTACAAAGTTGAATAGTTGATCAACATATGAAAAGCCAAATGAGGAATAGGTTATTGTATCAACAAAAGGTATACATAGGTCACTTAAGATGCATTTGAATATGTCTAACATAGGTTTAGCAATTAAAGAGGAAGTAAACCCTGGTGGAATGCCTTTAGAGCTTTGTATAGTGGCTTTCCATGTCTTGATGGTGGCATTGATGGTGTCAAGGAATGTGTGAGTCCATCTGTGCTGCAGGAGAAGAGCACTGAGAATCTGTTTGAGATGGGAAGCGGGTGCTGCGCTTTCTATTTGAAGCCAGGTGGTTTGTTGCACACGGGGAATATTTTTATAGTGTGGGGCGGGACTAAGAGCAATGAGCCATGATTGGATAGAGTCATCATTATTTTCTCCAATTATGGCTCTAACAGTGCTCTGTGCCCTGCCTGGGCAAAGCTTTCATTGCTTCAGCCAATCAGGGCTTCCAATGCACTGCGCAGTGATGCAGTGCATTGTGGTCATTCGGGGGGCTGTACAAACGGTCAAACGCCCAGATAATTCAGGTGTTTGTTGAACGGGTGAGCAGCCAATGTTCGGCCCGAACTCATGCTCAGGCCAAACAGTTTGTCCAACTCTACGCATTATTTCATAAACCACCTCAGGATACCAAACGCTCATTGATGGTCTACTGGGAAATGCAGCTCAATTTTTCCATACCTGTAGAACATTGGCATGCTGCTCTCAGGAAACCCCTACAATACTCAAAGTGTATATCGTATTGGGAATCCCTACAGAAACTAGTACACTGGTGGTACTACCCACCTCAAAGACTTGCAGCTATTTTCCCAAGCTCCTCCCCACTCTGCTAGCTTAATTGCAGACATCAAGGTTTGCTTGTTCATATTTGGTAGCAATGCCATCACATTTTACAGTTTTTGCATCAGATTTTCTCCCTTATTACATCTGCCACCCATATTTCCTTTCCACCAGATCCTAAACAGGCCTTACTTTGCATTAGTATAGATCAAGGACCTCCCCAAACTCAGGCATTTTTTTATATAATCTTTATTTTATACATTTTTCATTTTAAACAACATACATAAACGAAATTCAACAGGGAAAAATAAATATTCAATACAATAAACACATTATGTTTAAAAAATTCCTTCTCCCCTTTTCCACTTTCAATTATCCTGTTAAAATCTAACAATTAAAGGGGTCCCAAAAATGTGTCAAAAATGTCCGACATGTCCACCATAACGTCGCAGTCACAATAAAAATCGCTGATTGCCACCATTACTAATAAAAAAAAAAAATTATTAATAAAAATACCATAAAACTATACCCTATTTAGTAAACGCTATAACGTTTGCGTAAACCAATTAATAAATGCTTATTGTGATTTTTTTTTACCAAAAATATGTAGAAGAATACAATCGGCCTAAACTGAGGAAAAAAAATGTTTTTTTATATATTTTTGGGGGATATTTATTATAGCAAAATGTAAAAAATAATGCATTTTTTTCACAATTGTTGCTCTTATTTTGTTTATAGCGCAAAAAATAAAAATCGCAGAGGCGATCAAATACCACCAAAAGAAAGCTCTATTTGTGGGAAAAAAAGGACATCAATTTTGTTTGGGAGCCACGACGCACGACCACGCAATTGTCAGTTAAATTGTTAGTGCCCCTGGAAGACGCAATCTCTTGCGAAACGCAGCGTAGGGCTGAGCGGTGTCATCGCGTCACCTCCCTCTGTCGTTGGTACTCCAGTAGGACGGGCGGCCTGTGTACATCCGGCCGGTGTCACAGACTGCCTCTTTTTAATGTGAGTGTTTACTATTATCTTTTAATAAACATTTTGAGTTTCTATTGGTTACACATGTTTTTTAAGGGGAGGTGGGACTCATCTCCCAACCTGATACACATATTTTTGACACATTTTGAATGTTTAGAACATCACAAACAGGCTGGGATTTTTCAGCCTTATACACGTTAGCCCCCTTTTTTTTTTTTTTGTTTTAAGCGCGAGTCAACTTTTTTCTCATTCGATTTTTGTGTGTTTGTGTCATACATAGGACTCTGCAGCATAGATGGTTAATATTTCTTTTCGTTGCGCAGTTAATTCGACATTTTTTCAGTTAAAGCGACGCAGTGCCGAATCGCAAAAAATGCTCTGGTCAGGAAGGGGGTAAAATCTTCCGGGGCTGAAGCGGTTAATATATCTTTTTTATAGATTTTATTGATCCAGAAATAATTGATAGCACAGAAATTATTATATATGGTTGCATAGTAGATTTTGGAATTTTTCTATACACAGTTGTGCTCATAAGTTTACATACCCTGGCAGAATTTATGATTTCTTGGCCATTTTTCAGAGAATATGATGGACTGCATGGTCGAGTCGCCAGAAGAAAGCCATTACTACGCAAATGCCACAAATGATCCCACTTACAATATGCTAAACAGCACAGAGACAAGCCTAAAACCTTCTGACACAAAGTCATTTGGAGTGATAAGACCAAAATTTAGTTTTTCGGCCACAACCATAAAAGCTACATTTGGAGAGGAGTCAACAAGGCCTATGATGAAAGGTACACCATTCCTACTGTGAAACACGGAGGTGGATTGCGGATGTTTTGGGGATGTGTGAGCTACTAAGGCACAGGAAGTTTGGTCAAAATTGATGGTAAGATGAATGCAGTATGTTATCCAAAAATACTGGAGGAACATTTGCATTCATCAGCCAGGAAGCTGCGACCTGTCATTGGCTACAGCAGAATAAAGTGAAGGTTCTGAAGTGGCCATCTCAGTCTCCTGACCTCATTATCATTGAGCCACTCTGGGAGATTTCAAACAAGCATGTTCATGCAAGACAGTCCAATAATTGGATGGAGGCCTTTTGCCAAGAGGAATGGGCAGCTTTACCATCTGAGAAGATAAAGAGCCTCATCCACAAATACCACAAAAGACTTCAAGCTGTCATTGATGTTAAAGGGGGCAACACACGATATTAAGAACAGGGGTATGTAAACTTTTGATCAGGGTCATTTGGGTAGTTTCTGTTATCATTATGATTTAAAAAGAAACCTTCGCCATCTCAAACCTTCTTTTCTCTACTCTGCGACTGACCACCTCTATGACAAAATCGAACCCCGTTCCTGCACGACCTAGCCACTTCTGTCTACAACACTTCACTTCTAGCTTCACTGGACACACTGCCCCCCTCACTACACACAGAATCAGGCCTCTTCCACTCTGGCAAACATGATACTAGAAGTCTGAAAAAAACAGCCGTGCTCTTGAGCACCTGTGGCTTAAGACAAAGTCACAGAAAGATTTTAGCCAGTATAAATCTGCTCTCTAAAAATACAATTCCAGCCTCCTCACTGCCAAGCAGACCTAATTTCATCACTCTCATTAAAAACTTATCATCCTGTCAACTCTTCTCTACCTTCAACTCTCTACTTCATCCTCCACTGCCTCCACCCACTAACTCACTCACTGCCCAGGAGATCACCAATCACTTCAAACAGAAGATTGATACAATTTGCGAGGAGCTCTCTACTGTTCAGATACCCTCCACGCGCTACACCTTATGCCCACAGGTACAATCATTACTTCCCTCTTTCAACCCCACCACTGTAGATGAGGTTGCTAAGTTAATTGCTAATGTCCATCTTACCACCTGCCCTCTGAATCCTGTTCCCCCGCAAATGCTACATTCACCATCTAGCTCTATTCTACACTCCCTAACCCACATCTTCAATCTCTCCCTCTCTTCTGGCATCTTCCCCAACACTTTAAAACATGCACTTGTCAGCCCCATACTTAAAAAGCCCTCACTGGACCCATCCAATCTTAACAACCTACGCCCTATCTCCTTGCTCCCCTTTTTATCCAAACTCCTTGAATGTCTAGTCTACAACCGACTGAGCATCAACCTTGTTGATAATAGCTTTCTTGATCCCCTTCAGTCTGGATTTTGCCCTCGACACTACATAGAAACTGCTCTCCTAAAACTAACAAACGATCTACTAAAGGCCAAAACTAAGGGACACTATTCTGTACTCTTACTTCTGGACCTCTCTGCTGCCTTTGATATGGTTGTCCACCCCCTCCTCCTCAATAAACTGCATGCCTTTGGTCTACATGATTGTACTCTTCGCTGGTTCTCTAACTATTTATGCAACTGCACCTTTAGCGTTACTTACAATTTGACTTCCTTCTCTCCTCTTCCTTTCTCTGTTGGGGTCCCCCCCAGGTTCTGTTCTTGGACCTTTCCTATTTTCAATATGCACCTCCTCCCTGGGTCAGCTGATAGCCTCCCACAGCTTCCAATACCATCTCTACGCCAAGACATTCAAATCTATTTCTCTACCCCTCAACTCACTCCTTTAGTCTCCTCATGTATCACTAATTTACTATCAGATATATCAGTCTGGATGTCGCACCACTTCCTCAAACTGAACTTATTATTTTTCCTCACCCATATATAGTTACATAGTAGGTGAGGTCAAAAAAAGACACAAGTCCATCAAGTCCAACCTATGTGTGTGATTATATGTCGATATTACCTTGTATATCCCTTTATGTTGTGGTCATTCAGGTGCTTATCTAATAGATTCTTGAAACTATCGATGCTCCCCGCTGAGGTTAAACCTCTTTTCTTCTAATTTTAATGAGTGGCCACGAGTCTTGTCAAACTGCCTTCCGTGAAAAAGTTTTATCCCTATTGTGGGGTCACCAGTACGGTATTTGCAAATTGAAATCATATCCCCTCTCAAGCGTCTCTTTTCCAGAGAGAATAAGTTCAGTGCTCGCAACCTTTCCTCATAACTAATATCCTCCAGACCCTTTATTACCTTTGTTGCCCTTCTTTGTACTCGCTCCATTTCCAGTACATCCTTCCTGAGGACTGGTGCCCAGAACTGGACAGCATACTGCAGGTGTGGCCGTACCAGAGTCTTGTAGAGCGGGAAAATTATCGTTTATCATGTGCCTCTTCCCCTGATCTCTCTGTCAAAATTGATGGCACAACTATCAGCCCATCCCCACATGCCAAGGTCCCAGGAGTAATCCTGGACTCTGAACTCTCATTTAAGCCCCACATCCAATCACTACCCAAATCTTGCCGCCTCAACCTCCACAACATCTCCAAAATACACCCCTTTCTAACCAATGACACAACAAAGCTCTTAATTCACTCCCTGGTCATTTCTTGCTTCAATTATGCAACACCCTCCTCTTTAGCTTACCTCTAGATAGTCTATACTCCCTTCAGTCCATCATGAATGCTGCTGCCAGACTCATCCACCTTACCAACCGCTCTGTCTCTGCTAACCCTCTCTGTCAATCCCTCCACTGGCTTCCCAACAAATTCAATTCAAAATACTAACAACAACCTACAAAGCCATCCACAACTCTGCCCCCAGCTACATCACTGACCTAGTCTCAAAATATCAACCTATTTGTTCTCTTTGATCTTCTCAAGACCTCCTGCTCTATAACTCTCTCATCACCTCCTCCCATGTTCATCTCCAGGACTTTTCCAGAGCCTCTCCGAGCCTATGGAACTCCTTAACCCAATCTGTCCATCTATCTCCTACTCTATTAGCTTTTAGACGATCCCTGAAAACCCTCCTATTCAGAGAAGCCTATCCTACCCGCACCTAACAACTGTATTTTCATTTTCTCCATCTGATCATCCCCCACAGCTACTACCCTTTGTTCCACTTTACCCTCCCTTCTAGATTGTAAGCTCTAACGAGCAGGGCCCTCTGATCCCTCCTGTATTGAATTGTATTGTAATTGTACTGTCTTCCCCGATGTTGTAAAGCGCTGCTCAAACTGTTGGCGCTATATAAACCCCGTGTGATAATAATAATAATAATAGTAATAAAAAAGAGTAAACACGGTTGATGGATAGTAAATGGCTTCAGCCAAACACTAACCATGAGTGAAAGAAAAGTTTTTGTGTTATCATTCATATTCTCTGAAAATGGCCAAGAAATAATAAATTCTGCCAGGGTATGTAAACTTATGAGCACAACTGTATACTAAAAATCTTTGACCAAAATAGAAGAACTATCAGACAATAATACCATATATGTGACATTGCAACTCTTGCACTAAAGCATCTCCAACACGTCTCTTGATTTTCAACATTCATTTTATGCATATCCACTGGGCATCGATACCATCTTGCTAGTATTTTGGTTTCTAGTTGATAAAGACAATTTATGAGTTAAGGGGAAAGATTTTTCCCATTCAGAACTGGGAATTTTCATCTCTAATTCTTCATTCCACTTTGTTAAATATGTTAGTTCTTCACCAGCAATTTTAGGGAATAAATATTAATAAATAGTAGATGGGACATGAGCTGGTTTTTGTTCTTGTAGTATTATTTTTTCAAATTCTGTTAATGGTCTGAATCATAGGGAGTTTTGCTTCAATGATTGAATATATGTTTGTAGTTGTTGATGTTGCATCCATTTAGTCCTAAAATTTAAGCCCAAAGAATATAATGGGGGAATTTGCGATCTATCAAGGTCTGGACAAGTCTTACATCCTCACCCCTATGCCATTTTGGAAAAATTGGCACTTCTACTGCTGGTGGAAATTCAGGATTGCAAAATAAAGGTGTCATAGGCCCAATCTGAGTAGATAGAAATTTCTTCCTTACCAGTGCATCCCGTACTTTTATGCCCCGTACACACGATGGGATTTTCCGACGGAAAATGTGTGATAGGACCTTGTTGCCGGAAATTCCGACCGTGTGTAGGCTCCATCACACATTTTCCATCGGATTTTCCGACACACAAAGTTTGAGAGCAGGCTATAAAATTTTCCGACAACAAAATCCGTTGTCGGAAATTCCGATCGTGTGTACACAAATCCGACGGACAAAGTGCCACGCATGCTCAGAATAAATAAAGAGATGAAAGCTATTGGCCACTGCCCCGTTTATAGTCCCGACGTACGTGTTTTACGTCACCGCGTTCAGAACGATCGGATTTTCCGACAACTTTGTGTGACCGTGTGTATGCAAGACAAGTTTCAGCCAACATCCGTCGGAAAAAATCCTAGGATTTTGTTGTCGGAATGTCCGAACAAAGTCCGACCGTGTGTACGGGGCATTAGTGTTGAGGAGACTAACATTGGCATCTCCCTCATTACAGGTTGAAAGTTTACGGTAACCCATGGTAGTGATTTCAGTTTCATAGCAGTGATATCTACTTCCAATTGCACCCATTGCTTACAGTTTTCATTATGAAACCAGTCCACTATCCTGGTCGCAAATACTGAGCGTAGATATATTGTAAAATCTGGGAGGGCCATGCCTCCATTCATCCTTGTCCTAGTTAATATATCTCTTCTGATTCGGGGGGATCTATGTGCCCAAACAAATCTCCCTATAGCTTTACGTTATTGACCCAGTAAAGCTTTTGGGAAAATATTGAAAAGAAAAAGTCCCCGATGGTGAACTTTAACCACTTGCTTACTGGGCACTTAAACCCCCCTCCTGTCCAGACCAATTTTCAGCTTTCGGTGCTCTCACACTTTGAATGATAATTGCTCAGTCATGCAACACTGTACCCAAATGATTTTTTGTCCTTTTTTCATACAAATAGAGCTTTCTTTTGGTGATATTTGATCACCTCTGGGTTTTTTATTTTTTGCGCTATAAATTAAAAAAGACCGAACATTTTGAAAAAAATGAATTTTTCTTAATTTCTGTGATAAAATTTTGCAAATTAGTAATTTTTCTTCATAAATTTTAACCACAATTTATTCTGCTACATACCTTTGGTAAAAATAACCCAAAATTAGTGGAAATTATTTGGTCTGTGTGAAAGTTTTAGAGTCTACAAGCTATGGTGCAAATCATAAAAAATGTGCATAAAAAAATGTATCACATCTGATGTATTGGCGGCCTATCTCATTTCTTGAGACCCGAACAAGCCAGGAAAGTACAAATGCCCCCCAAATGACCCCTTTTTGGAAAGTAGACATTTGAAGGTATTTAGTTAGAGGCATGGTGAGTTATTAGAAGTTGTACATTTTTCCCACAATTCTTTTCAAAATTAAGATTTTTATTTTTTATTTTTTCACAAAATTGTCATTGTAATAGTCTGCTAATAGTGCTACTTCTCCTGAGCATTATTACGATACCACATATGTGGTATCGTAATAATCCTCCTGAGTATTACGATACCACATGTGTGGGACTTTTTCGCTGCCTGGCCAAATTCAGAGGTCCAACATGCAGGGAGCACCATCAGGTGTTCTAGGAGCATAAATTACACATCTCATTTCTCAACCACCTATTACACTTTTAAAGGCCCTGGAGCACCAGGACAATGGAAACACCCACAAAATGACCCCATTTTGGAAAGCTAACACCCCAACGTATAATCTATGAGGCATAGTGAGACTTTTGAATGGTTCATTTTTTTTCCAGAAGTTTTTGGAAAATGTGAAAAAAAAATGAAAACGCATTTTTTTTTTTTACACAAAGTTGTCCGTTTATAAGATTCTTCCAACACATAGCATAAAGGTTGCACTGGGCCACAATTGTTGATAGCATGTCCTCTGTAAAAATTAAATCGAAAAAATGTATTGGGGAAAGATTCTCTGTGTCCACCTGGACTCCTGGCTGGACAGTGAAAGGGGGAGTCTTGGCTTCTCCTGAATTAGGAGGAAGCCACAAGGGGTTCTGAAGGGCATAGGGAAGGCTGGCATGGGTCCTTGGCCTTTCTTGCCGAGGTACTGTGGTGCTGGTGGATGGCACTGCAGTGCTGGTGGATGGCACTGTGGTGCTGGTGGATGCCACTGCCTCCTCACCAGAACACCTTAGTTTGGCAGGCCGAATATCTTCCTCCCCTGAGTCACTCAGTGTTCCACTACTGAGGACTGGCTCATAATTTACGTCCGACTCAGAATCGGAATCTGAAAGGGAATCTAAAAAAGAGAGCTCCCCGTTGCTCTCGTTGGCCTGGGAAAGTATTTGGTACACCTCCTCGGCGGAAAAGCATCTTTTGGACATTGTTGCTGGTGGTGATGCGACTACACAGGTGTGTGCTAAGCCTGCACGGATGGGCACTGATGAGGTGGCACTGATGAGCACAGATGGGCACTGAGGTGGCACAGAGGGGCACTGATGAGGTGGCACAGAGGGGCACTGATGAGGTGGAACAGATGTGCACTGATGAGGTGGAACAGATTGCACTGATGAGGCGGCACAGATGTGCACTGATTACACAGATGTGCACCGATGAGGCGGCACAGATGTGCACTGAGGCGGCACAGATGTGCACTGATTACACAGATGTGCACTGATGAGGCGGCACAGATGTGCACTGAGGTGGCACAGATGTGCACTAATTACACAGATGTGCACTGATGAAGCTGTACAGATGGGCACTGATTGATTGCACAGATGTGCACTAATGAGATGGCATAGATGGGCACTGATGAGGTGGCACAGATGGGCACTGATGAGGTGGAACAGGATGAGGTGGCACAGATGGGCACTGATGAGGTGGAACAGATGTGCACTGATTGATTGCACAGATGTGCACTGATGAGGCAGCACAGATGGGCACTGATGAGGTAGCACAGATGGGCACTGATGAGGCAGCACAGATGTGCACTGATTGATTGCACAGATGTGCACTGATGAGGCGGCACAGATGGGCACTGATTGGCACAGGTGGGCACCGATGAGGTGGCACAAGTTGGCACTGATGAGGTGGCACAGGTGGGCACTGGTGAGGTGGCACAGGTGGGCACTGATTGCAAAGATGTGCACAGATGTCCAGACACTGATCACCAATGGCACAGGTGGGCACAGATTGGCACTGATTGGCACAGGTGGGGACAGATCCCGAATAAGCACTGTACTTATGGGGCACTGATGGGGCACTGTTTGGGCACTGTTTGGGCATTGTTTTATAACTGTAATTTTTTTTCACCCACTGGAGCACAGATCGCTGTAAGATATCCTCTCTCTCCTCACACGTGGTCTCTGTGTGAGGAGAGAGAGCCGGCAATGAGAGATGATCTCATATGTTTACATTTGAGATCATCTCTCATTGGTCACGCCGATCGTGCTGTAAACGGCAGCAGTGATTTACATTGATCTGTGACTGGCTGTGTCCAAGGGACACGGCCAGCACAGAATTTCCCAGATGCACGATCGTGAGTGCGCACGGGGAATGAGGAAAGGGGAGATCGTCCTATGATGGCCTCCAGGAAATTGAGAAACAGAGTATTGGTAACTGTAAGCACAAACACACAAGTCCATATATAACAGGAGATATAAAGGGCTGAGCAACTTAGTCCATAGGGGACAGGCTGGAAGTTCAAGGGTTAAGTGGTAACCGGTAATGTAATGGTTAAAGTAGGCTGGTAGGCTAGGCGGCTGCTGTCCTCAGAGAGCTGGCTCTGTGATGGATGAGAGAGGGGTAGAGAAGGAAGCGCCACCTGAGTATAGTATTAACAAATGATGTTTAATGACACCAGGTAAACACACTTACAGGATAAAAGCATATAAAAAGGCTCATCTGTATAGGTATGTGGTCCTCGGTGTTCCCTCTGATCCTGTGGTGGTGACGCTACAGGGATGCTGGGCTGCAGAAGGTGGATTACCAGCCGGGTGCTCCTTCTGTGGCCATCAGGAAGAGACTAGGGGCCGGCGTGGAGCGCACGTGGAGCGTGCATGACATCACAGGTCGTCCGTTCCCATGTCCACCCAGTTGCCCAATCCAGAACAGGACTCCGATCATGATTCACTTAGCAATCACCCTAACCACATCCAAGAGTAGCAACCCTCAGCTTGGTTGGATAACCTACCCCTTACCCAGTTGCACAAGCCCAAATCCCCTAAGACTGCAACCACTAGTAATACATTAGCCTCCACCTTGGATAATGATTTTTTAGTATGTACCCCCCCTCCATTCCTCACCAAAAGAAAACACGAAAGAGAGGACGGAGGGGGGGACGAGGAAGGAAGGTCAGGAAAAATGCGGAAACTGTAAAAATCTAACACCCTGTCACGCTCTGTACTCACATATGACATATCCCTCCTTGGTAAGGGGCTCACCTTTGCCCCCACCATGCAACCCAATACCTTTACGCTATTCAAGGATCTCAGCAAATTTATCAGAGACCTGACTGTTCAGAGATATTTCAGCATCCAATCCTCCAATACTTACTTACCAGACACCTCACCCAACGGACCAGGACATACTTGATGAGACTGATCAACCTGCACTTGCTCAACTCGAGGAACTATATGCCAAAAACTTTAACGCCGACCTGGAATGGCTCACCCAACACTGCCCCACCTCTCCTCCAGTCAGGAATACCACACTACGCCCCAAATCCATTTTTAACCCCACCAACAACAAAGGCCCTTACCTACAAACCTTTTACCAGGTAGTATACTTGGACTTCATCAAAATGTGTAACACCAACCATGAACACATCTACATCAAATCCAATCTCTCTCCTTTAGAACGCCAGGCTCTAGAACAGCTCACTCTCAACCAGTCCATTGTCATCAAACCCGCGGACAAAGGGGGTAGTATAGTGATCCAAGAAAAGGATGATTATGTCCGTGAATCACGTAGACTGCTCTCTGACACCAATACTTACTCCATCCTCTCCAGTGACCCCACATCCCAGCCCTTGAAGTTGCAACACTGGTCAACCGAGCCCTGACAGAAAAAATCATTTCCAAATCCGAAGCCTCTTTTATTACAAAAAATTTCCATAAAGTCCCCTACTTCTACCATCTACCCAAGATCCATAAAGATCTAACCAATCCCCCTGGCCATCCAATAGTAGCCGCTATGGACAGCGTCACTAGTGGCTTCTCCATCTACATTGACCAATTCCTTCAACCTCTGGCACAGAACCTCCCCTCCTACATACGTGATGGACCCCACCTACTTGATATGCTGAAGCCTTACACTTGGGAACAGAACTACTGGTGGCTCTCTCTTGATGTCTCATCATTATACACCTCCATCCCCCACGATGTGGGAGTCCATGCTGTTGAACACTTCCTGGCCAATGATCCCCTCACCAACCCCCGGCAAGCCAATTTCATTCTTGAGGCCTTAACCTTTTGCCTCAAACACAACTACTTCAAATCAGAAGGCACACACTACCTCCAGATCAATGGAACAGCCATGGGGGCTAACTTTGCCCCCAGTAATGCCAATCTCACCATGGGATATTGGGAACATATGTACCTTGCAGCTGACCATCCCCACGCCGCCGGTCGATACATCGACGATATAGTGATCATCTGGGATAGCACATTTGATGACATCATGACCTTTGTACAATACTGCAACCATAACAGTTTGGGCCTATCCTTCACTCACGTTGCTGACCCTGACACTTTGGCCTTTCTAGACCTCGAGCTTTGCCACGACAACAAAACTTAAGCCTACCCAACCCACCTCATCACCACTTACCCTGATACCCCTCAGAGGATGTATCAATGCAAAAAACCCCTCTGCTTAACCTGTCAGTTAATACAACACGGTCAGAAAACCTTCACTGTTAAAGGAAAAAACTATACCCTAAAAGAATTCTACAACTGTTCAACTGACTTCGTTATATACTGCTTCACCTGCCCCTATGGCCTAATATATGTCGGCAGAACCATCAGAGCCCTAAGGGCACGTTTTGGGGAGCACCGGCGCTTTATTGAAAAGGGCCGTGACCACCACAGCGTCCCTAAACACTTCCTGACTCACCACGGCCGATCTACAGCTGGCCTCAGTGTGTGGGTCATTGAATCAATCCTGGCCAAATACCCTGCCGCTGAGCGGTATAAACGTCTTTGCCAGCAAGAAACTTACTGGATCTACTCTTTGGGCACTTTAGCACCTGGGGGGTTGAACGAGGATATTGAGGTGCACACACTACTTTAAGTTGCCCCGTTTCCTCATGAGACCACCCCTACAGATGTAGCCTTGCTATAATATATATATCTTTAAGAACCCTGCACAGATACGTGCTTCCCTGTTTCTTGTGTTTTCCCAATACGCATGCTTTATCCATGTCCACTTCTTATACCATAATTTTTTTCACCATTTTTTTTGCCTTCCTCTTTTTTTTATTGTTTTTTGATTTTTATTTTTTTTTTATCTTTACTGTTGCATTTTCTGGTTCTTTTGTATCATCACCATGGGAATTATTATTATGTTATGCTTTTATGCTTACATATATATATATATATATATATATATATATATATATATATATATATATATATATATATATATATATATATATATATATGTGTATATATATATATATGTGTGTATATATATGTATATATATGTGTATGTATGTATGTATGTATATATATATATATATATATATATATATATATATATATATATATATATATTTTTTTTTTTTTTTTTTTTATACCTACCTCTATTTTTTGCCCCCATTGTTACTCCCATTTTTACTATTGTTAATATTATTGTCTCCATGTTTTCTACCATGCACTTTTTCATATATATGTTTCCATGACACTGACTATTATATAACCTCCTTTTTTTCTCTGTGTATATTATGTTACCTTGTAGTTCCCCTCCCGCCCACAGGTGGCGCTGTGCTTTCTTTTGATAGATGCTGGGACCTGTTATCCCACAGCACTGCCATATAAAAGCACATTGCAGACACCTCCCTATTAGGCCTATTGAAGGAGCAGTGGCTCCGAGCGCTTAGCCTTCTCTCAACCTCCCTGCTAGCCCTCCTCCCTGGATGATCCCTCCCCTGGATACCGAACCCAGAAGCAGACGGATGACCTGTGACGTCATGCACGCTCCGCGTGTGCTCCACGCCGGCTCCTAGTCTCTTCCTGATGGCCACAGAAGGAGCTCCCGGCTGGTAATCCACCTTCTGCAGCCCAGCATCCCTGCAGCATCACCACCACAGGATCAGAGGGAACACCGAGGACCACATACCTATACAGATGAGCCTTTTATATGTTTTTATCCTGTAAGTGTGTTTTTACCTGGTGTCATTAAACATCATTTGTTATTACTACACTCAGGTGGCGCTTCCTTCTCTACCCCTCTCCCAGAAATTGAGGTCCACGCTGTAGCCGTCATTCGGTTATGGCCTGGACTTCAAGTGGTTAAAGGCACACTAAGTTTAAAATTCAAAAGTATTGAGGATATTATAGTAAAAAAAATATTATTTAATGTTATTTTGTTTATAACACTGTCACCATATTTTAGCAAAACATATATGGAGTCCTCTTGCATCCAACGCGTTTCAGAGTACAGTTTTCTCCTTCTTCAGGGGTGTATGAAGAGGAAAATATATATACATGTTTTTAGGTGGCAGGGTGCAACATTCAATTATATTATTTTTAAAAACAGAGAAGGAATGTATATCAGTAAGAGCTGTATCTGTTGACTCTCTACTTCAGTTGCATAGACATCAGGAGAGGCTTTATGAGGCTATGTGGTATTTCAAAATCACCCAGAGAGCCGACTCACTGCTCCTTCCACATCCCACAGAGGGAGGATGGCCAGGAGAATTCACTGGGGCCAGAGGTGGAGAGATCCTGAGTATTGCTGATGACACTTGACCAAAACGGAAGAAGAAGTTCTATTTTGGAAGGAGTGATATCAACTTGAACCAGAGTATTAAGAGCAAACAGCCGCATGTCCTGACATCCAGCAGAAAACCGATCACTTCCTATATGAATCTTTATGTGCAAAAGTGCACCTAACCATTTCCAAGTTTCTTCAATTGTGTCAACCGTGAATTCAAGATCAGAGATGCACATCCATATTCTAACATTCTTCCACTTATACCCTCCTGGTTATCCATGCCACATTAAAATCAATAAAGAAAACTATTTAGGAATATATATTCAACACTTAATTTAAATCATTATTGTTTTATGTGAAATATTTTTGTGTTAGTTTTGTTGGATGTGGCCAAACTGTAATCTCATAAGTAATCCTTTTATTTAATTTTAAATCCTCTCAATATCTTGCAGCGTGGACCTTGAAGAGTACAAAAGCATCTTGGTGATGATGTTTGCTGTCAATAAGATTAACAGGGACCCCGATCTTCTGCCCAATGTTACCCTGGGCTATCATATATGTGATACTTGTAATGATCCAAGGAATACTTTGGGATATGTCACAAAGATATTGTCTAGAGAAAATAAAACTCCTAACTATTACTGTAAGGGACACGGAGAAGTGGCTGGTTTTATTGTTGACAGTACTTTCCATTCAAATCATGCAATGGCCCAGTTACTTAGTCTGTATCAGTACACACAGGTAAATGATCACTGTAATATATTATGTACTGTATGTAATATGGTCTGTCCAATAGGTGGCTTAGTACAGTCTATGTGGATTTTTTTAGCCTTGCTTTTCTAGAATGAGTACAGATCAGAATTAACAGAACTTTCAATAATTCAGGTTCACAAAACATTGTAACTTGGGGACATTATTTGGTAATCATTATCCTGACAGTCCACTCAGTCCCACCACTGTACTGAACAGTTTTAATTGCTTGAATGAGAGAACAATCCAGTTGGCCCAATCCCATCATGTCCCTTTAGTAGGTTCTTTAAGTTGTTTTCTGGTGTTTTGGACCTAATGCTTAGAATATTAGCATAATAATCAGGAATTGTAAGAAAACAAGTTGTGACATTTGTTTAGATCTTCTTTAAGTAGGATAAATAGGAGGATAGAAACAGGACTTTGCATGAGGCATGTTGGTGAGTGTGTAAGCTCAGTAGTACATGCTGTGATGTGATGTCTAGGGAAAGTCCTATACATTATTGTATCTACAAAGGACTTACAAGGTGATGATGGTAAAGAGATTTAATAACGTAGATCCTGAAACCTAGTACAATCATAGATGGAAACACCATAGGGCACAATTGAGCATATATAAACAGTATATTGACAGGCAAAATTTAAACACAAATTGTACAGTTGCAAAAAGGAATACATTGTACAGTAAGTTGATATGTGCATCCATAGTTATTAACTCAACTGGTTTCTTGGCTTATAACCAATCATCAGGAGTCCGATGCAATTTGGCTGCATTAAAACAATGAAACATCTATTAGTATACGGACAGATATGTAGGGAAAGGGTGCTATGGAAATCTGAATTTCCCTAATACTCATAGGCAGTGCATTGGTCGGTAACAACCAATATACTGGAATGCAATATTGGTGTGGGTCTGCAAAGTCTCCCCCGGGGTGAGTAGGAAAGGTACTGGCACCCACTGGACACCAAAGGTGAATAGGTGTATATGTGTAGAGAGAAACCAAAAGAAAGGATGAAGAGTGTTGAAGGTATAAGTGAAATACAGTGTGTCTTGGCACTGCGGGGAAGGGAGGCGGCCGCTATTGGACATCGCGCCTTGGCGGCCCTCCTCCCCCCTGTTACATCATCACGCCCTCACATGACGTTGGCGTGAGCACGCCCCCGGGCCCGCGGCATATAGCGGCGGCCTCTGGCCGGGTACTCCGACGTCTCACTATGGTCATGGGGCATTTGGCTTTGCCCGGCACTCACACTAAACAGGTAACTATCCTGCACACTCCTCCCCGGGTCTATGGACACGAGCACTGGCCTCATAGCTGCACACACACTGTATTTCACTTATACCTTCAACACTCTTCATCCTTTCTTTTGGTTTCTCTCTACACATATACGCCTATTCACCTTTGGTGTCCAGTGGGTGCCAGTACCTTTCCTACTCACACACACTTATTCACACTCTGGCTCAAGTTCACTTTATCACTTCATCATTTTTCACTTCTCTCCACAGCCTTTTCAGTGTTATGTGGCCTTGGTGCTTGCCCCCGCCTGGCGGTCCGTTGGGGTACTTTTGGTCAACCTGGTGGCCTTGGCCGATGGGATTTCGGGACGAGCTCTCTGCCTCAACCCCCGGGGGGAGACTTTGCAGACCCACACCAATGTTGCATTCCAGTATATTGGTTGTTACCGACCAATACACTGCCTGTGAGTATTAGGGAAATTCAGATTTCCATAGCACCCTTTCCCTACTTATCTGTCCGTATACTAATAGATGTTTCATTGTTTTAATGCAGCCAAATTGCATCGGACTCCTGATGATTGGTTATAAGCCAAAAAACCAGTTGAGTTAATAACTATGGATGCACATATCAACTTACTGTACAATGTATTCCTTTTTGCAACTGTACAATTTGTGTTTAAATTTTGCCTGTTAATATACTGTTTATATATGCTCAATTGTGCCCTATGATGTTTCCATCTATGATTGTACTAGGTTTCAGGATCTACGTTATTAAATCTCTTTACCATCATCACCTTGTAAGTCCTTTGTAGATACAATAATGTATAGGACTTTCCCTAGACATCACATCACAGCATGTATTACTGAGCTTACACACTCACCAACATGCCTCATGCAAAGTCCCGCTTCTATCCTCCTATTTATCCTGTATTAATTGGGATGGAGGCATGTCGGTGCATCCCTTTAAAATTAGGTGGACAGGTCACAACCCCACTTTCATCTTCTTTAAGTAGTTGCATTTAAACGGATCAGAACTGAATGTATATGGATGTCTGCCTACATTAATGTATTGCATGTGCAGAATCTCTACAGGACATACAACTCAGTACAGTTGTCAGTAACTTCCTTTACAATTAAGCATCCTCACCAGGTGCCACCATTGCTTCCAATTTGATTTTCACCATCCCTGGATGGTGGCTTTAAACAAAGTCCAACCCAGACTGTGAATCCTTTGCAGCCTACACATAGGGGAGGAATAGGGCAGAAGCAGAGGGATCACAGATCCAACAAGATAAAGTAGAAGCCAGTACATCAATACACTTGCAGTAAAAATCTTGTTTTTCTGAGACATAACACCAATGGAATTTTGTGGCAGCACAGGGACCCAAACATTGTGGTGAAAAGCAAGGCCAAATAGTACAAGAGGTAAATATAGCACAAATAAACCAATCAAGTGACAGCATTAGTGCATGTAAGTAATACATGTTGCTGCTGAGAGAAGACCCATTTATTAATAAACGCCAAGAGGAAATCAATAAAAAATGCTCATGCAAGTTGAAGAGTTAGAAATCTAGGGAACAGAGATCTCCATTCACAGCACCACTTCACCCGTTAAAAGGTAACTACAAGTGAACACGTCTGGTGTCATTATATGGGGCTAGTACAGGGCAGGCGGATGGACCCGTCAGGATCCTGTGACTTTCCAATAAGAAGGAAGAGAATCAAACAATCCTCATTGACGGGGAAGAAAAAGAAAAACACAAAAATGAGGCATCAAGCAACACACATGGAGCATGGTTATCCCATTAGGTAAACAACAATGACATTCCGTGCAATTAGCAATGCAAAAATGGAAAATGTGCAATGCAGAACTAAAGGAGAGAGGAAAAAATGTAAATAGGAGAACACACAGAGCAATCATTAAATGGGGGGAAACTTCCAATGACCAAAATAAATAATTAAGAGTTTCAGAAAATTGAAAAAGCAAACAAAATCAACAGGACTAAACAGGTTGGAGAGATACAAAGTACAACCTAGTTAGGTTTTAGTGAACAAGGAGAAAAAATATGTGTTTTCATTTTATTGGATAATCTATGCAAGTGTTAGCAGATAAGAATTAAACATTTAAGGTGGTATTATGCCATTTGGAGGAAACCTTTTTCAAGATGTGAATCCAGTATTCCTCACTCTGAAGTAAGAGGAGCCCAATGGATTCTGGGAACATGATTAATTACTATGCCACAGAGATTATGTTTTTGGTTATGACAGTCTATGAAATGAACCGCTATAAGTTTGTCATGGTTAAAGTGAACCCCAATGCCTCTACGGTGATGTTGAAATATATGTCTAAAGGTATGGTATTTTTGTTGAGTTAGTTTAAACCGCACAGACATTTGAGGATATAGACACAATACTCAGAATTGCACTTGTAATAATGCTAAATATAGAACAGTATACCAGAGTGAAAAAAGGGGGGGCATCATTTGAGCACACTTTCTTGGGACGGCGGTCACCCAGCCCTGTTTTTGTTTAAATGGTCAATGAAGATGTATGGTATCTTAATGATGGTGTACTGTCCCTTTAAATGGGTGTAGGAGGGTATCCAGGTCAGATCCAATGGGATTACAGGGAATGTTCTGGAGTTTCACTTGAGAGGTGTTAAAAGAGGCTGCAGAGGGTCTCCTCTTCCTCTTGCAGCAGCCAGGACCACGTGTGAAAGAGCTCCCTCCCTCCCCAGGGAACAGACTACCTGCGGAAAATGGATGACCTCGTCTGCATGTTTATGGAGAAGATGGAGAGCCGCAGGGGTGAGGCCTGGCTCTAGCTGAGGCTGTAGTGGAGAGTCAGAATGTCAGCATCGGACGGGCGGTGGAGGAGAAGCAGCAGCAGCTACAGGGTGCACCAGTGAGAGTGCAGCTTTCCCCTAAGAGAAGAAAGAGGCAGAGCATGCCCCCGGAGGGTCCGTCGGTGGGAGGAGGGGAAGAGGATTGTTTTCATCAAGCAGGAGGAGAAGAAGAAGAAGACAGCATGGAGGCGGTGCCCAGGAGGTGGTCGAGTCAGAAGAGGACCTGCTCACAGTCACCTGCAAGTCAGAGAAGCAGTGGCCATTCGAGACAGCAGGCGGAGCGGGCGGAGCAGGCGGAGCAGACGGAGCGGGTGGAGGGAATGGCGCTGCCTGCCTCAGCAAGCACTCACCAAGTAGCGGCTCACCCACAGCTGTCGGTTCCACATAGTGACCTGGTCCCAGGTGCACTTTTCAGCAGTATGCAGCCGGGTCAACATGCTCCTGCAGGGATGCTGTTACCAGCTGGGCAGGGTGGGTTGTCTTTGCATAATGCGTTGCCTGATATTGTGGGATATCTGTCCAGCATTGCTATTGCTCTTTCTGATGCTGGCATTTCTGCCCCTGCTGTTTCTCCTGTGCCTTTGGCAGGATCCACATGCCTGCCTCTGCCTCTGTCTCTGTTTCCTCAGTCACTGCTCCTGTGTCACTGGGTCAGCTAGGAAGTGCTTTTTTGGCCTTTTTTATGGGCGGGCAACATTTACATGGTTTTTTGTCAAAGACCCTGGCTGGGGTATCCTTTTTTTTTGGCCTAAGACGATTTCCGCCTTGCTCCAGTTTTTTTACGGTGAAGCAGGCATTGAAGGGGTACAAAAATATTCTTAAGCAACTTTGTGAAGCAACATCATTTGTCTGCTTTACCAGTTATGAGGCTTTGCTGTTTAAAACAGCTTTTGTGTTGGCTTATTTTGGGACTTTTCGGGTTTCTGAATTGCTTCCAGCATCCAAAGGTAGTTCTTCAGGAATGTTAGCGGAGCACGTATCAATTTTCACATGTCCTTAAGCGCTACCCAGAGTAGTTGGGTTTACATAATTTTAAGTTCATCCCATTCATTTAGGAAAGGAGCAGCCTCCAATGCTGCAGAGTGGGGTTTGCCGGCCAAGGCCATAATGAGTATGGGTAGATGGAGGTCCAATTGTTTTAAAAGATATATCAGACCTAACCTTTTCCTTTGATTTTGTAGGTTTTCAGCATTGCGTATGGATTCTGGGCCACTCATATGTATACTGGGCACGAAGGGTGCGGCTCAAGCCAGGTACTCTGTGAATTTATCCTTACAGCCGGAATCCTTCGCTTTGTACTGGAGGGATGTGAGAGGGTGTGTTGTCTCAAATGTATCAGGTTTGGCCACCACCCTCAATACTGATAATCCATTTGGGAGGTAATGACTTAGGTAACACTCATACTTTGGATCTGTTGTTCATGATCAAGAGAGATCTGTACCGCTTTCATCTGACTTCCCCTGATACAACCATTGTGTTTTCCGAGATAGTTCCCCGCCTGGCTTGGCTGTCTTCCCCATTGCACAGAGCGATGGAGAAAATGAGGAATGGGGTCAATCGGGCTATGGCTAAGTACATGCCGTTGTTAGGAGGTTTTACATACCGACACGTGGATCGTGGAGGGGGAGATCCCGGGGCTGTATAGACGGGTTCCACCTTTCGGATGTAGGTGCTGATATTTTCAATCTAGGGCTGGAAAGCAGCATTGAGATGGCCGTGTATGTGGGGTAAGCCGGGATTGTTTCACAAGTCTGGCTGGTGGGGATGTGTTTTTGGTTAATAAAATTAAGCTGCCAGAGCTCTGAAAACTGGCCAAAAGCCTGCTATGTTTTAATTTCATCCAAAGTTTTGATTAATATTGTTGTGGTTATGAAATTGTAAACCAATAAAGTGCCACGACCATTTTCTACCAAACACTAATTGTTTGTATGGTTGTATCGGGGGGAATATGGCGGGGGGCAGGTGTGGCCTGCGGTCCCATGAAAAAAGGCGGGGCATAATTTGAGCCCACTTTCTTGGGACCTGTTTTTGTTTAAATGGTTAATTAAGATGTATGGTATGTTAATGGTGGTGTAGTGTCCCTTTAAATGGGTGTAGGAAGGTATCCAGTTCAGATCCAATGGGATTTCAGGGAATGTTTTGGAATTTCCCTTGGGAAAGGGGCAGCAGAGGGTCTCCTCTTCCTCTTGCAGCAGCCAGGACCACGTGTGAAAGAACTCTCTCCCTCCCTCCCTGTCGCATGCATTTTTTGGAGTTGGGACACCACCAGAATCTGGGACGTGTTTTTGGTTAATGAAGTTAAGCTGCCCGAGTTCTGAAAAGCCTGCTATGTGTCCATTTCATCCAAAGTCTGGATTAATATTGTTGTGGTTATGAAATTGTAAACCAATAAAATGCCGCGGCCATTTTCTGCCAAACACTGTTTGTTTGTGTTATTAGTATGTATGGTTGTATGGGGGGAATATGGCGGGGGGCGGGTGTGGCCTGCGGTCCCATTAGAATGTGTAAATGGGCTACCAGTAATGAGAGCATTGCTTGTATCCCAGTTTTGACATATGAAGCACCAACTATGTGAAGAGTCGGAGAACCATAGCTTGCCATACTTATGATAGGCCTATCCCTATGATACACACAATAAGAGAATCTCTAGTTTTGCAGTCTTGCTTGTTAACATACAAAGGCCTTTGCTTGACCACTAGAGATGGGCAAACAGTTCGAGCCGAGCATATGTTCAGCCCAAACTTTGCCTGTGCCCCCCGCCGAGTGCCCCACAATGCATTGCATGCTTTACAGTGCATTCTAGGACCCTAATTGGATTGCACTGTCAGAGCCCTATATGGACAAAGTGACAATTACTTTCTCCAATCATGGCTCAGTATTCATAGTCTCATCCCACACTATAAAAGCTAACTTCCCATAGCCAGCTCTTGTAGTGTTTTGGAGTGGAGATAGATAGAGCAGGACTCGTTTTGCTACTAGAAGTTGTGACTTTATTTATTTATTGTGACTCTTGAGTGCAGAGTGTTAGTTTATTGTTAGTATGGTAAAACCTTGGATTGCGAACATAATTTGTTCCGGAAACATGCTTGTAATCCAAAGCACTTGTATATCAAAGCAAATTTCCCCATTAGAAATAATGGAAACTCAAATGATTAGTTTCACAACCATTTATTCATAAGTCCTTCAGTTTATAGTCCATATAAAAAGATTATAGCAATGTGACCAGGTTGTGTAACCATAAAATGTCCATCCACAAATGAAAGCCCCACAAGGAGATTAGAAGTAAAATCCATCAGGAGCTACAGAGTAGGGATGAGCCGAACACCCCCCTGTTCGGTTCGCACCAGAACATGCAAACAGGCAAAAAATTTGCTCGAAGCACGCAAACACCCTTAAAGTCTATGGGACACGAACATGAATAATCAAGAGTGCTAATTTTAAAGGCTTATATGCAAGATATTGTCATAAAAAGTGTTTGGGGACCCGGGTCCTGCCCCAGGGGACATGGATCAATGCAAAAAAAAGTTTTAAAAACGGCTGTTTTTTCAGGAGCAGTGATTTTTAATAATGCTTAAAGTGAAACATTAAAAGTGTAATATCCCTTTAAAAATTTCGTACCTGGGGGGTGTCTATAGTATGCCTGTTAAGGGGCGCATGTTTCCCGTGTTTAGTACAGTCTGACAGCAAAATGACATTTCAATGGAAAAAAGTCATTTAAAACTACTTGCGGCTATGAATGAATTGCCGGTCCGACAATACACATAGAAGTTCATTGATAAAAACGGCATGGGAATTCCCCACAGGGGAACCCCAAACCAAAATTTAAAAAAAAATGACATGGGGGATCCCCCTAAATTCCATACCAGGCCCTTCAGGTCTGGTATGAATATTAAGGGGAACCCCGGCCAAAATTTTAAAAAAAATGACGTGGGGGGTCCCCCTAAATTCCATACCAGGCCCTTCAGGTCTGGTATGGATATTAAGGGGAACCCCGCGCCAAAATAAAAAAAATGGCATGGGGTCCCCCCAAAAATCCATACCAGACCCTTATCCGAGCACGCAACCTGGCAGGCCGCAGGAAAAGAGGGAAGGACGAGAGAGCGCCCCCCCACCTTAACTGTACCAGGCCACATGCCCTCAACATTGGGAGGGTGCTTTGGGGTAGCCCCCCAAAACACATTGTCCCCATGTTGATGAGGACAAGGGCCTCATCCCCACAACCCTGGCTGGTGGTTGTGGGGGTCTGTGGGTGGGGGGCTTATCGGAATCTGGATATAGAGAGACACTAGAGGGGAAACCAGGGATTTGCTGCTCACCCCTTGAAAGTTATAAACAAGAGAGAGGTTCCCCCAAGATGGGGTTTTTAGGCAGCGTAATGATAAAAGGAATCAGATTCAGTATCAAAAGTATAACAAATTTATTAAAGTGTACCATAAAAGTTAAAACAATGAACTCCAGTAGGGGGCACCTGAGGTAAAATTACATTACATGTTATGTAGGCTGAGCATATATTGGCAGACATATATTCACAACAACACTCGGTAGCATGAATATTTGAACCTGACGCGTTTCAACCCCTATACTTGGGGTCTTCTTCAGAGGATTGGTCTGCTGAGAAATATACATAGATGAAATTGATACATGTAAATAAATTACATTAGTATAATAGTAGTTACATTCACCATGTAAAATATGGATACAATAGTAATAATTATTTACCCAATAATATATGTTCAGCAGAGAGAGGAACGGGGCCTCCCATATGGAGATCCCTTGGAACGACTATCCTCCCGTCCCCCCCAGAGGAAGGACACCGGGCACCCCTACCGCCACCGCGGTTCAAGGCCGGGGTAGTGAAAGCAGCGACGTGGCTTGCGAGAGGTCACACTCTTGGGTACCACCCACCAGACTAACAAAACAACCAGGGAGCACAGAGGGTTACACCTGTGAGGGTAATCAAAAAATTCCTCATAATAAACTCAGTCATTTACATGGTACTGATTATATGTCCAAGAAGGGACAGGAAGAAAGAAATTATATATATATATGGTATTTTCTAGAGGCAGTATAAGGTATAAGCAGCACCTCAGTGTGTGCTCAGTGTGATAACGATCCGTGCGAAAGTGTAAAAATATATAAGAAAACCAGAGTGGGGTGAAAGGATGAAAAGTAGGTAAAGGCTGGTGAGGACTGAGTATAGGAATGTGGTGAAAGGAGGTGAATTCACCGAAAATGCTGGGAGAAAAGATGTGGAAAGGGAAAAGGGGAAAAGGGAGAAGGTGGGAGGGGAAGGGGGAAAGGGAAGGGGAGGGGGAGGGGGGGTAGTGGGTGGGGGTAAGAAAGGGAAGAAAAGAAGATTGCACAAAAAATTAAAAATGAAGTAATTACCTCAAGGGGTACTAAAGGACACGTGTTTAGGCACTGTGTTGCCCCATATACAAGACTGGTGCCTGTTAACCAAACCCGGGATTGGTCATAGGGTATAGCGGGCTCGGTGGATTGGTATCCCACACTGAGTCCACCAGTCTGAAAAATAGGTAAACATCAAAGTATAAATTATAGAGAACAAATGGTGGCCAAGCCATTGTGCGGCAAGGCCACTATGAATGAACGGGGGTCAGTGCAGAATCAAATAATGTTCGCATGAACCCCCATTATGTAGGACAAGAAGTAGTGCCTAGACAAGGACCAAATACGGAGTAGTAGAAGTGATACTTACTTACTGAAAAATGAAAAGTGCCTGCTGTTCACCAGGGAGGAAGGACGACTGAAAGTGTGCTGCGAGTATACCTCTTATATACTGCCTGCTGGGGGTGTGTACTCACTTATAATCAATCCAGGTGTATGTGCCATCCCTGATTGCTCTGCGGTGGGCGGCGTGACCGGCATACGGGCAGTCAAGCGTGGCTTCCCCGGCGTTCCGGAAGAGCGAGGCTCCGACTCAGCGTCACTCTCGTCGAAATCTCGCGATGCCAATGACGTCACGTCGCACGCGCGGGGCCCCGCGCATGCGCAGCGGCGAACGGCATCCGAGAGTGTTCCAGAATGCCGCCGGCAAGGAGGAAGTAATCCCCAATGCAGCGCCCGGTGGCCATCCGGGCATCCAATGGGGAAACATGGGGGGGAGGAGCCACCTATAGGGCCCGGCTCAACATTGGGAGGGTGCTTTGGGGTAGTCCCCCAAAACACATTGTCCCCATGTTGATGAGGACAAGGGCCTCATCCCCACAACCCTGGCTGGTGGTTGTGGGGGTCTGTGGGTGGGGGGCTTATCGGAATCTGGAAGCCCCCTTTAACAAGGGGACCCCCAGATCCCCCCTGTGTGAAATGGTAAGAAGGTACAAAAGTACCCCTACCATTTCACAAAAAAACTGTCAAAGATGTTAAAAATGACAAGAGACAGTTTTTGACAATTCCTTTATTTAAATGCTTCTTCTTTCTTCTATCTTCTATCTTCCTTCATCTTCTTCTTTTTTTGGTACTTCTGGTTCTTCCTCTGGTGTTCTCGTCCAGCATCTCCTCCGGGGCATCTTCTTCCCTTCTTCTCCTCGGGCCGCTCCGCATCCATGGCATGGAGGGAGGCTCCAGCTCTTCTCTTCATCTTCTTCTCTTCATCTTCTTCTCTTCATTTTCTTGTCTTCATCTTCTTTTCGGGCCGCTCCGCATCCATGCTGGCATGGAGGGAGGCTCCCGCTGTGTGACGCTTCTCCTCTTCTGACGGTTCTTAAATAACGGGGGGGCACCTGGTGACCCCGCCCCCCCTCTGACGCATGGTGACTTGACCGGACTTCCCTGTGGCGTCACCCCCCCCCGTTATTTAAGAACCATCAGAAGAGGAGAAGCGTCACACAGCGGCACCTGGTGACCCCGCCCCCCTCTGACGCACGGTGACTTGACGGGACTTCCCTGTGGCGTCACCCCCCCGTTATTTAAGAACCGCCAGAAGAGCAGAAGCGTCACACATGCTCCTGACAGGTACTCTTGATGAAAGCAAGTATTGGCCTTGCAGTCAAAGATTGCAATGACATGCCCCTGTTAAACAGTTGCCAAAAAATTGGTCTTTGGGTGGCTGTGGTACCTTCACACCATAACCCTATAGAAATACCCTTGATGAAAGCAAGAATTGGCCTTACTGTCAAAAATTGAAATTAAATTGTTAAACGGAAAAATTGGTATTTGGGTGTTGGTGGCATCTTCACACCGTGACCCTATTGAGGTAGTCTTGATGAAAGCAAGAATTGGCGTTGCTGTGAAAAATTGAAATGATATGCACCTGTCAAACTGGTGTGGAAAAATTGGTCTTTGGGTGTAAATAGTGCCCATGAAACCTACACCAATAAAATTCTTCCAGATTAAATCAACACCCACAATGGTAGGCAGCCTAGAAGTCCTGCAGAGATTCCACATCCCAAAAACACTTATTCAGCGGCATCAGGGGCTTCATAGCTGCTGGCAATCCAGGACTGATTAATTTTGATAAATGTCTGATGGTCCACCGAGTCTATGGACAGACGTGTTCTATTATCAGTAACAAAACCTCCAGCAGAACTGAATGCCCATTTGGAAATCATGCTGAATGCAGGCCAGAACAGCAGCTCAATTGCATACTGGGGAAATTCTGGCCAGTGGTCTATTCTCATGACCCCGTAAGCCAGTGGATCATTGACTGGAAAGCTCTCCATCTCTGTTTTTGCCCCTAGATAATTGTCCACCATGTGAGGCAGACGCTGCCAATGGGATGTGGAAGCTGACAGCCCTGGGCGGCGACAAATAAAAATATTGTAAAATGCATAACTTATTAATTATTACTTATTAATTGAAGTGAATTTTACCCCCCCAAAATATGTTAAAGAACCCCCGTGTTGCTCTGTTCTCTCCAGATCTCTCTATTAAAGATAATAAAAGTAATGAGTGGGAGGAAGGAATGTCCAAAGGGACTGTCTTAGTAAATGACACTATGGGGTTGATTTACTAAAGGCCAACATACTGTGCACTTTGCAAAGTGCAATTGTACTCTGCAAGTGAAGTTGCTACAGAGCTTGGTAAATGAGGTAAAGCTTCACTTTGCAAACAATACCCTATCACATACAAGGAAAGTAAAAAAACTGCATTTTTGCTTGCACATGATTGGATGATGAAACTCAGCAGAGCTTCTGCTCATTTACTAAGCTCTGGAGCAACTGCACTTGCGAGCAAGTGTAAGCAATCACAGGAAAGTGGAAAAGGTGCACAGTGGTCAAGATTTGGAGTATTTTTATGAACTTTTACACTGGGAAATGTCCCTTTAGACATGGGACTTTATGCAAAAATGTTTGCATGATTTTTTTTTTCTCATATGAAATTCACTTGGAACACATTTTTTGAGTTATTTGTAATGATGTGCATTATTTTCATGTTTGCATAGAGTATGTTAATTCTGTGGTAATATTAGGATCAGTAACGTTATTTGAAAAAGAACTTCACTATATTGATTTAATATGTACCCCAACATCTCATAATCCTGATATGTGTCTGTTGTACCGTGTCTGTGTGTTAAAATGTATTCTCTTCTCTTTGCTTTGCTTTCTTTGTGCAAAATATTTTTCTGTCGCATCTTATGGCTGCACACACACTGGGTTGTGACTCCGCCCCCACAACCTAATAGGACTGGTTAGCTTTAAGTTTTTAAGAGAAGTCTACCACAGCATTCTCACCTGTTAGGACTGAATGGATAAAGCTCTGGACCTCTTACCACATCACCCCATCCAGGTTCAGCCTCTCCTGGATGGAAGTTTCTGTCTGTACAGTCTCTAAATGAGCTATATGCAGGGAACCGCACTCTGATGGTCTCAGGGGTCTATATGATCTGAGGCCATACAAGCCTTAAACAGGCTTAAAATAACTGTAGCAACCTCCACTTTTTGCCTACCTTCTCATACATTCTTCCTTGTTATCCTTATGTTTCCCTCTGACTGCACGCCTTGCAGATTCATCTCTCTCTTTGTTAGTCTTCTCTCGGTTGCTGGGCTTTCTGGTTCCTCAATCCCTTTGCCCTTCACAAGATGGCGGCCGTGGCCGACTTTGCGCATTCGTGACCAGAAGTGACGTGGGCGTTAACCCATTTTGCCAGTTCTAAAGATGGCGTTGGCTGCCGCAAATCACAAGGGCGCATGCGCGGCAAGGATGTCACTTCCGCCGCATAAGCGGCATTTTTAAAAAAAAGTCTTTTTTTCTTGCAAACACTGACAGATTGTTCTCCATTCTGTTCAAGCCTCCTCTCTCCTCTGCTGCTGATCGGTCTCCACTATACCACACTGGTGAGGCCTGCTTATTCCCTTTTTTCCTGCACTAACTTATTATGGCAAACCTTTTGTTTTTTTCTCACTGTACTTGAATTATCTAGGTGAACACTGTCCTTTACTCATGGAGGCCGAACATTGGCTGTTCGCAAGTTCGCCGAACAGCGAACAATTTGGGGTGTTCGCAGCAAATTCGAATGCCGCGGAACACCCTTTAAAAGTCTATGGGAGAAATCAAAAGTGCTCATTTTAAAGGCTGATATGCAAGTTATTGTCATAAAAAGTGTTTGGGGACCTGGGTCCTGCCCCAGGGGACATGGATCAATGCAAAAAAAACTTTTAAAAATGGCCATTTTTTCAGGAGCAGTGATTTTAATAATGCTTAAAGTCAAATAATAAAAGTGTAATATCCCTTTAAATTTCGTAGCTGGGGGGTGTCCATATTATGCCTGTAAAGGGGCGCATGTTTCCCGTGTTTAGAACAGTCTGACAGCAAAATGACATTTCAAAGGAAAAAAGCCATTTAAAACTACTCGCGGCTATTGCATTGCCGGTCCGACAATACACATAGAAGTTCATTGATAAAAACGGCATGGGAATTCCCCACAGGGGAACCCCGAACCAAAATTTAAAAAAAAATGACGTGGGGGTCCCCCTGAATTCCATACCAGGCCCTCCAGGTCTGGTATGGATATTAAGGGGAACCCCGGCCAAAATTTTTTAAAAAAATGACGTGGGGGTCCCCCTAAATTCCATACCAGACCCTTCAGGTCTAGTATGGATTTTAAGGGGAACCCGCGCCAAAAAAAAAAAAAAAAAACGGCGTGGGGTCCCCCCAAAAATCCATACCAGACCCTTATCCGAGCACGCAACCTGGCAGGCCGCAGGAAAAGAGGGGTGGACGAGAGAGCTCCCCCCCTCCTGAACCATACCAGGCCACATGCCCTCAACATTGGGAGGGTGCTTTGGGGTAGCCCCCCAAAACACCTTGTCCCCATGTTGATGAGGACAAGGGCCTCATCCCCACAACCCTGGCCGGTGGTTGTGGGGGTCTGCGGGCGGGGGGCTTTTCGGAATCTGGAAGCCCCCTTTAATAAGGGGACCCCCAGATCCCGGCCCTCCCCCCTGTGTGAACTGGTAAGGGGGTACAAAAGTACCCCTACCATTTCACTATAAAACTGTCAAAAATGTTAAAAATGACAAGAGACAGTTTTTGACAATTCCTTTATTTAAATGCTTGTTCTTTCTTCTATCTTCCTTCATCTTCTTCTTCTTCTTCATATGGTTCTTCTGGCTCTTCTGGTTCTTCCTCCGGCGTTCTCGTCCAGCATCTCCTCCAGGGCGTCTTCTATCTTTTTCTCCTCGGGCCGCTCCGCACCCATGGTATGAGGGGAGGCTCCCGCTCTTCTCTTCATCTTCTTCTCTTCTTCATCTTCTTCTTCATCTTCTTCTTTTCTTCTCTTCTTCTCTTCTTCATCTTCTCCGGGCCGCTCCGCATCCATTCTGGCATGGAGGGAGGCTCCCGCTGTGTGACGGCATCTCCTCTTCTGACGGTTCTTAAATAACGGGGGGTGGGGCCACCCGGGGACCCCGCCCCCCTCTGACGCACGGGGACATTACGGGACTTCCCTATTGCATTCCCCGTGACGTCTTCAGGAGTTCAGCCTAGCGGGAGACTTTGTGGTAGAAGCATCAGTGGGTATAATAAGGTCATCAGCAAGAGCCATGTTGGCATCAGTCATGTCCAGAAGAGCACTGTGATTAAAACCCTGAGTCGCGGACACGGCTTACAAGACTAACTGGTGCAAAATACCCATTGACGGAACTAAGTTGTTCGGTTCAAAGCTAGACTCAGCCATCTCAAAGGTCACAGGTGGTAAGTCGGGCCTTATCCCTTCCGGCAGAAGACCAAAGCAGCAAAAAAATACACCATTTAGATGCAATCTTCCCGAGAAATATAGGGAAGCGACGTCATATAGGCCAGGGAAAGAATTTAAGTGAAATTGGAGAAATTCCCAATCATCTTTTTTGAGGTTACAAAAATCAAAACCCCCCATCGCAGGGGATCAACAAAAGTTGTTTTTGAAGGTGCGCCTGCCCAGTCTGCGATAGTGGGAGCCAGGCTCAGGCAATTCACGCAGGTCTGGACAGACCATATAAAAGATCCATGGACAATATCCACCATCCACTCAGTCACAAGTGGAGATTAAAAACAAGAATTCCCAGAGATCATTTTCAATCTACCAAGCTTCCATCATCTCTTCAAAAGCAAAGGCTCTTGACCAAGTATGTCCTAGAGTTGCTACAGAAATGGGCGGTTGTAGAAGTTCCACTCTATCAGAGAGGAAGAGGTTTTTATTCTTCACTTTTTCTCGAGAAAAAGAAGACGTGAGACCTGGGGCTGGTATTAGATGTAAAGAGCCTTGAAAGGAAGATTCTAGTCGAATCCTTCAAGATGGAGAGCCTCCAGTCAATATTACTGACAATAAACGCAAAAGATTGGATGCTGTCAATCGATTTGTCAAACGCCTATCTACACATCCCTATACACCAGACCTTTCAAAAATACCTTTGTTTTGCAGTAAAACAACAACACTTTCAATTCCAGAGTCTGCCATTTGGAATATCGTCTGCCCTCAGAATGTTCATGAAAATTCTATTACCAGTGATAGCATACCTGAGGGAAAGAGGATTAAGAGTCCACCATTATCTCGACAATATCCTCCTCCTAGCCGACAGCCAGCAGTCTCTCCTCCACCATCGGGAAATACTGATATCCACACTACAGCAATTAGGGTGGATAATAAACTGGAAGAAAAGCAACTTGAAACCGACTCAGAGAATGACCTTCTTGTGAGGAGAACTGAATACCAACTCCAACAGGGTGGAACTTCCTCAGGAGAAGATACTGTAGGTCCGTTAATTAAAAAAATAAAGAGCTTGATGGCAGCGGTTTACCTACCTGCCAGAGCATGTCTGAGCATTTTGGGATCAATGTCATCCACTTTCCCAATGGTCCAGTGGGCCCAATGGCACATGAGGACATTTCAAAATTTGTTTTTGATGCAGTGGGATGGAGCATCAATGCTTCAACCAATCCTTATCAACAAAACGTTGAAACAATCTGTATGGTGGTGGACCCAGGTTCACAACCTCAAACGTCATCGGCATATTGTCCCTCTCCAACTAGAAATAATCACGTCAGATGCCAGTCTGCAAGGATGGGGAGCTCGCTATCTGGACCAAGCAAAAAATTTATATACAACGCTACATTACTTCAAATCCAACAAGGAGCTATGTCCGGGACGGTGCATTCAAGGTTATCTAACCCTTCCCTTTTCAACCCTCCTACCCAACTCCCTCCAGCTATACATATGTTTAGGGACTTGGTGTTGAAAGATCTTGCCAAGATTCCACCAAAACGGAATTTTAGCAATCCTCTGCCTCAGGCAGGCTTAAGGTCCTTGTGTGACAACAAGAACTTGGTCATCCGCCCCGCCAATAAAGGCGGAGGCATAGTCTTGTTGGACAAATCAGATTATATGGGAGAAATGTATCACATCTTGAATGATCGTGACACCTATAAAGAACTACCCAATAACCCAACGTTCAAATTTAAGAGAGAATTGAATGGCCTCATCTCCAAGGGTTTTGATTCTTTTATTTTAGATCATAAAGAAAAGTCTTCTTTGTTCCTTTAGCCCCACAAATTCCCGTTATTTATTATTTACCTAAGGTCCACAAGGACCCCCTTCATCCCCCTGGATGTCCCATAATCAGTGGGATAGACTCTGTCACCTCCAGAATAGGGAAATATATTGATTTTTTTCTACAACCTTCAGTGCGGAACATGCCATCCTATCTTAAAGACACAAAAGATGTGATGAAATTATTATCTATTGTCTCCTTTCAAGGGGATTTAATTATGGCCACTGCGGATGTGGCATCTTTATATACTTGTATTCCACATCAGAAAGGGATAGAAGCTGTGCATTAATTTTTAAATAGGGATGTTTCTCTTGCCACTCTACAGGTGGAGTTTATTGTCGAATTATTAGAATTTGCCACTCAACATAATTACTTCTGGTTTGATGGCCGTTTTTACCTGCAACATAAGGGGGGGGGGGGGGCAGTGGAAGCTAAGTTTGCTCCAAGCTTGGCCAATTTATTATGGCCAAGTGGGAGGAGGATATCGTCTATGCCATGGACAACCCACAGCTCATACTGTGGGCCCGGTACATAGACGACATCCTACTCCTATGGGGGGGTACTTCCGATGATCTGAATTAGTTTTTTTCAGTACTTTATACAAACGACAGAGGTATAGCCCTTACATATGAATCTAGTAAGTTTAAAATACATTTCCTGGATCTTGTTATAGAAAGGAAGGATCAACAATTTAT
Source organism: Aquarana catesbeiana (assembly GCF_042186555.1). Taxonomy (NCBI): domain Eukaryota; kingdom Metazoa; phylum Chordata; class Amphibia; order Anura; family Ranidae; genus Aquarana; species Aquarana catesbeiana. The sequence continues at coordinate 22,809,402 of NC_133324.1, forward strand.
TTTTAATACCTACTTCAAACCCCAAGACAGGAACGGGTACATACCCACTGACAGTTGCCACCATAAGTCATGGCTGAGGTCGATTCCAAAAAGCCAATTCCTGTGCTTACGCAGGAACTGCACTGATATCAATACCTTTAAGGCTCAGGCCACCGTTCTAAGAGGAAGATTCCTTGAGAAAGGTTATAACCACGTAGAAGTTGACCAAGATCTAACCAATGTTCTTGGTGTAGATCGTTCTTTATTGCTGGAGGATAAACCTCGGAGAGAAAATGATGATTTCAAATGGTCTTTCCTTACATCATTTTCGACCCAACATAAGCAAATAAAATACATCTTTGAACAACATTGGGATATTTTGAGAAATGATAACATTTTTGGCCCATTATTGCCTGAAAGACCTAAAGTGATCTACAGAGGAGTGCCTTCACTTAAAAGTAAGTTGGCACCAACTATTGTTAATCCTCCAAGCAGACCGTCCTTCTTCCATAATTGGATTGGATTCCATTCGTGTAAGAGGTGTACGGTTTGCCAATATAATACATGTGATAGAAGGGCTAATAAGAAATTTCGATTAACTGCGACCAATCAAGTCTATCAAATTAAACATTTTTGCACTTGTGCAACTACCAATGTTGTTTATCTACTGACATGTCCGTGTGGTAAACAATATGTTGGCCGTACTTCGCAGTTAGGGTAACCGAACATATCAATTTAATTAAGTCTGGTAGTTCTTAACACACAGTACCTCAGCATTACAGACAGTATCATGACCGAAATCTGACTGGTACTCAATTTTTGGTTATCGATAAATATATTGCTCCATGGAGGGGAGGAGCCAACCTAAGGGGAGTTTCCAGATTGGAAACTTTCTGGATATACGAATTACAGACCCACCACCCACAAGGAATGAATGTGGAGTGGGACATAAATTTGTTTATCAACCAGTCCTAATAGGAACGAATTTCTTTATTTTTAATATATTTTATTTATTTTATAAATTAAACTTTTTAACATTTAACACAATTTTTTAATTATGGCCATTTAGTGATTTTCATCCTATTTGGTATTGTAATTTATGGGGATGGAGACATTTGTTTTATTTTGTATACTTTGTATGTAACTGATGACCCCACTTGGAAATTGATATATGGCTTTTTATCCATCTTTGGTACTACCATCCGTTGGGCCTTTTCGGTGCCATCTGTAATCAGATTGTATACCCTTGGGGCCTTACATATATGATATATGACTATATATGATTTCCTTTGATATTACCATCTAATGTTTCTTTGTAGGTGGACTCTATACCTTTTTTGTTTTCACCTATTATACGCCCTTTTATGTGGTCCTATTGTAAGGCTTGTTTTTTAACTTCCATTTATATGTTCTTAAATGTGTTCTTAGGGAAGGCTCCTTCTTTAAGTTGAATGTATAATTCAGTTTAAAATGGTTTATTTAACAACAATTAATGAGGGGCCCTTTTTGATAATATCTAGTGCCATTACGGCTGAGTTGTTTGAATCATCCCGTCTTGTGCTTCACCTATATCGAGGCTTGGTTGGTTATTGGTGGTGTGAGCCGCGACGTTTGGGACGTAATGACACCGCAAATGGTCGGGTCACATGACCATCCTCATAGTGAGGCTTGAATTATCTTCCGGCTGGCGACGCTGTGATGTGTGGACACAGTGACGTCACGAGGCCGCTTTAGAACGAGGCTTTCTTTGCGGCCTGAATTCTCTTTACACAGCTACTCTTTATAGAACATTTTTTCATATAATCCATTATATCTACCTAAGGGCAACAAATCTACTACCACTATTTTAAAAGATGTCTTATTTAGTTCTGACCTTTCCGGTCCAATAGACCGGAAGTGATGTAATACTGTTACACTTCCAGTGCCATGGAATTTCCAATAGGGGGTCATTAGCACTTTATAAGCGGTAATGTTTTGTCCACACCCCAGATGATGGCTTTTTTAGCAGAGACACGTCGGGTGGACTCACTTTACATACCGCGTTTGTTCCTGTACATGCTTTTGATGATCTTTTACCATGTGAGTTTATTTATCCTATTCAATTAATTTCTGTGTAAACGGTATCACGCTATGCGAGTATTTCAATTTATTTTTGCATGGTATGTGAACACCAGATTTGGGCTCCTCATTGGAGTACTACCTAAATGCTGCTGTCCGGGATCATTTGTGTCAAGTTGTAATTCTGACCCATGATCCCTTGTGGCTGTTCAAGCAGATGTACCTTTCCAGTCAGCTGGTTTAAAAGCCTTTATGACTTGGGTGGTATAAGCCTCCCCAAGTCATTAACATCTGCTAAGCCTCCTTATGATCATTGGTAGTGACTCATTTAATATCCCAGCCTCTTTTGAAGTGTTGATGTCTGATGAATATGTGTCCAGGTGTCTGGGATCATCTTCTTCATTTTTGGACTTTTAAATACACATTTGCCAACATCTTTCGGACTGTTGCCTTTATTAGATTTCTTCTGCGTCTGCATATTGGCACTTTATTTCACATTGGTTATATCTCTTTTCACTAATTTTTACCTCCTTCACTTACCGTATTTATCGGCGTATAACACGCGCCGGCGTATAACACGCACCCCAAGTTTAGGAGAGTATTTTAAGGAAAAAACTTTTAGGAGGCAAGTTTAAGGAAAAGAAAATTACATTAAAATGCCCATCAATGCAGCCTCATCAGTGTTCATCTGCAGCCTTGTTAGTGTCATTGCAGCCTTTTCAGTGTCAGTGCAGCCTTGTCAGTGCAGCTTTGCCCCAGTGCAGCCTTGTCAGTGCAGCTTTGTCAGTGCAGCTTTGTCAGTGCAGCCTTGTCAGTGCAGCCTTGTCAGTGCAGCCTTGTCAGTGCAGCCTTGCCCCAGTGCAGCCTTGTCAGTGCAGCCTTGTCCCCAGTGCAGCCTTGTCAATGCAGCCTTGTCCCCAGTGCAGCCTTGTCCCCAGTGCAGTGTACATGCCTCCTGCCACCGCCGCCGCCATACACATGGTAGTAGTTTTAAATATGGCGCCGCGGAGTTCGGAGGGACTCGGCGCCGGCGGAAGTGAACGAATGCCGCCGAGATACACATAGCCGAGGGTTCTCGGCTCTTTCCGGCGCCGCTCACAGTCCCGCCGAGTCCCGCCCTATGATGGACATAACACAGGTCCAATGGCGGGACTGGGCGTGACTGTGAGCGGCGCCGGAAAGAGCCGAATACACCCGACTATGTGTATCTCGGCTCTCCGAACTCCGCGGCGCCATATTTGAAACTACTCGCTATGTGAATGTCGGCGGCGATCGCCGACATTCACATAGCGATAGCGGGGATCGGCGTATAACACGCACCCACGACTTTCCCCTGATTTTAGGGGAAAAAAGTGCGTGTTATACGCCGATAAATACGGTATTTGTGTCACTTTGATTCATTTATGCATATATGTACTGTATCATATTGGTAATATGTATTACTTCCCTATTGGGTAGATCTGTACCACTTTTATATATCCCTTACGCATTAGGATTTGTTCAGTGATTATACTACCTTAAAATTATCTTAATGGTCACACTTAGGGTTTACAGTTTTTATAGCGCTACACTTTTACACTTACACATTTTGCTTTGGTCTACAGCTGTGTTGACTGCTATTTACACCTTTATTCTACACAGCGCTGTATTTTTCTTTTTCTGCGCAAATAACCACCTCAATACAGTACACTTACACCCCCTTTCTGCCCAGACCAATTTTCAGCTTTCAGTGCTCTCACACTTTGAATGACAATTACTCAGTCATGCAACACTGTACCCATATGAAACTTGCGTCCTTTTTTTCACACAAATATAGCTTTCTTTTGGTGGTATTTAATCACTAGTGGGTTTTTTATTTTTTGTGCTATAAATAAAAAAAGACAGTACATTTTGTGGAAAAAATGCCTATTTCTTTGTTTCTGTCATAAAATTTGGCTAATTAGTCATTTTTCGTCAAAAATTTTGCCCAAAATTTATACGGCTACAAATCTTTGGTAAAAATAACCCAAATTAGTGTATATTATTTGGTCTTTGTGAAAGTTATAGAGTCTACAAACTATGGTGCCAATCACTGAAAATTGATCACATCTGATCAGGCCTTCAGTACATCAGGTGAATCTCATTTCTTGAGACACTAACAAGTCAGGAAAGTACAAATACCCCCCCCCCCCATGACCCCTTTTTAGAAAGTAGACATTCCAAGGTATTAAGTAAGTAGCATGGTGAGTTTTTTAAGTTGTAATTTTTTCCCACAATTCTTTGCAAAATGAAGGTGTACTGTATACTTGTGTATTGCGAGTGCGCGTAGGTCTGCAAGTGGTCTGCGAGTGCACGTAGATCTGCGACTGTTCTGCGAGTGCACGTAGGTTTGTGAGTACCTGTGTATTGTCTTGTTGTGTACCTGTGTATTGTCTTGAGTATTAGTGTCAGGAAGCTAGTTGTCCTCATTAAATGTAATAGGTACGATGCCAGGCGGGTGTGGAGATGCGACTCTTTGTACATCTTGCTGCATGAATGCGTTCCTTGATCATCCAATCGAGGGCGAATACTGCTGTGCAAAATGTAAGCACATTGTTTCCCTCGAAGCCTAGGTTCTGAATCTGGGGAAGCAACTGTCAGCACTGAGAAGTCCCTCCATACTAAAGGAGAGCCAGGAACATACACAGCACAGAGGCGGGTGGAGACAAAGAGGTACAGGCACTAGCAAAGAGTAGATTGGTGACAGCCAGGAAGGATAGAGGGGGAAGTGCCAAGGAGGCCGATCCAGGACTGGAGCATTCCCAATAAGTATCCTCCATTGAGTGACATTGGTGAAACCAGTCAGGGACCAGCACTGCTGGAGCTGAGGGACTCTCCTAGCTGCCGGTGGAAGAACTCCTCCAGTGAGAGTGGGGGGGGCAGAGAAGGGAAAGGAAAGACAGATTCTGGTGGTAGGGGACTCAATTCTTAGAAGGACAGAGAGGGCAATCTGTAACAAAGACCTGAAGCGCCGAACAGTATGTTGTCTACCGGGCGCTCGGGTTCGGCACATCACGGATCTGGTGGAAAGATTACTGGGAGGAGCTGGGGAAGACCGGCTGTCATGGTGCACGTTGGCACCAATGACAAAGTCAGAGGCAGATGGAGTGTCCTAAAGAACGACTTTAGGGACTTAGGAGCTAAATTGAGGAAAAGGACCTCCAAGGTAGTATTCTCAGGAATACTACCGGTACATCGAGCCACACCAGAAAGGCAGAGTGAGATTAGGGAAGTAAACAAGTGGCTGAAGAGCTGGTGTAGTAAGGAGGGGTTTGGGTTCCTGGAGGACTAGGCAGACTTCTCAGTCGGCCCACCTAAATGAAGACTGCACCTAAATGAGGAGGGTGCAGATCAGCTGGGAATGAAGATGGCCAAAAAGTTAGAGGGGTTTTTAAACTAGGTGATGGGGGAGGGTCCAGAGGTAGAGATAGTCAGCATGGAACATATTCCAGAGGGTAGTATTGGGGGCATTAGTGGTAGGTTGACCAAAGTACAAAAACCCAAGGTAAGTATAGTAGCAAGTCCTAGTTGCAATCTCGAAACACCTAATACGAGGACAATATGCGACCGGTCTAAACTATGTGGCATGTTCACCAATGCCAGGAGCATGGCGGACAAAATGGGTGAACTAGAGATACTGTTGTACGAGGAGGATTTGGATTTTGTGGATATTTCAGAGACCTGGTTCAACAGCTCTCATGATTGGCTGGCAAACATTCAAGGCTATACTCTTTACCGCAAAAATAGAGAGGGTAAAAAAGGGGGAGGGGTATGCCTATATATCAAGAATAATGTACAAGTGAATGTGAGAGATGACATCACTGAGGGAGCTAGGGAGGAGGTGGAATCCCTATGGGTAGAGCTCCAAAGGGATGAAGCTAAGGGGAAAATAATACTGGGAGTATGCTATAGTTCCCCTAACCTGAGGGAGGAAGTGGAGACAGATCTCCTATCACAATTCGGATTAGCAGCAAGGATGGAAAGTGTTATCATAATGGGGGATTTTAATTATCCAGACATAGACTGGGCGGAGGGAACCGCGCATTCATTTAAAGCTCGCCAGTTCCTTAATGTCTTGCAGGACAATTTTATGGGTCAGATGGTAGACACACCAACTAGAAATATAGCATTAATGGATCTACTGATTACCAACAATACAGACCTGATTATGGATGTGGAAATACGGGGCAATTTAGGCAACAGCGATCACAGGTCAATTAGTTTCAGTATAAATTACACAAATAGGAAACATAAAGGGAATACAAAGACACTGAATTTCAAAAGAGCCAACTTCCCTAAACTACAAACCTTGCTAAAAGGCATAAATTGGGATAAAATATTAGGAACAAAGAACACGGAAGAGAGATGGGTTTGCTTTAAGAGCATATTAAAAGAGCGAACAAAAGTCCTGGATGGCTTAACTCCAATGTAAAAATGCATATAAAAGCAAAGGAGAAGGCCTTCAAAAAATACAAGGTTGAGGGATCATCCTCAGCATTCAGATTTTATAAAGAATGCAACAAGAAATGTAAGGGTGCAATTAGGACGGCTACGATAGAACATGAAAGACACATAGCGGAGGAGAGCAAAAAAATCCCAAGAAATTCTTTAAGTATGTAAACAGTAAAAAAGGGAGGCCAGACCATATTGGCCCCATAAAGAATGAGGAAGGACATCTGGTTACAAAGGATGGGGAGATGGCGAAGGTATCAAATTTATTCTTCTCCTCAGTCTTCACGAGTGAATCGGGGGCTTCAGTAACCAAAACTGCAGTGTTTATCCTCATGACACAACACAGGAAGCACCTCCATGGTTAACAGAGGACAGAATTAAAATTAGACTTGAGAAATTTAACATTAATAAATCACTGGGACCAGATGGCTTGCATCCGAGGGTACTTAGGGAAGTCAAGTGATTGCCAGACCGTTGTTCCTAATTTTTACAGACAGTCTACTGACTGGACTGGTACCAGCTGATTGGAGAAAAGCCAATGTAGCACCAATATTTAAAAAGGGCCCAAAATACATCCCTGGGAATTACAGACCAGTTAGCCTAACATCAATAGTATGTAAACTCTTGGAGGGGATGATAAGGGACTATATAAAAGATTTTATTAATGAGAACGGTATCATTAGCAGTAATCAGCATGGATTCATGAAGAATCATTCTTGCCAAACCAATCTACTAACCTTCTATGAGGAGGTGAGTTGCCATCTAGATAGGAGGATAAGGAAGGCCTGTAGACGTGGCGTATCTGGATTTTGCAAAAGCATTTGACACAGTTCCCCATAAACGTTTACTGTACAAAATAAGGTCCATTGGCATGAGTGAGTACATGGATTGAAAACTGGCTACAAGGGCGAGTTCAGAGGGTGGTGATAAATGGGGAGTACTCGGAATGGTCAGGGGTGGGTAGTGGGGTTCCCCAGGGTTCTGTGCTGGGGCCCAATCATATTTAATTTATTCATAAACGACCTGGAGGATGGGATAAACAGTTCAATCTCTGTATTTGCAGACGATACTAAGCTAAGCAGGGCAATAACTTCTCCGCAGGATGTGGAAACCTTGCAAAAAGATCTGAACAAATTAATGGGGTGGACAACTACATGGCAAATGAGGTTCAATGTAGAAAAATTTAAAATAATGCATTTGGGTTTCAAAAATATTAATGCAATCTATACACTGGGGGAAGAACCTCTGGGGGAATCTAGGATGGAAAAGGACCTGGGGTATTAGTAGATGATAGGCTCAGCAATGGCATGCAATGCCAAGCTGCTGCTAACAAAGCAAACAAAATATTGGCATACATTAAAAAGGGGATCAACTCCAGAGATAAAACGATAATTCTCCCACTCTACAAGACTCTGGTCCGGCAGCACCTAGAGTATGCTGTCCAGTTCTGGGCACCAGTCCTCAGGAAGGATGTACTGGAAATGGAGCGAGTACAAAGAATGGCAACAAAGCTAATAAAGGGTCTGGAGGATATAAGTTATGAGGAAAGGTTGTAAGCACTGAACTTATTCTCTCTGGGGAAGAGACGCTTGAGAGGGGATATTATTTCAATATACAAATACCGTACTGGTGACCCCACAATAGAAATACAAATTTTTCGCAAAGAGAGTTTAAAAAGACTCGTGGACACTCATTAAAATTAGAAGAAAAGAGGTTTAACCTTAAATTACGTAGAGGGTTCTTTACTGTAAGAGCGGCAAGGATGTGGAATTCCCTTCCACAGGCGGTGGTCTCAGTGGGGAGCATCGATAGCTTCAAGAAACTATTAGATAAGCACCTGAAGGACCGCAACATACAGGGATATCCAATGTAATACTGACACATAATCACACATAGGTTGGACTTGATGGACTTGTGTCTTTTTTCAACCTCACCTACTATGTAACTATGTAACTTTATATAAGATTTTTTTTTTTACAAAAATGTCAAATTATCAAGTTTTTCTCACACACAGCATATGCATACAACAAATTACACCACAAAATACATTCTGCTACTCTTCCCGAGTATGGCAATACCACATGTGTGAGACTTTTACACAACCTGGCCACATACAGAGGCCCAACATTGAAGTAGTACCTTCAGGCATTCTAGGAGCATAAATTACACATCTCATTTCATTCCTACCTATCACACTTTTGAAGGTCCTTGAGCACCAGGACAATGGAATTACGCACAAAATAACCCCATTTTGGAAAGCAAACACCCCAACGTATATTCTATGAGGCATGGGCTGCAGATAGGTACTCGGGTACTCTGATGGGCTGGAGACAGGTACTCAGGTAACTTGATGAGCTGCAGACAGGTACTCGGGTACTCTGATGGGCTGGTGACAGGTACTTGGTTACTTTGATGGGCTGGTGACAGGTACTCGGTTACTCTGATGGGCTTGTGACAGGTACTTGGGTACTATGATGGGCTGGTGACAGGTACTTGGGTACTCTGATGGCCTAGAGACAGGTACTTGGGTACTCTGATGGGCTGGTGACAGGTACTTGGGTACTATGATGGCCTGGTGACAGGTACTCGGGTACTCTGATGGGCTACAGATAGGTACTCGGGTACTCTGATGGGCTGCTGACTGGTATTCGGGTACTCTGAAGGGCGGTGACAGGTACTCAGGTATTCGGGTACTAATATGGACTGTGACAGGTACTCAGGTACTCATATGGACTGTGACAGGTACTCAGGTACTCACGTACTCAGATGAACTGTGACAGGTACTCGGGTACTCAGATGGACTGTGACAGGTACTCGGGTATTCAGATGGACTGTGACAGGTACTTGGGTACTCTGATGGACTGTGAACGGTACTCATATGGACTGATAGGTATTGAGATGAACAGTGACAGGTCCTCTTTATTGGGGGGGCTGCAATCAGTGTGTGATTGGTGTGCACTGTAAGCGGTAACGAGATGTTACCGCAATCTCCTTCTCACACACGATAGGTGTGTGAGGAGGAGAATCCGGTAACATCTGGTTACCGCGGTTTGTTGACATTTAGTGATCAGCTGTGAATGGATCACAGCCGATCACGTGGTAAACAGCCGCTTACCAATGGCTGTTTACCAGCGTCAGTGACGAGCAGTGTTCCCGGGAACATGCTGCCACCGACGTGCACGCACAGCGTGCTCGAGATCACGCGCATGTGCCGTGCAAAGTGGGGCAGTACCACCTGTGATCGACCGTGACTTCATCACGGCCGATAACGTGGTAAACAGCCATGCCCAATGGCTGTTCACCCCCCTCGGTGGCAAGCGGTGTCTCCGTGACACGCCGCCACCGAAGGAACAGGGATGCGCGCACACGATCGCGCGTATTCGCTGTTAAAATGGAGGGCCGTCATATGACGCCCTCCCAGAACGAAAGCCGCGCTGCCTGGCCGTCATATGACAGCCAGCGGGCAGCAAGTGGTTAACGACTGTCAAATTCGGAAGAACAGTTATTCAAGCTAATTATTCCACATCCTGTGAATATAATGAATATCTTTTAAGCACCCACCCGTATAGAGAGTTTTTTCCCAGTGTGTGTGCTGCCATGATGCGACAAAAAAACTGAAAATTGTATACTCACCTTTCCATAATTTTCCTTTTCTGAAGCATCTTATGGCAGCACACAGATGCCCACCAATTTAAGATGATAGATACAGAGAATGCTGTGGTAGACTCCTCTTCAAAACGTATAGCTAAACAGTCCTATCAGGTTGTCGGAGCGGAGTCACAACCCAGTGTGTGTGCTGCAATAAGATGCGTCAGGAAAGGAAAATTACGGAAAGTGAAAATACAATTTCAGTTTTCCTATTGTAAACAAACCAAGCTAGGCATAAGAGCACATCCATCCCAGTGTGGTCAGTTTTTTGGTTGTGCTTGGTTAACAGCCTGCCTGTCCTCCAATGGCCAAGACGTGTGCTGATACCCCCCCCCCCCCCGCACAGCTGCTCACTGGGAAGATCAGTGTGTTGCTGTTTCTCTGCCTGTTGCTGACACGCCCCCACACCCCTTGCAGTCTCCACCCCCAGATCTCTAAGCCCCTTATGCAGCTGAGAACAGGGTTAATGTGATCACTTATAAAAGGTATTTATTCACATATACTATAAAGTGGTTGTAAACTTCAGACATGAAATATGAACAATGCATATCGCTGTATAGTGTGTATTTGTTTTAAATAAAAGCACTTAAAGCAATTAAAGTATAATTTCTGTCTGCTGCATCCTTTCTCCGCTATCTGCATGAGTCATTTCTGACAAGTTTTCCTGACACCATGGGAAAAATGGTGACAGGGGAGGGAGTGCCAGTAGATTGACACCCTCAGCTCTGTTCCTGTGTTCTGTGTGGAGGGGGTGTGTCCCTTCCCTCCAATCAGCTCTCAGAGTTCTCCTCACTGAGCTCTGCAGAGTGTAACTTCAGCTTTCTACCCCATTTTTTTTAGAACTCTCAGACGAGCTTAAAAAATTCTGCAATTTAAATGGACGTATAGAAGATAAGACTAAAGGTAAACAGGTACAACTTACTGTATATAGGAGGATTTGTTTAATCTCTGTGTATTACCTGAGGCCAGTCACTTCACTGGGTATATGTAAGGGTTTACAACCACTTTAAGGGTTGGATGTGAGGGTGGAGAAGGTAAGTAGGCATTGTGTGCTCTCTTATACTTAGATCTCTATGATAAAAATTCTGACAATTACTTCTTTTTATATTTTATTTTTTTATTTTTTATATTTAAAATAAATAAGATAAAGAGATCTTTGTGTGCCATTTATTTAATACATTTCTCATATTTTATTGTTTGCATAATAACATCCCATCAAAATATTTCCCAACATATCATCCAGATCAATTATCGCATCATTGACCCTCGCCTGAGTGATGGGAAAATGTATCCAACTTTATTCCATATGACACCAAACGATCGGGTCCGTTTTGCAACTATTATTAAATTTTTGCAGCATTTTGGGTGGAACTGGGTTGGAATAATAGCATCAGGTGATGGCAGTGGTGATGAGGAGGCCCAAGAACTGAGTAAGATGATGAGAGAACATGGGATCTGCACAGATTATATAATTTCACGCAAATCAATTATGTTAGGTAATAGTCGGACAATTATCAGGAAATCAGCAGCTAGGATTGCCATAGTGTGCGGAACTTCCATAATAAACGTTTTCTATTTTGTTTCTTATTTATCCTCTGGTATACAAGATATAACATTCATTTTCCCACCATCATGGATTACATTACCTAATGCGCATAATACTATTTCTAACATAATTAACTGCAGCTTCATATTTGTGTGGCCACAAGAAAAAAAACTAAACCTGGATGTTTATACCAACGGTGTCAACTTCTCCAGCTCCATAAATAACCCCCTACTGGAAGAAATTGGGGCTCATTGGTTTCACTGTAGTTCCCCAAGCGAATTAAAAAATTACTATTTTCAAGCGTTGTATGATATTAATGTAAAACCTTGTACAGATGTAAAAAATGTTTCATCCTTATTGTCTTCTTATACAACTCTGCACTCCTATGTGTACAAGGCTGTATATATTCTGGCCCATGCTCTACATGAAATGTACATGAAGATAAATAAATCCGAACAACATGGATTCCAGCACAGAGTAAGTTGGACAATAAGTGTTTATATTACCATGATCCTATCCTATAGTTTACAATATATATATAATAATATAATAATATAATGTGAATAGACAGCTATCTCCACCCTCCCTCTCACTGTCTGGGCAATCGGAAAAATTGCAATCACTCAATTTTTTGGTTTCTCTATATGAGTTTAAATATAATTACATAAATGTTTTTTTATAATAAGTTGGGGAAAGGATGATTGGATTTTTATCCATTATTGATTTACTAGTTGCTTTATATATGCTAAATTCATACATATGTAGCACCAAAAAATCTTTGATTTCTCTACTGTATACAGTTTTTAAACTGTATATATTTATATGCTCTTATATTTATTTATGATATGTATGTGTGTATGTTTATGTTTATATACATTTCTAAGCCAGTTTTACAAATATAAAATTGCAAAAGATCAAAGTGTTTTTCCAGAGTGTGACTCTTTAAAGATTTTGTGCTTGTTGATTATATGCTGTATATGTAAGGACTAGGGGTGAGCCGAACACCCCCTGGTTCGGTTCGCGCCAGAACCTGCGAATGGACCGAAAATTCGCACAAACGTTAGAACCCCATTGACGTCTATGGGACTCGAATGTTCAAAATCAAAAGTGCTAATTTTAAAGGCTAATTTGCATGGTATTGTCCTAAAAAGGGTTTGGGGACCCGGGTCCTGCCCCAGGGGACATGTATCAATGCAAAAAAAAGTTTAAAAAATGGCCATTTTTTCGGGAGTAGTGATTTTAATGATGCTTAAAAAAAAAAAAATAAAGTGAAATATTCCTTTAAATATCGTACCTGGGGGTGTCTATAGTATGTCTGTAAAGTGGCGTGAGTTTCCCGTGTTTAGAACAGTCCCTGCATAAAATGACATTTTTAAAGGAATAAAAGTCATTTAAAACTGCTTGCGGCTCTAATGTAATGTCGGGTCCTGGCAATATGGATGAAAATCAGTGAGACAAACGGCATGGGTACCCCCCAGTCCATTACCAGGCCCTTTGGGTCGTGTATGGATATTAAGGGGAACCCCGCACCCAAATTAAAAAAGGAAAAGTGTGGGCCCCCCAGGCCCTATATACTCTGAACAGCAGTATACAGGCGGTTCAAACAAGACAGGGACTGTAGGTTTGTTGTTAAGTAGAATCTGTTTGTAATTTTGAACTGGTACATTTTTAACGTGTTTAGCTCCAGCCAAAAAATCTATTTTAAGCTTTTTAGAAAACATAGGGAAGGGTTATCACCCTTGTGACATTTGTTTTGCTGTCTGTGCTCCTCTTCAGAAGATTTTAACTCGCTTTTTGTCCCAATGACAAATGTTTTTTGTAAATTTGGGGTTTTTTGTGAAACAAGGATTGGTGATAAAGCATCAGTGTAAAGGAGAAAAGTTTTTCCCATATTAACTCTTACAGGAGAGAATTTCCCTTCCTAGGGGTAGATTTCATCTCACTTCCTGTTGTCTCCTTCCGTTTGCAAGTAGGAGTCATTTGTAAGTTGGATGTTTGAAAGTAGGGGCCTGCCCTATATACTCTGCAAAAATTTGGGCCTTAGGTGTTGTTGTGGCCTCAACACTGTAAGCCCTCACAGGGCCCTGCTGTGAAATATTAGATCAAGAATTGTAATTACATGTCCCTGTTGAACAGGGGCAGAAAAATTGGGCCTTTGGTGGTGGTGGTGGTGCCACAACACTGTAAGTCCTCACAGTTACTCTTGGTGGGCGCAGAAACTGGCCCTGCTGTGAAATATTAGATCAAGAATAGGGATGAGCTTCGAGTTCGAGTCGAACTCATGTTCGACTCGAACATTGGCTGTTCGCAAGTTCGCCGAACAGCGAACAATTTGGGGTGTTCGCGGCAAATTCGAAAGCCGCGGAACACCCTTTAAAAGTCTATGGGAGAAATCAAAAGTGCTAATTTTAAAGGCTAATATGCAAGTTATTGTCATAAAAAGTGTTTGGGGACCTGGGTCCTGCCCCAGGGGACATGGATCAATGCAAAAAAAAGTTTTAAAAATGGCCATTTTTTCAGGAGCAGTGATTTTAATAATGCTTAAAGTCAAACAATAAAAGTGTAATATCCATTTAAATTTCGTACCTGGGGGTTGTCTATAGTATGCCTGTAAAGGGGTGCATGTTTCCTGTGTTTAGAACAGTCTGACAGCAAAATGACATTTTGAAGGAAAAAACCCATTTAAAACTACCCACGGCTATTGCATTGCCAACAATACACATAGAAGTTCATTGATAAAAACGGCATGGGAATTCCCCAAAGGGGAACCCCGAACCAAAATTAAAAAAAAAAAATGACGTGGGAGTCCCCCTAAATTCCATACCAGGCCCTTCAGGTCTGGTATGGATTTTAAGGGGAACCCCACGCCAAAAAAAAAAAAAAAACGGCATGGGGTCCCCCCAAAAATCCATACCAGACCCTTATTCGAGCACACAACCTGGCAGGCCGCAGGAAAAGAGGGGGGACAAGAGTGCGCCCCCCCTCCTGAACCGTACCAGGCCACATGCCCTCAACATTGGGAGGGTGCTTTGGGGTAGCCCCCCAAAACACCTTGTCCCCATGTTGATGAGGACAAGGGCCTCATCCCCACAACCCTGGCCGGTGGTTGTGGGGGTCTGCGGGCGGGGGGCTTATCGGAATCTGGAAGCCCCCTTTAACAAGGGGACCCCCAGATCCCGCCCCCCCCCCGTGTGAAATGGTAAGGGGGTACTTACCCCTACCATTTCACTAAAAAACTGTCAAAAATGTTAAAAATGACAAGAGACAGTTTTTGACAATTCCTTTATTTAAATGCTTCTTCTTTCTTCTATCTTCCTTCATCTTCCGGTTCTTCTGGTTCTTCTGGTTCTTCCTCCGGCGTTCTCGTCCAGCATCTCCTCCGCGGCGTCTTCTATCTCCTTCTCCTCGGGCCGCTCCGCACCCATGGCATGGGGGGAGGCTCCCGCTCTTCTCTTCTTCTTTTCTTCTCTTCTTCTTTTTCTTCTCTGGGCCGCTCCGCTTTCTTCTTCATCTTCTTCTTCATCTTCTTGTTTTCTTCTCTTCTTCTCTTCTTCATCTTCTCCGGGCCGCTCCGCATCCATGCTGGCATGGAGGGAGGCTCCCGCTGTGTGACGGCGCTCCTCGTCTGACAGTTCTTAAATAATGGGGGGCGGGGCCACCTGGTGACCCCGCCCCCTGTTATTTAAGAACTGTCAGATGAGGAGCGCCGTCACACAGCGGGAGCCTCCCTCCATGCCAGCATGGATGCGGAGCGGCCCGGAGAAGATGAAGAAGAGAAGAAGAGAAGAAAAGAAGAAGATGAAGAAGAAGATGAAGAAGAGAGCGGAGCGGCCCAGAGAAGAAAAAGAAGAAGAGAAGAAAAGAAGAAGAGAAGAGTGGGAGCCTCCCCCCATGCCATGGTTGCGGAGCGGCCCGAGGAGAAGAAGATAGAAGACGCCGCGGAGGAGATGCTGGACGAGAATGCCGGAGGAAGAACCAGAAGAGCCAGAAGAACCAGAAGAACCAGAAGATGAAGGAAGATAGAAGAAAGAAGAAGCAATTAAATAAAGGAATTGTCAAAAACTGTCTCTTGTCATTTTTAACATTTTTGACAGTTTTTTAGTGAAATGGTAGGGGTAAGTACCCCCTTACCATTTCACACAGGGGGGGGCCGGGATCTGGGGGTCCCCTTGTTAAAGGGGGCTTCCAGATTCTGATAAGCCCCCCGCCCACAGACCCCCACAACCACCGGCCAGGGTTGTGGGGATGAGGCCCATGTCCTCATCAACATGGGGACAAGGTGTTTTGGGGGGCTACCCCAAAGCACCCTCCCAATGTTGAGGGCATGTGGCCTGGTACGGTTCAAGAGGGGGGGGCCGCACTCTCGTCCCCCCCTCTTTTTCTGCGGCCTGCCAGGTTGCGTGCTCGGATAAGGGTCTGGTATGGATTTTTGGGGGAACCCCACGTCATTTTTTTTTTAAATTTTGGCCGGGGTTCCCCTTAATATCCATACCAGACCTGAAGGGCCTGGTATGGAATTTAGGGGGACTCCCGCGTCATTTTTTTTTTTAATTTTGGTTCGGGGTTCCCCTTTGGGGAATTCCCATGCCGTTTTTATCAGTGAACTTCTATGTGTATTGTCGGCAATGCAATAGCCGCGGGTAGTTTTAAATGGGTTTTTTTCCTTTAAAATGTCATTTTGCTGTCAGACTGTTCTAAACACAGGAAACATGCGCCCCTTTAAAGGCATACTATAGACACCCCCCAGGTACAAAATTTAAAGGGATATTACACTTTTATTGTTTGACTTTAAGCATTATTAAAATCACTGCTCCTGAAAAAATAACCGTTTTTAAAACTTTTTTTTGCATTGATCCATGTCCCCTGGGGCAGGACCCAGGTTCCCAAACACTTTTTATGACAATAACTTGCATATTAGCCTTTAAAATTAGCACTTTTGATTATTCATGTTCGTGTCCCATAAACTTTAACGGTGTTCGCGTGTTCGAACGAACTTTTTTCCTGTTCGCATGTTCTGGTGCGAACCGAACAGGGGGGGGTGTTCGGCTCATCCCTAATCAAGAATTCTAATTACATGTCCCTGTTGAACAGGGGCTGAAAAATTGGGCCTTAGGCACTGGTGCTGGTACCACAACACTGCAACCCCTCACAGATACTCTAGTTGGAGCGCAGGAACTAGCCCTGCTGCAAAGAATTGCATCAAAAATTGTAATTACACGCCCCTGTTAAACAGGGGCTGAAAAATTGGGCCTTAGGCACTGGTGACAGTGCCCAGAACCAAAAATGTTCTTACAAGCTATCAGCATGATCATTGAGGAGGAAGAGGATAATTACTCAGGATAGTCACTCAGCATCAGCATAGGCAGTCTTTGAAGGGATCTGACATTTCAAAAAAACTTATTCGGTTACATCAGCATCAGGTGCTTGGTAGCTGGTAGTGATCCAAGACTGATTCATTGTTATGAAGGTCAGTCGATCGACCGAGTCGGTGGACAGACGCACCCTGTGATCGGTTACAAAGCCTCCAGCAGCACTGAATGTGCATTTCAAAAGAACGCTGGATGCAGGACAGGCCAGTAGCTCAATTGCATACTGTGCAAGCTCTGGCCAGTGATCCATCCTCAAGACCCAGTAACCCAGAGGATTTTCGGTGGGAAAGGTGTCCAAGTCAGATCTTGCCCCTAGGTATTCCTGCACCATGTAAAACAGACGCTGGCGATGGTTGCTGGAACCGATCATACCTTGGGGCTGCGGACTAAAAAAATTGTCTGAACACATCGGTCAGACGGCCACCTTCTCCACTGCTCCTTCTTTGACTGACCGAAGCCTCAGCAATACATTGTCCAGAAGCAGGAGTTTGTAACCTCCCAGTCTCTGGGAATGCATTGCACAGACCTTCCTGCAAGGCCTCCCGAAGATGTTTCATCCTCTGCTCCCTCTGCGATGGCAAGATAAGGTCCGCAACCTTACCCTTGTAACGTGGATCAAGGAGAGTTGCCAG
Source organism: Aquarana catesbeiana (assembly GCF_042186555.1). Lineage (NCBI taxonomy): Eukaryota > Metazoa > Chordata > Amphibia > Anura > Ranidae > Aquarana > Aquarana catesbeiana. Next base: position 22,827,104 of record NC_133324.1, read on the forward strand.
CCAGTATTGTTCCTTCTCCTTGATACCAGGAAAAGGAGGATCCTTCCGCAGGCTTTGCAGGATCAGGGAGGCCATGCAGCGTAGTTTTGCTGAGGCATTCGGTCCGGAGTCCTCTGGGTCACTAAGGACGACATGATCCGCAGTCACCTCCTCCCAGCCACGTACAAGCCCATGTGTTTCTTGGGACTGTAAATGATCCCTTAAAGACTGCTGCTGATGCTAAGTGCCAGGCTCCATCTCCATGCTGACACAATCCTCCTCCTCCTCGTCCTCTTCCTGTGTGATCGGCGGGCACGCAGCAACACTGTCTGGATAAAGGGGGTCTTGAGAGCTAAGGAAGTCCTCCTCTTCCTGCCTCTGTTCTGCCTCAAGTGCCCTGTCCATTATTCCACGCAGCATGTGCTCCAACAGGTGGACAAGGGGGACAGTGTCACTGATGCATGCACTGTCACTGCTCACCATCCTTGTGGCCTCCTCAAATGGTGACAGGATGCTGCATGTATCCCTGATCATGGCCCACTGGCGTGGGGAAAGAAAAACAAGCTCCCCTGACCCTGTCCTGGTGCTATAGTCACACGGGTACTCATTGATGGCCCTCTGCTGCGTGTGCAGCTGCTGCAGCATGGCCAACGTTGAGTTCCACCTGGTGGGCATGTCACAGATTAGGCGGTTGTTGGGCAGGTTAAATTCCTTTTAGAGGTCTGCCTGCCGAGCACTGGCATTATATGACCAGAGGAAATGCACACAGACTTTCTTGGCCTGCCTCAGGACATCCTGTAAGCCCTGGTACCTGCCCAAGAACCGCTGCACCACCAAATTAAGGACATGAGCCAAACAGGGCACATGGGTCATTTGTTCATGCCGGAGGGCGGAGAGGATGTTGGTGCCATTGTCGCAAACCACCATTCCTGCCTTAAGTTGACGTGGCGTCTAGGGATGAGCTTCGAGTTTGAGTCGAACTCATGTTCGACTCGAACATTGGCTGTTCGCAAGTTCGCCGAACAGCGAACAATTTGGGGTGTTTGTGGCAAATTCGAATGCCGCAGAACACCCTTTAAAAGTCTATGGGAGAAATCAAAAGTGCTAATTTTAAAGGCTAATATGCAAGTTATTGTCATAAAAAGTGTTTGGGGACCCAGGTCCTGCCCCAGGGGACATGGATCAATGCAAAAAAAAGTTTTAAAAATGGCCGTTTTTTCAGGAGCAGTGATTTTAATAATGCTTAAAGTCAAACAATAAAAGTGTAATATCCCTTTAAATTTCCTACCTGGGGGGTGTCTATAGTATGCCTGTAAAGGGGCGCATGTTTCCTGTGTTTAGAACAGTCTGACAGCAAAATGACATTTTGAAGGAAAAAACTCATTTAAAACTACCCGCGGCTATTGCATTGCCGACAATACACATAGAAGTTCATTGATAAAAACGGCATGGGAATTCCCCACAGGGGAACCCCGAACCAAAATTTAAAAAAAAAAAATGACGTGGGAGTCCCCCTAAATTCCATACCAGGCCCTTCACGTCTGATATGGATATTAAGGGGAACCCCAGCCAAAATTAAAAAAAAAAATGATGTGGGGTTCCCCCTAAATTCCATACCAGACCCTTCAGGTCTGGTATGGATTTTAAGGGGAACCCCGCGCCAAAAAAAAAAAAAAAAAAATGTTCCCCCCAAAAATCCATACCAGACCCTTATCCGAGCACGCAACCTGGCAGGCTGCAGGAAAAGAGGGGGGGACGAGAGTGCGGCCCCCCTCCCTCCTGAACCGTACCAGGCCACATGCCCTCAACATTGGGAGGGTGCTTTGGGGTAGCCCCCCAAAACACCTTGTCCCCATGTTGATGAGGACAAGGGCCTCATCCCCACAACCCTGGCCGGTGGTTGTGGGGGTCTGCGGGCGGGGGGCTTATCGGAATCTGGAAGCCCCCTTTAACAAGGGGACCCCCAGATCCCGCCCCCCCCCCTGTGTGAAATGGTAAGGGGGTACTTACCCCTACCATTTCACTAAAAAACTGTCAAAAATGTTAAAAATGACAAGAGCCCCCCGCCCGCAGACCCCCACAACCACCGGCCAGGGTTGTGGGGATGAGGCCCTTGTCCTCATCAACATGGGGACAAGGTGTTTTGGGGGGCTACCCCAAAGCACCCTCCCAATGTTGAGGGCATGTGGCCTGGTACGGTTCAGGAGGGGGGGGCCGCACTCTCGTCCCCCCTCTTTTCCTGCGGCCTGCCAGGTTGCGTGCTCGGATAAGGGTCTGGTATGGATTTTTGGGGGGACCCCACGCCGTTTTTTTTTTTTTTTTTTGGTGCGGGGTTCCCCTTAAAATCCATACCAGACCCTTCAGGTCTGGTATGGAATTTAGGGGGAACCCCACGTCATTTTTTTTTTTAAATTTTGGCCAGGGTTCCCCTTAATATCCATATCAGACCTGAAGGGCCTGGTATGGAAGTTAGGGAGACTCCCACGTCATTTTTTTTTTTTACATTTTGGTTCAGGGTTCCCCTTTGGGGAATTCCCATGCCGTTTTTATCAATGAACTTCTATGTGTATTGTCGGCAATGCAATAGCCGCGGGTCGTTTTAAATGAGTTTTTTCCTTCAAAATGTCATTTTGCTGTCAGACTGTTCTAAACACAGGAAACATGCACCCCTTTACAGGCATACTATAGACACCCCCCAGGTACGAAATTTAAAGGGATATTACACTTTTATTGTTTGACTTTAAGCATTATTAAAATCACTGCTCCTGAAAAAACGGCCGTTTTTAAAACTTTTTTTTGCATTGATCCATGTCCCCTGGGGCAGGACCCAGGTCCCCAAATACTTTTTATGACAATAACTTGCATATTTTAAAATTAGCACTTTTGATTATTCATGTTCGTGTCCCATAGACTTTAACGGTGTTCGCGTGTTCGAACGAACTTTTTTCCTGTATTCGCATGTTCTGGTGCGAACGGAACAGGGGGGTGTTCGGCTCATCCCTAGTGGCATCAACCACCTCTGAACCTGCCCCTTCAGAGCTGACGGAACCTCTGCCCCAGTGTGGCTCCTGTCCCCTAAGCACACCAGCTGAAGCACCGCATGGCATCTTTTTGCCTGCGTGCTAGTGTAGCGCCTTGAACAACTACGGCGCACCGCTGGTTCCGAGGACAAAGCACAGGAAGATAAGCGAAGGGTTAGTGTGTGGGTGTGGCGCTGTCCTAATTCATAGAATACTTGGTAGATCGTGTGTAGCCAAATCCCATATGTAAAGTCGCATATAAAGTATAGACCAAAATTGCAAATAAAAAAAATTCATCGAAAATAAAACCAAACATAAAACAGCAAAGTGACCCCCTTTGGAGTGTATAGGTGTAACGTTGTCCTAGTGGAGAAAAAAGTGGAGAAAATGGAAAAAATGGAAACAATGGAAGAAATCGCATAAAGGACTGCTGCCTCCACAGATGTGATTTCCACCAAGGTGGAAAAAACAGAAGGTAAGTGAAGGGTTAGTGTGTGGGTGTGGCGCTGTCCTAATTCATAGAAATACTTGGTAAATCGTGTGTAGCCAAATCCCATATCTAAAGTCGCATATAAAGTATAGACCAAAATTGTAAATAAAAAATTAAACGAAAATAAAACCAAACATAAAACAGCAAAGTGACCCCCTTTGGAGTTTATAGGTGTAACGTTGTCCTAGTTTAAAAAATACTTTATAAGTCGTGTGTAGCCAAATCCCACATGTAAAGTCACATGTAAATTATAAACAAAATATAAACAAAATCGCATATAGCAAATTTAACGGCTAGGTTGGCCCCCTTTGAATTGGGGGAGGGGGAAGGGGAACAGGGGATGAAATAAAAAAATGACTTTAGCTGAAACTATTTCATCCGCATAAAAACCCCATATAGTGATTGATTTAAAAGTCTTTGACAAACATAACATTGCTGAATAATTACATAGGTTAAATCGTGACTAGTGCTCAGTGCAACTTAAGTGAAAAACTTGACATCTTTGTAAACAAGGCAGGTATTTATATTAATCTTGGTGACCAGGTGCTCGTGTCTTGTGATCATGCGGACACTCACCAGCTTCTTTAACCCCTGCGGGGGTAATGCGCAGTCACTGTGTATGCCACTGTGTGGCAATCCACAGGCTGTTTCTGGGTCACGGTGACGTTTTAGGCAGCTTCTTTAACCCCTGCGGGAGTAATGAGCAGTCACAGTGTATGCCACTGTGCGGCAGTCCACAGGCTGTTTCTGGGTCATGGTGACGTTTTAGGCATAAGAGAAGAAAGAGGAGATTCCATAGCGTAAAACCATAAAACACTCTTTATTGAACGCAGATGACAGAATGGTACTCACATTTAAGCAGTTTATAATAGGCAACCAAGTGTCATCAAAACAGGAGAACGTCAGATTTAAGTTGGTGATCCTCTGGGAGATGATGCAAAAGCGTCAAAATAGGCCATACCCTACGCGTTTCGTCATAGGGACGTCAACTGGAGCGTCCCTATGATGAAACGCGTAGGACGTCTACCAACTGAAAAGTTAGCAGTTGAAGTGCTAGCAATTTTGCCAAGCTAGCATTCAGCCGCTGAGCATGTGGATGGCTGGGACAGAATTTCTTTCGCCGGTTTAGCAACTGGGTTAGGGAAATTTGCCTGCTACAATCAGACGTTGGTGTAGTGATAGCAGATTGCCCACAAGTACTTGGCACACCTAATTCTACACCTTCATTCCTGTCAGTGCTGGTTTCTGAAAGGACTGAAGGTATAGTGGGGTTGGAGATCCCAGCTGATTGGCCAAAGCCACCCTGGCTTTGGCCAATTACAGCCCTCTGTACAGACGGTGGTGTGATTGGCCAAGAATGCGGGTTATAGTGTATGCTTGGCCAATCATCAGCCAGCAATGCACTGCGATGCCGCAGTGAATTATGGGCCTTGATGCGCCAATCGAATTTGGCGTGGACGGCCCATAACGTTCGCAATTCGATGAACAGATGAACAGGCAATGTTCGAGTCGAACATGGGTTCAACTCGAACTCAAAGCTCATCCTTAGTAGTGTATCTGGATTTTGCAAAAGCATTTCACACAATTCCCCATAAACATTTACTGTACAAAATAAGGTCCGTTGACATGGAACATAGGGTGAGTACATGGATTGAAAACTGGCTACAAGGGCGAGTTCAGAGGGTGGTAATAAATGGGGAATACTCAGAATGGTCAGGGGTGGGTAGTGGGGTCCCCCTGGGTTTTGTGCTGGGACCAATCCTGTTTAATTTGTTCTTAAATGACCTGGAGGATGGGGTAAACATTTCAATCTCTGTATTTGCGGACGATACTAAGCTAAGCAGGGCAATAACTTCTCCGCAGGATGTGGAAACCTTGCAAGAAGATCTGAACAAATTAATGGGGTGGGCAACTACATGGCAAATGAGGTTCAATGTAGAAAAATGTAAAATAATGCATTTGGGTGGCAAAAATATGAATGCAATCTATACACTGGGGGGAGAACCTCTGGGGGAATCTAGGATGGAAAAGGCCCTGGGGGTCCTAGTAGATGATAGGCTCAGCAATGGCAGGCAATGCCAAGCTGCTGCTAACAAAGCAAACAGAATATTGCCATGCATTAAAAAGGTTTTAATGGAGCGAGTACAAAGAAGGGCAACAAAGCTAATAAAGGGTCTGAAGGATATTAGTTATGAGGAAAGGTTGCGAGCACTGAACTTATTCTCTCTGGAGAAGAGATGCTTGAGAGGGGATATGATTTCAATTTACAAATACTGTACTGGTGACCCTTTCGTGGAAGGGGGTTTAACGAGACTCATGGCCACTCATTAAAATTAGAAGAAAAGAGGTTTGACCTTAAACTATGTAGAGGGTTCTGTACTGTAAGAGCGGCAAGGATGTGGAATTCCCTTCCACAGGTGGTGGTCTCAGTGGGGGGCATCAATGGTTTCAAAAAACTATTAGATAAGCACCTGAAGGACCACAACATACAGGGATGTATAAGGTAATACTGACTTTTTTTCGACCTCACCTACTATGTAACTTTGAGAGCTGTTGATCCATTTCTCTGAAATTCCCACAAAATCGAAATCCTCCTCGTACAACAGTATCTGTAGTGCACCCATCTTGTCTGCCAGGCTCCTGGCATTGGTGAACATGCCACGTAGTTTAGACCAGTCGCATACTGTTCTCCTATCGGGTGTCCCGAGATTGCAATTAGGACTTGTAACTATACTTACCTCGGGTTTATGTGCTTTAGTCAACATGTTCCACGCTGACTATCTCTACCTCTGGACCCCCCCCGTCTCTACCTCTGGACCCTCCCCCCGTCGCCTAGTTTAAAAACCCCTCTAACCTTTTGGCCATCTTCACTCCCAGCACATCTGCACCCTCCTCATTTAGGTGCAGTCCATCCCTTCTATAGAACTGGTGACCGACTGAGAAGTTGGCCCAGTTCTCCAGGAACCCAAAACCCTCCTTACTACACCAGCTCCTCAGCCACTTGTTTACTTTCCTAATCTCCCTTTCTGGTTTGGCTCAAGGTACCGGTAGTATTCCTAAGAATACTACTTTGGAGGCCCTTTTCCTCAATTTAGCTTCTAAATCCCTAAAATCGTTCTTTAGGACACTCCATCTGCCTCTGACTTTGTCATTGGTGCCAATGTGCACCATGACAGCTGGGTCTTCCCCAGCCCCTCCCACTAATCTGTCCACCAGATCCGAGATGTGCTGAACCCGAGTACCCGGTAGACAAAATACAGTTTGGCGCTTCAAGTCTTTGTCACAGATTGCCCTCTCTGTCCTTCTAAGAATTGAGTCCCCTACCACCTTCCCCCCGACTCTCACTGGCAGCTAGGAGAGTTCCTCAGCTCCAGCAGTGCTGGTCCCTGACTGGTTTCACCAATGTCACTCGATGGTGCGTACTTATTGGGATGCTCCAGCCCAGGATCGGCCTCCCTGGGGGGGACAGAGTGGACATCGAGAGTGCCGAAGGACACCGCCAGTGCCCATTGATGGGACCGGGAGAGAGACCGAGGGGACTGTGAGGGACAGATCTGACAAGGAGAAGCTGAAGCTGACGGTAAGTGAGCCGCAGACCGAAGGGGGATAGTGACAGGCAGTCAGGGGAGCAGTGGGAGCAGTATCAGGCTGACTGACCAGGGTAGACCATAGACACTGACAAGCCCTGCAAGTGTCAGATTGCAAGGGCGTTTGAGCAGGAGCTGAACGGTCATAAACAATTAAAAAAAACCTGACTGACTGTGTCTAGTGGGGTACCTGAGTATTGGGACTACCTGAGTTTTGGGACTACCTGAGTATTGGGACTACATGAGTATTGGGAATGCCTGAGTGTGGGGAGTGCTAAAAGCACTCAGGTGCACTACTAATGTCAAATCCACCAGACTGAGGGAACTACCTTACTCTGGGTGTGCATGTGAATATTATCTTTACAATCCTGAATAACAAAATTTATCAAAATAAACTATCAAAAATAAATAAAAACCAATGAAAACAAATAAACTACAAATAAAAAACACAGATATTAAACCTTCAAAAGTGATAAATAGTGACAATGTGACAAAGTCCCCTTGAGGGATGGATGATTGAAAAGCGATTTGCAAACAGTCCTGTAACCCAAGTGTGTAATTTCTTGGATAAAGTAATCCTTTCACTAAGACCCAGGATCCTGTAGTGTAATGAGAAAAGGTAGCCGCTTAGCAGAAATGTGGGACCCCTGTTACGGGGGTCTTTCAGGCTCTAATGTGGCGAATCCCACAGGCTGGAACGGCCAATGAAGTCCTGCTATTCATACATCTGTCCGCATACGATCCTCCACTGACATCAGGATGGCAATGTGTCCCGTAGACCGGAACAGCTGATCTGAGGGAACAGCTGATCTGCTTGCAGGGGTGGGTCCAGAGGCTTGTCTGGGGCCTACCACCGTGGCCGAGGAATGATCCTGAGCTGTCGGTCCTGTGTGACGAAGCTGGACAACCGAGGAGATCCCAGGGGAAGACCCGTCTTGGAGAGATCACGCAGCGTGCAGGTCTATAGAGGGGCCTGGTGACTTGGTCGAAGGACGTATCCAAAAGAAGTAACCATACAGCATAGTGTTGCCAGTTCGGCTTAAAGGTTCAGGCACTGTGACTGGCTTTCATTGCAGAGAATCTGATACATCCTGTGGCAGAGGATCGTATGGATTTATCCCCCCAAACAAGTCTGTGGCAGAGACTTTAGATTTGTGCTGCGTACTGGCTGCTAGACCGGTGAGAGAGGCCTATCCAGACGAGCAAGAAGTGTGTCCCATGAGGGGAGCGCATTCCACATAATTATCTGAATTCTACCAAGACATTTGTCGCTAAGATTCTACAAGAAGATATTTGAGTTTTTCCTGAAAGTTTCCTTTTCCTCTTTCCTGCTACTTCATAAAGTTTGTCTGTTTAATAAAGCATTGAAAACGTACTCCAGTGTTGGTGCGTGTGTCGTCCAGAGGTAAACTCAACGGAACCCCTAGACCCGGTGCCAGTGAAACAGAGGGAAGCAAAGTGAAGGTAACAGACTCTCTTAAACCAGAGAGTTAGTGCTACATGGGTATTGTGAGTACCTGAGTGTTGTGTGTATCTGAGTACTGTGTGTGGATCGTGAGTACCTGAGAGTTGTGTGTACCTGAGTAGTGTGTGTGTATCGTTAGTACAGTGTACTGTGTGTACCTGTGTATTGCAAGTGCACGTGGGCTGCTAGTGCTGTGAGTGCACGTGGTCTGCGAGTGCTGCCAGTGCACATGGTCTGTGTATTGTCTTGTTGAATACCTGTGTATTGTCTTGTTGAATACCTGTGTATTGTATTGTTGAATACCTGTGTATTGTATTGTTGAATACCTGTGTATTATATTGTTGAATACCTGTGTATTGTATTGTTGAATACTTGTGTATTGTGAGGATTGGGAGTACCTGTCTATTGTGAGTGTACATGGTCTGCAGGTGCACGTGGTCTGCTATGTATTGTCTTTTTAAATACCTGTGTATTGTATTGTTGAGTACTTGTGTACTGTTTATTGTTCAGTATTAGTGTTAGGAAGCTAGTTGCTAGGTAATTTGGACAGGGTATAAGCCCCAATCCTCATTAAATTAGTAGGTACAATCAGTGGCGGTAGTATAGGGGTCGCTGAGGTCGCCATGGCGACTGGGCCCCATGCTGCAGGGGGCCCTTGAGGGCCCCCCTGTTTATCTTGATAGGAGGAGCGGCTGAGATCGATCTCCCCATCGTCAGCCGAACTGTAATCGGCACTGTGCAGGGAGCTTATCACACTGTTCTAAAGTGAAAGCAGTGTGTGCTGTGCTCTTTGTCTCCCCCTATATTGCAGTACCCGGCAGGAAGAAGTGAGGTAAAGCACTGCCGTTTTTAAAAAGGCTTTCTGTAAGTGTGTGTTCTTATGTGTGTTTATATGTGTGTTCATGTATGTTTATATGTGTGTTCATGTATGTTTATATGTGTGTTCATGTATGTTTATATGTGTGTTCATGTATGTGTTTGCATGTGTTTATGTGTGTATTTGTATATGTATATGTGTTTGTGTGTGTATATACAGTATATGTGTGTGTGTATATTATGTGTGTGTTTATCTATGTATGTGTGTGTATGTTTAGATGCAATGATGGCCCGTGCATTAAGGGCGCACGGGCGCCGCCCCCTCTCTCCAGCCACCCCTCTATCACCAATAGATAGATTCATGCATAGCATGAATCTATCTATGGCCGCCGCTGCCACCCCCCATTCAGGCGCCCAGCCCCTTTTTGGGTGCAGGGAACCTGAATTACAGCGGCGGGGGGTGTTTTTGAAGCACCGGATTAGAGCCATAGGCTCTAATAGGCATCAAAAAAGGTGACCTCACAGGCCACTCAGCTGTGTTAGAAAAGCGAATGACTATTCGCTTTCCTAACACTAAACTGCCTCTCCACCAATCAGGTGCTCGGGTCTGTTACCTGTCATCTGATTGGCTGAAACGTAAGGCGCCGCTATTGGACGCCTAAAAGGAGGAGAGGACGGGAGATGTGGACAGCAGGAGACACATGGAGGACCCCACTCGTCGCCGTCACCCGCTGCCCCACCAAGACAGGGCAAGTGCCGATGAGCGGTCGGGGGTCACACTGGGGGCATTCAAGGGCACATTGGCAGCATTTAATGGGCACACTGGCAGCGTTTGATGGGCACACTGGCTGCGTTTGATGGGCACAGTGGCAGCGTTTGGCACAGTGGCTGCATTTGGCACAGTGGCTGCATTTGATGGAACACTGGCAGCATTTAATGGGCACAGTGGCAGCGTTTGATGGGCACACTGGCAGCATTTGATGGGCACACTGGCAGCGTTTGATGGGCACACTGGCAGCATTTGATGGGCACACTGGCAGCGTTTGATGGGCACACTGGCTGCGTTTGATGGGCATAGTGGCAGCGTTTGGCACAGTGGCTGCATTTGATGGGCACACTGGCAGCATTTAAGTGGCACAGTGGCAGCATTTTATGGGCTCAGTGGCAGCAATTGATGGCACAGTGGCTGCGTTTGATGGCACACTGGCAGCATTTAAGTGGCACAGTGGCAGCGTTTGATGGGCACACTGGCAGCGTTTGATGGGCACAGTGGCTGCGTTTGATGGGCACAGTGTCAGCGTTTGGCACAGTGGCTGCGTTTGATGGCACACTGGCAGCATTTAAGTGGCACAGTGGCTGCAATTGATGGGCACAGTGGCTGCAATTAATGGGCACAGTGGCAGCGTTTGGTGGGCACAGTGGCTGCATTTGATGATTTTTTTTCAAAAAATGTTTGCGCCCCCCCAAAAAATTTTGAGCACCAGCCGCCACTGTTTAGATGTATGTATGCACATTTTATGTATGCACATTTTATGTATGCACGTTTAATCCTGACACCCTATATGTGTACAATCAGGACTGATTTTTTTTTTTTCTTGCTCGTTCAAAGTACCAGCAACAAAATGCTATTCCTCTGAAAAGCGATCCATGCTCAGATCGCTTTTCAGAGGCATTTGACAGCCGGTAAAGAGGCAATATGTTGCCTCCTGACCACCTGTTTTAACCCCTTAAAGTGATTGTAAAGGTTTTTTTTTTTAAATAACAAACATGTCATAACTTCATTGTGCAGTTAGTTTTGCACAGAGTGGCCCCGAACACCGACTTCTGGGGTCCCTCAGCGGCTCTCGTTGCTCCTCCTCTTATCAGACATCCCCCTAGGAAAAGCGCTGTCCAGGGGTCAGGGGGGCCCTTCATGATTTCTTGCATCGGGGCCCTGAAGGTTTTAGTTACGCCACTGGGTACAATGCCCAGCAGGTATGGAGATGCGACTCGGTGTACATCTTGCGGCATGTATGCATTCCTTGATTTTAACGGCATAAGTGGGCACAACTTTTTAATTTTTTTTTATTTTTACACTTTCTCTTTTTTTTTTAATCGCTTTTATTTATATTACAAGGAATGTAAACATCCCTTGTAATAGGAATGGTGCATGACAGGTCCTCTTTATGAAGAGATGTGGGGTCCATAAGACCCCAGATCTCTCCTCCAGGCTAGAAAGCATCAGATCATAAAAAAAATGAACGGGCTGATTCTTTCCAGCCAAGATTTTGGCTTTGTTTACTTCCGCAGCCCAGATGTGATGTAAACAAAGGTGCCAGCTCAGCCACCCACCGCAGGGACCAGGGGCCAGCCCAGCCACCTCCAGCAGAGACCAGGTGCTAGCCCAGCCACCCCAAGCAGGGACCAAGTGCCAGCCCAGCCACCCACAGCAGGGCCAGGGACCAGGTGTCAGCCCAGCCACCCACAGCAGGACCAGAGACCAGGTGCCAGCCCAGCCACCCACAGCAGGGCCAGAGACCAGGTGCCAGCCCAGCCACCCACAGCAGGGCCAGAGACCAGGTGCCAGCCCAGCCACCCACAGCAGGGCCAGAGACCAGGTGCCAGCCCAGCCACCCACAGCAGGGCCAGAGACCAGGTGCTAAAGCAGAAAGGATGATAAAGCAGAAAAGACTAGCATATAAAATTCCTTTTAAATTGGAGGTAGTAAAATATTCTAAGGAAACAGAGCAGCAGAGAGACATTTTTGGGCCACCTTCAACTGAAAAAATGATAAGAGAGTGGAGGAAACAGGAGGATCAGCTAAAAGCAAATAAAAGTAAGCGCGCTTTTCGTGGGAATGCTGCAAAGTGGCCACAGTTAGAGGTGGACATGAAAGAATGGATCACACGTCACCGGTATAATGGCTTCTCAGTCTCTACAAAAATGATAATATATGAAGCCAAACGCATTGCTGTAGAGAAAGGCATTCAGGATTTTACTGGATCACCATCGTGGTGCTACAGATTTACGAGGCGATGTGACCTTGTTATGTGCACCAAAACTAGAATTGCGCAAACAATGCCAAAAGAATATGAATCTAAGATTCTGTTTTTCATAAATGTGTAATTGATGCCAGGAAGAAAAATGGTTTTGAAATTGGCCAGATTGATGTGCCATTTAATAGGACTGTTGATCTGAAAGGTGCCAGAACTATAACCGTGAAAATCTCAGGACATGAGAAAACCCATTACATGGTTATATTGTCCTGCTGTGCAGATGGCACCAAATTGTCGGCCATATTAATTTTCAAAAGGAAAACATTTCCAAAAGAAGTGATTCCACAACGAGTTGTTGTACATGTTCATGAGAAGGAATGGACGAAAATGGAATGAGAGTATGGGTTGAAAACGTGTGGTCCAAACCAGGGCAGTCTTTAAAGAGGAAGTAAACTCTCTCCTTATGAAGCTGCTTTTTAAATAAGATAGTATAGCAATGTATTCTAACACATTCCACATTAATCATAATCCCCAATCTTGTGTCTCTTATCGTTTTGCAGTGGTTTTAAAAATTCTTCTTCCTGGAAAAAGGCAGCTCCATTTTAACTGCTGTCTTCCGGGTCTGTCTAGCTATTTACTTCCGCCCTTCCTGCTATTCTGATATATAATCTCGCACATGCACACTGGGGTTCTTAGCCAAGCCTCACTTTCGTTTTGGGATCACCATGACAACATGTCCCACTTCAGTGTCGTTGTTTTGATAGGATGCCGTGATGTCCCAATGTTTACACCCCCTGTGACGTGTAAGGTCACATGGGGTGTATCAGGAAATGTTTACTGAGACAAATATTGTGGGATCTCAGCATGGTGCCATGATATGAAGGATACGGCACACATCATTATGGAGTGACAGCACAGAGAGCGTGCCGTTAATCGCGTTAAAGATACGCATGCGCCAGTGACGTCAGCAGAAATAAAAATACAGATTACAAGCAAACAGAGCCAGTACGGTAAAATTTACATATCTTGATTTTAACAGTTTGTAGTGAGGACTGCTATGGGCTAAACTTATGGAGGAGGGTTTACAACCACTTTAATATTGAGTGGACCCTGGGCAAACATTTTCCTGGGCCCCATCTCCCATGCAATTTCACTCTCCACATCCTTTGAGACATACAATAAATAGCAGCTAGACTAAAAATCAGTTTACTGAATCAGATCAGGCAGCGATTATGATTGGTTGCCAGAGGTTACAGTGTATAATTACAGCTCACTGACTGGCTGCTAGAATTTCCAGCACACATTATGGCTCACTGTTTATTTTCTAGAGGTTACAGCACATGACTTCTGCTTGTTGATTGGTTGCTAGAGATTACTGTACATCAATACTGCTCACTGATTGATTGCTAGAGGTTACTGGACATCTATATCACTCACTAATTGGTTGCTAGAGGTCACTGCACATTATTACTGCTCACTGATTGGTTCCTAGAGGTTACCGCATATCCTTACCGCTCAAGGAATGGTCGCAAGAGGTTAGTGCACAGCAATCCTGCTTACTGATTGGTTGCTAAAGATTACAGCACATCATCTCTCTTTACTGATTGGTTGCTAAAGGTTACAGCACATGATCGTCATATGCATGGCAAAAGGGCAGAGCTGGGCAGCAGCAACAGAACTTTACACTGATATATCAGGACAAAGCACGGGACTAAAACTTCAAGGGATAAGGGAATTTAAACTGGTATAGTTGGCATGTATGAGGCAGCTGCTTTGGGCCCCACAACAATGATGGGGCTCAGGGCAGCTGCCCCTTTTGCCCTGCCTTAAAAATGGTCCTGGTCCAAACGTTCTGGAGGGCTTCTGAAAAAAACTGCCTTATTACTGCTTGACCAGTTTAGATCACATATTAGTGAAACTACAAAAAGTGCTTTAAAGAAGTAAAGACTCATCTAGCTGTAATTCCTGGGGGTCTTACCAGCCAGTTGCAACATTTCAATCAACAAACCATTTAAAGTATTTCTGCGAGAAGAAAGGAAAAAATGGATGGCTGCTGCTAATCATGATCTGACACCAAATGGATGAATGAAGAGGTCCACTATCACTCAATTTTGTGAATGGGTGAAAACATCATGGCACTCAGTGAAGGAGGAAATCATTGTACCATTGTACAGTCATTCAAAAAATGTGACATTAGCAATGCCTTAGATGGAACTGAAGATAGTATTGTATATGAAGCAAAGAAAGTGATGTCAGTAATTGTGAGCAACTGAGCTTCATAAATTCTGACACTAGCAATGATGAGTTCTTGGAGTTCCCAGAAAACTAGAAGAGTACTAGAACCTTAAAGTCTCTCCTCATTTGTTAATGGCAGTGATGATGGTTCTTAATGCCGGTGGTCAGTGTGTGCGGCCATCTGTACTGCTGGCCGTGTCTTCATCAGAGAGGAGAGTTCAGCTCGGAAGGTTTTTGATTCCACACCAGGCTGCAGGATTGCTATAACAAGTGCATTTGGTCCTTCTTTTTGGCTAAAGAGGTCATGGCTGTCTGGTGAGCAGGTGTATTTACTTGAGCACCTTGGGTGTGATTTGGATATCATTTAGGCAGTGGAGGATTTATACATGTATTGATTAATCTAATCACGTCTGTTTGGACACTTCACTGAAGAATATGGACTTTCCTCTATATTTCAATCATTGTTCATCATTTTGTGTATCACTATCTACGTTACTTCTATTGTTAAATATTCATATGGGAATATAATTTAAAACTAGTCACAGTTTAAAATTGGCCACTGAAGCTCTTTCAGAAGAGGTGTCCCCCCTCCGGCCACTCACTGGTGTTTCTTGGGCTTACCGTTTTCACTGGCATGCCAATCGTGAGGGTGCAGCCGGCTGGTCACAGAGGCGGACAGAGACCAGTTCGTCTCTGATTGCCTCTATGGCCTTGTCACTTCCGTTCTAGGGCAGTAGTAGACACTTTTTTTTAACTTTTACTTTTAAAGATAAAGGAGAGATTTGGGGTCTTTTTGATCCCAGATCTCTCCATAAAGAGGACCTGTCATCCTTGTTTCTTATACAAGAGATTTTTAAATTCCTTATAATAGTAATAATAGTGGTGAAAAAAAAATTAAAAGGAAAGTTTAAAAATAAAAAATAAATAAATAAGAAAAAAAAAATGTAAAGAGCCCCTATCGCTCCGTGCTTACACACAGAAGCGAACGCATATGTAAGTCACGCACACATATGTAAACGGTGTAAGCACCACTCATTTAAGGTATTGCTGTGAACGTTATAGTGAGAACAATAATTCTAGCACTAGACCTCCTCTGCAATTCTAAACAGGTAACTTGTAAAAAAAAAAAAAATTAAGATTTTTAAGTACCGTAGTTTGTTGCCATTCCACAAGAGTGTGCAAAGTGTGACATCTTAGGTATCGGCATAACATCATCTTTCATATTTTACTAAAAATATTGGATATAGTTACATAGTTACATAGTAGGTGAGGTTGAAAAAAGACACAAGTCCATCACGTCCAACCTGTGTGTGATTTTATGTCAGTATTACATTGTATAACCCTGTATGTTGTGGTCGTTCAGGTGCTTATCTAATAGTTTTTTTAAACTATCGATGCTCCCCGCTGAAACCACCGCCACATCCTTGCCGCTCTCACAGTAAAGACCCCTCTATGCAGTTTAAGGTCAAACCTCTTTTCTTCTAATTTTAATGAGTGGCCACGAGTCTTATTAAACTCCCTTCTGTGGAAAAGTTTTCTCCCTATTGTGGGGTCCCCAGTACGGTATTTGTAAATTGAAATCATATCCCCTCTCAAGCGCCTCTTCTCCAGAAAGAATAAGATCAGTGCTCGTAACCTTTCCTCATAACTAAGATCCTCCAGACCCTTTATTAGCTTTGTTGCCCTTCTTTGTACTCGCTCCATTTCTAGCACATCCTTCCTGAGGACTGGTGCCCAGAACTGGACAGCATACTCCAGGTGCGGCCGGACCAGAGTCTTGTAGAGTGGGAGGATTATCGTTTTATCTCTTGAGTTAATCCCCTTTTTAATGCATGCCAATATTCTGTTTGCTTTATTAGCAGCAGCTTGGCATTGCATGCCATTGCTGAGCCTGTCATCTACTAGGACCCCCAGGATCTTTTCCATCCTTGATTCCCTCAGAGGTTCTCCCCCCAGTGAGTAGATTGCATTCATATTTGCGGTTTTTCATGTTAGTGTCCTTTAACGGGGTTCCGCAGCTTTCGAATTTGCCGCGAACAACGCATAATATTCGTTGTTCGCCGAATGTCCGAAAAAAACAAAGTTCGGCCCCGAACCTATGCTCGGCCCGAACCGTTCGCCCATCCCTAATTTGGATGTTCCAGCCCAGGATCAGCCTCCCTGGCACTTTCCCCTCTATCCTTCCTGACTGTCACCCATCTACTCTTTTTTTAGTGCCTGCACCTCTTTGCCTCCACCCGCCTCTGTGCTGGCCCCGTACCTGCTGGGTACGTTCCCGGCTCTCCTTAAGTATGGAGGGTCTTCTTAGTGCTGACAGTTGCTTCCTTAGATTCAGAACCTGTTCTTCCATATCACATGTGTGATTTGGACGTCGTTTACATATGCAGGCGCGACTTACGTATGCGTTCGCTTCTGCGTGCAAACTCACAGGGAATGGGGCACTTTAATTTTTTTTTTTTTTTTATTGTTTATTTTATTTTATTTTTTTATTTTTACACTTTCCCTTTTTAACAATTTTTTTTGGATCACTTTTATTTCTATTACAAGGAATGTAAGCATCCCTTGTAATAGGAATGGTGCGTGACAGGTCCTCTTTATGGAGAGATGTGGGGTCTACAACCCCACATCTCTCCTTCAGGCTTGAAAGCATCAGATCAAAAAAAAGCATCATAACGTTGTGCCCGAGCCTCTGAGGATCATAGAGATTGCCGGGAACCATCTGTCCTTTGGAAATCTCTATGCCTCCGGTGCCGGACGATTTGTTCTCCGGGTCCCCGATTGCACAGGAGAGCCCAGAGAAGCACCGGAGGGCGGCAGTAGGGGGGGACGTCCCTTCCCGTTGGCGCTAAGAATGATCAAGCGGCTGAACAGCTGCTATTATTATTCTTATTGTGCTCAGAATCGCCGGCTCTAAAAAAAATTCAGATATCTCCACTGAAAGCCGAGGATGTCATATGACTTCAGTGGTATGGAAGTGGTTAAATTCATTGAAGTGTATTTAAAAAAATTGTTTAAAAAAACCCTTGCGCAAATAACGTGTGACATAAAATATTGCAACAATCGCCATTTTATTGGAAATAATACTAAAAGGGTGCGCTTAGCCTCAGAAAATGTAAAATCAAAAACTGCTGCAATCAAAAACTCCTTGAAAAGTGAGGAAAATAGATATGTGTATCAATAAGATGGACTGTTTTTGACTGTGATGGTGTCCCTAAAATAAACGCATACCTCCCAACCGTCCCGGATTGAGCGGGACTTTCCCGCATCCAGATCTTTGTCCCGCTATCCCGCTGTACAGGGGCTTTGTCCCACATAATTAGGTTGCTTATATGCCAATGTGTGACTGAATAGGACCTGCAGCAGTGTAAACATCCAGCACATCCAGGGATTGGCGAACAAGCCAGCTGGATGTGCACTGTGCAGCCCCGATGACGAACTTCACCTGTCAAATCCAAGCTGTGATGTTGGGTATGGGCGGGACTGCTACTCAGACCCACCCCCTTTGTTAAACAACCAGAGTAATGAAATAGTTGGCTCACATCTGTTGTAATATGTTCACCGATTTATATGGGACATTATATTATTATATGTATGTACACATACAGGATGATTGACGATGGCTGATTTGTCCGAGCCAACTGAATTTTAACATAGCAAGGGGACAGCTGAAGACCCTTTGATGTGTTAATCATATGCAAGTCTACCTAGGTGTGTGAGGTCTAATTACACATATCTAAGGGGACTTGTTGATGTTGATATGCGGAAGAGCAAATTGGGGCGGTTTATGACTGCAGCTGTTCAGGGCTGGGGGTTGTTGTCTGTCTGAAAGACTAAAGTATATCAAAGGCCTGAATGGAGACGGCCAATCAAATTGCTCAGCCATTCAATGTCTAGTGAATATAACATGGTGTTCAGTCTATAGTCAATATAGTCTTGTCTGTGTATGACTATGAAGGCACAGACCTAGGAAAATGGGACTCTGAATTATATCTACTTTTTTTGTCATCTGTGGACTTTGTTCTGTGTTGGAAGTCAATAAAGTGCATCTCTCTGGAAGAATTAGGTTGCTGCGGAAGAGTACTTACTAATTAATTATCATACCCACGATACTACTATACTACCACAATATATTATATCACGACATTGAATGGCTGAGCAATTTGATTGGCCGTCTCCATTCACAATTTGCACTCCCGCATATCAACATCAACAAGTCCCCTTAGATATGTGTAATTAGACCTCACACACCTAGCTAGACTTGCATACGATTAACACATCAAAGGGTCTTCAGCTGTCCCCTTGCTATGTTAAAATTCAGTTGGCTCGGACAAATCAACCATCGTCAATCATCCTGTATGTGTACATACATATAATAATATAATGTCCCACATAAATCGGTGAACATATTACAACAACATCGTACTTCATTACATGGAGTGCTCCTCCCCCTCCCTATCACATCCCACACACCACACATCCCCATTCCTCCCTTACACAGAGCACAGCGGCCCCTCCCCTATAGGACGTTGTATCTAAGCCCCGCCTCTCCCCCTACATCCTTTCCGGCATGAGCAGCTTCTGTTAGTATACACAGGGAGAACACTGGAGGTGAATGTGAGGTGGGTGTATAGTGAGAGGAGGCTGAGCTCTGATTGGACGGTGGGGTATCTGAGCCATTTACAGGAGGGGCTACAGGTCCCAGCATGTCAGCTGCTTTCTGAGGAGGTTTGCGTGTCTGCAGCCCTGATGTTTGTTATTGTGCCATCGCTATGTACAGTGCTGAGGACATCAATTCCTGGGTACTACATGCCGTGTGATGTTCCATCCACTCACTGTGCTGGTGGTAGAATGATGTGTCAGGCTGGCCTCCCCTTCAGCTGTCTGTATGTATTAGTGGGATCTCTCATTGCAGATATTATATCTCTCTGCAAATTGGATCTGTCCAGTGTGTAGGCTCCGGGGCCCCCTACAGGAGATCTGAGAGGAGGATCAGGCACCTAGGGGTGTCTGGTGTTATGGATGATATGTTTCTTTAAATGCAACTCTATGGTTCATCTCTGTTGTACTTCTTCCTGTGTGGTGTTTCCTGTTCCTGCTGGGTCTTTCAGTAAACATGGCTTCTGTACAGTAATGGCTTGTGCTGTCTCTTTGCATATATCACTTCAAACATCTGGCAGTAAAGAGAACCTGTCATCGTCCATTCAGATCAAAGAAGAAGGTAAGTACTACAGCTGAGCGCCTGCACTCTAATGCTGTCTGTCTGTCTGTAAGACACCTGGTGAATGCTTTGCTCTGTGCCAAGGCCCTATCCCTGCTGTGGGGAGACATTAAAGTCGACAGTTACCTGAAAATCTAATTGGGTATACACTGTTCATTTTTTCTCATTCAACCAGCAGGCTGCACGAAAAAAAAAAAAAAAAACTGACAGCTCTGGCTGGCTCTTTCATTATACTGGTTGTTTGACAGAGGGGGTGGGTCTATTGGACAGCTTGTTCCAATGGTGCTTTACCATTGGTCCAAGGCTCCAAGCTGTCCATTGAGCTCAGTGCCTCTGACAAGAAGTCCTCCTCTCAAACAGCGTGTGCCAGCTTGTAGTTAAACTGGCCGCGATGTATGTAGCTTCTGACAGACTGTGCAAGGAGCCCCGTATCTCAGAACCATAAGTTTGAGGAGCCCCATATTTTGACCAGTGGTGGGGTAGGATTTCGGCTTTTTGGGGTCTCTGTCACCCCAGGTTGCCGAGCTACGACCCTCAAAGCTCAATTTTGCTTTGTTCTGCCTCCCCTGACTGCACGTTCTTGTCACGTATCTCACATCATATGATATGAAAAGCAATGGAAAAGGATTATGATGAATTACTGTGTAAAATCTGTTTTATTAAAAGCAAAAATTGCACTTACATCAAAGAAGTCAGAATCGGGCTGTTTAAATGTCAGGCATGGCCGCCCGCAGAACGGTCGGCACGTATTGATATCACGCTGCTATCTCCAACCCAATGCGTGTTTTCTTATAAGGCATCGACTGGAAATGGAGGCTCCATGGGGGCATGCCATCCCCAAGTGTCTTTTGTCTCTAGATGCTGCAAAAGGTAACTTGGCCGGGCAGAGGTCTATGATTACCTGCCCAGATTGTTATGGAAAAATGTCTGCTATTCCTACGCCTGGTGACAGTGATCAGGAGTAATTCCAGGCTAAGTACACGCAAATGAAGACTGAGACACTCAATGCTGTGATGGGTAGGACTATCTTTGATGAAATGGGTACTGGGACGGGCAATACAGTGACTAAAGAGACTGGTTGTGAGACATACAGTGAAGTGGGAGTGACCACAGTTGGAAGACCCGCTGAGATGTTTAGCACTGATGATGAAAATGTAAATGTGAAGTTTATTGCTGCTGATAATGCAGACAAAATGCTGAGGTATGTGTGGAAGGGTGACGGAGGAAACTCTGTTACTGCATCTCCCCTAGCATGTCTGGTGCAGCAGATGTCCATGGAGATTCCTGAGGGGCTTGGTGAGTCAGAGGCTTCTCAGGACTACGGTGCAGACTTGGTGGGTGACAGTAATCTGAAAGTGTCCCTGTATTTAAAGCAAACTTTACCCATTATGTGAAATATATGACAATGCAATCTCCTATAGGTAATGATGTATTTGATGTGCAGTTACCAGATATTTCTGTCTCTCTTGGATTGATGGGATTCTTCTAATTCATTCATTCCTCTTTACATTTATAGGAAGACCACCTAGTAACTGAAATCTAACTCCATCACATTTTGTATTTTTTTAAGACAAACTAAAATTCCAGAACTTTCATAACTGTATATATTAATATGTGTATTTCTGTCTTCTATTAAAAGCTGAACAAATATGTGAGAAATCTTCATTACACCGACCCAGATGAACGTGAGATCTACTTTAATGAGAGAAGAGAAGTTCCAGCTGATCTTATTTTACAAAGCTTGTATTTTTTTAACAAAACATATTATTCATATAGAACAATTTCCACTATGCGAAGCCCAGAATATGTGCCTGAACCAGTTATCAATATGAGTGACCCATCCTTCTGGAGAGAAGGCAAAGTAAGAAATCACTTTATTTTCTGCTTATATTGTTTGCTGAGGAGGTTAATAATTCAGATTTATTAATATGCTAGCCAATCTGCCTCTCCATGAATGGGGTCATTTTTGGAACCCTTAAAGATTTTTGATTGTGAAAATTTTTATACGTATGGAAAATTTCTTATAAAATATTTATGTTCTAGGTGTGTATGTATGTGTTCTGGAATTAAGTTGGCAGAGGAGGTAACGGGTGGCTGTAAATCTCTGACACAAATGACATGGAATATAATTATTACAGGAAATAACAGCACTGAAATCAGCAGATTAATAATAAAACATCTAATTGTGGAATCGAGAAGTGGGATTTTAGTAGATATATGCAGAACGCAAAAATTTGTTTAGTTTTATATATATTCGTTTTGTTACAAATATCATTTTGTTTTATTATTTTCTTATGCCCTGTACACACGGTCGGACTTTCCGACAGAATATGTGTGATCAGAGCTTGTTGTCAGAAATTCAGACCGTGTGTGGGCTCCATCAGACTTTTTCCCATCGGAATTTCCGACACACAAAGTTTGAGAGCAGGCTATACATTTTTCCTAAAACAAAATCCGATCCTTTAAATTCCAATCGTGTGTAGACAAATCCGACGGACAAAGTGCCACGCATGCTCAGAATAAATTAAGAGACTAAAGCAATTGGCTATTGCCCCGTTTATAGTCCTGACGTACGTGTTTTACGTCACGGCGTTTAGAAAGAGCAGATTTTCCGACAACTTTGTGCGACCGTGTGTATGCAAGACAAGTTTGAGCCAACATCCGTCGGAAAAAAACGATGGATTTTGTTTTCGGAATGTCCAATCAATGTCTGACCGTGTGTACGGGGCATTAGTGTCATTTCAGAATTTGTTTATTTTCATTTCGTTTTCATTAAATTTTGTTTTGTTTATTCATTTTCTAATGAATTTCAAATTTTCAGAATGATTGAAATTCAGATCGGTCGGAAAATGATCGATCAATTTGAATTCTGTATGAAGAATAGATGGTTGTTAAGCAGTGGGCCGGGAAGCCAGCTGCTGCTTCCCCACTGACAGCTGAAATGTAAACAAAACTATGCCAGCAATAGAAAAAGGCCCTCAGGGTCTGGATTCTAAGAGGAACCCCAAGCCAAAATGTAAAAAAAACGACGTGGAGTCCCCCCCCCCAAAATCCATACCACACCCTTACCTGAGCATGCAGCCCGGCAGGCCAGGAAAGGGGGGTGGATGTGCAAGTGCCCCCCCTCCTGAGCCATACCAGGCCACATGCCCTTTAAGTGGGGTTCCCACTTAAAGCGAATCAATAAAAATGAAACATTACTTTAAATATAGTGCCTGGGGGTCCCCTTAGTCTGCCTGTAAAGTGACGCATCTGTAGCATGTATAGAACATCCGAGAATATATAAATCCTGTATAATAATAATAATAATAATAATAATATCCAAGCACACAGCCTGGCAGGTCAGGAAAGGAGGAAACGAGTGAACGCCCCCCCGAACCATACCAGGCCACATGCCCTCAGCATGGGGGGATGGGTGCTTTGGGGCAAGGGTGCTATGTCCCCCATCCCAAATTACCCTGTCCCCATGTTGATGAGGACAAGGGCCTCTTCTCGACAACCCTGGGCGGTGGTTTTGGGGATCTGCGGGCAGGGGGCTTTTTGGAATCTTTAACAAGGGGGCCCCCAGATCTCGGCCCGTCCATGTGAATGAGTATGGGGTACATAGTACACCTGCCCATTCACCAAAAATGTGTAAAACGTGAAGAAAGACAGTAAACGAGTTTCTGAGAATTCTCTTATTAAAAAAGAAAAACGAATGTCCGCCGATGTGAGTCCATTTCACGCTGCCCGCCACACAACTGAACCTGATAAAAGAAAACAAAAGGAAAAAACCCTTTCTGCCTCATTGAACGCTTGTATGGATGGATGAAGAGATCTGGACAGCCGCACACTGGAATAAATCGTATTCGTCTTTATTCATAAAACAGGATCTTGGGGTACACGGGGCACCACTGTGGGTGGTACAGAACAGCTGACGCGTTTCACACTTACATTAAGTGCTTACTCATAGCTCATTGAACGCTTCCCGCAGACTGCCTGCTCCTCCACCTGACATTTTTTAAATAGCCCAAGGGGCGGAGTTATCCGATAACATCACCTGGTGACCCGTCCCCTGTGACGTCATTGACCCAGCATTAATCAATCAGAGTTGATAAACTTTAACAAACGGTTAGACTGTAGTGATTTTCTCTTTGTGTTTCGCGATATAAAACTTGCTTACTCAGGAGTCAGGAGAGGTACAGATGGATATCTGGAGATAGAAACACAGCAGTTACAGAAAAAAATCAGTACAGTCTACCCGTTTGATAGAAGTTTATCAATTCTGATTGATCAAAACTGTTTATCTATGTACCCTTATTGTTGGTAATTATATGACAGTACGTTTTTTTAATGTATGTAATACTTACTGTATGTTTTGAAATATTAAACTATTCTGTACATTATACATTTTTTTTGTGACTCGTTAAAGTCCCATGGGCAAAAATTTTCTGTGTTTTTGTACAATTTGGGACACGCCTATGCCCTATATATGCCAGCCCATTTTATATGTGGAATATTATTAGGTTTGACTGTTGTTAGATATATTTTTAGATGTGACAAGGTGTTGACAGTTGTGAGATATTATTAGGTGTGACAGTTGTGGGATATTATTAGTAGGGATGAGCCCGATGTTCGAGTCGAACGTAAGTTCGACTCGAACATCGGGTGTTCGCCTGTTTGCCGAATAGCGAACAATTTGGGGTGTTCACGGCAAATTGGAAAGCCACGGAACACCCTTTAAAAGTCTATGGGAGAAAGCAAAAGTGCTCATTTTAAAGGCTTATATGCATGGTATTATCATAAAAAGTGTTTGGGGACCTGGGTCCTTCCCCAGGGGACATGTATCAATGCAAAAAAAAGTTTTAAAAACTGCCGTTTTTTCGGGAGCAGTGATTTTAATAATGCTTAAAGTGAAACAATAAAAGTGAAATATTCCTTTAAATTTCATACCTGGGGGGTGTCTATAGTATGCCTGTAAAGTGGCTCCTTTTTCCTGTGTTTAGAACAGTCCCTGCACAAAATGACATTTCTAAAGGAAAAAAAGTAATAAAAAACTACTCGCGCTATAATGAATTGTCGGGTCTCGGCAATACAGATAAAAGTTATTGAAAAAAATGGCATGGGTGTCCCCCCAAACATCCATACCAGGCCCTTTGGGTCTGGTATGAATATTAAGGGGAACCCCGAACCAAAATTCAGAATAAAAATTGGGTGGGGTCCCCCCAAATTCCAAACCAGGCCCTTCAGGTCTGGTATGGATATTAAGGGGAACCCTGCGCCAATTTTTTAAAAAAAAATGACATAGGGGTCCCCCTCAAAATCCATACCAGACCCTTCAGGTCTGGTATGGATTTTAAGGGAAACCCCGTGCCAAAATAAAAAAAATGGCGTGGGGGTCCCCCAAAAAATCCATATCAAACCCTTATCGGAGCACGCAAACTGGCAGGCCTCAGGAAAAGAGGGGAGTTGAGAGAGAACCCCCTCTCCTGAACCGTACCAGTCCACATGCCCTCAACATGGGGAGGGTGCTTTGGGGTAGCCCCCCAAAGCACCTTATCCCCATGTTGATGGGGACAAGGGCCTCATCCCCACAACCCTTGCCCGGTAGTTGTGGGGGTCTGTGGGTGGGGGGCTTATCAGAATCTGGAAGCCGCCCTTAACAAGGGGACCCCCAGATCCCGGCCCCCCCATTTGAAATGGTTTATTAAAAATTAAAGAATAAAAATGTCCCACAAAGTCCATTCATCTTCTTTTCTCGCTCTGCTGGACCAAAAATCCCCCCCACACGCCGCCACTGATCCACCTCCATGGGAGGCACCTGCCGTAATGACCATCCTCTCAGCTGACAGCTCTTTTATAACTGAGAGTGGGGCCACACGGTGATGTACCCGGGTTACGTAAACGGGAGGCCCTGCCCCCCTCTGACGCCACAGGGAAACCATTGGGAAGTCCCTGTGCATCAGAGGGGGTGGGGTCACCTGGGTTCGTCACCGTGTGGCCCCGCCCTCAGTTATAAAAGAACTGTCACCTGAGAGGACGGTCATTAGGGCGGGTGCCTCCCATTATCATGCAGATATCTCCACTAAAAGCCGAGGATGTCATATGACGTTCAGCGGTATGGGAGTGGTTAAATTCATTGAAGTGTATTTAAAAAAAAATTGTTTAAAAAAAACCCTTGCGCAAATACCGTGTGACATAAAATATTGCAACAATCGCCATTTTATTGGAAATAATACTAAAAGGTTGCGCAATCAAAAGCTCCTTGAAAAGTGAAGAAAATAGATATGTGTATCAATAAGATACGCTGTTTATGACTGTGATGGTGTCCCTAAAATGAACGCATACCTCCCAACCGTCGCTGATCGGGCGGGACTTTCCCGCATTCAGATCTTTGTCCCGCTATCCCGCTGTACAGGGGCTTTGTCCCGCATAATTTGCTTATATGCCAATGTGTGACTGAATAGGACCTGCAGCAGTGTAAACATCCAGCACATCCAGGGATTGGCAAACAAGCCAGCTGGATGTGCACCGTGCAGCCCCGATGACAGACTTCACCTGTCAAATCCAAGCTGTGATGTCGGGTATGGGCGGGACTGCTACTCAGACCCACCCCCTCTGTTAAACAACCAGACTAATGAAATAGTCGGCTCACATCGTACTTCATTACATGGAGTGCTCCTCCCCCTCCCTATCAAATCCCACACACCACACATCCCCATTCCTCCCTTACACAGAGCACAGCGGCCCCTCCCCTATAGCATGTTGTATCTAAGCCCCGCCTCTCCCCCTACATCCTTTCCGGCATGAGCAGCTTCTATTAGTATACACAGGGAAAACACTGGAGGTGAATGTGAGGTGAGTGTATAGTGAGAGGAGGCTGAGCTCTGATTGGACGGTGGGGTATCTGAGACATTTACAGGAGGGGCTACAGGTCCCAGCATGTCAGCTGCTTTCTGAGAAGGTTTTTGTGTCTGCAGCCCTGATGTTTGTTATTCTGGCATCGCTATGTACAGTGCTGAGGACATCACTTCCTGAGTACTGATGTTCCATCCACTCACTGTGCTGGTGGGGGAATGATGTGTCAGGCTGGCCTCCCCTTCAGCTGCCAGTATGTATTAGTGGGATCTCTCATTGCAGATATGATATCTCTCTGCAGATTGGATCTGTCCAGTGTGTGGGCTCCGGGGCCCCCTACAGGAGGAGGATCAGGCACCTAGGGATGTCTGGCAGTAAAGAGAACCTGTCATCGTCCATTCAGATCAAAGTAGAAGGTAAATACTACAGCTGAGCGCCTCCATTGCTGACACCATCCCTGCACTCTCCTGCCATCTGTCTGTCTGTAAGACACCTGGTGAATGCTTTGCTCTGTGCCAAGGCCCTATCCCTGGTGTGGGGAGACATTAAAGCCGACATTTACCTGAAAATCTAATTGGGTATACACTGTTCATTTGGTTTATTAAGGCAGATGGCGGCGTGCAGGTTTTTTTTTTTTCGGTCCGGCGGAGCGAGAGAAGAAGATGAATGGACTTTGTGGGACATTTTTATTTTTTTTATTTTTTAATAAAGGACTTGTCCCAAGATGTGTCTTGTGGTTTTTTAACATTTTGACACTTTTTTTGTGAAATGGTAGGGGTACAACGTACCTGCTACCATTTCAAACAGGGGGGCAGGATCTGGGGGTCCCCTTGTTAAATGGGGCTTCCAGATTCCGATAAGCCCCCTGCCCGCAGACCCCCACAACCATCGAGCAAGGATTGTGAGGATGAGGCCCTTGTCCCCATCAACATGGGGACAAGGTGCTTTGGGGGCTCCCCAAAATCACCCTCCCCATGTTGAGGGCATGTGGTCTGGTACGGTTCAGAAGGAGGGGGGGCGCTATCTCGTCCCCTCTCTTTTCCTGCGGCCTGCCAGGTTGCGTGCTCGGATAAGGGTCTGATATGGATTCTTGGGGGGGACCCCTATGCCATTTTTATTAAAAGAATTGGCTTAGGGTTCCCCTTAATATACATACCAGACCTGAAGGGCCTAGTATGGAATTTGGGGGGACCCCCACGCAATTTTTTTTTTTAATTTTGGATTGGGGTTCCCCTTAATATTCATACCAGACCCAAAGGCCTGGTATGGATTTTTGGGGTGACTCCCATGCCTTTTTTTCAATGACTTTCATCTATATTGCCGAGACCCGACAATTCATTATACTGCAAGTAGTTTTAAATGACTTTTGACTTAAATTACTTTTTTTCCTTTAGAAATGTCATTTTCTGCAGGGACTGTTTTAAACACAGGAAAAATGCGGGACTTTACAGGCATACTATAGACACCCCCCAGGTACTATATTTAAAGGAATATTTCACTTTTATTGTTTCACTTTAAGCATTATTAAAATCACTGCTCCTGAAAAAACAGCCATTTTTAAAACTTTTTTTTGCATTGATACATGTCCCCTGGGGCAGGACCCGGGTCCCCAAACACTTTTTATGAAAATAACTTGCATATTAATCCCTAAAATTAGCACTTTTGATTTTTCACGTTCGTGTCCCATAGACTTTAACGATGTTTGCGTGTTCGAACAAATTTTTTGCCTGTTCACATGTTCTGCTGTGAACCGAACCGGGGGTGTTCCCTACCAGCTTGTTATGAGCTGTGGCAAAGTCCCCCATTTTATTTTCCATATGGTGTACTCTGTCCCCCAGATCTGCCACCTCTTCTCTCACTTTAGATACAAAAGACATCTTTCAGACTCTCTCAGACCGCGGCCATCTTCTCAGCAGTCGGCTCCGCCCCCCTATTTGCAATTTTAAAGCATGACATGTTAGGTATCAATATACTCAGCATAATGTCATCTTTAATATTGTACAAAAAAATGGGTATTTCATAGTGGTAAGTGAGCAATAAAATTCATTAAAGTTTATTGTTTCCCCAACAAATTGTGCTTGTAACAACGCTGTGCAAATAAAGATATCAAAAATTGCAACACCCATAATTTTTTTTAAGGCCTCTGCTAAAAAATATATAATGTTTGGGGTTTTAAGTAATTTTTTAGAAAAAAAATAATAGGGTTTTTAAAACAGCTTACCTGTAAAATCCTTTTCTTGGAGTATATCAAAGGACACAGAGCCTCAAGTAATTACTTAGTGGGTTATGGGCCTACCTTCAGGTGTTGACACTGGTAAAACCAATACAGGAAGTTGACTCCCCTATATAACCCCTCCTCCTTCCAGGAGTCCTCAGTTTTTGTAGCCAAGCAATATAAGCAATATACTCTCACCCCATAAAACAGAGGGGCGGGACCTCTGTGTCCTATGATGTACTCCAAGAAAAGGATTTTACGGGTAAGCTGTTTTAAAAATCCTATTTTCTTTATCGTACATCATAGGATACAGACCCTCAAGTAATTACTTAGTGGGACGTCCCATAGCAATGCTACTTGAGGGGAGGGAGACACGACCCGTAGGGCAACCCCCAGACCTTGAGGACCTATACTGCTGCCTGCAGCACACTGCGCCTGAAGGCGATCTCCTCATTTCATCTTACATCTACTTGATAAAATTTTGTAAATGTATGTACTGAAGACCAAGTCGTGGCCTTGCAGATCTGAGACATGGAGACCTGGTGACGCACTGCCCAAGAAGCACCAACCGCTCTGGTAAGAGTGCGCCTTAACTTGAAAAGGGGGAATCTTTCCCTTTAAATAATAAGTTTGAATTATAACTTGCCAAATCCACTTAGCGACAGTGGATTTTGATGCTGCCTGTCCTTTCTTAGGACCCTCTGGCAGAATAAATAAGACATCAGTCTTACGAATCTGAGCAGTTTTCTTTAAATAGATTTTCACTGCTCTCAACACATCAAGACAATGTAGTGACTTTTCTTCCCTGGAACATGGTTTTGGGAAAAACGATGGCAGGACAATATCCTCATTCAGATGAAAGCCTGAAACCACTTTTGGCAAAAAGCCTGGACGAGGGCGTAACACCACTCTGTCCTTATGAATAACCAAATATGGCTCTCTACAGGAAAGAGCAGCCAACTCTGAAACCCTCCTTGCTGAGGATATAGCAACCAAAAATACCAGCTTCCTTGTTAAAAGGACTAAAGGAATATGCTGTATCGGTTCAAATGGCTGTTTTTGTAACACCGACAAAACTAAATTCAAGCCCCAAGGACTTAAGGGTGATTTAACTGGCGGATTAATCCGCATCACTCCTTGCATGAAACCCCAGACTAAAGAATGCGTAGCAAGTGGTCTTTGAAAAAAAATTAATAAGGCTGAGACTTGGCTCTTAATAGTACTCAGGGCTAACTTCATCTCTAGGCCTACTTGTAGATAGGCAAGAATTCTGCCTATAATATATCTCCGAGGGTGCCAACCCTTGGATTCACACCAGGAAACATAAGCTTTCCAGACTCTATAATATATAGCTCTAGAAGATGGCTTCCTAGCATTAATCAAAGTAGAAATAACTGACCTGGAAAGCCCACGTTTCTTCAGAATGTGGGTCTCAATAGCCAGGCCGGTAAATTTAGCATTCGTAAAGTAGGATGGAATATCGGCCCCTGTGATAGCAGGTCTGGCCTTAGTGGGAGGAGCCATGGACCCTCCACTGCCATCTTTACAATCTCTGCATACCATGACCTTCTGGGCCTTGCTGGTGCTACCAGTATTACCGACTTTCTTTCCAGCCTGATCCTGCAAAGAAGTCGAGGTAGCAACTGAATCAGGGGAAATGCATAGATTAGTGAGAACTGATCCCATGGGATCACCAACGCATCTCTTCCATATGCGAGTGGATCCTTTATTCTGGACACAGAGTTGACTAGCTTCGTGTTGAACCTGGACGCTAGAAGGTCTACGTCCGGAGTCCCCCATCTTTGGCAAACAGCCTGAGAAATCTTGGGATGAAGAGACCATTCCCCCGGGAATAACTGCTGGCGACTTAAGAAGTCCGCCTGCCAATTCTCTACTCCTGGAATGAAAACTGCCGATAGGCATGGGACATTCTTTTCTGCCCAAGTTAGAATCTGGTTCACCTCTCTCTGAGCTGAGAGACTTTTGGTGCCCCCTTGGTGATTGATATATGCCATAGCCGTGGCATTGGATCCTGACAGGACAATTCTTTAACCTGGAGGTTCAGGTTCTCAGAGCCAAATACACTGCCCGAATCTCTAGGATGTTGATGGGCAAGGCTCTCTCAGTTCTTGACTACTGTCCCTGAACAGTCATCTTCCCTAGTACTGCTCCCCAGCCTGAAAGGCTGGCATCTGTCGTTACTACTTTCCAGATAATTGGACTGAAGGACTTTCCCTTCAACAGGTTCCGAGTTAATAACATCCAACTGAGGCTTTGGGACACTCTTGGGGACAGCTGCATTGGTAAAGCCAAAGCTTGAATTGTCTTGTTACAAACAGAAAGGATACTGTTTTGAAACAGTCTGGAATGGAATTGGGCATAGGGAACTGCTTCGAATGAAGCTACCATCTTTCCTAACACCCTCGTGCAAAGGCGTATTGAGGGATTTCTCTTTGACCTGACCATCCGTACCAGCTCTTGTATGGAGCTGATCCTTGCGGGAGGTAAGAACACCCTTTCCTGGGCTGTGTCTATGATCAGGCCCAGATACTCCAGCCTTTTTAGTAGCTTTAAGGAGGATTTCTTCAGGTTGAGAATTCAACCCAGACTCTTCAGGTAACTGCTTGTAATGGCTACATCTTGCTTCAAGCGAGCCACCAACTGGTCTATTAACAATAGATCGTCTAAGTAAGTCAAGACAGTTATGCCCTGTGCCCCTAACCTGGCTAGAGGTGGGGCTAGTACTTTTGTGAATACTTGGGGTGCTGTAGCAAGCCCAAAGGGCAAGGATACAAACTGAAAGTGCTTTTGTTCTACCTCGAACCGCAGAAACCTCTGGTGAGGGGGGAATATAGGGACATGCAGGATATGCATCTCTGATGTCGATGGATGCCAGAAGTTGATGAGGGGAGATGGCTCTTCATGACGAGGCCTTGGTATTCTGCTTTGCAGACTTGTGGCCCCAGGTCTTTTTGTGCCTGGGTTTGACCCTGAGGTCTTCCTCTAGAGTCTGACAGTGGAGGCTGTCGCCCCTGCCTAGAGGTCGCTCTACCTGGCACGGGAAAACAAGTGCATTTAAATGAAGGACGTTTATATTTTCTTTTGACTAGCAAAATAGTACTCTCTCCCTTAGAAATTGTTTGGATTAATATTTATCCAAACTCTCGCCAAATAGTCATTCTCCATTAAAGGGAAAACTAGTTAAAAGGTTCTTACAATGCGCTTCAGCTGACCAACCCTTTAACCAAAGGGCCCTTCGCATGTGTACAAGTGCAAGCGCAAGGCGAGAAGCCTGATGAATAGAATCCTTCATAGCATCTATGGCAAAGCATAATGCTTTTGGTAGCTCTGTCAACTCCTGGGCCTGTGGTGCAGGGAGCGCGTTAAGAGCATCTGTGAACTGGTCCTTTAAGGACTGATAGATGCCTATAGCTGCATTTGCAGGCTGAATCACGGTCCCTGCTAAGGAAAAAGAGGATTTTAACAGACCTTCCAAATTCTTATCTGTTGGATCTTTAAGCATACTGTATACACATTGTCCACTGGACAAGTTAAACTTTTAATCACATTGGAAATCGCAGCATCAACTGCTGGAACTTTCCATCTTTTTGTGAATTTTTCCTCCATAGGATAGAGAATTGAGAATCTCTTTGGAGGTGAAAAGTGCTTATCCGGATGATCCCATTCGGTATAAATAAGCTTCTCTAGTAATGCCTGGATGGAAAATGCATGCAAAGGCTGTAAAGGTTTCAGGGAACCCAGGGAGGAGACCGGACCTTCAGCTAACTCTGTTAGGGGTAGCATGAAAGCAGAGCGAACCATTTCAGTAAGGCTCTGTACTTCAGTTTGTGAAGTTGAAACATCAAGTATTGTTTCCTCTGCAGAGGAATAACCGGCTTGTCTTTCCTCTAGATTGTCTGAGGGTAATACCTCATCTTGTTCCCACAATTCCCTTGGACCCTCCACTGTTTGTAAAGAGTTTAAGGTGGGGGAGGGGGACTTAGGATGCTTCCTATCCACCTGGATGGAGGATGCAATGTAAAGCCGCTAATCTTCCTTCTAGGCCCTGCAGGGCTGAGGAAAATGCATCTTCAGTCACGTATACAGGGGCTGAAGTGTGTGAAGCAGTTGCACCACTGATAGCTTCCAATGACTCACCCTGGCACACCATGTCTGGTATCTTCGGAGAGGTGACAGTATGGTAGCATGACTGGGTTTCCCGGCGCTTGGGGGTGGCACCTTAGGTACCTTTACAGTAGCTCTGGAAGTCATAGTGCAAAGTACAAAAGCAGAGGTAACAAAATATATAAATATCTTTTGCTTTTAAAATAGTTTTCAAGAAAACAATGTCACCATAGGATCAGCAAAATGCTGATAACAATAATTTCCTGCTGGAAATGCCTGTTTTACACCCCTTACATGCCCAGCGCTGCTGTGTCTCCTTAGTGTGATGTGGCTGTAGGCTGTAACAGACTCTTTTATCAGTTTAGCTTTGCATACTCAGAGCGTTTGTGTTACAAGCATCAGGTGAAAACCTGATTGGCGTCCTCAGCATCTTCCACCCTTAGCACCATGTGTTTCCAGACTGTGAAGCTGTGTGGACTTTTTTACTTCCTATACACAGCGCTGCCTGACTATAGAAACGCGCCCCTTAGCAAACCCACCCCCTCGTCCTCAGCACAACATAGTCTGTGCGCATGCGCTCTGTTTAGCTAAAACACAGACATGAGGGGAGGAGGCGGCGTTAGCGACGAGAGCCTGCAATGCCGCTGTACCTTTGAAAGTACTGCCTGTAACAGGCTGGCGAATCTTGAATAAAAAATACCCAGCAAAGCTAAGTATACGAGGGTAAGTTTTATATACAAAAAACTGGAAGTTGCCACCGTGCCTCCTGGTAGAGGGAGGGGGAGGGGAATATTAGCAGATATATAGCCTTTACAATATTAGCTATCTATTTATACATAACATGATTTATATGAAGCAGAACTCAATAGTTGAACTAGTGGCTTGTGGATAAAATCCCATGCCTGTCAGGAAGTCTCCTAAGGCTGCATTAGCTGCCAGAGTACTTTAACCTGTGAAATGCTGCTTCTGTAACTGCTGTATCTCCTTGATTCCTCGAGAAGAGTCCCTTGTTCACTGAGAACCCGCCTCTGGCTGCTGGGACCACACATGGCTGTTTATAGCCAGACACGGAGCTGCTTGAAGCATCACATTAAGGTATGTGTAACTTACTCCTTCTAGAGGAGACATTTTAAAGGCATACTTTTAAATATGGAAGGAAAGCATAGGCACCTTTTTACAGTACCTAGCCTCTTCCCTTATCTTTTCCTTGCTGCAGGATACTGCTGATTTAACAGACAGATTCAACTTTCACCCATCACGGCGGGCAGCGTAGTTAAACCTTCAAAGACTGGGGCCCTTTTAATAGGGGTTCCGCTCCTTTGGACCTGTATAGCACCCCTCAGGAACAGCTTTAGGTAATGTAGCAAGACCAAAAGAGTCCTGGTTCCTAGGGTCCAGCTCTCAAAGAGAAGCTTACAGGCAAAACCTTGTTCTTGAATCGAGGTCCAGGTATCATCCTATGGCCTCAGTGGCGAGGATGGATCCGGTTGTGGAGATTTTTTAAATCCAGCATGGATCCCTCCCTGAAGCTCCTCAGAGCACATCTTCACTCGTGACCAACACCTTAGACACTGGCAAAAAACCTGAGGACTCCTGGAAGGAGGAGGGGTTATATAGGGGAGTCAACTTCCTGTATTGGTTATACCAGTGTCAACACCTGAAGGTAGGCCCATAACCCACTAAGTAATTACTTGAGGCTCTGTGTCCTATGATGTACGATAAAGAAATAGATTTTTACATACGTGTAAATATTTTTTTATATATACTCTATGTAAGAAGTGTCAGAATTGGCCCGGTGTTAAAGTGGGGGCCTCACCTAAAAAAATGGTGTGACTTTCCCCCTAAATATACATATCAGACCCTTACTATTGATGATAGTGTGGATGTCAAGAGGCAACATAGTTACATAGTTACATAGTAGGTGAGGTTGAAAAAAGACACAAGCCCATTAAGTCCAACCTATGTGTGTGATTATGTGTCAGTATTACATTACATATCCCTGTATGTTGCGGTCATTCAGGTGATTATCTAATAGTTTCTTGAAGCTATCGATGCTCCCCACTGAGACCACCACCTGTGGAAGGGAATTCCACATCCTTGCCGCTCTTACAGTAAAGAACCCTCTACGTAGTTTAAGGTTAAACCTCTTTTCTTCTAATTGTAATGAGTGGCCACGAGTCTTATTAAACTCTCTTCTGCAAAAAAGTGTCATCCCTATTGTGGGGTCACCAGTACAGTATTTGTAAATTGAAATCATATCCCCTCTCAAGCGTCTCTTCTCCAGAGAGAATAAGTTCAGCGCTCGCAACCTTTCCTCATAACTAAGATCCTCCAGACCCTTTATTAGCTTTGTTGCCCTTCTTTGTACTCTCTCCATTTCCACTACATCCTTCCTGAGGACTGGTGCCCAGAACTGGACAGGGGGAGGGGTAGAGAAGGAAGCGCCACCTGAGTGTAGTATTAACAAATGATGTTTAATGACACCAGGTAAAAACACACTTACAGGATAAAAACATATAAAAGGCTCATCTGTATAGGTATGTGGTCCTCGGTGTTCCCTCTGATCCTATGATGGTGACGCTGCAGGGATGCTGGGCTGCAGAAGGTGGATTACCAGCCGGGAGCTCCTTCTGTGGCCATCAGGAAGAGACTAGGGGCCGGCGTGGAGCGCACGTGAAGCGTGCATGACGTCACAGGTCGGATCAGAGGGAACACCGAGGACCACATACTATACAGATGAGCCTTTTATATGTTTTTATCCTGTAAGTGTGTTTTTACCTGGTGTCATTAAACATCATTTGTTAATACTACACTCAGGTGGCGCTTCCTTCTCTACCCCTCTCTCATCCATCACAGAGCCAGCTCTCTGAGGAAACAGCAGCCGCCTAGCCTACCAGCCTACTTTAACCATTACATTACCGGTTACCACTTAACCCTTGAACTTCCATCCTGTCCCCTATGGACTAAGTTGCTCAGCCTTTTATATCTCCTGTTATATATGAACTTGTGTGTTTGCGCTTACAGTTACCAATACTCTCTTTGCCCAGAACTGGACAGCATGCTCCAGGTGCGGCCGGACCAGAGTCTTGTAGAGCGGGAGAATTATCGTTTTATCTCTGGAGTTGATCCCCCTTTTAATGCCAATATTCTGTTTGCTTTATTAGCAGCAGCTTGGCATTGCATGCCATTGCTGAGCCTATCATCTACTAGGACCCCCAGGTCCTTTTCCATCCTAGATTCCCCCAGAGGTTCTCCCCCCAGTGTATAGATTGCATTCATATTTTTGCCACCCAAATGCATTATTTTACATTTTTCTACATTGAACCTCATTTGCCATGTAGTCGCCCACCCCATTAATTTGTTCAGGTCTTTTTGCAAGGTTTCCACATCCTGCGGAAAAGTTATTGCCCTGCTTAGCTTAGTATCGTCCACAAATACAGAGATTGAACTGTTTATCCCATCCTCCAGGTCGTTTATAAACAAATTAAATAGGATTGGTCCCAGCACAGAACCCTGGGGAACCCCACTACCCACCCCTGACCATTCTGAGTATTCCCCATTTATCACCACCCTCTGAACTCGCCCTTGTAGCCAATTTTCAATCCATGTACTCACCCTATGGTCCATGCCAACGGACCTTATTTTGTACAGTAAACATTTATGGGGAACTGTGTCAAATGCTTTTGCAAAATCCAGATACACCACGTCTACGGGCCTTCCTTTATCTAAAACATAACAGTGATAATTTTTGCGCTTACTCTAAATGAACACATAGAATATTTGTTCAATTACACAGTGAAACAAAGTGTAGCGCTAAAAAGTGAAAAGTGATAAATAAAAAGATAAATGTACATAAGTGAAATGAACATACTAATTTAACGTGTCTTATATTAACATGATAAAGTCCATCATTATAGTCCATATGTGAATAGGACCATTATGGTCATTAACTATGGAGCTAGTGAGAATGCTGTCACCAGAATAAGTGAAAATGATCTGGGCTATCCTGCGCCCCAAGATAACATAAACAAAATTGCATGGTGATGATTGCTGGTCGTTCATCAATCAAATGTAAACAAAGGTTTTCAGAAATCCGGCAAAACTGAACACAATCCACCACAGTGTCCTATATAAAAACGTGTGAAATTCCCACAACCAGTAGAGTTGGAGGCTTACTGGAGGGTTTGAACCCGAAACAGCATATACTGTAAGGGTCAAACCAGCTTGTATTGCCCACCGGCAATGAGGGGGATCTTGGCAACCTGGAGAAATAGGGGTCCCAAATGTTTCATGGAAATATCCTCTCCACACGGGTAATCACATATCCCAGAGTGCGGCCCATATGGAATAAAAAAGGGGGCCACATAGTGTAATTCCGTAAACACAATGAGTTTAATATAAAAGAAATACACTTACATTTAAGAAGTTAAAAAGCGCTTGTATATAAAATGAAGGCGGCAGTGGAGTCCTTCCTTTATCTAGATGGCAACTCATTTCCTCATAGAAGGTTAATAGATTGGTTTGGCAAGAACGATTCTTCATGAATCCATGCTGATTACTGCTAATGATAACGTTCTTTTTACTAAAATCTTGTATATAGTCCCTTATCATCCCCTCCAAGAGTTTACATACTATTGATGTTAGGCTAACTGGTCTGTAATTCCCAGGGATGTATTTTGGGCCCTTTTTAAATATTGGTGCTACATTGGCTTTTCTCCAATCAGCCGGTACCATTCCAGTCAATAGACTGTCTGTAAAAATTAGGAACAACGGTCTGGCAATCACTTGACTGAGTTCCCTAAGTACCCTCGGATGCAAGCCATCTGGTCCCGGTGATTTATTAATGTTAAGTTTCTCAAGTCTAATGTTAATTCCTTCCTCTGTTAACCATGAAGGTGCTTCCTGTGTTGTGTCATGAGGATAAACACTGCAGTTTTGGTTACTGAAGCCACCCGATTCACTTGTGAAGACTGAGGAGAAGAACAAAATTCAATACCTTTGCCATCTCCCCATCCTTTGTAACCAGATGTCCTTCCTCATTCTTTATGGGGCCAATATGGTCTGTCCTCCCTTTTTTACTGTTTATACACTTAAAGAATTTCTTGGGATTTTTTTTTGTTCTCCTCCGCTATGTGTCTTTCATGTTCTATCTTAGCCATCCTAATTGCACCCTTACATTTCTTATTGCATTCTTTATAAAGTCTGAATGCTGAGGATGATCCCTCAACCTAGTATTTTTTGAAGGCCTTCTCCTTTGCTTTTATATGCATTTTTACATTGGAGTTAAGCCATCCAGGATTTTTGTTCGCTCTTTTAAATTTATTACCCAATGGGATACATTGGCTAATGCCCTTATTTAATATGCTCTTAAAGCAAACCCATCTCTCCTCCGTATTCTTTGTTCCTAATATTTTATCCCAATTTATGCCTTTTAGCAAGGTTTGTAGTTTAGGTAAGTTGGCTCTTTTGAAATTCAGTGTCTTTGTGTTCCCTTAATGTTTCCCATTTGTGTGATTTATACTGAAACTAATTGACCTGTGATCGCTGTTACCTAAATTGCCCCGTATTTCCACATCTGTGATCAGGTCTGTATTGTTGGTAATCAGTAGATCCAGTAATGTTTTATTTCTAGTTGGTGCATCTACCATCTGACCCATAAAATTGTCCTGCAAGACATTAAGGAACTGGCGAGCCTTAAATGAATGCGCGGTTCCTTCCGCCCAGTCTATGTCTGGATAATTAAAATCCCCCATTATGATAACACTTCCCATCCTTGCTGCTAATCCAATTTGTGATAGGAGATCCGTCTCCACTTCCTCCCTCAGGTTAGGGGCCTATAGCATACTCCCAGTATTATTTTCCCCTTAGCTTCATCCCTTTGGAGCTCTACCCATAAGGATTCCACCTCCTCTCTAGCTCCCTCAGTGACCCCTCCCTCTAGCAACCCCACACAAAAAACAACAACCTTAAAATTCATACCGAAGTCTTATCTAAGCTTGCAGCTTGGCTGTCCAGGAAAAGAGGCATAAGTGTACAACCCCTTCCTGAACCATACCAGGCCAAATTTCCTGGGGGTACCTTGTCAGGGGGACCCCCCTGGGAAGCACCTTATCCCTATATTGATGAGGAAAGGGTGCCTCTTCCCAACAACCCTGACTTGGTGTTTGTGGGGCTCCGTGGGTGGGGAGCTTAAAGGAATCTGGAAGCCTCCTTTCAGAAATAAGGGGGGCCCAAGATACCTCCATCCTACATAAATGAGTAGTATTAGTAACCCTACCTAATTACAAAAAAATGTAAATAAACACACAGAACTTTTTGTCACGTCCTTTATTAAAAAAATTAAAAACCCCAAAAAGTCCCACAGTGTAAATCCATCATCAATCACATCACCCAGCGATGTAAATCCAGGTCAATCACAATGAACAACATCCCCCACTCACCTAAACGTAGATCCCTCCAAGCGATGGACACATCCAATCTCAATGCTACACTCGAATGCCAGCTCCGGCCCCCACTGCCATATTTGGTCAATATCATCAACCAGATATGTCCACATGGCCATATTGGTCAGTGATGTCAGAACTTTCCCTGCCCCTTTGTTTACATGGCCTGGATTTCCCAGCCAGCACATGAATGGAGCTGGGTAGTATCACCGACAGCTAAGGACGCAGCAAGACTCATTGCTTTCTTATCATTCATTTGCAGTGGAAGTTGTTATATGTAGTATTGGTAGAAAACAAACAAAACACTACTACTATATACAACATGACTAACTGAATGAGCACTTGGACTAACAGAGAGCTCATCCCTACCCACTACCTGAAAAAAGGCAGCCATGCTCTGGTTTTTGAATGTGACCCTGACCCTTGCTTTGGCCTTTGGATACAAAACCTGCTCATCCCCCTGATGGCTGCACATGAACAACCTCTGTGTCTCCCTTTAAGTGGTTGTAAACCCTGTGGAGATGCGACCCCGTGTCACAGGTGCATATGAGCAGTGTATGCCTGATTTTTGGAAGGCTTGCTAATTGCACACCTTCATAATCATCCCAGGAATAGAGGTCAGTGCTCAGACTTGAAGACAGCTCTGCCCAGCAGACAGGAAGCCTGGCCTGGGAGGTCGGGAGGGTCCCAGTAGGAGACTGCTCCAGGAGAAAGAGACAGGAGGTCTCGGAGTTTAAGGCTGCAGGTGGCAGCCTGTGTGCACACGTCTGTAGTAGGTAGATGTGGCCCATGACTAAAACACC
Source organism: Aquarana catesbeiana (assembly GCF_042186555.1). Classification (NCBI taxonomy): domain Eukaryota; kingdom Metazoa; phylum Chordata; class Amphibia; order Anura; family Ranidae; genus Aquarana; species Aquarana catesbeiana. The sequence goes on from NC_133324.1 coordinate 22,867,312, forward strand.
ATGAAGCTGACAGTGAGTAAGCCAGGAGGCTATAGTTTGTGTTTGTACCGTGATGGTGGAACCCCCCCTGTGAGGGAAGATTACTGTTTGTTTGAATTTTTTCATTACCTTTAAATAAAAGTGGGCTGCTATGCCCTAAAAACGCAGTCTGGAGTGGCACTTTTCTGGAAAACTGCATGCACCACTTGAACCTAATCACCCCGGATTGTCACAACCCCTACATATACCCAATGAAACGACGCCTCCGGCGATACAGAGATGAAAAAAATCCTCCTATGTAAGTTATTTGCAGTCTTCTCTTCTCTACATCTGTTCAAAGTCCAGAATTAATACAGCTAGTCTAATGCCGCGTACACATGACCGGACTTTCCGTCAGAATAGACTCCAACTGTCTTTCCGACGGAGTTCCGCTGAAACGGACTTGCCTATACACGATCACACCAAAGTTCGATCGTTTAGAATGCGATGACATACGACGGTACTAGGAAAAGGAAGTTCAATAGCCAGTAGCCAATAGCTGCCCTTGCGTCGTTTTTGGTCCGTCGGAATAGCATACAAACAAGCGTTTTTCCCGATAGGAACTGATTCCGTAGGAAATATTTGAAACATGTTCTATTTCTAGGTCCGTCAGAATTTTAGAAAGGAAAAGTCAGATGAAGCCCACACATGATGGGCATGTCCAACGGAATGATTCCGTCGGACCTTTTCTGCCAGAAAGTCCGGTCGTGTGTACGCGGCATTAGCTTTCAGAAAGCAGTGGGTTGGAAGCTGAAGGTACACTCTGCAGAGCTCTGTGAGAGCTGATTGCAGGGATAGGACACACTCCCCCTTCACTCAGCACACAAAAACATATCTGAGGCTGTCACTTACAGGCTGTGTGCTGGAGCTTCCTCCCCTATCACCTTTCTACCTCTTGGTGTCAGGAAAACTTGTCAGAAGTGACTCATGCAGATAGCAGAAGAAGGAGGTAGAAGACAGAAATGATACTTAGTGCTATGAGGCAAGTAAACATTATAGAGGGATATGATTTGTTCATATTTCATGTCAAAGGTTTACAAAGACCTTCAAAGCATGATGGTAATGTGTGGTAGAGTTGGGTGAATGGTTCGGGCTGAGCAAGAGTTCGGCCCGAACATCGCCTGTTTGTCCTGTTTGCGGAACACCAGAGTTTGAAGGGTGTTTGGCGCGTCTTCGATAATAGCGGAGCGGGCTGGGAAACCGGCTGAGGTGTTCTTAACAACCAATGAGTCATCAGCCGTCAATGGGCTTCCCCACTGACAACTGAATAAAATAAATAATTGCCAGCACTTAAAAAGTGAAAAAAATTGTGTGGGGTCCCCCCAAAATCCAGGTCCTTATGAGTCTGGCATGGATTTTAAGGGGAATCCCATGCCAAAATTAAAAAAAAATGGCATGGGGTGCCCCCAAAATCCATACTAGACCCTTATCTGGGCATGCAGCCCGACAGGCCAGGAAAGGGTGAGCGAGCGGGCAGCCCCCCCATCCTGAACCATACCAGGCCACATGCCCTCAACACGGGAGGGTGGGTGCTTTGTGGCAGGGGGGTGCTCTGCTCCCCCACCCCAAAGCACCCTGTCCCCATGTTGATGGGGACAAGGGTCTCATCCCCACAAACCTGGGCAGTGGTTGTGGGGGTCTGCAGGCAGGAGGCTTATCAGAATCTGGAAGCCCCCTTTAACAAGGGGGCCCCCAGATCCCGCCCCCCCACCATGTGAAGAGACAGTTTTTGACAGCTCCTTTATTTAAAAAAAAGTTTCCCCGATGTAGATCCATTGTCAATCACAATGCCGCTGAACCGCCGGACCCGAGAAAGAAAAAACAAAATCCCTCCGCCGTGCAGTAAGGCACACCGCCGAATGCTTGGCTTGCCGTTTGACAGTTTATATATACATAAGGGGCGGAGCCACCTGGCGACATCACCTGGTGGCACCACCCCTATTGTGAAGTAATTAACCAGTGCATGCTGTGTCAGAGATGTCAAACGGGGCGGCGCTACCAGTTGACATCGCCCGGTGGCCCCGTACTTACCTATATAAGAACTGTCAAATGGCAAGCCAGGCATTCGGCAGTTTGCCTTACTGGATAGCAGAGTGATTTTTTTTCTTTTTCGGGTGCGGCAGGCGTTGTGATTGAGGAAGGATTTACATGGGGGGACACTGCTTTTTTATTTTTTAATAAAGGAATTGTCAAAAACTGTCTGTGTTTTTATTATTTTCTTTAGTGAATGGATAAGGGAACTACGTACCACATACCAATTCACATAGTGGGGGCCGGGATCTTGTGGCCCCCTTATTCCGATAAGCCCCCTGCCCGCAGTCCCCCACAACCAGAGCCCAGGGTTGTGGGGAAAAGACCCTTGTCACCATCAACATGGGGACAAGGTGCGGTGGGGTGGGGGGGCAGAGCCTTATCAACATAAAATCTCATTTGCCACACAAATGCTCAATTAAACAGTGCATTGAGGTTGGCTTGTAAGTTGGAGACATTCTGTAAGGACATTTTTTCCACTGCATAGCTTGGTGTCATCTGCAAAGACTGAAATGGTACTTTTAATCCCAGACCCTATATCATTTATAAATATATAAAAAATTAAGGGTCAAAACACTGAACTTTGGGATACACTTCTAATAACACTGAACCTTGAGATACCCCACTGATAACCTTAGACAATTCAGAGTATGAATAATTAACCACTACTCTCTGAATTCTGTCTTTTAGACAGTTTTCTGTTCAATTACAAACTAAATTTTCCAAGCCTGTAGACTTTACCTTACACATTAGCCGGGTGTGGGGAACTGTGTCAAATGCTTTTGCAAAATCCACATATACTATATCCACAGCCACTCCTTTGTCTAAGGTTTTACTTACCTCTAAATAAAAGGAAATCAGATTTGCTTAACAACTTCAGTCTTTCATGAATCCATGCTGTATATTGTTTGACCACTTGCTTTCTGGGCACTTAAACCCCCTTCCTGTCCAGACCAATTTTCAACTTTCAGCGCTATCACACTTTGAATGATAGTTGCGCGGTCATGCAACACTGTACCCACATAGAATTTTTATAATTTTTTTCACCCAAATAGAGATTTCATTTGGTGGTATTTAATAACTGATGTTTTTTTATTTTTTTTCGAAAAAAACGAAAAAAGACTGGATGTTTTGATAAAAAAAACTGTTTCATAGTTCGTTATACAATTTTGACAACGGGTAATTTTTATCCTTCTTTAATGTGTGCTGGTGAGGCGGCACTTATGGGCACTGATGGGCACTGATAGGCTGCATTGATAAGCTGCACTGATGAGCACTGATAAGGCGGCACTGATGGGCACTGATAGGTGGTGCTGATGGGCACTGAGAGGTAGAACTGATGGGTGGCACTGATGGGCACTGATGGTTGGCACTAATGTGCGGCACTGAAGGGCACTGATGGGTGGCACTGAAGGGCATTGATAGGTGGCACTGGTAGGCAGCACTGATTGGTGGCACTGATGATGAGACACTGATGGGCATTGATTGGATGCACTGGTGGGCATTGATAGGTGGCACTGTGGGCACTGATAGATGGCACTGTGGGCACTGGTAGGTGGCACTGTGGGCACTGGTAGGTGGCACTGTGGGCACTGGTAGGTGGCACTAGTGGGTACTGGCAGGTTGCACTGGCAGGTAGCACTGGTGGGCACAGATGAGGCAGCCGCAGCTCTCTGTGTGAGGACTGAGGTCCCTCTGACAGAAGCTGGTGATCGGCTATTACTGATATTCTGTTTACATTACACGATCAGCTGTCATTGGCTTTCAGCTGATCGCATGCTAAGGGGCTGGGATCGGGTCGGAGGATGTCATATGATGGCCTCCCAGCAAATAAAGTGGAGTTCCACCCAAAAGTGGAACTTCCACAATTGGCACCTTTCGGGGGGGGAGGGGAGACAGGATATCTGTCTTTGAAAGGTATCCTTTCCCACTTCTGGAAGCCTCAGCCACGGCTATTGACGTCACGGCTGGGGCTCCCTCCTCCTTCCCCGTCCCCTGTTGCCGGGCCAGTAGGAGAGAGGAGCGGGCCTCGCACATGCGCAGTAGGGTTCCCAGTGTGAAGCCAAAAGGCTACACTGCCGGGTACCCTTAACCACAATGGCGGCGGCAGCACCCGACAGCTGATGGAAACATCAGCTGCAGTGCCGACATCGCTTGACTCCAGGACAGGTAAGTGCCCTATTATTAAAAGCCAGCAGCTGCAGTATGTGTAGCTGTTGGTTGTTCTTTTTTTTTTGGGCGGGCCTCCACTTTAAGGCCCGTGCTGTAGCTGTCATTTGGCTATAGCACAGGCGGGAGGAGGTTAAAATATTGTTTTCTTACAAAAGCTCTTCTGTGGGGTCTTTTATTAAATTCTAAAGTATTTTCCTAACTAAAAAAGTTAAACTAACAGGTCGGTAGTTACTTGGTAAAGACTTTGAGCCCTTTTTAAATATAGGCACCACATTGGTCCTAAGCCAATCCAGTGAAACCAAGTAAGTCATTAAAGAGTCTCTAAAAATTAGAAACAATTGGTTAGATATAACAGAGCTCAGCTCTTTGAGAACATCTGGGAGTACCCCATCTGGTCCAGGTGCTTTATGCACCTTTATTTTATCTAAATGCTTCTGGACCATATCAGTTTTGAGCCATTGTGGATCAGTCGAGGCTATATCAATACTATCCTCATTATCTTCTATTTTCTTGTATACACAGAGCTGAAGAATAGGGATGGTCCTAACACCCCCCTGATTCGGTTCTCACCATAACATGCAAACAGGGAAAAAGTTTGTACGAACAAGCGAACACCGTTAAAGCCTATGGTACATGAACATGAAAAGGCTTTTTAAAGGCTTATATGCAAGTTATTGCCATAAAAAAGTGTATGGGGACCTGGGTCCTGCCCTAGGGGACATGTATCAATGCAAAAAAAAGTTTTAAAAACTGACGTTTTTTTCAGGAGTGATTTTAATAATGCTTAAAGTGAAACAATAAAAATGAAATATTCCTTTAAATATCGTGCCTGAGGGTGTCCTTAGAAATGCACATCTTTCCCATGTTTAGAACAATACCACAGCAAAATGACATTTCTAAAGGAAAAAATCTCATTTTAAACTGCTTGCGGCTGTAATGAATGGTCGGATCCCGGCAATATAAATAAAAATCCTTGAAATAAACTGCATGGGTTCCCCCCCAGTACATTATTAGGCCCTTTGGGTCTGGTATGAATATTAAGGAGAACCCCGCACCAAAAAAAGCAAAAAATGCGTGGGGGTCCCCCCAAAATCCAAACCAGGCCCTTCAGGCCTGGTATGGATATTAAGGGGATTCCTGTGCCATTTTTTTTTAAATGGCGTAGGGGTACCCCCAAAATCAATACCAGTAGGGCTCATCCCTACTGAGGAAGATATTTAATACATTTGTCTTTGTCTCCAGTCACCAACTCAAAATCTTGTAAAGGGCCTATATACTCGTATTTGACCTATATATTATTATTATATTTGAATTTGGGGGGGTTGTCTTACTCTCTTTTATAATCTTTTTTTTCAGATTTGTTTTCCTTTTTACATATTCTAATATATTCATTGCGGCTGCTAATATCACTCCTGAACTTTCTGCTTCAATACAAGATTCTTTTTTACCACACTCAAAGGATTTTAAACTGCCAATCAGTATTCTTGAAACTAGAATGGATACCTTGGAACAGAGGGTTGGTTCTACTGCCAACATTACAGCCTCTATTTAAACTCAGTTTAAATCCATTTACATGAGGCAAACTATTATGATGCATACAATTGAGGATCTTGAGAACAGATTATGTAGGAATAAACCTAGCCTAGTAGGTATCCCAGAGAGGCTCTGTATTATCTATGTGCCTATGATGTTCCAGAGGCACTGGGGATCCTAGAACTGGTTAGGGTGGACAAGCTCATAGGATTGGCCCCCTGAGCAGATTATACAAAGCATCATCCAGTTATGGCTTGCTTGACAATGTAGACACAGTATAGCTTGTATCGATCGAGCTTATAGATCCCAGAAGAAGCTTGTTAATGCAAGCAACACTGGGTGAAAATGTTTCTCAGGAATGACTTTCTAGTCTAGTCTAATCAATAATTAGTGGTTCTGAGAAATTCTGCAACTAATCTTTAATGATTGTCTCCATACTCTCTACTTTTTTTAGCCCCCTATTTTTTTTAGCTCTTTAGGGCCCTCTTAGGGTTGAATAATATAAGTGATTGGGGTAGAGTGGTGGTTACTTTTCTTTTTCTATCTGCTATAGGCTTTAATGTATTATTTATTTATTTAAAATTGTTCTATTGAGGCATTATGTACTTATTTTTAAGATAGCAGTTAGAAGCTGCTTCATTTAAAATGCTATTTATCTGAATTTAAGACTTCAGTTTGGCCGGGTTCTTTCACAGTTGGTACCATCTGGTACTCTCATTGGAAAAAAAAAAAGGAAGCACGCAAACGCAATTTGCATGAAATGGAATTAGGAGTTTTAAATGTTAAAAATGTCTCATTCGCTGCTTTCTGCCTCTTTGTTTCTTGAGAGATTATAAAGGTTATAACGTTATGGGAATGGGGAGATCTGTTTAGGAAAACCCCCAATCCCTCTATTTTCATTTTTGGTTAAATCTTAATTAGAGAGTATTTTAATTCTGTGTAACCCTCCATGAATATTATTTCTTGGAATGTTAAGGGTTTTTGATTAGACGTGCAATTTGTTTCAAATTTGTTCTTTGTCAAAATTGAATGAAAGACTATTTGATGAATTTTTTTAAAAACAACTTTTCGAAAATTTGAAAGAACGAAAATCCGCAGATTCGAAAATCAGAAAATTAGAAAGAACAAAAATCAGAAAATAAGAACAAAAATCAGAAAGAATGAAAATCAGAAAATAACGGAAATCTGAAAATATGAAAATCCGAAAGAATGAAAAACATTTGGATAATTTAGTTTTTAGTATTTTCTATTATAATTAAATTATTAACCATTATTATTAGTTTTATTATTATTATTATTATTATTGTTATTATTATTATTTATAATATTCATAAATAATAATAATAATAATAATAATAATTCATTATTTACATTCACTAACAGCCAAATTTGAAAGGAAATTTCAATACCTATAATTTAATAGTTTATAACTATTATTATAGTTTTTATTATTATTATAATTATATTATATTAATAATAATAATAATAATAATAATAATAATAATAATAATAATAATAATAATAATAATAATGATAATAATAATAATAATAATAATATAACTAATAACTATAATAATAATAATAACTATAATAATAGTTATAAACTATTAAATTATAGGTATTGAAATTTCCTTTCAAATTTGGCTGTTAGTGAATGTAATGAATACAAATTTATCCAAAGTTATGAATTATCGAAATAACAAATACCGCATCTATACGAATGGAACATAACTGAACTAATTAATGGGGTGGGCAACTACATGGTGAATGAGGTTCAATGTAGAAAAATGCAAAATAATGCATTTAGGTGGCAAAAATATGAATGCAATCTATACACTGGGGGGAGAACCTCTGGGGCAATCTAGGATGGAAAAGGACCTTGGGGTCCTAGTAGATGATAGACTCAGCAATGGCATGCAATGCCAAGCTGCTGCTAACAAAGCAAACAGAATATTGGCATGCATTAAAAAGAGGAATAACTCCAGAGATAAAATGATAATTCTCCTGCTCTACAAGACTCTGGTCCGGCCGCACCTGGAATATGATGTCCAGATCTGGGCACCAGTCCTCAGGAAGGATGTACTGGAAATGGAGCGAGTACAAAGAAGGGCAACAAAGCTAATAAAGGGTCTGGAAGATATTAGTTATGAGGAAAGGTTGCGAGCACTGAACTTATTCTCTCTGGAGAAGAGACGCTTGAGAGGGGTTATGATTTCAATATACAAATACCATACTGGTGACCCCACAATAGAAATAAAACTTTTTCACGGAAGGGAGTTTAACAAGACTCGGGCCACTCATTAAAATTAGAGGGTTAACCTTAAACTACGTAGAGGGTTCTTTACTGTAAGAGTGGCAAGGATGTGGAATTAACAATTGATAAATAATTAAGTGCGCTAATAATTAACTTCCTGTTAAAATGTTGTTGTATCCCTGTAGGAAAAAAATACTAATAGGTGATCCACAATCAATACAAGGAAATATATAAAACAATAATTAATCATGTATACAATTGGAAAACCAATACCTATCTTCATAAAACTGTCCAGATAAAAAACAGAATAAAGTTATGGAAAATATTGCCAGCAAATAAAACTCAGTCATTAGACAAATCCAACAAATGTTCTCCTATTATTCAGAGATGTTTGAACCGATTTCTTCAATCAATCAACAGGGAGCTGCACAGACCAGCCCTGCAGCTCTGAGGCTGGTTAGATAGTTGAATAATAATCCTCCCAATTCTTATTTAATAATATTGCAAAAGAGAAAAAAGAAAAATATATCATTGCGCAATGAAGCTATTTTAATGTGATCATCTGCACCCGCAGCAAATTTACTCACATTATGAAGGAACAATAGACAGCGCTTGAGAAGCAATCAGAAGCAGTATTGTTTTTCTTCTTCTCACCGCTAACACTGTGTATCAGGTGATGTCACTGGCTCCTCCCGACGCGTTGCGTCACATGTCATGTGACTTTATCAAGGGTAGCCATGTGATCGCCGTGTCTCCATCTTTATGCTCATACAAGCGTGCCGGTTGCCAGAGTGACTGACGGTGATCATCAGAATCATCATATTGATTCACTGCTCATAATCTTTAATAAATTCCATTCATAAAAAAAATTAAAAACAATCCCTACAAGAACATCATTAATTACTAAGTATAAACAAACTTAATAATACTCGATAAAACATTTATGTGTATAGAATCAAATTACTTAGTTTCTGCTGGTTAACTTAACCCCCTCCAGTGGTCAAATGCATGTATTACTTTGCATAAACCATTTTTACCATTTAAACTCCCGATGATGGATATTTAATCTCCATACAATAAATATAATCAAAAAACTAATGTACCATGCTCTTATTTAGTTGGACATTTCTAATCTGTATGGACACTAATCAGTATAATTACAATGGTAAAGGGACACATTTATAATAACTTATATAAAAAGTTATAAAATATTAAAAAATAAAAAATATTAAAATATTACTTAAAAAAACTCAAAAATCGGAAATAAAACAATTCAAATCGAATTCAATATTTAAGCCTCTAGGAGCAAAAGTCTCAATCTCAAATATCCATCTGGACTCACTTTTGCTCAGTTCTCTTATTTTGTTGCTTCCTCTCCAATGAGGCTTATATTTATCAATTGCCCAGAATTTAAGTTGTGTTGGATCCTTATTGTGGTGAGACGCAAAATGATGGGATACGCTATGTTTGGGGAACCCACTTTTTATATTTTGTACATGCTCTCTTAAACGTTTCCATAGGGGACGTTTTGTTCTCCCTATGTACTGTAGTTGGCATGAACACTGAAGGATATAAACCACTCCTTCAGTCCTACATGAGATAAAATCTCTAATGAGGTGTTCCTTATTAGTACTGGTGGATATAAAACTCGTACATTTTTGACCATTATAATTCGTATTTGTGCACGCATAACATCTTTTGCAGGGAAAAAATCCCTTTCCTTGAAAGAAGGACATCTGGTTAGATTTAGTGGGGGATCCTTAACATTTTTTGCTACCAGATCTCTGAGGGTAGGAGCCCTCCTATAGATAAAACGAGGTCTATCAGGTAGAATTGATTGTAGTTGTCTGTTTGCCTTGAGAAGTGACCAATATCTGGTAATAATCTTTTCAATCTCCTTATGTTGGGTATTATAATTCATTATAAGGGGAATCTCCAGAAGCTAGCTTATTTGTTATCCTATTATTATCCTGAATTAGTGTGTGTCTTCGTATTTGAAATACTTCTTTTATCTTCTCTTCAATAAAGTCCTGATTGTAACCTTTCCCTATAAATTCTGTTCCTATTGCTTTGGCTTGTTCCAGAAAAATGTTTTCATCAGAACAATTTCTTCTGAGGCGTACCAGCTGGCCCTTTGGGATTTTTATTAGCCATGGTTCATGGTGGCAGCTATCTACTGGAATATAGCTATTTCTCTCCACTGGTTTTAAATAGGTTTGAGTGCTAATGATGCCTTTATCCAATTTTATTGTTAGGTCCAGAAAGTTCCCTTGACTATTACTGATCTCGTAGGTCAGATTTATATTTTTTTGATTATTATTTAATTTTTCAAAGAAACCTATCAAACTGTTTTCATCACCCCTCCATATCAGGATACAATCGTCTATAAATCTCCTGTATAGAACTAACTCTTCTGGTAAGTCAGAGTAAATCATCTGCTCCTCCCATTTAGCCATAAATATATTGGCAACACTCGGTGAGTATTTGGCCCCCATTCCTATGCCATTAAGTTGTCTATAGTATTCACCGTTATGCCAAAAATAATTATGTTGGATACCATAAGCCAAACATCTTAAAATATTCACTTTTGTTTTGAGATAAGGTTACTAAAAAGGTCCATAGCCCATTTTAAAGCAGATATGGCCTCTCCATGGTCTATTCTGGTGCACAAAGATGCTACATCTGCCATAGCTAGAAGATAATTATCTTCTGATCCTAGTTTAACACTGCTCAATACCTGTATTAGATGCTTGGTATCCTTCAAATAGGAGCTTGTTTCAGACACCAAAGGTTGTATGAAATTATCCACATATTGGCCTATTCTGGCATTAATGGACTGAATCCCATTTATGATAGGACGTCCTGGTGGGTGTATTTGATTTTTATGAATTTTCGGTACTGTGTATATTATTGGGATCCTGCATGTATCAGGTACCAAGTATTTCGCCTCTTTTTTCGTAAGAATATTTTTTTGGCTTCCTTTCAATATTAATTCTGATAGTTCTTTCTTATATTCCTTTGTTGGATCTCCCCTTAATTTAATATATGTGTTGGTGTCATTTAGTTGATCCTGTAGTTCTTTGTAATAATACTCCTTTGACAGTACCACGATTGCTCCCCCTTTGTCTGCAGGTCTAATTATTATTTCTTTATTCTCCTCCAATTCTTTGATTCCTCTTTTAATACTCTGTGGATCATTTTTTCTTTTTACTTTGAGTTTTTCCAAATCCTGTATGACCATCCAGTTGAACACCTCTATGTGCTCATTATTTGGATTCTGTGGAATAAATAGTGATTTATTTCTTAATTTGCTGTGAAGAATTCTTCCAGGTGTATCCACTTTATCTTGTTTGGTATTAGGAATTTGGTTCATCAAATATTTTTGAATGTTCAGTCTTCTCTTGAACTTTTGAATGTCCACATACATCTCAAATTTATTCAAATTATGTTTAGGTGCATATTTCAGTCCTTTGTCCAAAGTTATCAGTTCTGTCCTTGTTAATTCAGTTCCACTGAGATTATAGATACCTTCCCCGATTATTCTCTTTTTCTTTTGTGTTTTACGTCCTTCTCTGCATGCCCTCTTGCGTTTGGGCTCCTTGCGTTTATTTTTTGTTCATATCGTGGTGGGGTTCTCATGTCCCTGCAATAATCTAAAAAAGGTCTTGTTTGATCCTGATCCCTGTAATCCCTTAGGGATTCGTACCTGTTATATGTACTAATCGGGCTCCTTCTAATATCATACTGGTGGTGATCATCATCATCGCTTCTCGGCCTTTTGGCCAAGATCAGGTGTAGTATCTGTTCTTATCAGTTTCCAGAGGAGGCGCTGTGTCACTCTCGTTGGGGAGGGCCAGCAAATCCAATTGTGTCATAGTACCTGGAAAGGCGATACTCAGCAGGGACTACGCCGTGTTGCCCGACAGTATACTGGGGACCGGCCAATGGTTGAGTCTGAGCCGTCTGGAAGGGTGCTCCTGGTAGGGATGGGTGCTGCATTTTGGTCTGGCTGAAGGGTCGGGTCCCTGGCCTTCTGGCCTGGATTGTGGTAGCTCTAGCTGCTGACAGTTATTTGGGTAGGAGAACGCTTACTCCCCTTTTGTACGGAAGGGGGGAGTGGCTAGTATCCATTTACCCGAATGTGAAACTGGAAGGGGTGATGGGAGTGCGGTGGAGCCTACGGGGCAGGGACTCTCACCAAGCTTCCTGAACCTCATACCTTTTCTGTCTGCGGTGGGGGCTGTTGTGGTCTAGGCTGTGGGCCAGGGTAGGTCTTGAAAGCTTATGGAGTAGTGCCCCTGGAGTGGCAGTCCAGGGGTGCCTTAAGATCACTGTGAGTGGGAGTCACTTTGATTTTGGGCACCATGGTCACTGCACCATAACACAGCTTTTTTAGCACCTGCCTCTTGGGCCGGGCCTTTTGGCTAGGACCAGAGGAATTTTTTATTCCTGGCCGGAGGGCCTGGTCATTGTGTTACACAATGGCCACTTCTTTTCACTCTCCTCTTCACTATCCCTTTCCCCACTTTTTATTTATTTTAAACCTATGTAGTCTGGTCACGTCTTGTTTTTGTCACGTTTGTCTCACTGTGTGATGAGTAAGGATGCGGGTCCTCGGGCCAGCCCTGAAAGTCTTGGGAAGGGTTGGACATGGCCTTTTGGCTTAGTTCGCCCTCTCTCATGGGGTCTCCCTTCGGGGGAGCCCCACCTAGTACTTGGGTGGGTCCTGTTTCGGCAGGCCCTCCAGAGAACGGGGTCTGTCTGGTTTCGGCCAGATAGACCATTGTAAGTACCTTTGTCCCCGCAGGAGCCTAACGCCCCGGGGGATCAGGGAATTGGTACGTCTTGTGTACCCGTGGCACTTTTTTGTGAACACTCTTTATGTGTGTGCACATTTTTTATGCACCGGGTGAAGTTTTTGGGTGTGTTTTGCACGCCATAGGCTTTCAATAAAAAAAAAAAAAACTGGTGGTGATCATCTTGATCATCCCTGTCACGATAATGGTCGTGGCGATTGTCCCTATTATGTTGTTGATTGTCACGATATTCATCATAGTGATTGTCCCTATTAATTTGTGAATATTGGGAATTATAATAATACGCATATTCTCCCCTATTTCCATTGGAATGCTGACGTCCATACTGATCTTGTTCCCTCCTTTCAAAATGATTGTTAGATTGATAGTTATACTTCTTGTCATTTCTATTTCCCATATTTTTCCAGTAGGGATGTCTTGGAGATTTATTTTTATTGTTTTTATTTCTCCACCATGGTTTTGGCGTTCTGGGTCCATTATCTCCTTCTCTACAAGTTTTTCCTTGTGTATTATTACCTCTATCCACTCTGCGTGGTTCCGGTGTTCTTTGTCTGCAATCCGGGATTCTACGTCTATGATGCCTACTAGGTGAATGGATCCTGGTGTCTCTCTCATGTGATGTTGGTCTTATTTCTCTTCTTGGGGATACAATCCTCACTTCCCTATCCGGGGATGACACCATTGATCCCACTATACCTTGTTGGAGCTGAATTGCCATTTAAACGTTTGTTGTGATTGATAATCATGTGTATCTCTCAAATACTTCCTTATTTTCCTCTGCTTAATTTCCATGTCTTTTTGTTCAAGTACTTTATTTAATTATCTGGTTAGTGTAGCAAAAGACGCTGATTCTTTAAAAGATTCCAAAGCTCCTTTGCATTCATCTATTTGCTGGTTAATTAGTGCTAATTTTCTTGTTTCCTTATAGTTATAAAAATCCATTTGTTCCGCTCCCTTGTCATTAAAAAATGTATACCATTCTTCTATAGATTCCTGGTCTAGCAATCCATCATTGATGGGAATATTCCATCTAATGCCCCGTACACACGGTCGGATTTTCCGATGGAAAATGTCCGATCGGAGCGTGTTGTCGGAAATTCCGACCGTGTGTGGGCTCCATCGGAAATTTTCCATCGGATTTTCCGACACACAAAGTTGGAGAGCAGGAGATAAAATTTTCCGACAACAAAATCCGATCGCGTCAATTCCGACCGTGTGTGGCCTGTTCCGACGCACAAAGTGCCACGCATGCTCAGAAGAAATTCCGGCACAGAACAGCTCGTTCTGGTAAACTTAGCGTTCGCAATGGATACAGCACTTTCGGCACGCTGCAATGTCAAAAATGGTTTAATACAGCGAACTCTCTTCTTCTTTATAATGTGACAAGAATGAAGTAGTTTTGCTGCTCATATTCACACACACTTCTCACAAACTTTTTTTTTTGTTTTTTTATTGGGATTCCCTGAATATATTGTTAGTTGTCACATCTGACAGAATGTTTTTTTTTTTTTTTGGGGATTTTAAGCCTTTTTTGTTTTAGATTTAATGTTTGTATTTCTTCCAAGGCTGATCTTTGTTCAATGTTATTTTTATTTTTACTGCTGAATATTTTTGTGTGTGTTTTGTGTGTCAAGTTACCCCAACACCATTGATATCTTTTATTATTTAATCTCAAGGAGATTGTTTGTTGTTGGTGTCCCTTGTTCATTTCACATTGTATTTTTGATATGTACCTGAATCCTCACAAACAAACTGTCATTTTGGAAGTAAAACACATAGGAGGGTATAATTCAAAACAAAAATCCTTTATTAAGGGCTGAGAACCAAACAAAGAGGAAGGCAACACTGGATCAACAGGAGAAATTAGCGAAGCCTGAGACCCCCACGACAGACATCAATTCTTGAACATCAAAATTGGTGGCCTGAGGAGTCCATATGTAAGGGAGGGCAGTCTGGTCCAGAATTCGCAGAGATCCGGATAGCAGCAGATGACATCAGTGTCCCCAGGCTGTGGTACCACAAGAGGCTGCATCTTTTGGCCAACCAGACTGGATCCAGGGTCCTCACTTTCTGGTCTTCCTTCCACGCTTTCTTCCCGGCTGTGGCTGTGCTGTTGGAGATGTGGCAGGAGGAGGAGTAGGACCATGAGGAGGAGGAGGACTGGGAGGACCTGGAGGAGAAGGAGGAGGAGGAGGAGGACCTGCAGGAGGAGGATCATCGCAAAGGTGTGTCTGAGCTGTAATTTGGCCCCTCATACCTTTCTTAAGAGCCTCCAATATGAGCAACTCACACATGAGTTGTTGTCCCTCCTCCATCCTCTGCATTTTATAGGCAATGGTGGCAGCAATGTCCTCCTCCATGGTGTGTAGTGCTCCCAGGACCTCTGTAGCCCTCCAAAAGAGTCCTCTGGCAGCCTCCTCTAGGGCACTCCTCCTCCTGCCACTTTCTCTTTCCAGGGGGAGTGGAGGGACCTGCAGATCAGCCAGCTGGCTCGGCCCGGCCACCTCCTGGCTGAGACTTCCCTGTGTATGAAAAAGGGACATGGTTTTAGTTTTTGCTTCATCAATCACAATCCTAAATTAGTACTCCCAACTAACATCTAGTTAACATCATTGATTGGACAAGCAGAAATATTTAGAGGAATGCTATACCTGGCTCAATCTGGGCTCCTCCACATGTTGCCTGGAAGGCCCTGGTTGGGCGTCAGAAGCCTCAGCCGGGGGGGAAGGAAGCGTGGAAAGAAGACTGGAGAGGGATGGCCTGGGTTCAGTCTGGCCTGCCAGAAAATGCAGCCTGTCATAGTACCACATCCTGGGGACATAGATGTCATCTGCTGCTCCTGATCTCTGTGAATCCAGGACTTTCTTGCGCTCCCTTACATATGTGCTCCTCAGGCCACCAATTAAGATCTTCAAATAGGTGATGTCTGCCGTGGGGATCACCTGCTTCACAATTTCACACAATTGCTCCAGTGCTGCCTTCCTCTTTGCTTGGTTCTTGTAATGTGGGTGGTTAATCTCCCACAGACATGGCAGCTCCCTGAACATATCAATGAATAGTGACATGAAGTCATTGTCTTTCACTAGCATATCCATGTTCACTGCAAGACACAACACAAGACAAAGCCTAATGTCAGGCGAAAATCTCCTAATCTTGTTACAATATAGGCCTCAATCTAGAAGCAGTATAGGCCAAAGTTTGTCTCTTACCTTCGTTCTTACGATCGGCGCGTCCAATGCTCCTTCCTCCGCTCACAGATCATACGTAATACGCACGTGTGTTACGCTTTATATACACTGCGCATGCGTGTAACTCCGCCCGCCCCTGACGTTCTTTTTATTCTATTCCCCGCCCCTTTTCGTTCTGCGCAGTGGGGGAAGAGCACATGGCGGAGTCACAGCAGGTGCGTGATAATTACAGGAAAGAGGAGGAGGAGGAGGAAAGCCCGGATCCGGACACGTCCCGATCCAGAAGGAGACGATTTAAGGCCACAAATATGTCCTTTGGGGAGATGTTGGAGATGGTGGACATCCTGAAGAAGGCCGACTATGACGGAAAGTATGGGCCTTACCCCAACCCCAATATCAGAAAGGCCAAGATCATGGCAAAAGTGGTCAAAAGTCTTCACAGGAATTTCGGGGTACGACGATCGAAAGATCAGCTCAGGAAGCGGTGGTCGGACCTGAAATTAAGAGAGCCAGAGCAGTACCGAAAGATCCGGAGAGTGCTGCAAAAAGGTAAGTAGTTGTGCTGTGTTCCTATTCTTTTTGTCTTTATTACGTTCATGCTGCTCCATATGCTTTTCTTAATTGTACAGTTTGAAAGGGCAACTTTAATGTTCATGGGCCCAATATTCGTTCGTATCAAACATTTTTCTTTCGGCCTCTAAAACATCATTGTTTAGGCCATATGCATTTTCCCACATTTTTTAGGGCCTACTTGGATGCCAAATATTTGTTTGTGTAGATGGGTTTGTTACTAGAATGAAATGCAAACTAGATTCTATGTAAGGAGAGGACACTGAGCAGCTGTTTTCACATCTGGACACTGGAGCACTAGTGTGGGACACCAGAACACCATTTTTATTAGGGGGGCCACACAGGTGCTCCAGTGTATACTATAGGGGGGTCTCCATCTGTGAAGCTTGTGCTAAACAGGTAAAGTATTGCAGCTTGACAAAGGGCAATAAAAAAAGACATCTTGGAACTCTGCTAAAATAGACAATTGTACCTCACTTCCAAGCAATGTTTCCTATTTATAGTCCTGCCATGAAATATCTGTGTGCTAATTATACCATTTTTGTTTTACATAGGAGATAAAAGACTCGGAGGACACCCCTCATCCGAGGAGACCACAGACCCCCCACCTATGGAAGAAGGTGAAATACCCCCAACCCAAGAAGAGCAGGAGGAAGAAGAAGATGTGGTTGAAATTGGCACCACAACAGGTGAGTGTCTGCGACCACAGGCTCAGGTAAGAGATGGATGGTGGCAGATTTTTGATACCTGTTTTTGTTTGGTTTCTCTCTTTTTAGGTGATTGTGATGTTAGGGATCGAGATCCTTTCACATCTGAAAGTGCCCAGATCCTGATCGGGGAGATCATGGGGTGTAATGTAGAATTGGAAAACATCCAGAAAAAAATAAATGATGTGATTCAAAAAAATAATAACATCATTGATGTTTTGGGGCGAATTTAAAACCCCACAAAATCACTTTTTTTATTGTGGTCCAATGTTTTAAATATTTTTGCAATGTTTTGAAAAGCCGAATTTGGAGGATGCACACAGTGTGCCAACATGTGCTATCTGCCATCACGGGAGATCAATGGACGCGTTTTGGGGGTGCAACCCCTTCCTCAATTATAAAGTAGCTGAGAGGAAGGGGTTGCTCCCCCAAAACACGTCCCTTGATCCCCCGTGATGGCAGATAGCACATGTTTACATTCGTAAATTGGTGTGCATCTTCCAAATTTGGCTTTTCCTGGGGTGATTTCCCCCCATCTGAACGCAATATCAAACACAGTTCCTAAATACTCATGTCTGATATTGCCTTCAGGTTTTACCTAATGTGAACTTTGTAAGTTCAAGTTTTTTGTCTTTCTTGTTGGTTTTGCACAGGCCTGTTTTATCGTAAATGGACATTTCTATTTTTGATAATGCCACCCTAAAAAATTTTATACAACAAACATGTTGGTTTGTTTGAAAAACCTTTGGTAAATGCACATGTGATTGTACAGGTATAAAAAAGTTTGTTAATCAAGAATGTGTGGATTATTGTCTCAACACTACAACACTTTTGGGGTGATGTCATTGCTGTTTTCAGAGAAAATGGGGGTTATTTCCTAAGGGTAAATCCTCTTTGCACTACAAGTGCAGTTTCAGTGCAGTTGCAAGTGCACTTGTAGTGAAATGTGTTTTTGCATTTAGTAAATAACAGCCAACAGTGCTTTGTATAAGGTTACACAATCACGCCATTTTCTGCACTAAACACATTTCTGTCAGTGTCAGCTAAAACAAACACAAGCAGTAAATGTCCACAAAGATTTTCTTTTTTTTTTATTATAAAAAGGCTTCACATATTTGCTGGCATATTGATGGCCCCCCTACCCGCAAAGAACTGCAGGTAGCGTAACCGGACATCACGGGCACTCAGGGAGGGCAAGCCAGGACGGCCGCTTTCAAGCGCCGTCAGTGTGGTTTCATGTATCATTCCAGCCTCAGGCCCAACTGAGCCAGCATAGTTGGCCGAATGTTTCCTTAAAAATTATGGAGAATACAGCACGCCAGTATAATATGGTTCAGTTTATACTCCGCCATATGGATGGGTGTCAGAAATAGGTGGAACCGGCTGGCCAGGATTCCAAATGTGTTCTCCACCACTCTTCGGGGTCTGGCCAGCTGGTAATTAAAAACCCTCTGTTCTGGGGTGAGGGTCCTCATCGGGAATGGCCACATTAGGTGGTCCCCCAGAGCAAACGCTTCATCAGCAACGAAGACGAATGGGAGTCCTTCCACATTGTCCTCTGGAGCTGGCAAGTCCAAGCTGCCATTCTGGAGACACCTGTAAAACTCCGTCTGGGCGATGACTCCACCATCGGACATCCGGCCATTCTTCCCCACGTCCACATACAGGAAGTCGTAATTAGCCGACACCACCGCCAACATCACTATACTATTGAACCCCTTATAGTTGAAATAGTACGACCCCGAGTTGGGTGGTGGGACGATGTGGACGTGTTTCCCATCAATTGCCCCTCCGCAGTTAGGAAAGTCCCACCGCTGGGCAAAGTGGGAGGCCACAGTCTGCCATTCCTGTGGCGTGGAAGGAAACTGTTGAGAAAAAAAAAAAAACATTACTATTTTTGATCAGAAACATGGCAAGCAGATTAGGCACAAACATTATGGGGCAACCTCCAGATAGCATTTATTAAGTGGAATGTAACAACGCCAAAGTATAAGGTACACCTATCATATTCCCCCTCCCCCCTCTCATGGGCCATTTCTAACATTATGGGGGGTGTGGAAATCTTGGACAGGTAACCCTCTTCACTTCATTGAGAGATGAATGCCTAAATACAGGGTATTACTTGGAACAGCCCCTCCTTAGTTACACTATTGGCAGCCCACTGGACAGGTAAGAAGTGTCATAATACAAAGATATAAATACACATTGTACATATTTGAGGACATTTGGACATTCTGCTATTACCTGTCAAGATAATAATAGGATACAAAAACGTTAAACAGTACCATTTGAAAGCATACAGGCAGGCCCTTGCACTACATGCTTTGGGGAATGCATCCCTAAATCTGACCACAAAAGAGGTAGGTATAGTGTGTATGGGTTTGGCAAAGTCAGCAAATAGATGATTGAGGATAGATAGAGAATTGGGATCAGCTGACTTAGCAGTTGGGGGAGGGAGGGTTACTAAAAATGATTTGGGGACACCACAAAAAAAAGCCTCTGGCACTCTGCCAGAATTTAAAGCAAAAAGAACATTTCAAAACATTTGAGGGGGTGTTTGGGGTAAAGCACTACTATGGAGCAGAAAAAATACATTGTTAAGTGACTACATGAGGTGAATATAGGGGCAGGAGAGAACATGCTGGGGAGGTTATTGAAGGGCAAATATGTATGAAGGACATAAAATAATAATTACATAAAAATCCAGCATGCATGAGGACAAAGGGGACATTCACAGCATATTACAATCATGGTAATTAGGGAATGAGGAAGGAAATACAATATATTATCAAACATTCAATACAATAAAATGTGATATAAAAGGATAAAAATCTTACCTTCATATACTCCTTTTGCAGGACCTGGATGATGGCAGAACAGGTCTCTGGGATAATGATACCCAGAGCCTGGGGGGAGATGCCTGTCGAGAACTTCAAGTCCTCCAGGCTTCTCCCTGTTGCCAAATACCGCAGGGTAGCGAC
Source organism: Aquarana catesbeiana (assembly GCF_042186555.1). NCBI lineage: Eukaryota > Metazoa > Chordata > Amphibia > Anura > Ranidae > Aquarana > Aquarana catesbeiana. The sequence continues at coordinate 22,887,583 of NC_133324.1, forward strand.
CAACCTCTGCTCCGGAGTGATGGCTTGCCTCATGCAGGTATCCTGCCTGCTAATATAAGGGGTCAGCGAAGCCAACAGACGGTGAAACACGGGGTCCGTCATCCTGAGAAAGTTCCTGAAATCATCAGGATTATTCTCACGGATCTCATGGAGCAAAGGCATATGAGAGAACTGGTCACGCTGAAGCAACCAATTCTTGGTCCATGAACTCCTCCCCACCCTGTTCATGGACTGGACTTGTGTCAAGGTCAGGACCCCAACACCAAGCCCCCGCACAGCACGAACTCTACGAGGAGTACGCATACGCAACATGGCTAGAAAACGGTCGGCTGCTCAGAACGAAGTAACAGAACGCACTGAAGAACAGCAAGGCCTGTCAAGAGCGACCTGAAAAACAGTAACGAACAAACAAGAATACAATGACTAATTAAAGTCACGCGGAACTTGCTTGCACGCTCTGAAGAGCAGATACAAACCCACAAGCACAAACTGAACAGCAGAAAACGATCTGAAAGCCACAAGTCTGAAAAAGCGTGAATCGTCTCTCACCAAACTTTTACTAACACGAGATTAGCAAAAGGAGCCCAAAGGGTGCCACGCTTGATTCTGAACTGGCCTTTTCTAGTCTCGTCGTACGTGGTGTACTTGACCGCGTGGTTGGCGATCGGAAATTCCGACAACTTTGTGCGACCGTGTGTACACAAAACAAGTTTGAGCCAACATCCGTTGGAAAAAATCCTAAGATTTTGTTGTCGGAATGTCTGAACAAAGTCCGACCGTGTGTACGGGGCATAAGTCTTCTGGGGACAAAGTTTTCTTTTATGTATTGCTCATGTGTATGTCCCACCATAAACATACTTTTTTTTCCATTAAATGACCAAATTTGCGGAACTTAGTATCTAGATCTCCTGTATCAACTAGCTGCTTGTTTGAAAAAACATCTTTAAGGTCAATATTACGATTATCCATAAAATTGAAGATATCCATATCTGCTGCTTCAGTGTAAGATTATCAGAAAAAATGTGCATAAAATTGTTAGGATGTACTAAAGCGCTGATATGCTAATTAGTAGTGAACTGGTGTTGAAAATAAAATACAAAATATGCAAAAAATGGTGAGAAAAATATTAAAAAATATGAAAAAATGTGCAAATATCGAGGACTTAAATAAAAAACAATCCTCAATTAAGAAATTAAGTGAAAAATAGGAATAAACCAAATAATTAAAAGCTGCTCTTATGTGAAAAAGTGCTCTGATTCCCACTAAAATATTAATAATTGATAAATAATTAAGTGCGCTAATAATTAACTTCCTATTAAAATGTTGTTGTATCCATGTAGGTAAAAATTACTAATAGGTGATCCACAATCAATAGAAGGAATTATATAAAACAATAATTAATAGTGTATACAATTGGAAAACCTATACCTATCTTCATAAATCCGTCCAGATAAAAAACAGAATAAAGGTATGGAAAACATTGCCAGCAAATAAAACACAGTCCTTAGACAAATCAACAAAGCAACAAAATAAGAGAACTGAGCAAAAGTGAGTCCAGATGGATATTTGAGATTGACACTTTTGCTCCTAGGCTTAAATATTGAATTCGATTTGAATTGTTTTATTTCTGATTTTTGAGTTTTTAAAAAAAATATTTTAATATTTTTTATTTTTTAATATTTTATAACTTTTTATATATGTTATTATAAATGTGTCCCTTTACCATTGTAATTATGGGTAAATGAAAAAAGGTGCCAGCAATCTGGGTGCAGGGGCACCGAAAAGAAAGCATTTGCAAGATCAATCACTGTAAGCAGGTGCTGGAGGCAGGTATTCCACTTAGTAAAGTGCGAGGGTTGGGCACGATCGGGGTATCTGCCTCTATTATATTGTTAATGGCTCTCAAATCATGCACCATGTGATATGTCACCTGCCCACCTTCTTGTCTGGCTTCTTTGCAATTGGGAACAGGGGTGTATTGACCTGGGACTTAATTGGTACAACAACCCGTGCTGCTTTCAGTTAAGTGATTTGATCCTTTATCCCCTCAGTCTGAGCAATACTCAGTGGGTACTGTTTAATCTGTGGGAGATGGGCTTCTGGTTTAATTTTTATCATGACTGGTGTGCAATCCAGCAGACCTACATCTGTTTGCTGTCCTAGCCTGAGTTTAAGTGGCTTGGACTCAACCAAATCAGTAGAGGTCCCGGTTAGGCCAACACCAGAGATAACATTTGTAGATAATAATCCTGGAGGTAAGTCCTCTATATTAAAAACACTTCGGCTTGCACCAGTATCGATTAAACAGGTTAATTCTGTTTCTCCTCCAGGATAGGGGAGTTCTTGTAAAAATACTTTTACTCTGGCCTCTGGACCATTGTCTCCCCTATTTAACATGATTGATACTGGCATGTCATTTTCCTATGCCTGATCCACTGCTTTTGGCAAAGAACTGGGATCAGCATGAGGTGCCTCTAAGCTCTTTTCTAGTCTACGGTCAGGAAGATGGCAGAATTTGGCTATGTGTCCTTCCCCATCACAATTGTAGCATATAATTGGTCCCCGATTGCCATGATTTCTGAAATTGCCTTTGCCTCTTCCTCTTCCTCTGCTTCCCCATGTACATTACCTTGGGTTTGCTGTCTTTTTGGTTAATCCTGTTTTTTATGGATAACAGGATAGGCAGGACGTCTCAAATAGACATATTGCCTGCCTCAGGCCTTGCTGTGAACAACTTTTCTTTCAACTGGGGTATTAAACCATCAAGAAACCTTTGTTTCACCAGTTGTATAGATGGACTTGCAGTTTCTCCTGCCTTCTCTTCCTCTATTTTAAGGCCTGCTTCCTCAGCCATATCGCTTAACCGCCTCCAATAAGCCCCTGCTGCTTCCTCTTTCCCTTGCTTAGCATTCATAAATTCAGCATGTCTGGTTTGTCCATATATTTGGGGAAATTTTTCCTTCAATTTCTCACAAACCTCCCATCCACTAACCATCTTACCTAGATTTTTGACGTCTACACCACATTCTTTAAGTATATAGACAGACATGTTGCTTCCCACTGCTTTAATAAGAAGCTGATGAATGTCAGTAGCAGAAGCCTCATATGCTTCCTGTGCAGCTCTAAGCTTGTTTGCAAACCCAATTGGATTCTTTCTAGGATCTCCCAATCCCTCTAATATGGCTCTCATATCTTGGGGACTAAAAGCTACACGCCATTGAATTTGAGACTTACTGTCAACAGCATCACCTTCAAAAACTAATTGGGTTCTGACAGGATAAACTGCAACTGAATGCTCTATGCCAGGGGCAGAAGGGCTGGCATCTCCCTTCCTTCTCTCTTCATCTTGCTGCCACAATTTGGAAATTATGGTTTGCGCCGGAAGTTCAGACTCTTTCTCTGGCCAAAGCCTTAAGTTCAGAGAGATCTAGTTTTGCATATGTGCTTTTTTGATTTATGCCTATCATCTGTTTCTAAGATACGAGCCAAAATCCTCTTTGTAGGTTGATATGGGGCTGTTAAATCTCTGCTCTCTACTATATTGCATAGCTCATCTTTTGTGTGTTCAATGTAATCTAATTCTTTTGCTTTTGTGCGTGGACCCCTTAAAGCCAAACTGGCAGCCACATAAGGTGGGGGTTCCTCCTCTACAGAGTCTTCTGGCCAAACGTAGTAAATTTGGGCAGTACTTTTATTAAACATCTCCATCAAGCAAGTTTGATTTGCTACTTTAGCTTCTGTCTCCCATGTGCAAGCTATTCTCCACGTTCCTTCACTGCACAGTAGTGGGCCATAATCGTGCAGAAAAGTTTGCCATACTTGTAAATCAAAAGTCCCTTCAGATTTTAAAGTTTTAGCTGTTCCCTTTGTCCATTCTATCCATTTATCTAGGGGTTCAGTATAGGCGGAACCGTACCTTCGGTTCATATATTCTCTAGCGCTCATCTTGCGCTGGGCATTTTCTGAAGGCCTCTCTCCCTTCATTCCCTTAATTAATTTAATGCCCATAATGACTGGCCAGTCTTCTCTACTTGTGCCTATACCCTCTTGCCTCTAAAACAAATAGTACAGCAAATCTGCAGATTTACAAGAATAGTCTCCACTTATCTACGTGGATAGAAGGGGTTTATGACAATAGACAAAACACTCATTAAAAGACCCTCCTCGTCTCTTCTCGTTCCGTGAAGGGGGACACATACACATTCACACACACACAGTACCCAACCAGAAAGGTCCGAGAGTGGTCTGGTTTCCTTGAGAACCGACAGATAGCATACATAGGAAAAGGCAGAAATATAGCAAGCTTAAGGGCAGCTTACCTAGCCGGCATTTGAGGTCTGCGTTTCCCGATGATCCCGATCGAAGCGCTGTTCCTTCTGGAGACTCTGCCAAACTCCTGTTATGACTCGCCAAGTTTTATGACTGATTTCTGATTGGGACTCTAAAACAAAGTTAATACTGCAGCTACAGGAACAGATTCACAGGACTCAATCACTGTGTTTAAAATGTCCGTTCAGTGAAAATGTATTATTACATGTTATTTTATACATAGATAAGAAAGGGGTGGTGTGAGATGTTATTAAAAAGTAACAAATAGCAATATGTTATTAAAAGCTAACAAATAGAAATATATTATTAAAAACTAGCGAATAGAACAATTGCAAAAGTAAAACCTTGAGAAGGCAGGGGGGAGTAGAGAGCGTTTAGTAGGAGAAGTGTCTGTGTGTTAGGTGAAGGTTACAGAACACATTTCAACAGTGAGAACAAAATGGAGTCTCTTGTGCTTAAATAAACAGTACAGTGAATGTCCATGTCAGTACATTAGTTTTTTGATTATATTTATTGTATGGAGATTAAATATCCATCATCGGGAGTTTAAATGGTAAAAATGGTTTATGCAAAGTAATACATGCATTTGACCACTGGAGGGGGTTAAGTTAACTAGCAGAAACTAAGTAATTAGATTCTATACACATAAATGTTTTATCGAGTATTATTAAGTTTGTTTATACTTAGTAAGTAATGATGTTCTTGTAGGGATTGTTTTTAATGGTTTTATGAATGGAATTTATTAAAGATTATGAGCGCTGAATCAATATGATGATTCCGATGATCACCGTCAGTCACTATGGCAACCGACACGCTTGTATGAGCATAAAGATGGAATCACATGGCTACCCTTGATAAAGTCACGTGACATCTGATGCAATGCGTCCGGGAGGAGTGACGTCACCTGATACACAGTGTTAGCGGTGAGAGGAAGAAAAACGATACTGCTTCTGATTGCTTCTCAAGCGCTGAATATTGTTCCTTCATAATGTGAGTAAATTTGCTGCGGGTGCAGATGATCACATTAAAATAGCTTCATTGCGCAATGATATATTTTTTCTTTTTTCTCTTTTGCAATATTATTAAATACGAATTTAATAATCCTCCCCGAAGGGAGGATTATTATTCAACTATCTAACCAGCCTCAGAGCTGCAGGGCTGGTCTGTGCAGCTCTCTGTTGATTGATTGAAGAAATCGGTTCAAACATCTATGAATAATAGGAGTACATTTGTTGGATTTGTCTAAGGACTGAGTTTTATTTGCTGGCAATATTTTCCATACCTTTATTCTGTTTTTTATCTGAATGTTTTTTTTAAGGTTTTGGTTTTCCAATTGTATACACGATTAATTATTGTTTTATATATTTCCTTGTATTGATTGTGGATCACCTATTAGTATTTTTTACCTACACGGATACAACAACATTTTAATAGGAAGTAAATTATTAGCGCACTTAATTATTGATCAATTAGTAATATTTTAGTGGGAATCAGAGCACTTTTTTCACATAAGAGCAGCTTTTAATTATTTGGTTTATTCCTATTTTTCACTTCATTTCTTAATTGAGGATTGTTGTTTATTTAAGTCCTCGATATTTGCACATTTTTTCCTATTTTTTAATACTTTTCTCACCATTTTTTGCATATTTTGTATTTTATTTTCAACACCAGTTCACTACTAATTAGCATATCAGCGCTTTAGTACATCCTAACAAGGATGTGGAATTCCCTTCCACAGGCGGTGGTCTCAGCGGGAGGCATCGATAGTTTCAAGAAACTATTAGATAAGCACCTGAATGACCGCAACATACAGGGATATACAATGTAATACTGACATATAATCACAAACATAGGTTGGACTTGATGGACTTGTGTATTTTTTTTACCTCACCTACTATGTAAGTATGTAACTATGTAACTAATTTGAATGCATCTGAAGTTACGAATTATCAAAATAACAAATGCGGATCATAATGAATGATACAATAAACAAAAAAAAAACAAATGTAACGAAAAAAAATTTGGGCAGTGCACATGTCTATTTTTGATCACCAAATAAACATTCCAAGAGTCTTCGCCATTTAAAAAATTATGTGCAGATATTGCTTTGTTACAAGTGATCCATCTATGTCAAGATGAGTTGGTTGGTCCGATGTGGGGGGCCCCTGATAAGGGCTGTAAAGCCCGTACAATTATCTAGCTTCATAAACACATTGGTTACCAGGTGGTTTTGAAGAAATGTGATTCTATGGAGAGGAGGTGGGCAAATGTTACCATCCAAACACTTACTAACTCTATTACTATTTATAGTATTATGGCACCAATGTGGATGATAGTGTTTGTTTTTTGGATCTTTAATAAATAATATTCACTATCATCCTCTAGAGTCATAAAATTGTGGTAGGAAAATATTTATAATTGTGGTAGGAAAATATTTAAATGCAGTGAATAAACCATAGAGAATTGGAAATTACTCACAGGAGCTCTTCTGAGATTTACCCATAGGGACCATCAGTTTTGCTGTTTTATGTCCTCCACGGTACATAGCAATACCTGGAGACATATGAATCCGTAGGGATCATACCCACCTTTTCATAGTTCATAAATCATTGTCCAGGCTTGATATGATTCTGGTTGCTGGTAACTGACCATATCCAGTGTTACTAATTTTACATTCTAACTGCAATCAGTAAACCAATCCGGAGATTTTCTGTCTATATGATGATGATGGTTTTAAAACACAATTATGCCCTGTACACACGATAGGATTTTTCAATGGAAAATGTGTGATAGGACCTTGTTGTTGGAAATTCTGACCGTGTGTGGGCTCCATCACACATTTTCCATCGGAATTTCCGACACACAAAGTTTGAGAGCTTGCTATAAAATTTTCCGACAACAAAATCCATTGTCGGTAATTCCGATCGTGTGTACACAAATCCGATGCACAAAGTGCCACGCATGCTAAGAATAAATTAGGAACCGAAAGCTATTGGCTGCTACCCCATTATAGTCCCGACGTACGTGTTTTACGTCACCGCATTCAGAATATTAGGATTTTCCAACGACTTTGTGTGACCGTGTGTATGCAAGACAAGTTTGAGCCAACATCCGTCGGAAAAAATCCTAGGATTTTGTTGTCGGAATGTCCGATCAATGTCCGACCGTGTGTACAGGGCATTACAGTCCTGGTGGTTAGGCTATGATCATCATAATTTCCAACATAGAACCAATCTAATTCTCTATTAGGAGGCAGAAAAAAGATGTAGTGAGAGGTAAAAATAATTAAGCATTTAATAATATCCATTAATGGAAGCTAGTAAGAAGGCTAGACTGGTTTATATTGATTTCAAGCATCCTATGACTGTATGGTTAGATGAACATGATAAGTCCATTAGATGCTTTTAAAAATGTAACAATTACAAATTTAGTAATAAGGCAGTACACCCTTGTTAAAGCTTGACTTTCTCTTCAACATATTACTTCTGTAGTAAATGACCAGGGATATTCTAAATATATTATACTACATTGTTTCCAGGTGATCAACTACCATTGTTAAACAGGAAAGATTTTTTTTCAAATTTGCCCCAATTGAACTGTCAAGATTTGGATATGCTCAATGTGGAAATTTCTTTGATAGAAGATAATGTTTACATCACTTAAAGGAGTTGTAAAATCTCAGGGGTTTTCACCTTAATGCATTCAATGTATTAGGGTGAAAAACCTTCTGTACTGCAGTTGCCCCACAGAGTCACCCCATTTCTAACCTGAAGCATGAACCCAGCATCTCCAGCGGCTGTCTCGGGTGCCGCCCATCAACGCTGCCTATCCATGCTGCCTATCAGTGCCCACCAGGGCCGGCCATCAGTGTCGCCTATCTGTGCTAATCAGTGCCACATATCAGTGCCCATATGTGAAGAATATTAGTGCCTCCTCATCAGTGCCTCCTCATCAGTGCCACCTAATCAGTACCCATAAGTGCCGCCTCATCAGTGCCCGTAAGTGCCACCTCATCAGCGCACATCAGTGAAGGAGAAAAATTAGTTATTTACAAAATTTACTGACAGTAACTAAGAAAACCTTTTTTTTTCCAAATGTTTGGTCAGTGATTAAATAGCACCAAAAGAAAGCTCTATTTGTGTGAAGAAAATTATAAAAAAATTTAGCATGGTTAATGACCGCGCAATTGTCATTCAAATTGTGACAGCGCTGAAAGTTGAAAAATGGCCTGCGCAGGAAGGGGGTAAAAGTGCCCTGTAGGTAAGTAGTTAAAGTTGCCGGTCCCTGATGGATTCACTGCTTTTTTTCAATGTCTACTACAAGAAGTGAAGCATCCTTTGCTTCCTTGTGATAATCATATTTCTAATGGATAGATATCCACCAATGGGAAATTAGGCCACTATAAATGTTCTTCTAAAGAAAGCTAAAGATCAGCCCTCTGATTCCTCCTGTATTGAACTGTATTGTAACTGTACTGTCTGCCCTCATGTTGTAAAGTGCTGCACAAACTGTTGGCACTATATGAATCCTGTATAATAATAATAATAATAATAATAATAAATACTAAAAGAGGGGGGGGGGTCTGTGGGACTTTATATGAGGAGATGACGTTGTTATCAGCCTCCATCCCTATTATTTTATACAAAAGAGAACAAGGAGGCGGGACTTTAAATGAAGTACGCGGAGGGTAAAGTGTTGTGTGGCATCTATAATATATGTAAAGGAGTAGGACATTTGTCTCATAATTTATATTTGATAGAAAATTGATATACTACACATATAATTAAATACCTGCATGGAGTAAGATATTAAATTAGAAACTTTATTTCGTATTGCAATACATAATACCTAAATAATCCAAAAAAATGGATTGCACATAATACATATAGAAAAGCCGAAAATTGGAAAGCGCATGATTAGAATATAGTCAAATACATAATGCATGAACAGAATCCACAATGACGTGATAGGATGAAGTATGCGATTTTAACACAACATCTGTTAGCTCAGCGCTTTTCGTGACTTGATGTCACTCATCAGGAGAAAGCGTATACACAAGCAAGGTATCTCTGTAATGACATATTGTGCATTTCTAGTTGGTCTATTATAGTCACGGGTGTGAAAAATATAAAAAGAAATGAAGGGTAAAATACCCTATTTAATACTTACATGGCATCCATGTGCAATTGGTATGGAATTGAGAGTCATAAATTAGGGATAAGCCTGATGTTTGAGTCGAACGTAAGTGGGGTGTTCGCCTGTTCGCCAAATTGCGAACAATTTGGGGTGTTCGCGGAAAATTAGAAAGCCGCGGAACACCCTTTAAAAGTCTATGGGAGTAATCAAAAGTGCTAATTTTAAAGGCTTATATGCATGTTATTGTCCTAAAAAGTGTTTGGGGACCTGGGTCCTGCCCCAGGGGACATGTATCAATGCAAAAAAAGTTTTAAAAAAGGCAGTTTTTTCGGGAGCAGTGATTTTAATAATGCTTAAAGTGAAACAATAAAAGTGAAATATTCCTTTAAATTTCGTACCTGGGGGGTGTCTATAGTATGCCTATCCCGTGTTTAGAACAGTCTGAGAGCAAAATGACATTTCTAAAGGAAAAAAAGTCATTTAAAAGTACTCTTTAAAAGCGGCTATAATGAATTGTTGGTTCCGGCAATACACATAAAAGTAATTGAAAGAAACGGCATGGGATTCCCCCACAGTCATTTACCAGATGCTTCGGGTCTGGTATGAATATTAAGGGGAACCCAAACCAAAATTTAAAAAAAATTGCGTTGGGGTCCCCCCAAATTCCATATCAGGCCCTTCAGGTCTGGTATGGATATTAAGGGGAACCCAGTGCCAAAATTAAAAAAAAAAGGGTGTGGGGGTCCCCCTCAAAATCCATACTAGTTCTTCAGGTCTTCAGGGGGCCCCGCCCCCTCTCTGACGCTACGGGAAAGCCAAAGGGCTTTCAGCGAAATCACCGTGTGGCCCCAAACTCAGTTATAAAAGAGTTGTCACCTGAGAGGACGGTCATTGCAGCGTGTCCCTCCCATGAAGGCAGGTCGGTGCAGCTTTTTTTTTTTTCTGTCCGTCGGCCGAGTAAGAGAAGAAGAAGAAGACTATGTGGGACAGTTTTATTTATTTATTTATTTTTTTAATAAAGGATTTGTCCCCAAGCCGTGTCATGTCATTTTTACCGTTTTCACACTTTTTTTGTGAAATGGTAGGTACCCTGTTACCATTTTACACAAGGGGGAGGCCGGGATCGGGGGGTCCCCTTGTTAAAGGGGGCTTCCAGATTCCGGTAAGCCCCCACCCGCAGACCCCCACAACCACCAGGCAAGGGTTGTGGGGATGAGGCCCTTGTCCCCATCAACATGGGGACAAGGTGTTTTGGGGGGTACCCCAAAGCACCCTCCCCATGTTGAGGGCATGTGGCCTGGTACGGTTCAGGAGGGGGGCGCTCTCTCATCCCCCCTCTATTCCTGCGGCCTGCCAGGTTGCATGCTCGGATAAGGGTCTGGTATGAATTTTTGGGGGGACCCCCAAGTCATTTTTTTAAAATTTTGGCACAGGGTTTCCTTTAAAATCCATTCCAGACCTGAAGGGTCTGGTATGGATTTTGAGGGAGACCCCCACGCCATTTTTTTTAAATTTTGGCATGGGGTTCCCCTTATTATCCATACCAGACCTGAAGGGCCTGGTATGGAATTTGGGGGGACCCCCACACAATTTGTTTTTTAAATTTTGGTTCAGGGTTCCCCTTAATATTCATACCAGACCCAAAGGGTCTGGTAATTGACTGTAGGGGAATCCCATGCCGTTTTTTTCAATTACTTTTATGTTTATTGTCGGGACCGACAATTCATTATAGCTGCGAATACTTTTTAATTACTTTTTTGCCTTTAGAAATGTGATTTTGCTCTCAGACTGTTCTAAACACGTGAAACATGCGCCACTTTACAGGCATACTATAGACACCCCCCAGGTACATAATTTAAAGGAATATTTCACTTTTATTGTTTCACTTTAAGCATTATTAAGAATGAATTATTAATGAATTATTAATGAATTATAAACGTATCATCGCACAGTGGTCCTGCGGATACGAAATAGGTTATGTGTGCCACGTCTAATATAAGGTAGTTTGGGAAAACATGAGAGTGTGGGCATGCACCAAGACTTTATAGGCACAGTAAGAATACTTATATCATTAAAAATATTATTTTTATTTCAAAAATGTTGTATTAAAAACGGGGGAAGACAGAAAATAAATAAAAACTAGGTATGACATACATAGTTTACAGAATATGCACTCCATACACAATAAGTAGGTTAGTATAGAAAGGCAACGGAACTACAGGATCAACAAGAGACAGATACAACTTATTGATCTATATAGTTACAGTACATATCGTTGAGTCAAACGCTATGTGATGGTGGTAGTCAAATTCTGTATAAGCTCATAAGCTCGACATGTTACGCGCCTTTATGCGCTTCTTCAGGAGCATAAAATAAGGAAACTGTAATGTCTTGGTGCCTGCCCACACTCTCATGTTTTCCCAAATTAAGCATTATTAAAATCACTGCTCCCGAAAAAACGTAAGTTTTTGAAACTTTTTTTGCATTGATACATGTCCCCTGGGGCAGGACCCAGGTCCCCAAACACTTTTTATGACAATAACTTGCATATAAGCCTTTAAAATTAGCACTTTTGATTGTTCATGTTCGTGTCCCATAGACTTTAACTGTGTTTGCGTGTTCAAACAAATTTTTTTCCTGTTTGCATGTTCTGCTGCGAACCGAACCAGGGGGTGTTCGGCTCATCCCTAGTTATGAATATCCCCACATGGAAAACATCTCCTCCGGGAGCTGAGATGGTATGTTAAGTGACAGCCAGCCCAACAGGCAACCCTCCAAGGGACAGTCATGCATCAGGCTGTGATTACTTATTTATTTATTTTTATTTTTTTATTTATTTCAGGTACTTATATAGTGCCGGCAATTTACGCAGCGCTTTACATATACATTGTACATTCACATCTATATTATAGATATGTTAATTATAATGCCACACAACACTTTACCTTCCGCGTACTTCATTTAAAGTCCTGCCTCCTTGTTCTCTTTTGTATAAAATAATAAATACTAATCCACCCCCCTTTTCTTTTCTTTTTTTTCCCTTTCTTCTTTCCCTTTCCTCCCTCTCTCTTTCTGTTTCGGCGCCCATGGGTGACCTTTTGTTCTTTTGTTCTTGTTCCATCTTCTCTAAAAAACGGAAGTGTCCACCTGTGCAATCCCTGGCATATTGTCTACAGTTTCCTCTTCAGTTTTGGAAGTGAGAAATAAATATGGGTTTTAGCGATGTCGAAACGTCTTGCATTTCTGTATATCGCTTTATATTACCATGCCATTTTGGATCGTCTTTATATTATGTGTGACATTGCAATACAATATATATACAATTTATATAAATAAAGAATTTGAAAAAAATAAAATAAAAAATAATAATCCCCTATCTTTTGCTTTATATCAGCCTATCTCTTTAATAAACCAAGGGGTTTATTTACTAAAGGCAAATCCACTTTGCATTACAAGTGCACTGCAAGTGCACTTGAAAGTGCACTTGAAAGTGCAGTCGCTGTAGATCTGAGGGGGACATGCAAGGAAAATAAAAAACAGCATTTTTGCTTGTACATGATTGGATGATAAAATCAGCAGAGCTTCCCCTCATTTCAGATCTTCCTCTCAGATCTAAAGCGACTGCAGTGCACTTGTAAATCAACCCCCAAATGTCTATCTAAAATAACAGCTGACCAGCTGTCAACACCTCTTCCTCAAGGAATTCCTATTCCTTGATAGGTCCTGAATAGGGATGGGCTGTCTGTTCAAGTCAAACATGAGTTTGACGCGAACATCGGCCGTTCGCCGAATTTCAAACATTATGGGCCGTTCGCACCAAACTGGAGCGTCATCGCAGTGCATTGCTGGCTGATGATTGGCCAAGCATGCACTATGAGCTGCATGCTTTGCCCAATCACAGCCCCGTCAGCGAAGAAAGCCATAATTGGCCACAGGAAGGTTACACGGCCCACACTATATAAGGCCGCCCGCACGTCGGCCTCGTGTAGTGTGTTGGTGGCGTTTGTTCAGAGAGAGAGACAGAGAGAGAGTGTAATTTCATTTAGTTTGAGCAGGCAGGCAATTCCTGGTGTTCTGTTGCTAATATACTTCAGGCAGGCAGGCGAGACAGTTAGATAGCTGCAGTGTATTTAGTATATATATGCATCCCGGTTTTGTATATATATATATATATATATATATATATATATATATATATATATATATACACATATATATATATATATATATATATATATATATATATATATATATATATATATATACACACTGCATACTGTTTAGCTTCATCTCACTGCAGACCATTCCTGGTGTACTGTCGCTAATATACTTCAGGCAGGCGGGCGAGACAGTTAGCTGCAGTGTATTTAGTATATATATACATCCCAGCTTTGTATATATATATATATATATATATATATATATATATATATATATATACATACATATACACTGTATACAGTTTAGCTTCATCTCACTGCAGACCATTCCTGGTGTATTGTTTCTAATATACTTCAGCCAGGCAGGTGACTCACTGAGCTGCAGTGCATTTAATATATATATACAGGCTTGTATATATATATATATATATATATATATATATATATATATATATATATATATATATATATATATAGTCTAGCCAAGCCTATGCCTGAGTGCGTGTTCAAAGACACTTTCAGCCAGGCAGGTTCCCAAACTCCAATTTTTTCTCGTAAGGCAATTCCCGCTCTACCGACATGTTGAGGGCAATGTCTTGGCCTCGATGGACAGGGCGGTCAGCGGTAAGGTGCATAATACCATTGACTCATGGTCCAGCAGGCATGAACAGGGACGTTACCCTTCTTTCACGGCGCACTGGGTAACCCTGCTGGCAGCTGGGAAGGTTGCAGGACAGGGTGCAGTATTGTTGGAGCTTGTTCCACCACCACGCCTGCAAAATGCTGGTAGTGGTGATTCTGCCACACCTCTCTCCTCCACCCCCTCCTCTTCTTCTTCCTCTATGGCCTCTTCCTGTGCAGATTTGTCCTCAGAACCAGCGGTGCTCCGTAGGCATTCTAGAGGCTACGCAAGCACTCAGGCAAAAGATGACATGTGGTGCTTGAGTTGGTCTGCTTAGGGGACAGGAGCCATACTGGGGCAGAGATTCTGTCAGCTCTGCAGGGGCAGGCTCAGAGGTGGTTGATGCCATGCCAGCTTCAGCCAGGGATGGTGGTTTGCGACAATGGCACCAACCTCCTCTCCGCCCTCCGACAGGGACACTTCCCCCATGTGCCCTGTTTGGCTCACATCCTTAATTTGGTGGTGCAGCAGGTCTTGTGTAGGTACCCGGGCTTACAGGATATCCTGAGGCAGGCCAGGAAAGTCTGTGGTCATATAATGCCAGTGCCTGGCTGGCTGACCTTCAAAAGGAATGCAACCTGCCCAAGAACCGCCTCATCTGTGACATGCCCACCAGGTGGAACTCAACATTGGCAATGCTGCAGTGGCTGCACACACAGCAGAGGGCCATCAACAAGTACCTGTGCGAGTATGGCACCTGGACAGGGTCAGGGGAGCTTGGCTTTTTTTCGCCACGCCAGTGGCTCATGATCAAGGATGCATTCACTGTCCTGTCACCATTTGAGGAGGCCACGAGGATGGTGAGCAGTGACAGTGCATGCATCAGTGATACTGTCCCTCTTGTCTACCTGTTGGAGCACACGCTGCATGGAATAGTGGACAGGGCACTTGAGGCAGAACAGAGGAAAGAAGAGGAGGACTTCCTTACCTCTCAAGGCCCCCTTTATCCAGACAGTATTCCTACGGGCCCGCCGATCTCACAAGAGGAGGAGGAGGATTGTGTCAGCATGGAGGTGGAGCCTAGCACTCAGCATCAGCAGCAGTCTTCAAGGGATCATTTACAGTCCCCAGAAACCCATGGACTTGTACATGGCTGGGAGGAGGTGGCTGCGGATCAGTCCTCCTTAGTGACCCAGAGGATTCCGGATCGAATGCCTCAACAAACCTACGCTGCATGGCCTCCCTGATCCTGCAAAGCCTGCGAAAGGACCCTCGGATTCATGTGATCACTACTGGCTGGCAACCCTTCTTGATCCACGTGACAAGGGTAAGGTTGCGGAACTTATCCAGCCGTCGCAGAGGGAGCAGAGGATGAAACATCTTCGGGAGGCCTTGCAGAAAGGTTTGTGCAACACGTTTTCAGAGCCTGGGAGGGTACAAATTCCTGGTGCTGGACAACATGTCACTGAGGCTTCGGTCAGTCACAGAAGGAGTGGTGGAGAAGGTGGCCATCTGACCGATGCATTCAGACAATTTTTTAGTCCGCAGCCCCAAGGTATGATTGGTTCCAGCAACCATCTCCATCGTCTGTTTTACATGGTGCAGGAATACCTAGGGGCAAGATCAGACTTGGTGACCTTTCCAACCGAAAATCCTCTGGGTTACTGGGTCTTGAGTGAGGATGGATCACTGGCCAGAGCTTGCACAGTTTGCAATTGAGCTACTGGCCTGTCCTGCAACCATCGTTCTTTTGGAACGCACATTCAGTGCCACTGGAGGCTTTGTAACCGATCACAGAGTGCGCCTGTCCACCGAGCTGATCGGCTCACCTTCATAAAAATTAATCAGTCTTGGATCACCAGCTACCAAGCACCTGATGCTGATGTACCCGAATATTTTTTTTATGAATGTGAGATCCCTTGAAGACTGTCTATGCTGATGCTGACTGACTATCCTGTTATGCCGAACTATTCCTCCTCAATGATCATGTTGATAGCTTCTAAGAACATTTTTGGTTCTGGGCACCAGCACCACTGCCTAAAGCCCAATTTTTCTGCCCCTGTTTAACAGGGGCACGTAATTACAATTTTTGCTGTAATATTTTGCAGCAGGGCACGTTCCTGCACTCAACTAGAGTATCTGTGAGGGGTTGCAGTGTTGTGGCACCAGTGCCTAAAGCCCAATTTTTCTGCCCCTGTTTAACAGGGGGGCATAATTACAATTTTTAAATCTAATATTTCACAGCAGGGCTCCTTCCTGCTCTCAAAAACAGAAGCTGTGAGGGGTTACAGTGCCAGCACCAGTGCCTAAAGCCCAATTTTTCTGCTCCTGTTTAACAGGGACGTGTAATTACAATTTTTGCTGTAATATTTTGCAGCAGGGCTTGTCCCTGCACTCAACTAGAGTATCCGTGAGTGGTTGCAGTGTTGTGGCACCAGCACCAGTGCCTAAAGCCCAATTTTTCTGCTCCTGTTTAACAGGGGCATGTAATTACAATTTTTGCTGTAATATTTTGCAGCAGGGCTCATTCCTGCACTCAACTAGAGTATCTGTGAGGGGTTGCAGTGCTGTGGCACCAGTGCCTAAAGCCCAATTTTTCTGTTCCTGTTTAACAGGGGCCTGTAATTACAATTTTTGCTTTAATATTTTGCAGCAGGGCTTGTTTATGCACTCAACTAGAGTATCTGTGAGGGGTTGCAGTGCTGTGGCACCAGCACCAGTGCCTAAAGCCCAATTTTTCTGACCCTGTTCAACAGGGGCATGTAATTACAATTCTTGATATAATATTTAACAGCAGGGCCCCTTCCAGCGCCCACCAAGAGTAACTGTGAGGGCTTACAGTGTTCTGGTACCACCAACACCTAAGGCCCAATTTTCTGCAGAGTATATAGGGTAGGCCCCTACTTTCAAACATCCGACTTACAAACGATTCCTACTTATAAACGACTCCTACTTGCAAACGGAGGGAGACAACAGAGAGGAAATCTACCGCTTGGAAGGGAAATTCTCTCCTGTAAGAGTTAATATGGGAAAACAGTGTCTACTCCACTGATTTATCACCAATCCTTGTTTCCCTTAAAAAAAAACAAATTTTCAAAATCCAATTGTCATTGGGACAGAAAGTGAGGTGAAATCTTCTGAACAGGGGCACAGACAGCAAAACAAATGTTACAGGGGTGATGATAACCCTTCCCTATATTTTCCAAAAAGCTTTAAAATAGATTTTCTGGCTGGAGCTACACTTATAAAAATGTACCTGTTTCAAAGTCCAAACAGATTCTACATAGGAACAAACCTACAGTCCCTGTCTTGTTTGCACTGCCTGTATACTGCTGTTCAGAGTATATAGGGCCTGGGGGCCCCACGCCTTTCCTTTTTTAATTTGGGTGCGGGGCTCCCCTTAATATCCATACAAGACCCAAAGGGCCTGGTAATGGACTAGGGGGGGAACCCATGCCGTTTGTCTCACTGATTTTCATCCATATTGCCGGGACCCGACATTACATTAAAGCCGCAAGCAGTTTTAAATGACTTTTATTCCTTTAAAAATGTCATTTTGTGCAGTGACTGTTCTAAGCACGGGAAACACTCACCACTTTACAGGCATACTATAGACACCCCCCAGGTATGATATCCCCCCAGGTATGATATTTAAAGGAATATTTCACTTTTATTTTTTCACTTTAAGCATTATTAAAATCACTGCTCCCAGAAAAACGGAAATTTTTATGTTTCAAAATATTTTATTGAGTTTTCAAGAAAAAAAACATACAAATCATTAGCGTTGAATGCGGGAGTATAAAGGCGCATATTGCGAACCCCTTAGGGGTTACAAGTTAACCTTACGACAGTAAATACGAATATAACAGCGGTCTAAGACTTTGCAATAATGCCTTTAAGTGTCAAAATTCGTTCACTTAAATCTTGGAACCCAGAGACAAGGAATGGTTGGGAGAGGGGCAAGGAGGAGAGACCGTCTGCACCCCGACTGGGAACACACTGTGCCTGAGCGGAACACTCCAACTTGCCCCTAGCACCCCCTTAGTTAGTGCTAAAGGTCTCTGGGCAACAAAACAGGAGAAAAGAACCTACTTCGTATGCTTCCCTTGGGAGCTAGTCTCCCAGGGGTCCCTACCATGGTTTAAATTAAAGCAGGTAAAACGTCGTCTTGGTAGATCAACCTGCTAAAAAACAAAAGATAGGAAAAGAAGAGAAGAAGGAGAGGTGAGAGTGGGGGGAAGAGAGGGAGAGGAGAAAGTAGTCGAAAGCCAATCCACGGGAGGAGTCCCCCCAGACCCAGAAACAGCCTGACGCTTTAAGGTTGAACCCCTGGGATCAAGGAGATGCCCAAGAAATTAGCCTATGGTTCCCAGATAGCTTCGAATTTCTCTTTGGTATTGTTCAGGGTACTAGCAAGCTTCTCTTGGGCCATGATCCATGAAATTTTACGGATAGCCGCTTTGAAGGATACCTTGGGTTGTTTCCATGCCTTGGCTATAGATAGTTTAGCCCCCAGCAAAATGAAGTGAATCAATTTACGGGCCAGTTTGGGAGTCTTAGGTAAATGATCGTTTAAAAGCGCTAAGGCGGGGGTTCTTGGGATCTGAACTCCAGTGACTTTCTTGATCATATGGAAAATCCTATGCCAGAAAGGCCTCAGACGTGGACATTCCCAAAAGATATGGGCCAATGAGCCCCTAAGAAGACAACCCCTAAAGCACCTGGGGTCCGTGGAGGGGAACATTCTGGCCAGTCTCTCCGGTGGAAGGTACCATCTTGTGATAACCTTTACGCTGGACTCCACCAGTGAGATGTTCAGAATGCTCTTGTATGCCCTATTAAAAGTGACCCTCCACTTCTCCAGGTCCCATTCCAAGGATAAGTCTGACTCCCAAGCTAACATGTATGGAGTTTTGGTTGTTTGATTAGAGAGTGACTGGTAAATGATAGAGATCCCACCCCTCTGCTCCGTAGACTGACCGCACCATATTTCGTAAGGGGTGAATGAGTGGTTTGAAGGATTGTCTTTTCCCCTATGTGTGAGAAAGTGTCTGATCTGCTGAAATCGAAAGTTCTCAGAGCTAGGCATCTCCAGCTGACTCACACAGAAGGCCCTGGTTATAGGCCCCATTGATGTGAAGTAGTGTCCAATCCGGTACATCCCCTTGTTCAGCCACCATCGGAAAGCTTTAATGTCATTTCCTGGGGGAAAGTCAGGGTTATTGAAGATATGAGTCAGTGGTTGTCTGGAGGAAGTTATGGTTGGAAGGTTTCTTAGAGAATCCCATAATTGAAAGGATTGCGAGAGGACTGGGGATAAGATGGGGGGACGTTTTTTAGGGGGGACCCACAAAAGAAAGTCAATAGTAAAAGAAGGAACTGCCTGTCTCTCAATCTGCATCCAATCCGGTCTCTCTGCCTTTGCGTATACCGTCGAAATCTGGGCTAACCTGGCTGATTGGTAGTACCATAATAGCTGCGGAAGGCCTAATCCCCCTTGTGGTCTATTTAAGTATAATGTGCTCTGTTGAAGTCTGTACCCCTTCCCTCCCCAAATGAATTTTACTATTTTCCTTTGGAACGATTTCAAGTGCTCTTTATTAATTTTGATTGGAATGGCTCTAAATAGGTAGAGGATTCTGGGGAGCAAATTCATCTTGACTGCATGAATCCTCCCTAACCAAGATAAACCCCCTCTAGCCCATTTGGATAAGTCTGCCCCTAGTTTGCGGTAAGTGTGAGGGAAGTTGGTTGCATAAAGAAGTTCTGTTTTCGCTGTGAGCCTAATCCCCAAGTAATCAATGTATGAGTCACTCCATTTGAATTCAAAGGCACTCTGCAGGGATGCCAGTAAAGTTGGGTTAAGGGAGATGTTCAAGGCTGACGATTTGGCATAATTGACCTTCAGCCCCGAAACTTTCGAGAACTCTTTCAGGAGCTTGCAGAGGTTTGGAAAGGAGGTGGTTGGGGATGTGATGAAAAGGAGCATATCGTCCGCAAACAAACCACATTTGTGGACCTGGTCACCACAGGCAACCCCTTGGATGTTGGGATCTGCTCTTATTGCTATTGCTAACGTTTCGATCGCAATAGCAAAAATTAGGGGGGAGAGTGGGCATCCCTGCTTAGTGCCTCTTGCAATGGTTAGGGTTTTAGAGTATTGACCTTGTAAGCGAATCACCGCTTTAGGAGAGGAGTAAAGTGATTTTAGGGTCCCTAAAAAGTTGGGTCCAAAACCCCACTTCTCCAGTATGGAGAAGAGATAAGGCCATTCGATCGAGTTGAAAGCTTTGTGAAGATCCAGCGAGAGGATCATACCTTCTTGTTTAGGCCCCCCTTCCCAGTTAGATTGTAGGATGGATACTATATCTATTGCTCTCCTAATTTGGTCGGGTCCTTGCCTACCGGGTATAAAACCGACCTGATCCTTGTGTACATAGAGATTGATGAAAGAGGATAGTCGGTTGGCAAGAATTCTAGTAAGAATTTTGAGGTCATTATTAATTAAAGATATGGACCTGTAGTTCTCAACTTCCTCATGGTTTTTGTTGTGTTTGGGGATTACTGAGATGAATGCTGTGTTTAGTTGGGTTTCCAGGGGGGATCCTGTCTTTTTAGAATTGAAGAACTTTGCTAGATACGGGGCTAGGATAGCGCTATATTCCTTATAGTAGGGGACTGAGAGGCCGTCTGGCCCCGGGGCAGAGCCGGATTTAAGAACTTTTATTACCTCCCTGATTTCAGCCTCCGTGATGGGGGCTTCCATTAAGTCTCTACAGTCTCTGGAGAGTGAGGGAAGTTGTAGATGTGAAAGGAATTCATTTACTAAGGGGCCTTTCTCTGGTTGGGGTGAGTTGTAGAGAGAAGCATAAAAATCGTGGAAAGCAGACATAATACTGATTGGGTTTGCTGTTGGAGGTTGACCTGCTATCCTCAATTTGGGGAAGGAGAGAGAACGAAATTTAGGTGAGAGTTTAGAAGCCAACATTGAGCCGAATCTATCCTTATGGCAATAAAATTTGGCTCCACACCATCTAAGATTTTTCTCTGCTTTAGCCGTTAAAGCAAGATTCAGCTCAAGTCTGGTGGCGTCAAGTTTACTTAAAAGGGTCCTGGACGGATGTTTTTTATGTTCTGCTTTTAGTTGGAGGAAGGATTTTTCAAGTCTTTGAATGTCTATCAATCGTTCCTTCTTAAATTTGGACGCTAGTTTAATTATAACTCCTCGAATAGTTGCCTTGTGGGCTGCCCACAGGGTTTCGGGGGAGATGTTCTCCACATCATTTAAGAGGAAATATTCTTTGATAGATTTAGCAATTTCCTGAACCAGGCTAGGGTCAGCTAAAAGGGATTCGTTTAGTCGCCAGAAGAAACCTCCTCGCCCAGACAGAACATTTCTCAGGGTAAGGGTAACCAAGGAATGATCAGACCATGCTGTGTACAGTATTGCTGCCTTAGTTGACAAGGGAATGAGGGCCGTCTGGGTGAGGATGTGATCAATTCTAGCGTACGACTGGTGGGGAGCTGAAAAGTGCGTATAGTCCCTTTTGTTGGGGTTCAATTCCCTCCATACGTCTACCAGACCCTGTGAGTGGACCATTTTGGCGATCCTCGTGCTAAGTTTTGTGGGGCGTGTGAGTTGGTCTTTAGGGGGCTTGGTTTTGTCTAGACCCTGATCAAATGCAACATTTGAGTCCCCTCCCAGGATAACTTTGCCTTCCAGGAGCGGATCCAAAGTTGAGAACAGATCCTGGAAAAACGACGCTTGGCCCTTGTTTGGGGCGTAGTATGAGACGAAAGAATATAAAACGCCTTCCAGGGTACCTTTCACCAAAATGAATCTGCCCTCTGGATCCCTGAAGTCAGAGAGGTGTGAAAATTTGCAGTTTTTAGAGAAGAGGATAGCTACCCCCTTCGTCTTATTAGGGGCGTTCGCTAAGTAAAATGTTGGAAAGTGTGCATGTAGGAACTTGGGGGTGTACCGGGTGTGGAAATGTGTCTCCTGCAGGAGCATCACATCAATTCTCAGTGATTTATAATGATCCATGGCTAGTCTCCGTTTCCTAGGAGAGTTTAGGCCCTGGACATTATGTGAACCGATCTTGAGGTCAATACCCTTCGCGGTCAGGTCAGCCATAGGAGCAGAGGGGATAGAAGCTAGTAATCACGCAGTCACTTACCCTTGGGAGTCTTCTGATACTGAATTTAGGCCAAGTTGTGCGGAGTAGTCCCAGGATCGACTCTGGGACGTGGAGGGGTACCCCCCCGGGTTGGCTAGAAGAAAGAAAAGGGATGAGATGAGGGAGAAAAAGATAAGAGACTTACTAAACACTAAAGACAAAAACAAAGACATGGGTACCATGAAAATACCCTTGGGGTTATGCGAATCAGAGTCCGCTATAACCTGAATGAACTACTTCTGACCGCCCTGTGGGGCGCCTGAAGTTCTGACACCAAAGGACACCAACGGTTCTTTGGAATCGAGTGGAGGCACAAGGGGTCCACCCCGGACCCTAGGTGTGTCAAATTTGAACCATAAAATAAACACACAACAATAGTTAACAGAGTAACTGTAGTAACAGCCCTACTTGCAGGGCTCTCTATGCCTGAAACAATATTCAACCCAGGTAGGAACAAGTAATCAAGAAACTTAGTGTCCATGAGACGTGGGAAGGTATTGGAGCACTTGCTCCATCAACTTGGGGGGAGAACAGGCCCAAAAATGTCTCTACAGAGACTGGAGAAAAGAGATGAGTAAGTCAGCCTTAGGGTGGTTTCCCCTCTTTGCTCTTCTTGGAAGGGCCCTTCATCCAGAGTGGGGATACCGGGCTGCCTGGAGGAGGGCGTTTAGTGGAGCCCGAGGAAGCAGACGAGACGTCCATTGGAGCCTCATGGGAAATCAGCCTGAGGCCGAGTAATAGCCTTTCCCCTTCCTGGAGGCTAGCGAATGAGTGGGTCTTGCCTTGGATGGAGAACTTTACAGCGAAGGGGAAGGTCCAACGGTATTTGATGTCCCGTTGAGAGAGGACCGTGAGAAGGGGTTTTAGTGTCCTGCGTCTTTGAATAGTTGTAGGGGCGAGGTCAGCGAAAATCTGGATCTGGTGACCCTGGTGCTGCAGCATAGGCTTTTGACGGGATTGACGCATGACCTCTTCCTTTACCGCATAAAAGTGCGGCTTGATGATTATGTCCCTTGGGGAGCCATCTTGTCTGGGGGGGCCAAGAGACCTGTGTGCTCTGTCAAGTTCAAGACGTTGTGGGGGTATGTTGGGGATCAGGGCTGTGATAATGTCCTGAACCGTGGAGGGTATGTCCGAAAAAGTTTCCGGGAGGCCTCTAATCCGAAAGTTGTACCTCCTAGACCGGTTTTCGAGTTCGTCGATCCTGGAGAGGGCAACATCTAATTGTTCTTGAATGGTCATGAGGTGTGCTGCGTTTTGGTTGGTTCTAGCGGTTGTGCATTCCACTTTATCCTCAATGGCTTCAATTCTGGCGTCTAAATTGGACAAGTCCGCTTTAATAGTGTTGGTGATCTGTTTTGCTGTATTAGCCAGTCCTTTCTCTAAAAGGGATGAGAATTTTGCAAACATGTCTTCCTGCATTGCTGTGAGTTGGGATGAGCTTCGTGTTCGAGTCAAACCCATGTTCGACTCGAACATCAGCTGTTCGATCGTTCGCCGAATTGCGAACGATATGGGCCGTTCGCGCCAAATTCGTGTGGCGCGTCACGGCCCATAATTCACTGCGGCATTGCAGTGCATTGCTTGCTGATGATTGGCCAAGCATGCACTATGACCCGCATGCTTGGCCAATCACAGCGCCGCCTTAACAGAGAGCCATAATTGGCCAAAGCCAAGGAGGCTTTGGCCAATTATGGCTCAGGGGATTTAGTACACGCCCCACACTATATAAGGCCGCCTGCACGGCGGCCCTGTGCAGTGTGTTCCGGTGTGCTTAGAGAGAGACAGTGTCATTTCATTTGAGTTAGCTAGATTAGACAGGACAGTCAGTCAGTTAGCTGCACTTAAAGTGTATTGTGTATATATATGCATCCCAGGTGTTGCATATATATATATATATATATACACTGTATTCAGTTTAGCTAGATCCGTTCCTGTTATCTTCTAGACTATTTACATTTAGTGCAGTGCGTCCTGCTCACAGTGTTCAGCTAGATCCGTTCCTGTTATATTCCTACTGACAGGCAGGCTTGTCTTGTTACAGTATTTTGAAGAAAATTACTGGTGTTCTTTTGATCCTATTAGTACCACAGTCAGGCAGCTAGACTATTTACATTTAGTGCAGTGCATCCTGCTCACAGTGTTCAGCTAGATCCGTTCCTGTTATCTTCTTACTGACAGGCAGGCTTGTCTTGTTACAGTATTTTAAAGAAAATTACTGGTGTTCTTTTGATCCTATTAGTACCACAGTCAGGCAGCTAGACTATTTACAGTTAGTGCAGTGCGTCCTGCCCACAGTGTTCTGCTAAACCTACAAGTAAGTGGGGTGCGTCCTGCTCACAGTGTTCAGCTAAACCTACAAGTTAGTGGGGTGTGTCCACCTCACAGTGTTCAGCTAAACCTACAAGCTAGTGAGGTGCGTCCTGCTCACAGTGTTCAGCTAGATCCGTTTCTGTTATCTTCTTACTAACAGGCAGGCTTGTCTTGTTACAGTAAATACAGCTACCTGAAGAAAATTGCTGGTGTTCTTTTGATCCTATTAGTACCACAGTCAGGCAGCTAGACTATTTACAGTTAGTGCAGTGCGTCCTGCTCACAGTGTTCAGCTAAACCTACAAGTTAGTGGGGTGCGTCCTGCTCACAGTGTTCAGCTAAACCTACAAGTTAGTGGGGTGCGTCCACCTCACAGTGTTCAGCTAAACCTACAAGCTAGTGGGGTGCGTCCTGCTCACAGTGTTCAGCTAGATCCGTTTCTGTTATCTTCTTACTGACAGGCAGGCTTGTCTTGTTACAGTAAATACAGCTACCTGAAGAAAATTGCTGGTGTTCTTTTGATCCTATTAGTACCACAGTCAGGCAGCTAGACTATTTACAGTTAGTGCAGTGCGTCCTGCTCACAGTGTTCTGCTAAACCTACAAGTTAGTGGGGTGCGTCCTGCTCACAGTGTTCAGCTAAACCTACAAGTTAGTGGGGTGCGTCCACCTCACAGTGTTCAGCTAAACCTACAAGCTAGTGGGGTGCGTCCTGCTCACAGTGTTCAGCTAGATCCGTTCCTGTTATCTTCTTACTGACAGGCAGGCTTGTCTTGTTACAGTAAATACAGCTACCTGAAGAAAATTGCTGGTGTTCTTTTGATCCTATTAGTACCACAGTCAGGCAGCTAGACTATTTACAGTTAGTGCAGTGCGTCCTGCTCACAGTGTTCTGCTAAACCTACAAGTTAGTGGGGTGCGTCCTGCTCACAGTGTTCAGCTAAACCTACAAGTTAGTGGGGTGCGTCCACCTCACAGTGTTCAGCTAAACCTACAAGCTAGTGGGGTGCGTCCTGCTCACAGTGTTCAGCTAAACCTACAAGCTAGTGGGGTGCGTCCTGCTCACAGTGTTCAGCTAGATCCGTTCCTGTTATCTTCTTACTGACAGGCAGGCTTGTCTTGTTACAGTATTTTAAAGAAAATTGCTGGTGTTCTTTTGATCCTATTAGTACCACAGTCAGGCAGCTAGACTATTTACAGTTAGTGCAGTACGTCCTGCTCACAGTGTTCTACTAAACCTACAAGTTAGTGGGGTGCGCCCTGCTCACAGTGTTCAGCTAAACCTACAAGTTAGTGGGGTGCGTCCACCTCACAGTGTTCAGCTAAAGCTACCTGTAGAAGGTTGGTGGTGTTCTCATACTACAGGCAGGCAGTTGATTTTGCCAGCTGCAGTATCAGTACATATATATATATATATATATATATATATATATATATATATATATCCCAGCTTAGTGCAGCTACAGGCCATTAGTATGTCTGGAAGGCCAAGAAGGAGAGGCAGACAGTCACAAGCCAATAAGAGAGGGCAAGCAGGCTCTGTGTCTAGTGCTGGTCGTGGAGACGGTGCATCCTCATCAGCACGTGGCCATGGGACACGCTTGGCCTTTTTTTCGGCAGCTGGCCATGTTGAGCCGCAACATGCGGAAGACTTGGTCGAGTGGATGACCAAGCCGTCCTCATCCTCCTCATCCTCTCTCACCCATGCCCAGGGTACTTTGTCTGGCAAAGCAGCGGCCTCTTCCCTTGGCTCAATGTCATCAGTGACTCCTTCCCTAGCCCCACCATGTCCTCCTGAGGAGTCCCTCGAACTGTTTGACCACAGTGTTGGGTACATGCTCCAGGAGGATGCCCAGCGTTTGGAAGGCTCTGATGATGATACTGAGCTCGATGAAGGCAGTAACACGAGCACGGACAGAGGGGGTGCCCAAGAAGGACAGCAATCTGGCAGTCATGCTCCCCCTGCTGCAGCATACTGCCAGGTTTGCTCCAGTGATGAGGAGGGAGGGGATGATGAGGTCACTGACTCAACGTGGGTGCCTGATAGGAGAGAGGAGGAGGAGGAGGAGGAGGAGGAGGAGGCGGCACATCACCAACGAGGCAGGATGCCCTCCAGGGGCCAGCCTAAGGGCAGCACATTGACTGCATCACACCCCAAAGCTCCACATGTGCAGGGCGCTGCAGTCTCTGCGCGTTATTCAAAAAGTTCTTTGGTGTGGGCCTTTTTTGAGACGAGTGCATCAGATCGCACCGCTGCTATTTGCAACATATGTCTCAAGCGTATCTCGCGTGGCCAAAACATCTCCCGCTTGGGTACCACATGCTTGACCAGACATATGTTGACCTGCCATGCAGTTCGTTGGCAAGCGTATCTAAAAGACCCACACCAAAGAACAAAGAGGACCTCTGCTTGCTCCTCATCAGCTGAGATTTCCAACCCCACTAGACCTTCAGTCCTCTCTGAGACCTGCACTGAGAGGAATGAAGGTGTAGAATTAGCTGTGTCACAGCCACGTACTTGTGGGCAATCTGATTTTGGTACACCGACGTCAGATTGTACCAGGCAAATTTCCCTGCCCCAGCTGCTGCACCGCCGAAAGAAGTTTGCTCCCAGCCATCCACATGCCCAACGGTTGAATGCTAGCTTGGCAAAATTGCTAGCACTTCAACTGCTGCCTTTTCAGTTGGTAGACTCTGCCCCCTTCCGTGAGTTTGTGGAATGTGCGGTTCCTCAGTGGCAGGTACCCAAACGCCACTTTTTCTCACGGAAGGCGATTCCGGCTCTCTACCAGCATGTGGAAGGCAAAGTCCATGCCTCGCTGGACAGGGCGGTCAGCGGTAAGGTGCATATTACCGCTGACTCATGGTCCAGCAGGCATGGACAGGGACGTTACCTAAGTTTCACGGCGCATTGGGTGACTCTGCTGGCAGCTGGGAAGGATGCAGGACAAGGTGCAGTAGTGTTGGAGGTTGTTCCACCACCACGCCTCCAAAATGCTAATGATTGTGACACACCTCTCTCCTCCACCCCCTCCTCTTCTTCTTCCTCCATGGCCTCTTCCTCGGAACCAGCGGTGCTCCGTAGTCGTTCAAGGGGCTACGCAAGTACGCAGGCCAAAAGATGCCATGCGGTGCTTGAGCTGGTGTGCTTGGGGGACAGGAGCCACACTGGGGCAGAGGTTCTGTCAGCTCTGCAGGGGCAGGTTCAGAGGTGGTTGACGCCACGCCAACTTAAGGCAGGAATGGTGGTTTGCGACAATGGCACCAACCTCCTCTCTGCCCTCCGACAGGGACAAATGACCCATGTGCCCTGTTTGGCTCACGTCCTTAACTTGGTGGTGCAGCGGTTCTTGGGCAGGTACCCGGGCTTACAGGATGTCCTGAGGCAGGCCAGGAAAGTCTGTGTGCATTTACGCCGGTCATATAATGCCAGTGCTCGGCTGACGGACCTCCAAAAGGAGTTTAACCTGCCCAAGAACCGCCTAATCTGTGACATGCCCAACAGGTGGAACTCAACGTTGGCCATGCTGCAGCGGCTGCACACGCAGCAGAGGGCCATCAATGAGTACCTGTGCGACTATGGCACCAGGACAGGGTCAGGGGAGCTTGTTTTTTTTTCCCCACGCCAGTGGGCCATGATCAGGGATGCATGCACTGTCCTGTCACCATTTGAGGAGGCCACGAGGATGGTGAGCAGTGACAGTGCATGCATCAGTGACACTGTCCCCCTTGTCCACCTGTTGGAGCACATGCTGCGTGGAATAATGGACAGGGCACTTGAGGCAGAACAGAGGCAGGAAGAGGAGGACTTCCTTAGCTCTCAAGGCCCCCTTTATCCAGACAGTGTTCCTGCGTGCCCGCCGATCACACAGGAAGAGGACGAGGAGGAAGAGGAGGAGGAGGAGGAGGAAGATTGTGTCAGTATGGAGGTGGAGCCTGGCACTCAGCATCAGCAGCAGTCTTTAAGGGATCAGTCCCAAGAAACACATGGACTTGTACATGGCTGGGAGGAGGTGGCTGCGGACCATGTCGTCCTTAGTGACCCAGAGGACTCCGGACCGAATGCCTCAGCAAACCTACGCTGCATGGCCTCCCTGATCCTGCAAAGCCTGCGTAAGGATCCTCATATTCGTGGTATCAAGGAGAAGGACCAATACTGGCTGGCAACCCTCCTTGATCCACGTTACAAGGGTAAGGTTGCGGACCTTATCTTGCCATCGCAGAGGGAGCAGAGGATGAAACATCTTCGGGAGGCCTTGCAGAAAGGTCTGTGCAACGCGTTCCCAGAGACTGGGAGGTTACAAACTCCTGTTTCTGGACAACGTGTTGCTGAGGCTTCGGTCAGTCAAAGAAGGAGCGGTGGAGAAGGTGGCCGTCTGACCGATGCGTTCAGACAATTTTTTGGTCCGCAGCCCCAAGGTATGATCGGTTCCAGCAACCATCGCCAGCGTCTGTTTTACATGGTGCAGGAATACCTAGGGGCAAGATCAGACTTGGACACCTTTCCCACCGAAAATCCTCTGGGTTACTGGGTCTTGAGGATGGATCACTGGCCAGAGCTTGCACAGTATGCAATTGAGCTACTGGCCTGTCCTGCATCCAGCGTTCTTTCGGAACGCACATTCAGTGCTGCTGGAGGCGTGGTAACCGATCACAGGGTGCGTCTGTCCACTGACTCGGTCGATCGACTGACCTTCATAAAAATGAATGAGTCTTGGATCACCACCAGCTACCAAGCACCTGATGCTGATGTAACCGAATAATTTTTTTTGAAATCTCAGATCCCTTCAAAGACTGCCTATGCTGATGCTGAGTGACTATCCCTGAGTAATTATCCTCTTCCTCCTCAATCATCACGCTGATAGCTTGTAAGAACATTTTTGGTTCTGGGTGCCACCACCAGTGCCTAAGGCACAATTTTTCAGCCCCTGTTTAACAGGGGCGTGTAATTACGATTTTTGATGTAATACTTTGCAGCAGGGCTCGTTCCTGCATTCCAACTAGAGTGTCTGTGAGGGGTTGCAGTGTTGTGGCACCAGCACCAGTGCCTAAGGCCCAATTTTTCAGCCCTTGTTTAACAGGGGCGTGTAATTACAATTTTTGATGCAATACTTTGCAGCAGGGCTTGTTCCTGCATTCCAACTAGAGTGTCTGTGAGGGGTTGCAGTGTTGTGGCACCAGCACCAGTGCCTAAGGCCTAATTTTTCAGCTCCTGTTCAACAGGGGCATGTAATTACAATTCTTGATCTAATATTTCACAGCAGAGCCCTGTGAGGGCTTACAGTGTTGTGGCCACAGCAACACCTAAGGCCCAAATTTCTGCTGAGTATATAGGGCAGGACCCTACTTTCAAACAACTAACTTACAAACAACTCCTACTTGCAAACGGAAGGAGACAACAGGAAGTGAAATCTACCCCTAGGAAGGGAAATTCTCTCCTGTAAGAGTTAATCTGGGAAAAACATTTCTCCTTTCCACTGATGCTTTCCAATCCATTGGGACAAAAAGTGAGGTGAAATCTTCTGAAGAGGAGGAAAGACAGCAAAACAAATGTCACAGGGGTGATAACCCTTTCCTATGTTTTCCAAAAAGCTTAAAAAAGATTTTTTGGCTGGAGCTAAACACGTTAAAAATGTACCCGTTCAAAATTACAAAGAGATTCTACTTAACAACAAACCTACAGCCTGTATACTGCTGTTCAGAGTATATAGGGCCTGGTGGCCCCACACCTTTCCTTATTTTAATTTGGGTGCGGGGTTCCCCTTAATATCCATACAAGACCCAAAGGGCCTGGTAATGGACTGGGGGGTACCCATGCCGTTTGTCTCACTGATTTTCATCCATATTGCCAGGACCCGACATTACATTAAACCCGCAAGCAGTTTTAAATGAGATTTTTTCCTTTAAAAATGACATTTGGTGCAGGGACTGTTCTAAACACGGGAAACACGCGTCACTTTACAGGCATACTATAGACACCCCTCAGGTACGATATTTAAAGGAATATTTCACTTTTTTTTTTTTTTACTTTAAGCATCATTAAAATCACTGCTCCTGAAAAAACGGCCGTTTTTAAAAGTTTTTTTTGCATTGATACATGTCCCCTGGGGTAGGACCCGGGTCCCCAAACCCTTTTTAGGACAATACCATGCAAATTAGCCTTTAAAATGAGCACTTTTGATTTCGAACGTTCGAGTCCCATAGACGTCAATGGGGTTCTAACGTTCGTGCGAACTTTCGGTCCGTTCGCAGGTTCTGGTGCGAACCGAACCGGGGGGTGTTCGGCTCATCCCTAGCTGTGAGGTCTGTTACTGAGAAGCCAGAATGCTGCATAGCTGGAGGTGGTAGTTGGGCCTGTGCAGGGAGGGCCTGTGAGAGTATCTCTTGTTGTGAGAGGGACAGCGTCTCAGAGGGGGCCTTTGCTGTGGCCTGGGGCTTCATAT
Organism: Aquarana catesbeiana; assembly: GCF_042186555.1. Lineage (NCBI taxonomy): Eukaryota > Metazoa > Chordata > Amphibia > Anura > Ranidae > Aquarana > Aquarana catesbeiana. The sequence goes on from NC_133324.1 coordinate 22,918,766, forward strand.
GGCCTTGAGGGGGTAAATGGGGAGTTTGGGAGGATCCCTGTGCTGCCTGTGCGTAGGTCAGGGTTGGAGGAGAGAGTATTGGCCTGTTCTCTTGCATCCTGGAGTGGATGCCTGCCTGATGCAGCGGCCCGTCCGTGCTGGCGGCCATCTTGGGACTCCCGTCCGCGCCTGCCGAGGTAAATTGTGGGCCGAGATCCCGTCTTGCAGGGGGCCCCGACATCTCCTTCTGGTCCCCGGCTGTTCCCCCACCTGGGAGGGGTGCTGTGTCACCCGTTAGTGGGCTGAGGCGGCTGGTGTGCGGCTCGTCGGTCCGGGGTGGAGCGGAGCTCCTGGCTCAGGCAGCCATGTCGGAGCTCTCGCGCATGCGCACTGAAAACGGAAATTTTTAAAACTTACTTTTGCTTTGATACATGTCCCCTGGGGCAGGACCCAGGTCCCCAAACCCTTTTTAGGACAATAACTTGCATATTAGCCTTTAAAATTCGCACTTTTGATTTCTCATGTTCGAGTCCCAAAGACTTTAACAGTGTTTGAATGTTTGCGCAAACTTTTAGTCTGTTCGCATGTTCTGGATGGTCCTGAACAGGCAGGTATTGTGGTTGGTAGATAAGCGATGATTAATGTGGGTAAGGTTATTACTGTACCTGAGAACTATAGATTGGTGGATTTTTTTCCAAAGTCAAGAGCCATTGGAAGTGGCTATTTCAGGCTCTACCTCATTTTGGTTTCAGAGGACACTTATTTTGTTATTTAGATATTTTTGAAACTACAACTCAGAAAAGCCAAGGGGCTCTTTGGGCCCTTTGAAATGTTTCTGATACAACAAGAATATATACTGTATATTAAAGGGTTCATTATACTCTGCTTGGTTTTATCCTCTGGAACATAATATGAGGATACTCCGATATGTATTCTTTTTAACCCATTCTTAGCTTTCGAGGCAGAAGGCAGCTGTCGGTCTGTTTTTTGTGTATGAGAGGATGAATATTGTTAGTGTACGCAATCTACTTCTTTCTTCATGTTAGAGGTATATTTGGATATTTTAATGTCTGTAAAATTTGAGAGCTATAATTATTATTATATATTTTCTTAATTTCTATTGGTGAAAATCAAAATTAAAAAATAAAGAACATAATTTGACTTTTGTATTTTCGATGTCCCAGCTGAATGATCATTTTTATTTCTTTTTTCAGTTGGTGCCTGGCCCTCAAGACCTCTGCCAAGCTCCCTATGCCCCTTGCTTTACAATGCCTAGTCTATTAGACTGGAAAATTGCCATTACTGATTCCTAAAACTTGACTTCAATTGGTTTTAATGGGGTTGAGATTCTGGATCTGAAATTTGACAACATTTTCTGAACTTATGTCGAACAGAACTCGGGTACATTCCACTCATCCCTAGTCATAACTAGTAAAAGATTAAACACAAATATTATGAATCTTGCCACTGCTATGGGGAAAATTGCTTGCCCACATCTCTTTCCATTTAATCATAGTTAAAATTCTGGAAAAAATATTTTTCTCCTATAAATATTTTCTCCTTCTCCTAAAATATTTTTCTCTGTCTAGAAAAAAGGAAAATCCCATTGCAAGGGAACTGAGGATCTTGACGATGGACACAGATACATCCACTTCTAACAATAACAGAATTTTCTTATGTGTTAATAGCTGGAGATTGTTCAGAAAATTTTATTGTATGATAATCAGGTCATTATATTCATGAGAACAACATGTTTAACCACTTACCAGGCACTTAGACACCTTCCCGCCCAGGCCAATTTTCAGCTTTCAGCACTGTCGCAATTTGAATGACAATTGCGCGGTCATGCAACACTGTACCCAAACAAATTTTTTATCATTTTGTTCTCACAAATAGAGCTTTCTTTTGGTGGTATTTGATCACCACTGCGGTTTTTATTTTTTGCTCAACAAATAAAAAAAGACCGAAAATTTTTCTTTGTTTCTGTTAAAATTTTTTGTAAATAAGTACGTTTTCTTCTTCAATGATGGGAACTGATATGGCTGCACTGATGGGCACTGATACGGCAGCCCTGATGGGCACCGATGAGGTGGCACCAATGAGGTGGCACTGATGAGGTGGCACTGATGGGCACTGATGATGGGCACTGATAGGCGGCACTGATGGGCACTGATAGGTGGCACTGATGGGCATTGATAGGTGGCACTGTTATGCAGCACTGATGGGCACTCATAGGTGGCACTGATGGGCACTCATAGGCGGCACTGATGGGCACTTGTAGGTGGCATTGATGGGCACTCGTAGGTGGCATTGATGGGTACTTATGGGTGGCACTGATAGTTGGCACAGATGGGCATGGATGGACACTGATAGGTGGGCACTGATGGGCATGGATGGGCACTAACAGGTGGCACCGATGGACACTGATGGGTGGAACTGATGACACTAATTGTTTGCACTGATGCCCCTAAGGGTGGTATTGCTGGGCATCACTACAACATAATGGTGCCAATCAGTGCCCATTTGTGGGCACTGATTGGCACAGATTGGGCACACTGGGCACATGTGGATGGCCATGGGGTACATACCTGGCCATCCACATGTTGCCCCTTCCCTGGTGGTCCTAGTGGCAAACCCTGGTGGTCCAGTGTGGTGATCTGAGGGGGGCTGCACTGATAAACAATCAGCACAGACCCCCCCTGTCAGGAGAGCCGCCGATCGGCTCTCCTCTACTCGCGTCTGTCAGACGCGAGTGAGGAAGAGCCGATCAACGGCTCTTCCTATTGACATCGTGATCAGCCGTGATTGGACACGGCTGATCACGTGGTAAAGAGCCTCCGCCGGAGGCTCTTTACCAAGATCGGTGTAGCGGTGTGTCAGACTGACACACCGATCCACCGATTGCCGTGATGCGCGCCCCCACGGGAGCGCGGCGGCATATTATCTTGCTGGTCGTCATATGACGACCAGTCAGGATAACTGAACCACCGCCCGGCCGTCATCTGCCATGGGCCGGGCGGGAAGTGGTTAAAGTACCATTCTTTTATATATCAGAGAACGCACAAACACCCCCAGTTTACCAATTACGTAAATTAAATTTGGATTATTTTTTTCGTCAGGTATGTCAATGGTAGTTGCACTCTATAGATTTGACTCTTCCATGTTCGAGGCAAGTATATTTCTGACCCACCATTCAGTGTGACATGAGTAGTAGGGAATTGGGTATTAGGGATGGAATGAAAAGAGGGGATTCTGGCGCTCCAATAGGTGTAATGTCCTTAGTTTAACACCTTGGGTGGATAGATGTAATATCAATAATCAATAATTCAATGCTGGTGACTGGTGTTTAACAATAAAGGAGGCAGCCATCCTCAGAGGGTGGCCATTACCTCTGTAGACAAGTCAGTAGTAAAGAGGAGAGGGGAGGGGGCACCAACTGGGTGTGGAAAATTCAAAATAAAAAAGTTCACAATAAAAAAGGTGTGCAAAGTCCAAGAACGAGTCAAGATGCCTATCAAGATGATCAGTCATCTGATGCCACTCTGATGGCATCGCTGGCTGTCCACTTGCTGATAGGGATGTAGATATTTTTGCTGGCCCTGTTCTGTGTCCCAGGAAGCTCCGCGCTGACCAGCCTTGAACTCGGAAGTGAAAGTGATGTCACCGGAACCGGAACAGGCATTTTTAAAAAAGAATGTTTTCCCTTTTTTTAGCAAAACATAAAATACCCAGTAGTGATTAAATACCACCAAAAGAAAGCTTTATTAGTGTGAAAAAAAGATAAAAATGTCATTTGGGTACAGTGTTGTGTGACTGAGTGATTGTCATTTAAAGTGTGACCTCGCTGAAAGCTGAAAATTGGCATAAAATAGTGGAACTATCAACTTGCAATAGAAATCAGTATACACCCCAAATGATTAAAAACCCCAAAATACTGCCCTCCCCCATGAATGGATCTCAACCCTGAAGAATTCACTATGAACTCATGGTAGAGGCAAACATGAACCTCATTTGTATTTGTAGCACCTAGTTTGTATATCCTCATGTGATATGATGAAAAAAAAAAATAATAATAATGATATTTGATTTCAGATCCCGGTATCTCGATGCTCAGATCCCTGTTTACCTGGCAGCAGAAAAAAGTACGGCTCTTCAACACATAAATGCTGCAATGAGTGTGTCCCATGTTCAGAAGGAGAGATATCCAACATTTCCGGTAGAGTTTGTATTTGTTAGCAAGTTATTGTTGGACTGGACAGAAGGTACCTCTTTGGTTAAAGTGTATGAATAAGACATATGAAGTACATCTCTGCAATGTGTGCACATTTCCCCCAAGCTTTATTCTTTTAAAGACCCTGTAAGTACCGAAGTATACCTGTTGATCCCGCCAGCAATGCACTCAGCTTATAATTCCTCATAATAATTGTAAGCTGACACACACAGATGTTTTTGGACTGAAATCACAAGAAATGGTGCCAGCCCTGCCAAGCTTTATTTTGCTATTTTGCTATAATACTATTAGAAAATACTGAATCCCTCCCATCTTCTCATTTTTTTTCTGTCTGACAACATAAAAGGGTATTTTTTGCACGTTTATATATTTAAAAAATGAAGAGTGTGGTCCCTCGTGCTACCACGGGAATAAACAATTTAAATAATGATGAATGAAACTGCTGCTAGACCTATAGTGTACACAGTGCACATGAATGAATAAAATAGTGAAATGATCAGAGCACTTTCTAAATAGTAAATATAAATCACTATATAAAGTATCAAATAACAGTGACATAATAAATGCCACAAACAATAAGTGCAAAATGGTAAAGCTACAATCCAAAAGATTCTTCCAAATATCTATGAGACAGTCCTTCAAAATAAATGTTCTGTGCAAACAAACAGTGTTCCCGTGACTTCACACAATTGCTTAATGCTCACAGAACTCTCACCTCTGTGAAATGGTGAATCAGCCTTATGGGTATCTTTGGTGATGGCGGGCTTCCACTTCCAGGCTCCCAGCTACCAAGTCTTAATAGATCACTCAGGGTTCCAGGTACCTCTATGAAGTGGTCAATCAATCTTATGGGTATCTATGGTGATGGCGGGCTTCCACTTCCAGGCTCCCACCTACCAGGTCTTGATATGTCACTCAGGGTTCCATGTGAGAATACAATAAATGCCTCACATAGTGTAAAACGTTTAAACAACTAAAGATTTATTAAAAAGTCAAATGGAATCTTACATAAAAAGAATATAAAAATGCATCAAAGTGTAACAACGGTGTTACAGCCTCTTACATCACTTCCGGTCCGCTCTTTACTTCCGGCCATGCCCTATGCGTAACGCCCCTGATGAAGTCACATGACGTGACGTAACGCGTAGGGCATTATTTTTTTTTAACTTTATTTTCTTTTCCAAGAGCATCACAGTGTTTCCTACCCAGGAACTAACTACCAGTGGTATGACCTTCCCTCAGATCTCCAATGTCTTAGACTGTGTAATCTCTATTATTTTTTACATTCGTCATTATGACCCTGCCTCATGAGTATGAACTTCTTGTCCAAAAATGCCAAAGGGTTAAATCATCCTGCCAAAAAGGCCATCCTTATGGAGAGAGGTTCAAATTTTTAAATGTGACATGCTATGGTCCAAGAAACCCACTCCCACCAGGCATCCCCTCTCAGATGCTCTTGTAAAGAATTTCCTCATATTTTCACTGCCAACATGATAACGAAGAAAAGAGGTGTTTTAACCGCTATAAAAGTCTCTGTCTCTGTACAATCCCAAACCCATCCAAAACTGATATACATCATTTCTTACAATCACTAGTTCTTCCAAAAATTGTCTGCATTCCAACACCAGGCTCTAAGTGCCCCATTCTCTTTGGAAGAAATACATACAACTGTAAATTCCCTGCCAAATAACATTTCCCCCAGCCTAGATGACCTTATTGGAGAATATTCCAAGCAATTTAATCATGTGATGGCACCCCATCTCCACAAGATGTATGTTACTGCTGCTACTCCCTCATCCTGCCCTTCGGAAATGTTGGAAGCCTTAATAATCACACTACCAAAGTCAGGAAGAGAGCCTGACAAACCGCAAAACTTTTGTCCTATATCTCTTCTCAACAATGATTTGAAACTTTTTATACTAAGCCTTTAGCTTCCAGACTTATGTGACTTATCAATATCACTCATCTTGTGGCCCACTCTAAAATGCCTTCTCTGCTCCTAGCCTTGGATGCAGACAAGGTGTTTAACAGCGTGCATTGGACATATCTGGCAAAGGTCCATACTAAATTTGGGATCACTAGGCTTTTCTTTTCAGCCATAATGTTGCTTTATTAATCACCATCAGCCCAGTTGTGTTCTTGTCTGATATATTATCACAACCTTTTCAAATATCGAACGGCATGCGTCAGGGATGCCTGTTATCTCCCCTGATTTTTTTCTAATAATGGAGCCCTTGGCAGCTTATATTATAGCGAACCCTAAGATTACAGGCTTTTGCCTTGGGGCTAGAGAGTATACCATGTCTGTTTGTGGAGGATGTTATTTTAATGCTAACCAATGTCCAATCCTCTTTGGCTTTGGTACACCAAACTCTCCAACTGTTTTTCAAGCTACACTATATTAAAAAAAAATTGGGACGCCTGCCTTTACACGCACATGAACTTGAATGGCATCCCAGTCTTAGTCTGCAGGGTTCAATATTGAATTGGCCCACCCTTTGCAGCTATAACAGCTTCAACTCTTCTGGAAAGGCCGTCCACAAGGTTTAGGAGTGTGTCTATGGCCTGGCTCGCAGTCTCTACTCTAATTCATGAAAAGGTGTTTTATTGGGTTGAGGTCAGTACTTTGTGCAGGCCGATCAAGTTCTTCCACCTCAAACTCGCTCATCCATGTGTTTATGGACCTTGTTTGTGCGCTCCAAAAAAAAAAGTGGGGTCCCCCCCATTTCAGGCATGGAAATAGGAGGTGAGCGAGTACCCTCCCTCCTGAACCATACCAGGCCACATGCCCTCAGCATGGGGGGTGGGTGCTTTGGGGCGGAAGGGACTCTACCCCCTCACCCCAAAGCACCTTGTCCCCATGATGATGGGGACAAAAGTCTCTTCCCCATGACTCTGGGCTGTGGGGGTCTGCAGGCAGAGGGCTTATCAGAATCTGGAAGCCCCCCAGATCCCGCCCCCCAAAAAAGTGTTAAAAAGTCATAAAAACACAGAGATTGTTTTTTTATTTTTTAATAAAGTATTTGCCAAAAACGATGTCCCCCGATGTAAAACCATCATCAATCACGATGAGGACGCCACCACCAACCCGAAATAAAAAAGGCCCTGCTGCCATCTTAGGCAAATGACCAAATGCCCGGCTTGTCGTTTCACAGGTCTTATATAAGTAAAGGCGGGAACACCTGGTGACGTCACCTGGTGGCACCGCCCCTTTGTGACATCACTGCCTCAGCATGCACCAGTCCATGATGTCACAAGGGGACGGTGCCACCAGGTGATGTCGCCACGTGGCTCCTTCCCTTACCTATATAGAATAGAATAAGAACTGTCAAATGGCGGAGGAGGCATTCGAGGGTTTGCCTTACTGGACAGTGGAGTATTTTTTTTCCTTTTCAGGTCTGGCGGTGGTGGTGGCGGCATCGTGAATGACGATAAATCTACATCGTGGGACACTTTTTTTTTCTATTGTTAATAAAGGAATTGTCAAAAACTGTCTCTGTGTTTTTACTGCTTTTTGACACTTTTTTGGTGAATGGGTAGGGGTATTATGTGCCCCATACTTATTCACATAGGGGAGCGGGATCTGGGGGCCCCCTTGTTAAAGGGGGCTTCCAGATTCTGATAAGCCCAATGCCCACAGACCCCCACAACCGCAGCCCGGGGTTGTGGGGATGAGGCCCTTGCCTCCATCAAAATGGAGTCACCCCCTGTCAATCCGACCTCCCCCCTGCAATGCCCCCCACTTACTTTCGCACTGACATTGATTCCCGCTGTTCTTCTGGCCAGCATTCCCTCCTCCCCCTCCCATTGGCTGCAGCTGCTGATTGGGCACACAAGCTGTCAGGATGGAGAGTGGTGTGGGAGAGGGGGGTTTAAACATATGTATGCTACCCCCACTTTCTTCCTAGGCTTCCCCCTCTCCTTCCTCTTCCTCAACATCTCCCTGTGTTGCTGCAACTTGGGTGGAGCAGGATCGCTAGTGACAGGTAATCCCTGCTCCTGCTGTGAGTCCCGGCCTCTCCCCACAGTGCAGAGCCGAGTCAGTGAGTGGCCCTCATGCTCTGCTGCTGGCCACCCCCCGATTTTTTATTTTTTATTTACCTCTCCCACAATGCATTTATGGAAATCCAATTGCTAGCTGTGAGACAACTCAATACAATTCATTTTCTCAGAAGCTCTGACCCCAATGTTCATTGTGTTTGTATTGTTCTTCCCACAGACAGTGAAAACTGCATGAAATGTCCTGATGATGAATGGCCAAATGAGAAGAAGGATGGTTGTTTTCCAAAATTGGTGGAATTTCTCTCCTACACTGATGATCCCATTGCTGCAGTATTTTCAGCTGTCTCCATCCTCTGTTTTCTTCTGACTGTTTTAATATTGGGAACATTTATACATTACCAGGACACTCCCATTGTTAAAGCTAATAACCGGGACCTTAGCTATCTTCTCCTGGCCTCCATCATGCTGAGCTTTCTCTGTGTCTTCTTGTTCCTTGGCCATCCAGTAGATGTGACCTGCATGTTTCGTGTAACCTCTTTTGGTGTCATCTTCTCAGTTGCTGTCTCTTCTCTACTTGCCAAAAGTATTATGGTGTGTATTGCTTTTAAAGCCACCAAACCTGGGAGTCCCTGGAGGAAATGGATGGGAGCCAAACTGTCCAATTTTATCATTTGTGTCTTCTCACTGGTTCAAGTCATAATCTGTGTCACTTGGATATCTATTTCTCCCCCCTTCCAGGATCAGGACACTCACTCTTATCAGGGGAAGATCATCATTCAGTGTAATGAGGGTTCAGTTATCGGCTTCTACTCTGTCCTGGGATATATGGGGCTCCTAGCAGCTGTGAGTTTCATTATCGCTTTTTTAGCCAGGACATTACCGGACAGTTTTAATGAGGCCAAGTACATCACCTTCAGCATGCTGGTGTTCTGCAGTGTCTGGATTGCCATGATCCCGGCCTATCTGAGCACCAGAGGGAAATACCTGGTGGTTATGGAGGTTTTCGCTATAATAGCATCAAGTTCTGGACTTCTTGGCTGTATATTTTTCCCAAAATGTTACATAATTCTGTTCAGACCTGATTTGAATACAAAAACAGTAATCCGCTAATATGTATGGAGCAGCACTGGGTTACCAGGAGTTATAGCATTATCTCTATTATTGTTAATGTTAGCATGTTGTTAGTGTACTGAGAATGAACACTGTTACATTTAAATGTTTAATAATTACCTCTCTGGTGGATGGTGAGTCTAATTTCTGTTCTGGACACCGCTGGTATCAGACACTTTGAGTTTGTTGGAAACCTTGTCCCCTGCTGGGTGTAGTGATTCCTCCCACCAGCCATCAATACAGAACAATGTAGTCACTTAGTGAGGAGAAACCACAGTGACCAGAGGGGGACAAAGTATACAAAACATCTTAAAGTGTCAGATACCAGAGACACCCATCACTCTTCAAGAGAGGGGAGATTTCACTCACAATTTTCCCGGAAGATAATCATTGAACATTCTTCCTTTTATAAGCTGCTTGTAATGTAATTTTTTTTGTGTCTGGGTCACATTTTTATATTTTATGCAGATGTATCGAGCTATATTAATAAAAACATGTTGGTATATTCTAAAATCATTTTTAATATTAGTGAGGCCAGAAGAATGTGACTGTCTCTCTATGGAGCTGGTTCACATATCTCCGATGCGGCTCCGGTGCGAATTTGCACAGGAGCCCTGTGCGTCTTTTGGTCCAGTTCAGGTCCAAATTCAGCCCAAAATTTGGCCTGAAATCGGACCCGAGGCGGTGAACCAGGACACACAGGACCCCTGCTGGGAGCCGCATTGGCATCCAGTGTGAACCGAGCCTTAAAGTTGATGGAAGAATGTTCTCAGCAAGGTCACTGGTATAATAGCATAGAAGAGATTAAGTCTTTGGTCTTTATTTCGACATGGCCATGCAAAAAAAAGTGAAAGCTAACTCGTTTCAGCAAGAGCCTTCACATTTTTTACATGGTCATACCGAAATAAAGACTTAAGACTTAATTTTTGTATATTTCTTTGTAAGCTGCTGCCACAAGGGAGTATTCCGCTTCCCCATACAATACTGTAGAGACAACACTCCTACCCCACACCTTGACAGATCCCGATAAGAAAACTTCCAAAGCTATAAAAAGGTTCCTGGTGCTCATTGATCAGTCATAGGTTTTATTCTGAAGAAGTCATTAAACATTAGAATTATGTTAGCCTAATATGTTTTGAAATGACTCATAAAGGCCCCATAATAGGGTATTTCTGCCATCTCCAAGATCTTCTAGTCGGACGTGTCAAAGAAAAAGCTAAAAAGATTAAGAAGTAACAATCCTCCCGATCCCTTCCTATAAGTATTCTAATCATATACACTAAGTACAACACTGCATAAAATAAAAACCTATATAAATAAACCCCAAAAATATTATTTAATACTTATCATTAAATATTATATAATACTCATCAATAAATAAACCCCAAAAATATTATATAATACTAATAATACTAATCAAATAAGAATAATCACTCATACACAAAACATATTAAATGTGCAAATAATAAAGTGCCAATCAGTGTAAGATGAATACAACGATCTCCAATGATTTAACATAGAAAAACTCATCCCACAATAAAAGTGCCAAAGAATGTGCAAAACAATCAAATCCCCTTAAATTATGTACAACATGTGACAATCAAGACCCCCACAGTACTAAGTGCAATAAATCCTCTCCTCAGTAACACGGAAGAATCTCCTTTGTGTTCTTCAAAGGAAATCTTCTTGACCCCCCAATCCGTCATCCACTCACCTTATAAGTCTGATCTCTTCAATGAATAAGTTGGTCATAGAGCGCTTGTTGTATATAAAAAATCAGCCGGGTAACTTGGATCCACATAGACAAATGCAGTCAGTCACACATGAAACAAAAGCACACTTTTCTATAGATAAACCCTGCTGCAAACAAATCAGTTCAGCATAAAAGAGAGCGGGACGTATTAAAACATTTAATGTGAAAATGGCTTAATGTAGTTTAACACGTAATAAAGTGCCTAAACCTTAATCAATTGCCCTGAAACTTTACACAGCCTAAGTTTTTACCTTTCCAAATCTACCCTATACGTTTTATGTATTTCAGTGTTCCACAAGGCAAACTAGGGACATTAAGCTTGTTTTTTTGGGGAGCTTAATGTGGCTTAACGTACAAAAAAGACCTTAAATGTTAACCAATTTCCCCCAATTTCCCCCTTTCACACAATAGAAGATTCTATCCATGCCAACATATTCTGAAAATTTCAGCTCATTTGGTTAATCAAACCAAAAGTTATTCACATTAAACTATATTTTACAATGCTAAAATATTTCATGTGAAAATGGCTTAATGTAGCTTAACGTGTAATAAAGTGTATAAACCTCAATCAATTGCCCTGAAACTTTGCACAGCCTAAGATCTTAACTTCCCAAACCTATGCAAGAAGTTTCATGTGATTTGGTGTTCCACAATGTTAACCAATTCCCCCCAAACTTTACACAATAGAAGATTCATGCCAACATATTCAGAAAATTTCAGCTCATTTGGTTAATCACACCAAAAGTTATTCACATTAAGCTATATTTTATAATGCTAAAACATTTAATGCAAACAGCTTAATGTACCATAATGTGCCTAAACCTCAATCAATTGCCCTGAAACTTTGCACAGCCTAAGATCTCAACTTTCTAAACCTATCCAAGAAGTTTCATGTGATTCAGTGTTTCACAAGGCAAACTAGGGACATTAAGCTTGTTTTTTGGGAGCTTAATTATTATTATTATTATTATTAACAATTTATATAGCACCAACAGTTTACACAGCGCTTTACAATGTATAGGGGGACAACACAATTACAGTACAGTTCAATACAAAAGGAACAGGAGGGCCCGGCTCGTAGAGCTTACATTCTAAAGGGAGGGGGTGGTGGCCCAAAAGGTGATAGCTGCAGAGAATGATTTGATGGGGGTGGCACGGGGACAGTTGTTAGGTGGGTGTGGGATCGGCTTCCCTGAATAAATGAGTTTTCAGGGATCTCCTAAAGGTGGACAGGGTAGGGGCTGATCGGACATACTGGGGCAGGGAGTTCCAGAGGATGGGAGAGGCTCTGGAGAAGTCCTGAAGGCGAGCATGGGAGGTGGTAACAAGGGAGCTAGAGAACAGGAGGTCCTGGGAGGAGCAGAGGGGATGATTTGAGCGATATCTGCAGATAAGATTGGTGATGTAGATGGGGGCGATGTTGTGAATGGCCTTGTAGGTTATGGTTAGCATTTTGAATTTTACGCAGTGGGGTAGGGGAAGCCAGTGAAGGGATTGGCAGAGTGGAGCAGCAGTCATGGATCAGTTAGTGAGGTGTATTAGTCTAGCAGAAGAATTCATATTAGACTGAGGGGGGGGGATAGGCCATTAAAGAGAGAGTTGCAGTATTCAAGGCGGGAAATAATCAAGGAGTGAATAAGTTGCTTTGTGGTGTCATTAGTCAGGAAGGGTTGAATTCTGGAGATGTTGCAGAGGTTAAGGCGGCAGGATTTAGCCAGTGATTGGATGTGGGGATTGAAGGAGAGGTCAGAGTCAAGGATTACACCCAGCACCCTGGCATGTGTGGAGGGACCAATGGTTGTGTTGTTGATATTATTGGTGAAGTCACGGGGGGACTGTGAAGGAGGAAATATAACAAGCTCAGTTTTAAAAAGACTGAGTTTGAGGAAGTGGTGTGACATCCATATCGATATGTCGATCAGTGAGGAGATCAAGGGGGTGAGTTGAGGAGTGGAGAGATAGATCTGGGTGTCGTCTGCATAGAGGTGGTATTGGAAGCCATGGGAGGTTATCAACTGGCCCAGGGAAGAGGTATAGAGTGAGAATAGGAGAGGCCCAAGGACGGAGCCTTGTGGTATCCCAACAGAAAGAGGAAGGGGAGTGGAGGAGATGGCGTTGTAAGTGACACTGAAAGTGAGCTGAGATAGGTAGGAGGAGAACCAGGATAAAGCAGAATCACGGAGGCCAAGGGAGTGTAATTTGCTGAGGAGGAGCAGGTGGTCAACTGTGTCAAAGGCAGCAGAGAGGTCTAAAAGTATGAGTATGGAGTAGTGCCCATTGGTTTTAGCAGTTAGTAGGTCATTGGTTAGTTTTAGTAGGGCAGTTTCAGTAGAACGTTGTAGGTGGATGCCAGACTGTAGGGGGTCAATAAGGTTGTTGCCCGTGAGGTAGTGACTCATTCGGTCATGGACAAGGTGTTTGATGAGCTTGGAGGCAAACGGGAGCAGGGAGATGGGTCTTAAGTTATTCAAAAAGGTGGGGTCTAGTGAGGGTTTTTTGAGTATGGGGATGAAAAAGCTTAATGTGGCTTAACATACAAAAAAGACCTTAAATCTTAACCAATTTCCCCCAAACTTTACACAATAGAAGATTCTATCCATGACAATATATTCTGAAAATTTCAGCTCATTTGGTTATTCACACCAAAAGTTATTCACGTTAAGCTATATTTTACAATGCTAAAACATTTACTGTAAAGAGCTTAATGTACCATAATGTGCCTAAATCCCAATCAATTGCACTGAAACAGTGTTCCACAAGGCAAACTAGGGACATTAAGCTTGTTTTTTGGGGAGCTTAATGGGGCTTAACGTACAAAAAGAGCTTAAATGTTAACCAATTTCCACCAATCTTCACACAATAGAAGGTTCTATCCATGCCAACATATTCTGAAAATTTCAGCTAATTTGGTTAATCACACCAAAAGTTATTCACGTTAAGCTATATTTTACAATGCTAAAACATTTAATGTGAACAGCGTAATGTAAAAAGAGCTTAACGTACCATAATGTGCCTATACCTCAATCAATTGCCCTGAAACTTTGCACAGCCTAAGATCTCAACTCATCAAACCTATCCAAGAAGTTTCATGCGATCCGGTGTTCCACAAAGCAAACTAGGGACATTAAGCTTGCTCTTTTGGGGAACTTAATGTGGCTTAACGTACAAAAAAGACCTTAAATGTAAACCAATTTCCCCCAAACTTTGCACAATAGAAAACTCTGTCTATGTCAACATATTCTGAAAATTTCAGAATATTTGGGAAATCACACCAAAAGTTTTTCCCATTAAGCTATATTTTACAATCCCAAAACATGTGGCTTAGTGTAAAAGGAGCCTAATGTACCATAATGTTCCTAAACTTTAATAAATTATCTTGAAACTTTGCACAACCTAATGCCACGTACACATGATCAGAAAAGCCTCCAGCAAAACTCCGATAAGAGCTTTTTATCGGAAAATGCGACCGTGTGTATGCTCCATCCGTCTTTTGCTGGTAGAATTCCAGCCAGCAAAAGATTGAGAGCATGTTCTCTATTTTTCGGTCGGGAAAAGTTCCTATCTGAAAATGCGATTGTATGCAATTCGGACGCGCAAAAAATCACGCATGCTCGGAAACAATTTGACGCATGCTTGGAAGCATTGAACTTAATTTTCTCAGCTCGTCGTAGTGTTGTACGTCATCGCGTTCTTGACGGTCGAAAGTTCTGAGAACTTTTGTGTGACCGTGTGTATGCAAGGCAAACTTGAGCGGAATTCTGTCGGAAAAACCATCCAAATATTTCTGACGGAAATTCTGATCGTGTGTACGCGGCATAAGTTTTCAACTTCCCGAACCTATCCTAGATGAGTCATGGATTTTGGTATCCCACAAAGAAAATGAGGGTGTAAAGTTTGTTTTTTTGGGGAGCTTAACCACTTGCCGACCGCCTCACGCCGATGTACGTCGGCAGAATGGCACGGGCAGGCAGAATCACGTACCTGTATGTCATCTCTCCTCGGCTCTGTATTTTCCGTTCCGGCGCCAAGGAGAGAAGACTTCACTGTGAGTGCACAACAGTACACACACACAGTAGAGCATGCCAGGCACACAAAACACCCCCCTTTATCCCCCGATTCTCCCCCCCCGATCACCCCCCAATCACCCCCCCCCCCTGTCACACTGACACCAAGCAGTTTTTTTTTTTCTGATTACTGCATTGGTGTCAGTTTGTGACAGTTAGTGTGGTAGGGCAGTTAGTGTTAGCCCCCTTTAGGTCTAGGGTACCCCCCTAACCCCCCTAAATAAAGTTTTAACCCCTTGATCACCCCCTGTCGCCAGTGTCACTAAGCGATCATTTTTCTGTTTTCTGTATTAGTGTCACTGGTGACACTAGTTAGTGAGGTAAATATTTAGGTTCGCTGTCCGCATTTTATAGCGACAGGGACCCCCATATACTATCTAATAAATGTTTTAACCCCTTGATTGCCCCCTAGTTAACCCTTTCACCACTGATCACCGTATAACCGTTACGGGTGACGCTGGTTAGTTTGTTTATTTTTTATAGTGTCAGGGCACCCGCCGTTTATTACCTTATAAAGGTTTAGCCCCCTGACCGCCCGGCGGTGATATGCGTTGCCCCAGGAAGCGTCAGATTAGCACCAGTATCGCTAACACCCACGCACGCAGCATATGCCTCCCTTAGTGGTATAGTATCTAAACGGATCAATATCTGATCCGATCAGATCTATACTAGCGCCCCCAGCAGTTTAGGGTTCCCAAAAACGCAGTGTTAGTGGTATCAGCCCAGATACCTGCTAGCACCTGTGTTTTGCCCCTCCGCCCGGCCCAGCCCAGCCCACCCAAGTGCAGTATCAATCACTGTCACTAAAAAAAAAACGCATAACTGCAGCGTTCGCAGAGTCAGGCCTGATCCCTGCGATCGCTAACAGTTTTTTTGGTAGCGTTTTGGTGAACTGGCAAGCACCAGCCCCAGGCAGCGTCAGGTTAGCGCCAGTACCGCTAACACCCACGCATGCACCGTACACCTCCCTTAGTGGTATAGTATCTGAACGGATCAATATCTGATCCAATCAGATTTATACTAGCGTCCCCAGCAGTTTAGGGTTCCCAAAAATGCAGTATTAGCGGGATCAGCCCAGATACCTGCTAGCACCTGCGTTTTGCCCCTCCGCCCGGCCCAGCCCACCCAAGTGCAGTATCGATCGATCACTGTCACTTACAAAACACTAAACGCATAACTGCAGCGTTCGCAGTGTCAGGCCTGATTCCTGCTAACAGTTTTTTTTTGGTAGCGTTTTGGTGAACTGGCAAGCACCAGTGGCCTAGTACACCCCAGTCGTAGTCAAACCAGCACTGCAGTAACACTTGGTGATGTGGCGAGTCCCATAAATGCAGTTCAAGCTGGTGAGGTGGCAAGCACAAGTAGTGTCTCGCTGCCACCAAGAAGACGAACACAGGCCCATCGTGCCCATAGTGCCCTTCCTGCTGCATTCGCCAATCCTAATTGGGAACCCACCACTTCTGCAGCGCCTGTACTTCCCCCATTCACATCCCCAACCAAATGCAGTCGGCTGCATGAGAGGCATTTTCTTTATGTCCTCCCGAGTACCCCTACCCAGCGAACCCCCCCAAAAAAGATGTTGTGTCTGCAGCAAGCACGGATTTAGGCGTGACACCCGCTATTATTGTCCCTCTTGTCCTGACAATCCTGGTCTTTGCATTGGTGAATGTTTTGAACGCTACCATACACTAGTTGAGCATTAGCGTAGGGTACAGCATTGCACAGACTAGGCACACTTTCACAGGGTCTCCCAAGATGCCATCGCATTTTGAGAGACCCGAACCTGGAACCGGTTACAGTTAAGAAAGTTTCAGTTACAAAAAAAAGTGTAAAAAAAAAAAAAAAAAACACAAAAAAATATATAAAATAAAAAAAAATAGTTGTCGTTTCATTGTTCTCTCTTTCTCTATTCTCTCTCTGTTGTTCTGCTCTTTTTTACTGTATTCTATTCTGCAATGTTTTATTGTTATTATGTTTTATCACGTTTGCTTTTCAGGTATGCAATTTTTTATACTTTACCGTTTACTGTGTTTTATTGTTAACCATTTTTTTGTCTTCAGGTACGCAATTCACGACTTTGAGTGGTTATACCAGAATGATGCCTGCAGGTTTAGGTATCATCTTGGTATCATTCTTTTCAGCCAGCGGTCGTCTTTCATGTAAAAGCAATCCTAGGGGCTAATTAGCCTCTAGACTGCTTTTACAAGCAGTGGGAGGGAATGCCCCCCCATCTTCCGTGTTTTTCTCTAGCTCTCCTGTCTTAATAGGGAACCTGAGAATGCAGCCAGTGATTCAGCCAGCTGACCATAGAGCTGATCAGAGACCAGAGTGGCTCCAAACATCTCTATGGCCTAACAAACTGGAAGCTACGAGCATTTCATGACTTAGATTTCGCCGGATGTAAACAGCGCCATTGGGAAATTGGGAAAGCATTTTATCACATCGATCTTGGTGTGGTCAGATGCTTTGAGGGCAGAGGAGAGATCTAGGGTCTAATAGACCCCAATTTTTACAAAAAAGAGTACCTGTCACTACCTATTGCTATCATAGGGGAGATTTACATTCCCTGAGATAACAATAAAAATGATAAAAAAAAAAATGAAAGGAACAGTTTAAAAATAAGATAAAAAAGCAAAAAAATAATAAAGGAAAAAAAAAAGCACCCCTGTCCCCCCCTGCTCTCGCGCTAAGGCGAACGCAAGCGTCGGTCTGGTGTCAAATGTAAACAGCAATTGACCATGCATGTGAGGTATCATCGCGAAGGTCAGATCGAGGGCAGTAATTTTAGCAGTAGACCCCCTCTGTAAATCTAAAGTGGTAACCTGTAAAGGCTTTTAAAGGCTTTTAAAAATGTATTTATTTTGTTGCCACTGCATGTTTGTGCGCAATTTTAAAGCATGTCATGTTTGGTATCCATGTACTCGGCCTAAGATCATCTTTTTTACTTCATCAAACATTTGCGCAATATAGAGTGTTTTAGTGCATTAAAATTTAAAAAAGTGTGTTTTTTCCCCAAAAAATGCGTTTGAAAAATCGCTGCGCAAATACTGTGTGAAAAAAAAAAATGAAACACCCACCATTTTAATCTGTAGGGCATTTGCTTTAAAAAAATATATAATGTTTGGGGGTTCAAAGTAATTTTCTTGCACAAAAAAATAATTTTTTCATGTAAACAAAAAGTGTCAGAAAGGGCTTTGTCTTCAAGTGGTTAGAAGAGTGGGTGATGTGTGACATAAGCTTCTAAATGTTGTGCATAAAATGCCAGGACAGTTCAAAACCCCCCAAATGACCCCATTTTGGAAAGTAGACACCCCAAGCTATTTGCTGAGAGGCATGTCGAGTCCATGGAATATTTTATATTGTGACACAAGTTGCGGGAAAAAGACAGATTTTTTTTTTTTTGCACAAAGTTGTCACTAAATGATATATTGCTCAAACATTCCATGGGAATATGTGAAATTACACCCCAAAATACATTCTGTTGCTTCTCCTGAGTATGGGGATACCACATGTGTGAGACTTTTTGGGAGCCTAGCCGCGCACGGGACCCCGAAAACCAAGCACCGCCTTCAGGCTTTCTAAGGGCGTAAAGTTTGGATTTCACTCTTCACTGCCTATCACAGTTTCGGAGGCCATGGAATACCCAGGTGGCACAAACCCCCCCAAATGACCCTATTTTGGAAAGTAGACACCCCAAGCTATTTGCTGAGAGGTATAGTGAGTATTTTGCAGACCTCACTTTTTGTCACAAAGTTTTGAAAATTGAAAAAAGAAAAAAAAAATGTTTTCTTGTCTTTCTTCATTTTCAAAAACAAATGAGAGCTGCAAAATACTCACCATGCCTCTCAACAAATAGCTTGGGGTGTCTACTTTCCAAAATGGGCTCATTTAGGGGGGGGTTGTGCCACCTGGGCATTCCATGGCCTCTGAAACTGTGATAGACAGTGAAGAGTGAAATAAAAAATTTACACCCTTAGAAATCCTGAAGGCGGCCCGTACGCGGTTAGGCTCCCAAAAAGTCCCACACATGTGGTATCCCCATACTCAGGAGAAGCAGCTAAATGTATTTTGGGGTGCAATTCCACGTATGCCCATGGCCTGTGTGAGCAATATATCATTTAGTGACAACTTTTTGTAATTTTTTTTTTTTTTTTGTCATTATTCAATCACTTGGGACAAAATAATTAATATTCAATGGGCTCAACATGCCTCTTAGCAATTTCCTTGGGGTGTCTACTTTCCAAAATGGGGTCATTTGGGGGGGGGGGGTTTCTACTGCCCTGCCATTTTAGCACCTCAAGAAATGACATAGGCAGTCATAAACTAAAAGCTGTGTAAATTACAGAAAATGTACCCTAGTTTGTAGACTCTATAACTTTTGCGCAAACCAATAAAAATAAGCTTATTGACATTTTTTTTTACCAAAGACATGTGGCCGAATACATTTTGGCCTAAATGTATGACTAAAATTGAGTTTATTGGATTTTTTATATAACAAAAAGTAGAAAATGTCATTTTTTTTCAAAATTTTAGGTCTTTTTCCGTTTATAGCGCAAAAAATAAAAAACGCAGAGGTGATCAAATAACATCAAAAGAAAGCTCTATTTGTGGGAAGAAAAGGACGCAAATTTCGTTTGGGTACAGCATTGCATGACCGCGCAATTAGCAGTTAAAGAGACACAGTGCCAAATTGTAAAAAGTGCTCTGGTCAGGAAGGGGGTAAATCCTTCCGGGGCTGAAGTGATTAATGATGCTTAAAGTGAAAAAAAAAGTGAAATATTCCTTTAAATATCATACCTGGGGGTGTCAATAGTATGCCTGTAAAGTGGTGCGTTTTTCCCGTGCTTAGAACAGTCCCTGCACAAAATGACATTTTTAAAGAAATAAAAGTCATTTAAAACTGCTTACGGCTTTAATGTAATGTCGGGTCCCGGTAATATGGATGAAAATCAGTGAGACAAACGGCATGGGTACCCCCCCCCCCAGTCCATTACCAGGCCCTTTGGATCTTGTATGGATATTAAGGGGAACCCCGCACCCAAATTAAAAAAAGGAAAGGCGTGGGGCTCCAGGCCCTCTGAACAGCAGTATATAGGCGGTGCAAACAAGACAGGGACTGTAGGTTTGTCGTTAAGTAGAATCTGTTTGTAATTTTGAACGGGTACATTTTTAAAGTGTAGCTCCAGCCAAAAAATCTATTTTTAAGCTTTTTGGAAAACATAGGGAAGGGTTTGTTTTACAAAGGTTTGTTTTGCTGTCTGTGCACCTCTTCAGAAGATTTTACCTCACTTTGTGTCCCAATGACAAATGTTTTTCGACAATTTGGGGTTTTTAGTGAAACAAGGATTGGTGATAAAGCATTAGTGGAGAGGAGACATGTTTTTCCCATATTAACTCTTACAGGAGAGAATTTCCCTTCCTATGGGTAGATTTCATCTCACTTTCTGTTGTCTCCTTCTGTTTGCAAGTAGGAGACGTTTGTAAGTTGGATGTTTGAAAGTAGGGGCCTGCCCTATATACTCTGTAGAAATTGGGGCCTTAGGTGTTGGTGTTACCACAACGCTGTAAGCCCTCACAGGTACTCTTGGTGGGCGCAGGAACTGACTCTGCTGTGAAATATTAGATCAAGAATTGTAATTACATGCCCCTGTTGAACAGGGTCAGAAAAATTGGGCATTTGGTGGTGGTGGTACTGGTGCCACAACACTAAGTCCTCACAGTTACTCTTGGTGGGCGCGGAAACGGGCCCTGCTGTGAAATATTAGATAAAGAATTGTAATTACATGCACCTGTTGAACAAGAGCAGAAAAATTGGGCCTTTGGTGGTGGTGGTGGTGATGTTGCCACAACACTGTAAGTCCTCACAGTTACTCTAGGTGGGTGCTGGAACGGGCCCTGCTGTGAAATATTAGATCAAGAATTGTAATTGCATGTCCCTGTTGAACAGGGGCAGAAAAATTGGGCCTTAGGCACTGGTGCCACAACACTGCAACCCCTCACAGATACTCTAGTTGGACCACAGGAATGAGCCCTCCTGCAAAATATTGCATCAAAAATTGTAATTACACGCCCCTGTTAAACAGGGACTGAAGAATTGGGCCTTAGGCACTGGTGCTGGTGCCACAACACTGCAACCCCTCACAGATACTCTAGTTGGAGCACAGGAACAAGCCCTGCTGCAAAGTATTGCATCAAAAATTGTAATTACACGCCCCTGTTAAACAGGGGCTGAAAAATTGGGCATTAGGCACTGGTGCTGGTGCCACAACACTGCAACCCCTCACAAATACTCTAGTTGAGTGCAGCAACGAACCCTCCTTGCAAAATATTGTATCAAAAATTGTAATTACACGCCCCTGTTAAACAGGGGCTGAAAAATTGGGCCTTAGCCACTGGTGACGGCGCCCAGAAACAAAAATATTCTTACAAGCTATCAGCATGATCATTGAGGAGGAAGAGGATAGTCACTCAGCATAACAGGATAGTCACTCAGCATCAGCATAGGCAGTCTTGAAGGGATCTGACATTTCAAAAAAAATTATTTGGTTACATAAGCATCAGGTGCTTGGTAGCTGGTGGTGATCTAAGACTGATTCATTTTTATGAAGGTCAGTTGATCGACCGAGTCGGCGGACAGGCGCACCCTGTGATCAGTTACAAAACCTCCAGCAGCACTGAATGTGCATTCTGAAAGAGCGCTGGATGCAGGACAGGCCAGGAACTCAATTGCATACTGCTCAAGCTCTGGCCAGTGATCCATCCTCAAGATCCAGTAACCCAGAGGATTTTCGGTGGGAAACGTGTTCAAGTCAGATCTTGCCCCTAGGTATTCCTGCACCATGTAAAACAGACGCTGGCGATGGTTGCTGGAACTGATCATACCTTGGGGCTGCAGACTAAAAAATTGTCTGAACGCATTCGTCAGAAGGCCACCTTCTCCACCACTCCTTCTTTGACTAACTGAAGCCTCAGCAACACGTTGTCCAGGAACAGGAGTTTGTAACCTCCCAGTCTCTGGGAACGCGTTGCACAGACCTTTCTGCAAGGCCTCCCGAAGATGTTTCATCCTCTGCTCCCCCAGCGACGGCAAGATAAGATCCGCAACCTTACCCTTGTAACGTGGATCAAGGAGGGTTGCCAGCCAGAATTGATCCCTCTCCTTGATACCACGAATACGAGGATCCTTCCGCAGGCTTTGCAGGATCAGGGAGGCCATGCAGCGTAAGTTTGCTGAGGCATTCGGTCCGTAGTCCTCTGGGTCACTAAGGACAACATGATCCGCAGCCACCTCCTCCCAGCCACGTACAAGTCCATGGGTTTCTTGGAACTGTAAATGATCCTTTAAAGATTGCTGCTGATGCTGAGTGCTAGGCTCCACCTCCATGCTGACACAATCCTCCTCTTCCTCCTCCTCCTCCCCCTCATCCTGTGTGATCGGCAGGCACGCAGAAACACTGTCTGGATAAAGGGGGCCTTGAGAGTTAATTAAGTCCTCCTTTTCCTGCCTCTGTTCCGCCTCAAGTGCCCTGTCCATTATTCCACGCAGTGTGTGCTCCAACAGGTGGACAAGGGGGACAGTGTCACTGATGCACCATCCTCGTGGCCTCCTCAAATGGTGACAGGACAGTGCATGCATCCCTGATCATGGCCCAATGGCGTGGGGAAAAAAAACAAGCTCCCCTGACCCTGTCCTGGTGCTATATTCGCACAGGTACTCATTGATGGCCGTCTGCTGCATGTGCAGCCGCTGCAGCATGGCCAATGTTGAGTTCCACCTGGTGGGCATGTCACAGATTAGGCTGTTCTTGGGCAGGTTAAATTCCTTTTGGAGGTCAGCCAGCCGAGCACTAGCATTATATGACCTGCGGAAATGCACACAGACTTTCTTGGCCTGCCTCAGGACATCCTGTCCAAGAATCACTGCACCACCAAGTTAAGGACGTTAGCCAAACAAGGCACATGGGTCAGTTGTTCCTGTCGGAGGGCGAAGAGGAGGTTGGTACCATTGTCGCAAACCACCATAACTGCCTTAAGCTGGCGTCGCTTCAACCACCTCTGAACCTGCCCCTGCAGAGCTGACAGAATCTCTGCCCCAGTGTGGCTCCTGTCCCCCAAGCACATCAGCTCAAGCACGACATCTTTTGGCCTGCGTGGCTTGAATGCCAATGGAGCACCGCTGGTTCCGAAGTCAAATCAGCACAGGAAGAGGCCATGGAGGAAGAAGAAGAGGAGGGGTGGAGGAAAGAGGTGTGGCAGAATCACCACTAGTAGTATATTGGAGGTGTGGTGGCAGAACAACCTCCAACACTACTGCACCCTGTCCTGCATCCTTCTCAGCTGCCAGAAGAGTCACCCAGTGCGCAGTGAAAGATAGGTAACATCCCTTACCACTGACCGCCCTTTCCAGCGAGGCCAAGACATTGCCTTCCACATGCCGGTAGAGAGCCGGAATCGCCTTTCGTGAGAAAAAGTGGCATTTGGGAACCTGCCACTGAGGAACCGCACATTCCACAAACTCACAGAAGGGGGCAGAGTCTACCAACTGAAAAGGCAGCAGTTGAAGTGCTAGCATTCAACCGCTGGGCATGTGGATGGCTGGGAGCAAACTTCTTTCGGGGGTGCAGCAGCTGGGGCAGGGAAATTTGCCTGGTACAATCTGATGTCGGTGTACTGATAGCAGATTGCTCGCAAGTACTTGGCTGTGACACACCTAATTCTACACCTTCGTTCCTCTCAGTGCAGGTCTCAGAGAGGACTGAAGTACCCTGAGCCTGGGTGAGAGAGGATGAGGAGGATGAGGACGGCTTGGTCATCCACTCTACCAAGTCTCCCGCATGTTGCAGCTCAACACGGCCAGCTGCGAAAAAATGGACAAGCGTGTCCCACAGCCACGTGCTGATGAGGATGCATCGTCTCCATGACCAGCACTGTTGCCTCTAGACACAGAGCCTGCTTGCCCTCTTTTATTGGCTTGTGAGTGTCTGCCTCTCCTTGTTGGCCTTCCAGACATACTAATGGCCTGCAGTGAGATGTAGCTGCACAAAGCTGGGGTGTATATATATACTGATACTGCAGCCAGCAGAATCAACTGCCTGCTTGTAGTATTATTAGTATGAGAACACCAGCAAGTGTCTTCAGGTAGCTTTAGGTGCACACTGTGCAGAGGACGCAGAACACTAACTGTAAATACTGTAGCTGCCTGCCTGTGGTATTAATAGGATCAGAAGAACACCACCAATTTTATTCAGGTAGCTTTAGGTGCACACTGTGCAGAGGACACAGTACACTAACTGTAAATACTGTAGCTGCCTGCCTGTGGTATTAATAGGATCAGAAGAACACCACAAATTTTCTTCAGGTAGCTTTAGGTGCACACTGTGCAGAGGACACAGTACACTATCTGTAAATACTGTAGCTGCCTGCCCGTGGTATTAATAAGAGCAGAACAACAGCAATTGTCTCCAGGTAGCTTTAGGTGCACACTGTGCAGAGGACACACTACACTAACTGTAAATACTGTAGCTGCCTGCCTGTGGTATTAATAGGATCAGAAGAACACCACCAATTTTATTCAGGTAGCTTTAGGTGCACACTGTGCAGAGGACACAGTACACTAACTGTAAATACTGTAGCTGCCTGCCTGTGGTATTAATAGGATCAGAAGAACACCACAAATTTTCTTCAGGTAGCTTTAGGTGCACACTGTGCAGAGGACACAGTACACTATCTGTAAATACTGTAGCTGCCTGCCCGTGGTATTAATAAGAGCAGAACAACAGCAATTGTCTCCAGGTAGCTTTAGGTGCACACTGTGCAGAGGACACACTACACTAACTGTAAATGCTGTAGCTGCCTGCCTGTGGTATGAAAAGGATCAGAAGAACACCACTAATTTTCTTCAGGTAGCTTTAGGTGCACACTGCGCAGAGAACACAGTACACTAACTGTAATTACTGTAGCTGCCTGTCTGTGGTATTAATAGGAGCAGAACAACAGCAATTTTCTTCAGGTAGCTTTAGGTGCACACTGTGCAGAGGACACAGTACACTATCTGTAAATACTGTAGCTGCCTGCCCGTGGTATTAATAAGAGCAGAACAACAGCAATTGTCTCCAGGTAGCTTTAGGTGCACACTGTGCAGAGGACACACTACACTAACTGTAAATGCTGTAGCTGCCTGCCTGTGGTATGAAAAGGATCAGAAGAACACCACTAATTTTCTTCAGGTAGCTTTAGGTGCACACTGCGCAGAGAACACAGTACACTAACTGTAATTACTGTAGCTGCCTGTCTGTGGTATTAATAGGAGCAGAACAACAGCAATTTTCTTCAGGTAGCTTTAGGTGCACACTGTGCAGAGGACAGAGTACACTAACTGTAAATACTGTAGCTGCCTGCCTGTGGTATTAATAGGATCAGAAGAACACCACCAATTTTATTCAGGTAGCTTTAGGTGCACACTGTGCAGAGGACACAGTACACTAACTGTAAATACTGTAGCTGCCTGCCTGTGGTATTAATAGGATCAGAAGAACACCACTAATTTTCTTCAGGTAGCTTTAGGTGCACACTGTGCAGAGGACACAGTACACTATCTGTAAATACTGTAGCTGCCTGCCCGTGGTATTAATAAGAGCAGAACAACAGCAATTGTCTCCAGGTAGCTTTAGGTGCACACTGTGCAGAGGACACACTACACTAACTGTAAATACTGTAGCTGCCTGCCTGTGGTATTAATAGGATCAGAAGAACACCACCAATTTTATTCAGGTAGCTTTAGGTGCACACTGTGCAGAGGACACAGTACACTAACTGTAAATACTGTAGCTGCCTGCCTGTGGTATTAATAGGATCAGAAGAACACCACAAATTTTCTTCAGGTAGCTTTAGGTGCACACTGTGCAGAGGACACAGTACACTATCTGTAAATACTGTAGCTGCCTGCCCGTGGTATTAATAAGAGCAGAACAACAGCAATTGTCTCCAGGTAGCTTTAGGTGCACACTGTGCAGAGGACACACTACACTAACTGTAAATGCTGTAGCTGCCTGCCTGTGGTATGAAAAGGATCAGAAGAACACCACTAATTTTCTTCAGGTAGCTTTAGGTGCACACTGCGCAGAGAACACAGTACACTAACTGTAATTACTGTAGCTGCCTGTCTGTGGTATTAATAGGAGCAGAACAACAGCAATTTTCTTCAGGTAGCTTTAGGTGCACACTGTGCAGAGGACACAGTACACTATCTGTAAATACTGTAGCTGCCTGCCCGTGGTATTAATAAGAGCAGAACAACAGCAATTGTCTCCAGGTAGCTTTAGGTGCACACTGTGCAGAGGACACACTACACTAACTGTAAATGCTGTAGCTGCCTGCCTGTGGTATGAAAAGGATCAGAAGAACACCACTAATTTTCTTCAGGTAGCTTTAGGTGCACACTGCGCAGAGAACACAGTACACTAACTGTAATTACTGTAGCTGCCTGTCTGTGGTATTAATAGGAGCAGAACAACAGCAATTTTCTTCAGGTAGCTTTAGGTGCACACTGTGCAGAGGACAGAGTACACTAACTGTAAATACTGTAGCTGCCTGCCTGTGGTATTAATAGGATCAGAAGAACACCACCAATTTTATTCAGGTAGCTTTAGGTGCACACTGTGCAGAGGACACAGTACACTAACTGTAAATACTGTAGCTGCCTGCCTGTGGTATTAATAGGATCAGAAGAACACCACTAATTTTCTTCAGGTAGCTTTAGGTGCACACTGTGCAGAGGACGCACTACATTAACTTGTAAATACTGCAGCTGCCTGCGGTACTGTACTAATAGGATCTGAAGAACACCACTAATTTTCTTCAGGTAGCTTTAGGTGCACACTGTGCAGAGGACACACTACGCTAACTTGTAATTATACTACAGCTGCCTGCGGTGCTGTACTAATAGGATCAGAAGAACACCACTAATTTTCTTCAGGTAGCTTTAGGTGCACACTGTGCAGAAAACGCACTACACTAACTTGTAAATACTGCAGCTGCCTGCGGTACTGTACTAATAGGATCAGAAAAACACCACTAATTTTCTTCAGGTAGCTTTAGGTGCACAATGTGCAGAGGACACAGTACACTAACTGTAAATACTGTAGCTGCCTGCCTGTGGTATGAATAGGAGCAGAACAACAGCAATTGTCTCCAGGTAGCTTTAGGTGCACACTGTGCAGAGGACGCACTACACTAACTGTAAATACTGTAGCTGCCTGCCTGTGGTATTAATAGGATCAGAAGAACACCACTAATTTTCTTCAGGTAGCTTTAATTGTACACTGTGCAGAGGACACAGTACACTAACTGTAAATACCGTAGCTGCCTGTGGTATTAATAGGATCAGAAGAACACCACAAATTTTCTTCAGGTAGCTTTAGGTGCACACTGTGCAGAGGACGCACTACACTAACATGTAAATACTGTAGCTGCCTGCGGTACTGTACTAATAGGATCAGAAGAACACCACTAATATTCTTCAGGTAGCTTTAGGTGCACACTGTGCAGAGGACACAGTACACTAACTGTAAATACTGTAGCTGCCTGCCTGTGGTATTAATAGGAGCAGAACAACAGCAATTGTCTCCAGGTAGCTTTAGGTGCACACTGTGCAGAGGACGCACTACACTAACTGTAAATACTGTAGCTGCCTGCCTGTGGTATTAATAGGATCAGAAGAACACCACTAATTTTCTTCAGGTAGCTTTAGGTGCACACTGTGCAGAGGACACACTACACTAACTTGTAAATACTGCAGCTGCCTGCGGTACTGTACTAATAGGTACAGAAAAACACCACTAATTTTCTTCAGGTAGCTTTAGGTGCACACTGTGCAGAGGACGCACTACACTAACTTGTAAATACTACAGTTGCCTGTGGTACTGTACTAATAGGATCAGAAGAACACCACAAATTTTCTTCAGGTAGCTTTAGGTGCACACTGTGCAGAGGACGCACTACACTAACATGTAAATACTGCTGCTGCCTGCGGTACTGTACTAATAGGATCAGAAGAACACCACTAATTTTCTTCAGGTAGCTTTAGGTGCACACTGTGCAGAGGACGCACTAGACTAACTTGTAAATACTGCAGCTGCCTGCGGTACTGTACTAATAGGATCAGAAGAACACCACTATTTTTGTTTAGGTAGCTTTAGGTGCACACTGTGCAGAGGACGCACTAAACTAACTTGTAAATACTGCAGCTGCCTGCGGTACTGTACTAATAGGATCAGAAGAACATCACTCATTTTCTTCAGGTAGCTTTAGGTGCACACTGTGCAGAGGACACACTACACTAACTTGTAAATACTGTAGCTGCCTGCCTGTGGTATTAGTAGGATCAGAAGAACACTACTAATTTTCTTCAGGTAGCTTTAGGTTTACACTGTGCAGAGGACACACTACACTAACTGTAAATACTGCTGCTAATAGGACTAATAGGATCAGAAGAACACCAGCGATTTTCTTCAGGTAGCTGTAAATACTGTAAAAACACCTGCCTGCCTGTCAGTCAGTAGTAGGAAGAGAATAACAGGAACGGATCTAGCTAAACTGAATACAGTGTATATTTACTGTATAAGGGCTAAGGGGAAAATAATACTGGGAGTATGCTATAGGCCCCTAACCTGAGGGAGGAAGTGGAGACGGATCTCCTATCACAAATTGGATTAGCAGCAAGGATGGGAAGTGTTATCATAATGGGGGATTTTAATTATCCAGACATAGACTGGGCGGAGGGAACCGCGCATTCATTTAAGGCTCGCCAGATCCTTAGTGTCTTGCAGGACAATTTTATGGGTCAGATGGTAGACGCACCAACTAGAAATAAAACATTACTAGATCTACTGATTACCAACAATACAGACCTGATAACAGATGTGGAAATACGGGGCAATTTAGGTAACAGCGATCACAGGTCAATTAGTTTCAGTATAAATCACACAAATAGGAAACATGAAGGGAACACAAAGACACTGAATTTCAAAAGAGCCAACTTCCCTAAACTACAAACCTTGCTAAAAGGCATAAATTGGGATAAAATATTAGGAACAAAGAATACGGAGGAGAGATGGGTTTGCTTTAAGAGCATATTAAATAAGGGCATTAGCCAATGTATCCCATTGGGTAATAAATTTAAAAGAGCGAACAAACATCCTGGATGGCTTAACTCCAATGTAAAAATGCATATAAAAGCAAAGGAGAAGGCCTTCAAAAAATACAAGGTTGAGGGATCATCCTCAGCATTCAGAATTTATAAAGAATGCAATAAGAAATGTAAGGGTGCAATTAGGATGGCTAAGATAGAACATGAAAGACACATAGCGGAGGAGAGCAAAAAAAATCCCAAGAAATTCTTTAAGTATGTAAACAGTAAAAAAGGGAGGACAGACCATATTGGTCACATAAAGAATGAGGAAGGACATCTGGTTACAAAGGATGGGGAGATGGCAAAGGTATTGAATTTATTCTTCTCCTCAGTCTTCACGAGTGAATCGGGGGGCTTCAGTAACCAAAACTGCAGTGTTTATCCTCATGACACAACACAGGAAGCACCTACATGGTTAACAGAGGACGGAATTAAAATTAGACTTGAGAAACTTAACATTAATAAATCACTGGGACCAGATGGCTTGCATCCGAGGGTACTTAGGGAACTCAGTCAGGTGATTGCCAGACCGTTGTTCCTAATTTTTACAGTCTATTGACTGGAATGGTACCAGCTGATTGGAGAAAAGCCAATGTAGCACCAATATTTAAAAAGGGCCCAAAAAACATCCCTGGGAATTACAGACCAGTTAGCCTAACATCAATAGTATGTAAACTCTTGGAGGGGATGATAAGGGACTATATACAAGATTTTAGTAATAAGAACGATATCATTAGCAGTAATCAGCATGGATTCATGAAGAATCGTTCTTGCCAAACCAATCTATTAACCTTCTATGAGGAGGTGAGTTGCCATCTAGATAAAGGAAGGCCCGTAGACGTGGTGAATCTGGATTTTGCAAAAGCATTTGACACAGTTCCCCATAAACGTTTACTGTACAAAATAAGGTGCGTTGGCATGGACCATAGGGTGAGTACATGGATTGAAAACTGGCTACAAGGGCGTGTTCAGAGGGTGGTGATAAATGGGGAGTACTCAGAATGGTCAGGGGTGGGTAGTGGGGTTCCCCAGGGTTCTGTGCTGGGACCAATCCTATTTAATTTGTTCATAAACGACCTGGAGGATGGGATAAACAGTTCAATCTCTGTATTTGCAGACGATACTAAGCTAAGCAGGGCAATAACTTCTCCGCAGGATGTGGAAATCTTGCAAAAAGACCTGAACAAATTAATGGGGTGGGCGACTACATGGCAAATGAGGTTCAATGTAGAAAAATGTAAAATAATGCATTTGGGTGGCAAAAATATGAATGCAATCTATACACTGGGGGGAGAACCTCTGGGGGAATCTAGGATGGAAAAGGACCTGGGGGTCCTAGTAGATGATAGGCTCAGCAATGGCATGCAATGCCAAGCTGCTGCTAATAAAGCAAACAGAATATTGGCATGCATTAAAAGGGGGATCAACTGCAGAGATAAAACGATAATTCTCCCGCTCTACAAGACTCTGGTTCGGCCGCACCTGGAGTATGCTGTCCAGTTCTGGGCACCAGTCCTCAGGAGGGACGTACTGGAAATGGAGCGAGTACAAAGAAGGGCAACAAAGCTAATAAAGGGTCTGGAGGATCTTAGTTATGAGGAAAGGTTGCGAGCACTGAACTTATTCTCTCTGGAGAAGAGACGCTTGAGAGGGGATATGATTTCAATTTACAAATACTGTACTGGTGACCCCACAATAGGGATAAAACTTTTTCGCAGAAGAGAGTTTAATAAGACTCGTGGCCACTCATTACAATTAGAAGAAAAGAGGTTTAACCTTAAACTACGTAGAGGGTTCTTTACTGTAAGAGCGGCAAGGATGTGGAATTCCCTTCCACAGGCGGTGGTCTCAGCGGGGATCATTGATAGCTTCAAGAAACTATTAGATAATCACCTGAATTACCGCAATATACAGGGATATGTAATGTAATACTGACACATAATCACACACATAGGTTGGACTTGATGGACTTGTGTCTTTTTTCAACCTCACCTACTATGTAACTATGTAACTATGTAACTATATATACAACACCTAAGATGTATATATATATATACACAATACACTGTATTGCAACTAACTGACTCGCCTGCCTACTCTATCTAACTTAAATCAAATGACACTGTCTCTCTGTCTATCCATCTCTCTCTTAACGCCGGAACACACTGCAAAGGGCCGCCATGTAGGCAGCCTTATATAGTGTGGGTCATGTACTAAACCCCCTGAGCCATAATTGGCCAAAGCCACCCTGGCTTCGGCCAATTACGGCTCTCTGTATAGACAGCGCTGTGATTGGCCAAGCATGCAGGTCATAGTGCATGCTTGGCCAATCATCAGCCAGCAATGCACTGCGATGCCGCAGTGAATTATGGGCCGTGACACGCCACTCAAATTTGGCACGAACGGCCCATATCGTTCGTAATTCGGCGAACGACCGAACAGGCGATGTTCGAGTCGAACATGCGTTCGATTCGAACATGAAGCGCATCCCTACTGTTGAGTCTAGAGTTCTGTTCTAATCTAGTTTTGCCATGAATGTTCTCAGCCCTATACCTTCTCTGTCAGTTATTGAGTTCTCCAATAAAGCATTCAAAAATGTACTTTAAATGACTAGCGCCAAACTTTTGTTTGATCGCACAGCCCTTCATTGGCCTAGGATCTGCCCAAGATCAAAATGTCAGCCTTCCCTGCCTTTGGGTATCCATGCTATTCCTCTGGGGGTGTTGTACTTGCTTTTTTGGGGAGTTTAATGTAGTTTAATGTACAAAAAAGAACTTGGATGTTATCCAATTTCCCCAAAATTCACACAATAGAAGACTGTATCTATGTCAGCATATTCTAAAAATCTCGGGTTGTTTGGTAAAACAGACCAAAGGTTATTCACTTTTAACAATTTTATTCTATTTCTGAAACATTTAATTGGAATAGCTTAAAGGGTAAAGAGTCCAGCTGACCTGGAGCCCCGCAGTCACCCGCTGTGACACATCGGTTCTCCGCTTCACTGCTCCGGGGATTTTAAATCCCCGTGGTTTGATCTCCTATCGTATCTCGTAAATTTACATATAGGAGGCATTCTAATTGGCTGGCGTTGTCACATGGATGGCGCCAACCAATCAGGACCTGCCTAGCCCATCTTGTCAGTGCTGGAGAAGAGGAGAGAAAGCCGTGGGGATTTCAAATCTCAGGACCGCTAAAGCAGTGACCTGATGTGTCACAGTGGGTGATCTCGGAACTCCAGGTTAGCGGGACTGCATGTATGCAGAGGGGGTCCAGTGTAAGTTCACCTTACAGATTTTCTGTAAAGGTGAACTTAAACTTTAATATAAAAGGGGCTCTATGTGTAATAAAGTGCCTAAATTAGAGCTGCACGATTAATCATTAAGTATGGAAATCGCAATCTTTTTCCCTTTCCGATCTTCAAAACTGCATGTCACGATTCTTTCTAAAAAGTGCAGAGAGTTCTCACAGCTGGAAAAAGAATAAAAATCCAGGCAGCCTGCCAAGTTTTATCACAGCACTGTGAATAAGTAGAAACAATGTATCTTTGCATTCTTATATCAAAGGAAAGAATTGTAGAAGTGTGTAAATGAGGGAAGATTAACCATTTAAAGACCAAACCTTTTCTGACATTTGTTGCTTACAAGCAAAAATCATTATTTTCTGCTAGACTAATACAATAATAATAATACACTTTAATGTATTACAAAAAAACTAAACAGTAGAGTTAGCCCAATTTTTTTTTGTATAATGTGAAAGAAGATGTTACAACAAGAGAATCGTGATCTTTATTCTAAGCAAAAAAAAATTGTGATTCTCATTTTAGCCAAAATCGTGCAGCTCTAGCCTAAATCTCAATCAACTGCCTTGTAACTTTGCACAGAACTTTGCACAAGTATACATTAAACCACATTAAGCTCCCAAAAAATGAAAGGGGTTGTAAACCCTCAATGTTTTTCACCTTAATGCATAGAATGCTAGAAATCTGCAGTATTTACAGTTAGTGTAGTGCATCCTCTGCACAGTGTGCACCTAAAGCTACCTGAAGAAAATTGGTGGTGTTCTTCTGATCCTATTAGTACCGCAGGCAGCTGTAGTATTTACAGTTAGTGTACTGTGTCCTCTGCACAGTGTGCACCTAAAGCTACCTGAAGACAATTGCTGTTAACCTGATCCTATTAATACCACAGGCAGGCAGCTACAGTATTTACAGTTAGTGTACTGTGTCCTCTGCACAGTGTGGACACCTAAAGCTACCTGAAGACAATTGCTGGTCTTCTCCTACTAATAATACTACAGGCAATTGATTCTGCTAGCTGCAGTATCAGTATATATATACATCCCAGCTTTGTGCAGCTACATCTCATTGCAGGCCAATAGTATGTCTGGAAGGCCAACAAGGAGAGGCAGACAGTCACAAGCCAATAAAAGAGGGCAAGCAGGCTTTGTGTCTAGAGGCAACAGTGCTGGTCATGGAGACGGTGCATCCTCATCAGCACGTGGCCATGGGACATGCTTGTCCTTTTTTTCGGCAGCTGGCCGTGTTGAGCCGCAACATGCTGAAGACTTGGTAGAGTGGATGACCAAGCCATCCTCATCCTCCTCATCCTCTCTCACCCAGGCTCACGGTACTTTGTCTGGCAAAGCAGCTGCCAACGCGGCCTCTTCCCTCAGCTCAATGGCATCAGTCACTCCTTCCCTAGCCCAAGCATGTCCTCCTGAGGAGTCCCCCGAACTGTTTGACCACAGTGTTGGGTACATGCTCCAGGAGGATGCCCAGCGTTTTGAAGGCTCCAATGATGGTACCCAGCTAGAGGAAGGCAGTAACATGA
This sequence comes from Aquarana catesbeiana, assembly GCF_042186555.1. Lineage (NCBI taxonomy): Eukaryota > Metazoa > Chordata > Amphibia > Anura > Ranidae > Aquarana > Aquarana catesbeiana. Next base: position 22,952,922 of record NC_133324.1, read on the forward strand.
GCCCAGAGAGAGGGGGTGCCCAAGAAGGACAGCAATCTGTCAGTCATGTTCCCCCAGCTGCAGCATACTGCCAGCTTTGCTCCAGTGATAAGGAGGGAGGGATTGATGAGGTAACTGACTCCACGTGGGAGCCTGATAGGAAAGACGAGGAGGAGGCACATCTCCAATGAGGCAGGATGCCCGCCAGGGGCCAGCTTAAGGGCAGCACACCGACTGCATCACACCGCAGAGCTCCGCATGTGCAGGGCGCTGCTGTCTCTGTGCGTTATTCCAAAATTTCTTTGGTGTGGGCCTTTTTTATGACGAGTGCATCAGATCCCACCGCTGCTATTTGCAACATATGTCTCAAGTGTATCTCATGTGGCCAAAACATCACCCGCTTGGGCACCACATGCTTCACCAGACATATGTCGACCTGCCATGCAGTTCATTGGCAAGCGTACCTAAAAGACCCACACCAAAGAACAAAGAGGACCTCTCCTTGCTCCTCATCAGCTGGGATCACCAACCCCACTATACAACCCCACTATACCTTCAGTCCTCTCTGAAACCTGCACTGAGAGGAATGAAGGTGTAGAATTAGGTGTGTCACAGCCAAGTACTTGCAGGCAATCTGCTATCGGTACACCAACGTCAGATTGTACCAGGCAAATTTCCCTGCCCCAGCTGCTGCACCGCCGAAAGAAGTTCACTCCCAGCCATCCACATGCCCAGGGGTTGAATGCTTGCCTGGCTAAATTGCTAGCACTTCAACTGCTGCCTTTTCAGTTGGTAGACTCTTCCCCTTCTGTGAGTTTGTGGAATAAGCGGTTCCTCAGTGGCTGGATCCCAAATGTCACTTTTTCTTATGGAAGGTGATTCCGGCTCTCTACCGGCATTTGGAAGGCAATGTCTTGGCCTCACTGGACAGGGCGGTCAGCGGTAAGGTGCATATTACCACTGACTCATGGTTCCGCAGGCATGGACAGGGACATTACCTATCTTTTACTGCGCACTGGGTGACTCTTCTGGCAGCTGGGAAGGATGCATGACAGGGTGCAGTAGTGTTGGAGGTGGTTCCACCACCATGCCTCCAAAATTCAACTAGTGGTGATTCTGCCACACCTCCCTCCTCCACCACCTTCTCTTCTTCTTCCTCCATAGCCTCTTCCTGTGCTTATTTGTCCTCGGAACCAGCGGTGCTCCGTAGGCGTTCAAGGGGCTACGCAAGCATGCAGGCAAAAATATGACATGCGGTGCTTGAGCTGGTGTGCTTGGGTGATAGGAGCAACACTGAGGCAGAGATTCTGTCAGCTTTGCAGGGGCAGGTTCAGAGGTGGTTGACGCCACACCAGCTTAAGGCAGGTATGGTAGTTTGCGACAATGGCACCAACCTCCTCTCCATCATCCGACAGGGACAACTGACCCATGTGCCCTGCTTGGCTCACGTCCTTAACTTGGTGATGCAGCGGTTCTTGGGCAGGTACCCGGGCTTACAGGATGTCCTGAGGCAGGCCAGGAAAGTCTGTGTGCATTTCCGCAGGTCATAATGCCAGTGCTCGGCTGGCTGACCTCCAAAAGGAATTTAACCTGCCCAAGAACCGCCTAATCTGTGACATGCCCACCAAGTGGAACTCAACGTTGGCCATGCTGCAGTGGCTGCACATGCAGCAGAGGGCCATCAATGAGTACCTATGTGACTATGGCACCAGGACAGGGTCAGGGGACCTTGTTTTTTTTTCCCACGCCAGTGGGCTATGATCAGGGATGCATGAACTGTCCTGTCACCATTTGAGGAGGCCACGAGGATGGTGAGCAGTGACAGTGCATGCATCAGTGACACTGTCCCTCTTGTCCACCTGTTGGAGCACACTGGAATAATGGACAGGGCACTTGAGGCAGAACAGAGGGAGGAAGAGGAGGACTTCCTTACCTCTCAAGGTCCCCTTTACCCAGACAGTGTTCCTGCGTGCCCGCCGATCACACAGGAAGAGGAGGAGGATTGTGTCAGCATGGAGGTGGAGCCTGGCACTCAGCATCAGCAGCAGTCTTTAAGGGATCATTTACAGTCCCAAGAAACCCATGGACTTGTACGTGGCTGGGAGGAGGTGGCTGCGGATCATGTCATCCTTAGTGACCCAGAGGACTCTGGACCGAATGCCTCAGCAAACCTACGCTGCACGGCCTCCCTGATCCTGCAAAGCCTGCAGAAGGATCCTCGTATTCGTGGTATCAAGGGGAGGGATGATTGCTGGCTGGCAACCCTCCTTGATCCACGTTACAAGGGTAAGGTTGCAGACCTTATCTTGCCATCGCAGAGGGATCAGAGGATAAACATCTTCGGGAGGCCTTGCAGAAAGGTTTGTGCAACGCGTTTCCAGAGCCTGGGAGGTTACAATTTTCTGATCCTCCTGGACAACGTGTTGCTGAGGCTTCGGTCAGTCAAAGAAGGAGCGGTGGAGAAGTTGGTCGTCTGACCGATGCATTCAGACAATGTTTTAGTCCGCAGCCCCAAGGTCTGATCGGTTCCAGCAACCATCGCCAGAGCATGATTCATATGGTGCAGGATTACCTAGGGGCAAGATCAGTCTTGGACACCTTTCCCACTGAAAATCCTCTGGGTTACTGGGTCTTGAGGATGGATCACTGGCCAGAGCTTGCACAGTATGCAATTGAGCTACTTGCCTGTTCTGCATCCAGCGTTCTTTCAGAACGCACATTCAGTGCTGCTGGAGGCTTTGTAACCGATCACAGGGTGCGCCTTTCCACCGAATCAGTCAATCGGCTGACCTTCAAAAAAATGAATCAGTCTTGGATCACCAGCTACCAAACACCTGATGCTGATGTAACCGATTTTTTTTATGTGAAATCCCTTGAAGACTGCCTATGCTAAAGCTGAGTGACTATCCTGTTATGCTGAGTCACAATCCTCTTCCTCCTCAATTTTCATGCTGATAGCTTGTAAGAACATTTTTGGTTCTGGGCACCGCCACCAGTGGCCAAGGCCCAATTTTTCTGCCCCTGTTTAACAGGGGCATGTAATTAAAATTTTTACTGCAATACTTTGCAGCAAGGCTCATTCCTGCGCTCAAACTATAGTATCTGTGAGGGGTTGCAGTGTTGTGGCACTAGCACCAGTGCACAAGGCCCAATTTTTCAGCCCCTGTTGGTGTATAATTACAATTTTTGATGCAATTCTTTGCAGCAGGGCTAATTTCTGCGCTCCAACTAGAGTATCTGTGAGGGGTTGCAGTGTTGTGGCACTAGCAGCAGTGCCCAAGGCCCAATTTTTCAGCCCCTGTTTAACAGGGGTGTATAATTACAATTTTTGATGCAATACTTTGCAGCAGGGCTCATTCCTGCGCTTCAACTATAGCATCTGTGAGGGGTTGCAGTGTTGTGGCACCAGTGCCTTAGACTCAATTTTTCTGCCCCTGTTCAATAGGGATAAGCAATTACAATTCTTGATCTAATATTTCACAGCAGGGCCCATTCCTGTGCCCACCAGGAGTAACTGTGAGGGCTTACAGTGTTGTGGCAACACCACCACCACCACTACCAAAGGCCACATTTTTCTGCCCTTGTCCAAGAGGTGCATGTAATTACAATTCATGATATAATATTTCACAGCAGGGCCCGTTCCAGCACCCACCAAGCGTAACTGTGAGGACTTACAGTGTTGTGGCACCAGCACCACCAAAGGCCCAATTTTTCTACCACTGTTCAACAATGGCATGTAACTACAATTCTTGATCTAATATTTCACAGCAGGGCTTACAGTGTTGTGGCAACACCAACACCTAAGGCCCCAATTTCTGCAGAGTATATAGGGCAGGCCCCTACTTTCAAACATCCAACTTACAAATGGCTCTTACTTGCAAATGGAAGGAGACAACAGGAAGTGAGATGAAATCTACCCCTAGGAAGGGAAATTCTCTCCTGTAAGAGTTAATGTGGGAAAAACATGTCTCCTTTCCACTGATGCTTTATCACCAATCCTTGTTTCACTAAAAACCCCAAATTGTCAAAAAACATTTGTCATTGGGACAGAAAGTGAGGTAAAATCTTCTGAAGAGGGGCACAGACAGCAAAACAAATGTCACAGGGGTGATAACCCTTCCCTATGTTTTCCAAAAAGCTTAAAAATATATATTTTGGCTGGAGCTACATGCTAAAAATGTACCAGTTCAAAATTACAAACAGATTCTACTTAATGACAAACCTACAGTCCCTGTCTTGTTTGCAGCGCCTGTATACTGCTGTTCAGAGAATATAGGGCCTGGGAGCCCCACGACTTTCCTTTCTTTAATTTAGGTGCGGGGTTCCCCTTTATATCCATACAAGACCCAAAGGGCCTGGTAATGGACTGCCGTTTGTCTCACTGATTTTCATCCATATTGCCGGGACCCGACATTACATTAAAGCCGCAAGCAGTTTTAAATGACTTTTATTCCTTTACAAATGTCATTTTATGCAGGGACTGTTCTAAGCACGGGAAACACGCGCCACTTTACAGGCATACTATAGACACCCCCCATGTACGATATTTAAAGGAATATTTCACTTTTTTTTTCACTTTAAGCATCATTAATATCACTGCTCCCGAAAAAACGGACATTTTTAAAACTTTTTTTTGTATTGATGCATGTCCCCTGGGGCAGGACCCGGGTCCCCAAACCCTTTTTAGGACAATACCATGCAAATTAGCCTTTAAAATTAGCACTTTTGATTTCGAGCGTTCGAGTCCCATAGACTTTAATGGGGTTCTAAAGTTTGCACAAACTTTTGGTCCGTTCACAGGTTCTGGTGCGAACCGGGGGGTGTTCGGCTCATCCCTATTATAAAGTTTTTGCTGAATCAATAGATTCATATTGGAAAGTAAACATTGCCCTGGCCCATAGGTGGAATATAGGTGTGAGAGCTGAAATGGTTAAAAAGATTAAAGATATTTAATATTTTACATGCTAATAACAATTACAATATTTTGTATACTTGCATCTATATTTTAAATATAATATACTGTATACTGAATATCCAGCAAAAGAAACTACTAAACATTATAACTTTTATTTCTCGGCATTGCTGATACTGGAAAGCAGTTCTTTAGTAAAGTATTATTAGACATCTTCTTCAGGGTACAGCCGGAGTTTGTTCTATTGGATGAAAGTTTCTGTACAATCTCTCAGGGGATGGAATCTGAATTTACTATTCTTCCCCTGATCACTGAAGTCACATTTAGAATGTTTTATTTCTTGTATCTTATACAGAAAAATCTTTTCATATCCCTGTTATGTTGGTTTCCCCTGATAGGTGATATTCTGGAGGCTGGTTACCATATGATGACAGTATTTCCAACATTGCAGCAGACTAGTGAAGCCGGTTACTAATAATAATATTTAGTTATACATATTTTTTTATCACTAGCTTTATACAAATAACTGATAGGATTGTATTAACTGATAGAAGTGATGTTCAATGTGTACATTACAGCCATAGTTTGCTATTGGTGTTGAACATCCAGTTATTGCTGCTTTTATGTCTTTTACCCCCATAAGGTGCAATACCTAATACAGATCACCACACATTACTTCAGATGAATCCAAAGGAAAAAAAAAATATATATATAATTATTTATTTTTTAAGAGGAATGAATCTACCCTGGTGTGGTTGGTGGGGGTTCACAAACTATGACCTTATTGAAGTCTATAAGTGGTGAATGTTGATATTAAATTCATATCAATCATAAAGCAGGAAGAAGGTCTTCTCTTTTGGCCATGAATGCAACAAATCCTTTAGATGAAATGCTTGTGAGCTACCTTAAAGCTGTATGGAACAGTACAATTTTCATGGACAGCCTCAACAACTGCACACACTGCCAATGCATATTTGGCTGTGGAGTTTATTTTATGGGTAGCTTGGCTCACACACATTAGTTGCCCTACAAATTGAAAAATGGAGTGGGTCCCCATTAATCCTCCAACCACACCCTTATCGAGGCATGCACCCTGGGTGGTCAGTAAAGGGAGGACAGTGAGCACACAGCCCTTACTTTCTGTACCAGACCAGGTCAGATACCTTTCAACATTGGGAAGACCTTGTATGGAGGGCAGCAAAGTCTTCCCCCCTTGCAAAGTGCCATTTTCCTGATGTTAAGGGTCACTGCCCTACCTCCAGGGCCCCCAGAATGAAATGGAGAATATATGGTGCTGACTGGTTGTACAATCAGGACATGTACCAATGAAAAAAAAAAAACAGCAGGGAATTGGGTCTAATACTGAGGCTTAAAGTGAAACATTAAGACCCCTTTCACACTGAGGTGCTTTTCGGGCGGTTTTACGCTAAAAAAAGCGCCTGAAAAGCTCACGAAAACCTATTTCCATTAAAATCAATGAATGCTTTCACACTGGGGCAGTGCACTGGCAGGGCGGTGAAAAAACACCCCTCTCCATTGAAATGAATTTAAAGCTCTTCAAGAGTGCCTGAAAAGCTCTTTAAAAGTGTTTTACTGGCAGTTTAGAAGCGCCTCAGTGTGAAAGGGGCCTATAAAAAAAAAAATTAAAAAAAAAAAAAAAAACCTTTAAAAAAACGCTCTGGGGATGAATTAAAGCTCCATGTAAAGTTTTGCACCAGTATGATGCACTCATGGAAAAAAAAATACTGGTGCTAAATGTCAGTTGCCTAGTTGGCTTTGTTTTAAAAACAGTGTCGGACCCCCTTCCTCATCAAAATCCAAACTAGTCCATTATCATTTTTTTTTCTTAAAGGAACAGTACACATTGTTTACATAACTTGTACACTGCCCCCTTAAAAAAAATGGCATGAGGTCCCCTTTAAAATGAATTGTAATGCACACAAACCAAATATGACTATATATAAGAGTGCAGTGTTACTTATAAAACAAACATTTGTCCTGTAACCATATTCACACAATCATTTTTGTAAACAACAAACACAATCCTTTGTGTGATCACACCCAACATATTGTGTGAAATCAATAAACAAAAATATCAGTCCAACGTGCTGAAAAATATGCAAACAATTCACCAACTAAAAAGTGAGTGAATCAGCGCTCACTGACAAAAGATGGCATCTGTATATAATATACTGAAATAACAATGAAATGAATAAAAATAATGTGGGCTATTAAAAACAGAAAATGTCCTGGGGTCTGACCTTGCCCCAAACGTAGGCGAACACTCAGCACTGCATGATCTGACAAAAGTGGGATAGTACTGGAATGAGCAGGACACAGAAAATATATAACATTTTTGGTAAAATTTACTTTTTGACAACATTAATCCATACCCATCCATGCCAAGCGTAAAGCAGACCAACAGGTCTTAAGGTTAGTGAGCTGAGTTAGCATAGAGGAATAGTTTTCAGATTATAGAGCAGAGGGTTTGGCAGTCAACTTAATGGCTAGGTAAGGGATAGACAGTTGTGACAAGGGGAATGGTAGGGTCTCCCGAGGATGGTTTAGGGTAGAGGAAGGCAAAGTTATATTAAGACCTATGGATTTGTAGGGGTTCACCGCCAAGCCTGAGACTGCCCCAAACTGGCCCAAAGTTGTAAGGAGGTTAGGGTTGGATATTAAGGGGAAGGAAAAGAAGAGAAGAATATCGTCTGAGAACAGACACAATTTATGATGGTGTCCACCAAGCTCTATTCCTATATTGGGGTTAGCTTGAATGAATAGGACCAAAGGCTTGATAGCCAGGATAAAAAGGACCAGGGACAGGTGGCACCCCTCTCTTACCCCATGTTGGATAGGGAAAGGATCGCATTTGTAGCCTGCATACTTCAAGTATACCCTAGGGAGATCCAATTGAGGAAGTGTGGGCCGAAAACCCCAGCAGTGCCAAGCAAACTGTAAGTACGGCCAAGAGACCATGTTGAAAGCCTTCCTAATGTCCAATGAGACAAAACAAGTGGGGATATGTCTCAAGCTGGCTGCATGTGCCAACAGAATTGCTCACTGGATGCTATCCTTGGCTTGTCGTAGAGGTATGACACCCACTTGGTCCCTATGGATCAGAGAGCCGATGACAAGATTCAAGTGGGTAGATAGGACTTTGGCCATGATCTTGATATCAAGGGTATGAAGGGAGAGATGGGCCAATAAATAGTCCATGAGGTATTATCACAATGGGGTTTGGAAATTATGGCTGTCAGGGTATCCAGGCAGAAGGAATGTCCATCTGGAAGTGAATTGAAGACAACTACCAGTAGCGGTGCTAACTGAGTAGCAAACCGTTATTAATTAGTGACTATGAAGCCATCTGGACTAAGGTGCTTGCTAGACTTCAGCGACTTGATCGTATTAAGGATCACCAGTTCTGAGATAGGTTTGTCAAGGTGTACGCACTGGGGTACAGCAAGAGTTGGGAGGGTAATTTTAGAAGAGATTGTGGTTGCTTGGGCTTCATCGAATTGTCCCATAGCAGAATACAGGTCAGTAAGGTGTTTGCAGAATACTCGTAAAGGGTTACTGGAGTAGTAGACTCTGGCGAGTTTCAAGCAAATGGATTTATGGGTATGGTCTAGTCTGCAGAAACAGGGCAAGGAAGGTGTCTGGTTTGTTGGCTTTCATATATACCCCATGCCCGGACCTACACAGCACCCTTTCCACGGATTAAGTTAAAAAAGAGATCCAACTGAAGTCTTGCCTTACCCAAGTTTTGTCTATGAGTGGGTGTAGGGTGAGCTTGGAAAGCTGCATGAGCTTGTTGGAAAACGGCTTCCAGGCGTTGATGGAGGGATTGCTTCTCCTTCTTGAGGGGGGAGACCTAACTGATACAGATGCCCCAAAGGACAGGCTTTCGAGCCTCCCATAAAGTTAAGGGAAAAACATCAGGCTTGGTATTATGTGTAAGATAGTCCTTGAGGGCCAGTTCTGTGTCCATCTTGTAAACCAGGTGGGACAGAAGGACATCATTGAGGCACCATGTAGGGTTGTTTTGCTGAGGTACCAGGGAATCCAGGGATGTGAGGACAGAATTGTGGTTTGCCCGTGTATAAGGTAAGATAATGGAATAGAGGAGAGCCAGGGGGGGTCAATATGGGAGAAGGTTTTGTGGGGATGGGAGTAGTGCATGTACTGCTGCCTAGTCAGGTTAGCTTCTCACCAAGAGTTCTATAGGGAATGGCGATGTAGTAATTGCTGAAACGATAGTTTGCTTGGACTGGAAGAAGCTGGGACAGGTGACTTATTCAGAAAGGGTTATACTACCTGGTTTGAGTCCCCACAGATCAGCAGGGTCACCTGTTTATGGGTTTCTACAACTTGAAACAAATGGAAGACAAACAAGGTTGGATTCTGGTTGAGAGCATAGTATGAGACTATGGTGACCTCAGATTTGTGGAGGTGACTGTTTAAAATAAGGTAGCAGCCTTCAGGATCTCTGCCTGGAGAGAAAATTAAATGATATGATGAAATGCCCTTAGGACTCCTCTGTGTTTGGAGACTGCAGAGGCTGTATAAACCTGGTGGTATGAGGTTCTGATAAACATAGGAGTATGATGGCTAGTGAATTGGGTCTCCTTTCAGCAGACTCCATGGGCCTTGGCTAAATCAAACAATTTAAAGGCCTTATCTATTTTTGGGGGGAGTTTGGACATTGAGAGTGAGTACATTCAGTGGAGCCATGGGCCATAGGGTAAGGCTGGTATAGAGCGTAAACTAGGTGGCCCATAAGGCATCCCAGAGGTCCAGGAATACTGTGGGCTCTAAACTGATACATTAAATATCAAGGGTAGACTAAAAAAGAAACAAGTCCACAGCTTACAAGTAACAAAATCATAACAGTTGCCTCTTGGAAGGCGACGGCAGGGTCGCAAGTGTGTACCTCATAGTGAAGGAGGGCCATAATGGGAGTAGCACATAGCTGTGTGACCTCATCACCCAAGAAGAGTGGCGAGGGACAGCAAGAGATCAAATAAAATAAACTTTCTGGAGGACATCTATACAGTTGGTGTCTGGAGGTCCCTAGGTGACCTTGGCTTTTCTAAGTAAAACTTGATGAAAAATGGTCTGGGCACCAGTGAAGCCACCAAGTCATCTAAGGTCAGTAGGCTGGGAGCAAGAGCTAGGTCATAGTTCTCCAAAAAAACATGGGTCCATGGGTATAAATGATGGGAATAGGGAAAAGGGGTAGGGGGGACTGGGAAGGAGAGGGGAAAGGGGAGAAGGGAAGGGAGAAGGGGAGGAGATAGGAGGAGGAAAATCTGGGTAAGGGGGCTTGTGAACAAAAAGCTGATGTAGTGCAGTAATACTAATAACAAATATAACCTTTATATGAAAAGGCAGAGAACCTCATCCACTGGCAGCTGGGAAAACTGTGGAGATTGGAACCTGAAGGCTTCCGAAGGAGGAAAGAAGAACTAGGCCAGCTTGGATGCTAGCAAGCAGCCCAAAGCAAGGGAGGGCAGAGGACAATCTTGGAGCTGTTAGTCCATGGAATCGGATGGAGCCAAAACTGGAGAAGGGAAGAAGAATTGCTTGTAGGGTCCCCGGTGACCTTCATTTTGAGCAGAGGTAGAAGCCTTCTGATGCAAGCAGGCAACTGAGCGATGACATTGGCCTTTTAAGGGGTGTGGAGATGTGGACAGGTGCAGATCCTGTAGGGTAGCTTGGCATTCATCCAAGGTTTTACAGGTGTGTTTTGCACCTTGTTATGTAAAACAGAGCAAAAAAGGGAAGGCCCGTGAGTAGGTAATGTGGTGGGTGGTGTTGCAGGACCAAGGATTGATGTTTGGTCAGCTGTGAAAGGTTGGAAAATAGCTGATAGGCATGACCCTGAAAGGAAAGAGTCTCTCGGTGGCGTGCTGTGGTAAGGAGTTGCTCTTTGGTGCAATAAAAATGCAGCTTTGCGACTATGTTGTGTGGAGTGCCCGCTGGTTTGCATTGGGGTCAAAGCCCTATGTATCTGATCCATCTCAAGGCGTTCTATAGGGATGGGTGGGGCCAGTTCTTGGAAGAGCCATCACAGTAGATTGGTGATCGATTACTGATTCTGGGATTCCGCATATACGAAGATTGGAGCAGTGAGCCTCTTCACAATCCTCTAAATAGGATGCAGGGAAAGATTTTCCTCTCTGAGGGCTTCACACTCCTCCGCATGATTGCAGGGCAAACCCTCTAGATCCCCCACTCTCTGCTCCCCGTCAGCAATACGCTGGCCTAGTTGTGGATCTCTCTGGACAGGTGCTCTGTGATTTGGTCAGAGGTCTGTTTCAGCACCTTTTGCAGAATCCGCTCAAACTGCTTGTGTAGCTCTAAGTGAGTGGAGGCAGAGTTTGGGAGCAGTAGTGTTGCCAGAAGTTCAGCGTCAGACTCGCCCTCCTTTTCTGTAGCTGCCGGCTTCTGTTTAGGAGAGTGCAGTGCGCCCATATGAGAAGATGGCAGGGCCGCAATCCTGCACCAGGCCCGAGCCAGCACTTCCTGGATAGACTTCGGCTTGGGATACTGTTGGGACCCTCTGCAGATCTTACTGCCAACTCCCAGGTGTTCCTCTCTAACTCACAGAGTGTGGTGTAGAGTGGCTTGTAGAAGCGCTTTTATTAGCGGTGCAGACCTCCGAGATGCGGAGCACTAGGCAGGCATGTCTGACCTGTCTGGCTTCGTGCATGATCCCCCCCTTTACATAATTCTAATACACAAGATACACTAAAATCAGAAATCATAATTTCCATAATATCTCTAGGATATATCAAAAACAAATCTATAATCACATTTAGTAAAGGAGAGAGACTCTAGTAAAGAACAACAAAGGGGTAAACCCTTTTAAGCAAGCATTACCATTTGAACTCCCTTAAAAACAAAACAAATTTAAACAAAACAAAAAAAAATGCATAAAACACCAATAATCATCCCCTTGTACACTCAGACAAACAAGCAACTGTCTTCTGCCTTAGCGTCTATAAATGGGTCAAAAGGTAAAATTTAAGAATATTCACATATTGCGTTCCAAAAAAAAAAAAAAAAGAGATCTACTTTAATTAAAAAAAAAAAAAAATCTAAAACGCCCATCCCAAGATTAACAAAATTGTTAAAATTTTGTGAATTTGTGTAAATATTCACCAGATGCTAGATTCTCAAAGCTGCAGTATGAGAAGCCCTGGCAGGTTGATTATGAACGTAGAAAAAGGTGCTCTATGTTTTCTCCAGATTTGGTAGTTCTAGATCGAGGCAGTGAGCTTTGAAGGTTCCAAAGAGTATTGGGCGGGATGGAACCTTCAATGTGGAGTCCAGACTTTGCCATTTGCCTACAGCCTGTGTGGGTGCACAGCTCAAGGCAGTTACTGGCATCCAGAGACACAGGCTGTGTCTGAAGATAGCAGTGTTCTCCAGCCTGGACAGGTGACCTGGGCGGAGATGTAATCCTGTGTTGTGGGGACTTCCTGCCCATAGGACTGGGGGAATCAGGACAACTATGCGGGTCTGGAGAGACCAAAAAGCTAGCAAGTCCACTGAGAGGGCTGGAGGGAGTCCTGTGTTCCCAAGAAGTGGGAGAACCCTATCCAGTGAGGCCAGGTGTGGGGCCTGAGCAACCCAAAGTCATGGAGATCAGAGAGAGAAATGTAGCTGCTGTCTAAAGAGCCAGGTGGCTTGGTATTTTTTTATTTATTTGTTTGTGTTTACTGAAGAAGGAAACCTGCTGTTATAAGAACTTCCTTTGTGTTTCCTTCTAAAAGAAAACTGTCTGCCACATTCTCAGTCCAAAGTGCCGACTACCGTGGACTCACTGAAAAAACACTTCTACCACTGAGCTAAATATTCCCCATATCACAATATGTACTGTATAACTGATGTGGTTATAGCTCTAATTTCTAAAAAAGCCTGCACCCAAAGTGATTGTAAATGCACGTTTTTTTTTTTTTAAATAACAAACATGTTATACTTACCTCCTCTGTGCAGTTGGTTTTGCACAGAGCAGGCTGGATCCTCTTCTTCTTGGGTCCCTCTTCGCTGCTCCTAGCCCTTCCCTCCTTTGAGTGTCCCTCAGCCAGCAGCTTGCTACAGGGGGCACCCAAGCCAAGTCAGAGATTAGTGTATCCATTCAGACATGGAGCCTCGATCTGGCCCCGCCCCCTCTCTCCCCTGATTGTATGACTGACTCTGACAGCCATGGGAGCCAATGGCGCCGCTGCTCTGTCTCAGCCATTCAGGAGCAGTGTCTTGGATGGCTGAGGGGATCATGGACATCACTGGAGAGAAAAGGAACTCAGGTAGGTAATTTGGGGGGGTGCTGCTACACACAGAAGGTTTTTTATCTTAATGCATAGAATGCCTTTACAACAACAAGAAAACTGAATCCACAACCAAGTTTTGTGAGTGTATTATTTTTACCATAATTCCCAACATTATGGAGGACTTTCGTTAATCCCATATCCAAAGAGATGATCTAGTACAGAAAGGTCTGACACTGCACAAAGCATTGAAGATATAAGAAAAATAACAAAAAGAGATTAAAGAGAAGAGAAAGAAGATGATTAGGACCCGAATGGGGAATACCAGGCCAGCTCATCTGCCTGGTCCAACCCAGGGGCACATCCCCTGAAACCCCAAACTGGAAAATTCCCATTTCTACAAGACTCAAGCCTGAAATTGAATTTATTTAGTTCAAGGATCCCATGTCCTCTCAAAGAATAATTGCTTATCATTAAGTATACTGGATATTTTTTCATGAATCATTAACCGAGATATTTTATTCTTTAAAAACTCCAATCTGTCTGATTTATACAATGCCTTTTTAATTGCTATATTGGCAGCTAGAAGAAAAAAAAATATACATTTCTCAAAGGATATGGGGATATTCTGTAATAGTTTTTTTTGGTAGGGCTGTCCTAGCTGTTTTCAGTACATTTACTAAATAACCCTGATATGATGCTGAAAATGTGGGTCTAAAATGTTTTCACCTTCTGGCATTGCCACCATACATGTAGCATGTAGCAATTGGTACCAGATACTCTCTAGAGAAAACTTTATAGTTTGCTTCCACCAGGAACAGTTTAAAAAAATTATATCAATCCACCTGGACCAGTCCTCTTTTTTCACAACAGTAACAAAATCATGTTCCAAGGCTAAAAGTTGTGATAGCCTACTGAGAGATTGAACTATTTGGTTATAAATTGCAAAAATGGTTCCCCCAGAGCAGTGATGGCAAACCTTGGTATCCCAGATGTTGTGGAAGTACATTTCCCATGATGCTCAACTACACGGCAGAGTGCATGAGGATCATAGGAAATGTAGTTCCAAAACATCTAGGGTGCCAAGGTTCGCCATCACTGCCCTAGAGCCTGGCTAACACACACACCAGTATTCAAAATCTGTCATAGCACACAGACTTGTGGCCTTTTTCGATAAACCATGAAGGTAGTGGGAAATTTGGTGCCAGTGAAACAATTGTGCCTGAGCCATGTCCAATTTACTAGACAGGTAAGTAGCATCCACTAGCCTCATCTCCTTAATAAAATAATGTACCCTATACATGCCCCCGTTTAATCAATTCCCAACCATGCTATAGCGAAAATCGACGTCCTCTCAGAATCGCCCAACCCCCCCCCCCCTGTGCACTCCCTGGGGTGCGCATCCAGCACTCACTGTGATTGCAGACACAGCTGATAACAGTTTGCAGTAAAGTGCCAATCACAGTGGCCCTTTACCTTGTGATCAGCTGTGTCCAATCACAGCTGATCACATGTTAACAAACTTGACGGTTATCGGCATTCCTTTCCTCATGCGCTATCACAGCAGAGGAGAGTCGGTAACTGGCAATTGTGACAGAATACTTTTACACTGATAATCAGTGCCTTGATTATCAGTGTATCCCCATCAGTGCCAATCAGTGCCCATCAGTGCTGCCTGTCAGTGCCAATCAGTGACGCCTATCAGTGCCCTTAAGTCCTGTCTATCAATGCCGCATATCAGTGCAGCATACCAATGCCACCTCATTAATGCCCATAAGTGCCGCCACATCAGTGCCCATCAGTGTAGCCTCATCAGCTTAAATCAGTGAAGGAGAAAAACATTTTTTTTTTGGAAATGTTCAGTCTTTTTTTCTATTGTTTAGCAAAGAATAAAAAACCCAGTGGTGATTACATACCACCAAAGGAAAGCTCTATCTGCCCTTTAAAAAATATAAACATTTCATATGGGTACAGTGTTGCATGACCGCGCAATTGTTATTCAAAATCTGACAGCGCCGAAAGCTGGAAATTGGCCTGGGCAGGAAGGCAGTGAAAGTGCACGGTGTTGGTGGGTTACCCACTACGTGAAGATGATCTCTTTTGTTAAGACCCTGCTCCAGCACGGCACCATGGGTCCCTGTGCTTTGTCTCTGCCAGGTTTTGTGGCTGGAATGTAGCAGAGATATGGGAGGGAGTCACACATCTGCCAAGCTCTGCGCCATGTATGCACCCCTTTATGTTAGGTCTTAATTCTGACTGAATCTAAGTTGGGGACATTTCCCTTTATTTCCTGCCATGGTGATAACATTAACTGGGAAATAAAGAGAAAGGTAATCCCTCCTACAGGTACATAGACAGCAATGAGAACCCATCTTTGGCCAGTATAGACAATAGTTCAATGTTGTAGTGCTTTGTCCATGTTGGAGAGTTTCACCCCCAACACACATCCTATTCCAAAAGAAAGACTGCAGAAATGATCTTCCAATCCTGTACAATGGGGTGTTGTGGGGTTCAGTAATTCCCTACAAATACAGATGCATCAACATGCCCCCCAAACTCCTTCAACACCATAGGAACTCATTTTACTGATTTACCAATTTATGTTGTTGATTTTTGCCAGCAGGGTGAATTTGGGGTCCAAAAATGAATTATGAATGACTCGTTCACCCCTATTGGATATTCACATTCCATCCTATGATGTAAAAAAAAATTATTTTAACAAAAAAACATATTTCTTTGAGAAGTATACTGTATTTTGACAGTGAATAATTCTATTTAACTACTGAAAGTGTACTGGATATAAAAATAAAAGAATAAACCAACTATATTAGATTAGTTCAATTTTTAGATATAGATGTTATATTTTCAGGCTGGTGTTACTATTCTTCAGTTCTTTGTTCTGTAGTGTAAATCGGTGTCAGTCGATGTGTATAAAGCTCTGGTGATTGTGTCTCTTTCTGAGCAGATCTGCCGGTGACTGAGAGGACCTGCTGTGTGACATGAAATGTTCTCCTCTCCTCTGTGTCTGTTATCTTCTGATACTCGTCATCCCCATCACATACTATGGAGTCGTGTTGACCCAGAGCTCAGACTCTCCTTGTAAACTTACTATTCAAAGGCCATGCTTTGAGTATGAATATTACCAGGAGGGAGATGTCATTATCGGAGGATTATTCTCTGCTCATATGGAAACCCACAATAACGATTTTTTTTTTCGAAAGTTTGCTTTTACTCATTCACCAGGCTCTTCCATGTGTGGACAGTAAGTCTCTTTTTCTCGTCTTTGATCTCTCCATATAACTCATCAAAAGGAAAATATAATTCTTTGTTTGCACTGTAATATTTTATGAACATTTAAAGCTGTTTTTACTGAAGTTTTATATATGATTTCATGATTTGGTTACAGTCTGTGTTGCACCAATATACAATGAATACATTTATCTTCCATCATCTTTCAGGCCATGCTGGGATTTCTGATAAATAACCATGTCATGTACAATCCCTTGAAAAAGTATTCATATCCCTTGAAATTTTCCACATTTTGTCATGTTACAACCAAAAATCGTAAATGTATTTTATGTGATAGACCAACACAAAGTGGTACAAAATTGTGAAGTGGAAGGAAAATTATAAATGGTTTTCATTTTTTTTTACAATACATATGTGAAAAATGTGGTGTACATTTGTATAGCACCCCCCGGAGTCAATACTTTGTAGAACCACCTTTTGCTGCAATTACAGCTGCAAGTCTTTTTTGGGGATGTCTCTACCAGCTTTACACATCTAGAGAGGGACATTTTTGGCCATTCTTCTTTGCAAAATATCTCAAGCTCTGTCAGATTGGATGGAGAGCGTCTGTGAAAAGCAATTTTCAAGTCTTGTCACAGATTCCCAATGTGATTTAGGTCTGGACTGTGACTGGGCCATTCTAACACATGAATGTGCTTAGATTCTAAACCATTCCATTGTAGCTCTGTATATTTAGGGTCGTTGTCCTGCTGGAAGGTGAACCTCCCGCCCCAGTCTCATGATTTTTGCAGACACTAACAGGTTTTCTTCTAAGATTGTCCTGTATTTGGCTCCATCCATCTTCCCGTCAACTCTGACCAGCTTCCCTGTCCCTGCTGAAGAAAAGCATCCCCACAACATGATGCTGCTACCACCATGTTTCACGGTGGGGATGGTGTGTTCAGGGTGATGTGCAGTGTTAGTTTTCCACCATACATAGTGTTTTGCTTTTAGACCAAAAAATTCAATTTTGGTCTCATCTGACCAGAGCACCTTCTTCCACATGTTTGCTGTGTCCTCCACATGGCTTCTCACAAACTGCAAACAGGACTTCTTATGGCTTTCTTTCAACATAGGCTTTCTTCTTTCCACTCTTCCATAAAGGTCAGATTTATGGGGTAGATGACTAATAGTTGTCCTGTGGACAGATTCTCCCACCTCATATATGGATCTCGGCAGCTTCTCCAGAGTTACCATGGACCTCTTGGCTGCTTCTCTGATTAATGCTCTCCTTGCCCAGCCTGTCAGTTTAGGAGGACGGCCATGTCCTGCTTTAAACTTCTCCATAACTTTATCCCTAACCTGTCTGGTGTGTTTCTTGGCCTTCGTGATGCTGTTTGTTCACTAAGATTCTCTAACAAACCTCTGAGGGCTTCTCAGAACAGCTGTATTTATACTGACATTAAATTACACACAGGTGGACTCTATTTACTAATTAGGTGACTTCTAGAGGCAATTGGTTCCATTAGATTTTTGTTAGGGGTATCAGAGTAAAGGGGGTTGAATACAAATGTACACCACACTTTTCACTTATTTATTTGTAAAACATTTTGAAATCCATTTATTATTTTCCTTCCACTTCACAATTATGTGCCACTTTGTGTTGGTCTATCACATAAAATCCCAATAAAATACATTTATGTTTTTGGTTGTAACATGAAAAAATGTGGAAAATTTCAAGGGGTACTTTTTCAAGGTACTGTATGTAGTTATGACTCCAGCAGACTGAAAATCTAGATGGTTCCATCATTGCCAGGAGAGAGGGAGGGGATGTGCTGTCATTTAATAGCTTGTGTATATGATCTTCTACCTATCAAGGCAGCTCACAATAAAGGCTATTCAAAGCATAGCAATATGCGAGCCTGGGGAAAACGTATGGATATACACTATATTAGCAAAAGTATTGGGACGCCTGCCTTTACACAAACATGAACTTAAATGGCATCCCAGTCTTAGTCCGCTTTTTCCATGTCTTTATGAATCTTGCTTTGTTCACTGGTCCGCAGTCATGTTGGAACAGGAAGGGGCATCCCAGTCTTAGTCCGTAGGGTTCAATATTGAGTTGGCCCACCCTTTGCCGCTATAACAGCTTCAACTCTTCTGGGAAGGCTGTCCACAAGGTTTAGGAGGGTGTCTGACCTTGCTTTGTACACTGATGTGCAGTCATGTAGGAACAGGAAGGGGCCATCCCCAAACTGTTCCCACAAAGTTGGGAGCATAAAATTGTCCAAAATGTCTTGGTATGCTGACGCCTTAAGAGTTCCCTTCACTGGAACTAAGGGGCCAAGCCCAACCCCTGAAAAACAACCCCACACCATAATCCCCCCTCCACCAAATGATTTGGACCAGTGCACAAAGCAAGGTCCATAAAGACATGGATGAGTGAGTTTGGGGTGGAAAAACTTGATTGACCTGCACAGAGTCCTAACCTCATCCTGATAGAACACCCTTGGGATGAATTTGAGCGGAGACTGCGAGCCAGGCCTTCTCATTCAATATCAGTGCCTGAGCTCACAAATGTGCTTCTGGAAGAATGATCAAACATTCCCATAGACACACTCCTAAACCTTGTGGACAGCCTTCCCAGAAGAGTTGAAGCTGTTATAGCTGCAAAGGGTGGGCCAACTCAATATTGAACCCAATGGACTAAGACTGGGATGCCAGTAAAGTTCATGTGCGTGTAAAGGCAGGTGTCCCAATACTTTGGTTAATATAGTGTATGTATAAAGCAGTGAATCTCGCATTCAACAAATATTCACTGCAGCTAAATGTGTTTTAAATGACAGTGATTGATTAACCATCAGCAAATGTTTATGAAAGTCACTTCTACTGCTTTATAATGATGACCCTTATGCCGCGTAGACACGAGCGGACTTTACGGCAGACTTTGCCCGGCGGATGGGATTTCGTCGGACAATTCAATCGTGTGTGGGCTCCAGCGGACTTTGTTTTCTCAAAAGTTGGACGGGCTTAGATTTGAAACATGTTTTAAATCAATCCGTCGAACTCGAGTCCGGTCGAAAAATCCGTTCGTCTGTATGCTAGTTCGACGGACAAAAAACCACGCTAGGGTAGCTATTGGCTACTGGCTATGAACTTCCTTGTTTTAGTCCGGTCGTACGTCATCACGTACGGATTCAACGGACTTTCGTGGATTGTGTGTAGGCAAGTCCGTTCATTCAGAAAGTCTATTGTAAAGTACGTTGAAATGTCCGCCGGGCAAAGTCTGCCGTAAAGTCCGCTCGTGTGTACGCGGCATTAGGCCATTTGCTGTCACTAGAGATGAGCCGAAATCTAGGTTTGGACTGAACTTTCAGCCTCCTGTTTGACTGGAGCCAATCATCATATATAGAAGTATTTGCACCCCTTCTATATTTGAGGGTGCTGCTGGCACCTGACACATCCCTAGGAACTGTTGGCATCATTGAACAATGCCTTACATGACCATATTTGTTGAATGATGGAACCACTCTCTTCTCTTATTCCCTTATATAACTGATAAGAGCTCAGGGAGCTGCCATTTGGTGGGGATGATCCATGTTCTGTGCCAGGTTCATCGAGTTTTCTTTTCGATGAGTTAGCTGGCATGCTGATTGAATATGGATTTACAACAAGGGACATTTTTGGGGATTTTTATTTTTTTTAAAAAGGACTTGTAAAATGTTTTGGTTTCTATATTTCTAGGTTACATCTCCCCTTTTTTTTGGTGAAGTACTAGGGGTACTATGTACCCCATACTTTTTTAACATGGGGGGGGGGCAGCATCTGGAGGTTTCTTATTATTAAAAGGGTCTTCTAGATCCTGATAAGACCCATGCTTGCTTGGAGGTGTCCTGATATGGTATGGTTCAGGAGGAAGGCTCGTCCCTTTCCAAGTCAACCAGACTGCATGCTTAGATTAAATTAGTGTAAATTTTTAGGGGGGACCCTTTGCGTTTTTTTAATGTAACATATTAAAAGAATCAGACTTTTTTTTTCATCCATGCTGTAGGAAATGGGTCTTTATTCGTGAGGCCCCATATATGTGTACCTGTGTTTGTTCTGGAAGCATGCTCAATGAGAGCCCCGGGTCTTATACTAATGATCAGGCAGTGGCGTAGCGTGGGTTGTCAGCGCCCTGGGGCAAGGCAAGAAATTTGCGCCCCCTAACACGTGGACTTTTAGCACTCAATGAGTAGTCGACCTTTGACTAGTACAGTATAAAACCCCTTAACCCCTATGTCACAGATCAGCTGCAGAACTGATCTGTGTCTTACCTTTACTGCTGTAGGTCAGCTGGCACCTGTTGTTTCACTTGCTTGAGCAACACTTGTTCCTGAGCACCCTTCCTGTAACCTGCTTAAACGGACTTCTCGTGAACTGATCCCTTGTGTACCGACTCGGCTAGTTCTCCTGATTATGTTGTCTGCTGCCCGCCTTGACCTCAGCTTGCTATCCGGCTCTCCTTTTGCTTCATCCATCCATCCGTGTCTGACAGTGTCTTCTGGTACTCTCCTTGCGAGCAGGGTGAACCCGGGGGTCATGACCTGGGGTCAGCATCCAGCTAAGCCCAAACCCTTGTGAGAGGTCCCTGGCAGAATACCGGCTGTCCCTTAGATTCCACGCCCTGGGGGATCCAGTGTCACCTGCTCGCCTGTGGGCTCACATCAGTAGCGCTGTGACACCCTAAGCAAATGCATCATATTCTATGAAAAATACTGATGTAATTAACCACTTGACAACTGGGTACTTAAACCCCCTTCCTAACCAGACCAATTTTCAGCTTTCGGTGCTCTCACATTTTGAATGACAATTACTCAGTCATGCAACACTGTACCCATATGAAATTTTTGTCCTTTTTTTCACACAAATATAGCTTTCTTTTGGTGGTATTTAATCACCGTTGGGTTTTTTATTTTTTGCGCTATAAAAGAAAAAAGACTGAAAATTCAGTAAAAAAATGAAATTTTCTTTGTTTCCGTTATAAAATTTAGCAAATTTAGTAATTTTTCTTCGTAAATTTTGGCCACAATTTATACTGCTACATATCTTTGATAAAAATAAGTACAAATCGGTGTAAATTATTTGGTCTTTGTGAAAGTTATAGAGTCCAAAAGCTATGGTGCCAATATCTGAAAATTGATCACACCTGAAGTACTGACGGCCTATCTATATTCTTGAGACCTTAACATGCCAGAAAAGTACAAATACCCCCCAAATGACCCCTTTTTGGAAAGAAGAGATTCGAAGATATTTAGTAAGAGGCATGGTGAGTTTTTTGAAGTTGTCATTTTTTCCCACGATTCTTTGCAAAATCAAGATTTTTTTTTTTTCTTTTTTTTTTTTCCACAAAAATGTCATATTAACAGGTTATTTCTCACACACGGTATATGCATACCACAAATTACACCCCAAAACACATTCTGCTATTACTCCTGAGTATGGCGATACCACATGTGTGAGTCTTTTACACAGCGTGGCCACATACAGAGGCCCAACATGCACGGAGCACCTTTAGGCGTTCTGGAGCACCCAGGCCAATTCTGACATTTCTCTCCTACATGTAAAAATCATCATTTATTTACTAGAAAATTACATAGAA